>NC_069804.1:75009092-75659807 GCF_027406575.1 Nycticebus coucang
CTCTTATCATATCCTCAAGGATCTTCCTCTGACATTTATCTCTTCTCTTACAGTACTATTTTTGAAAAGCATTTCAACTAGTTTAGGCACAAGGGCTCACCCTAGAAGTCATCCTAGAACTCTGGGAGGCTGAGGCAGGTGGATTGCTTGAGCTCAGCACTTCAAGACCAACCAGAGAAAGAACCACAGCTCTACTTTAAAAAAAGAAGAGAAAGGAAAAAAAGAGAGAGAGAAAGAAAGAAAAAAAGAAATTAATTAAAGAGGAACTCTTTTATTTTTATTTTATTTCAGATTAATAGGAGGGTGCAAACAATTAGGCTACAATGTTTGCATTTGTTAGGTAAAGTCCCTATTGTGATTGTGTCCCCCACACAGGAGGTGTGCCATATATCTTTACATTGTGCCCATTATGTGGGACCACACAAATACCCCTCCCTCCTCCTCTCTTTCCTCTCCCTCCTCCCTCCCGATTTGAACTGAATTGAGTTTTTCTCTTGTGTGGGCATGTATTAGTTTGTCTGCTGGCTTCATATTAGTATTTAGTACACTGGATAATTGCTTTTCCATTCTTGTGATACTTTACTAAGAAGAATGTATTTCAACTCCATCCAGGTTAATATAAAAGATGTAAGATCTCCATTTTTTTATGGCTGAATAGTATTCTATGGTTTATGTATACCACAGTTTATTAATCCGTTCATGGGTTGATGGGCATTTGGATTGCTTTCCAGTCTTGTGATTGTAAACTAAGCTGCAATAAACAATATTGTGCAAATATCCTTATGATAAAATGATTTTTTTCTCTTCTGGGTAGATATCTAGTAATGTGATTGTGGGATTCAAATGGAAGGTCTATTTTGAGTTCTGTGAGAATTCTCCATACTTCTTTTCAAAGAGGGTGTATTAGTTTATAAACCCACCAATAGTGTAAAGGTGTATCTTAGTGTTGTTTAATTAGATTTTCTCTGATGATTAGGGACGATGAGCACTTTTTCATGTGTTTGTTGGTCATTCATCTGTCTTCTTCAGGGCAAGAGTAACTCTTGAGCCCAAGAGTTTGAGGTTTCTGTGAGCTATGATGGCACTCTATACAGGGCAATAGAGTGAGACTCTTTCTCAAAAAAAAAAAAAAAAAAAAAAGTGCGTCGAAACTAACTTAGGTCTCTGTGGTCTGAACTATAATGATCACTACAAACCTAACTGCAAAACCCAGTGGGACACTTTTCAATTGCTATTTTGACTTTGTTCCAATACTTGATGCATTTAACCATTCCCTCTCTAAAATACCTCTCCCTTTACCTTTCAAAATGGCCACATTCCTACTCCTTTGGACACTGCCTAGTCACTTTGAATGGCCTAGATTTTGTTCTCAGTCTTCTACTGATCTCACTAATCTAGACTCATTTGCTCTCTTGTTTCATCCATTCTCATTTTCATTACCATATTTCTCAACTGGTTTCAATACAAATACATCTAATTGCCTGCTCAATATTGACATATGGATATCTCAGAGTTATCTCAAACTCAACAGTTCTAGAATGAAACACATTTAATTATTCCCTTATAATTTTTTATCACCTAAAACAGTGCTAAGCCAGAAAACAGAACATTATTATCTTGGCATCATCCTTCTCTCACATCCCACATCCATTTAGTCACCACATTCTAGCATTTATATTCCCTCAGGGTATCTCTAATCTATCTGCTATACTCACTGACACTGCTTTAGTTGAATCTCATCATGTGTCTCCATGATTCCAATAGTCTCCCAACTAGTCATTCTGCTTCAAGTCACTCTTTCCTTTAATTTGTCTCTCCAAGGGCAGATGGAGTGATACTTTTAAACTCTAATCTAATTGTATTACTAATCCAATTAAAAGAATTCACTGACTCTTTCCTCACTTCATAACAATGTCCAAATTCCTTTGTACACAAGGTGCCCCATCATCTGGCTCCTGCCTACAATCTCCAGACCCATCATCTACTGTTCCCCTATAGTATTCACTATATACTACAGCTATACTGAATTCTTACAGTTTTCTTATACTTATGAAATTCTTTGGTCCTTCTTTCCTGTGTAGATACAGAGTTCTCTATGCCTAAACCATTTATATCCCTTAAGGCAGGGGCTGCTAATTGCTTATATTCCCTTATTACTACAGTAATAAAAGTTACTGAGTTATAGCTAGGCACAATACCTACACTTATCCTTCCTTATAGATGTGTAAGTCCATGAGATTAAGTTTTAGATGATAGACAAGTAGAAACAATATATGTAAATCTCTGGATCACATTTTTATGAATAAGCTGTCTGAATTCTATTCTGTTTCTGCTCTCTCTTTTTTTTTTTTTTTTGAGAAAGAGTCTCAAGCTGTTACCCTGGGTTGAGTGCCATGGTGTCATACCTCATGACAATCTCCAACTCTTGGGCTCAAGCGATCCTCTTGCCTCAGGTTTTTCTATTTTTAGTAGATGGGATCTCACTTTTGCTCTGGCTGGTCTCAAACTCCTGAGCTCAAGAAATCCAACTGCCTCAGCTTCCCAGAGTGCTAGGATTACTGGTGTGAGCCAGCATGCCCGGCCTTCCCTTTTTCTTTTAGGTAGTAAATGGAAACCAATGGAATAGCTATCAAGGATACAGAAATCGAAGCCAAGTGGTAAGGGTAACAGAGCTGTCCTACCAACATTGGACTATTTACCTCTAGACTTTTATATGGGAGAAAACAAACTTCTATCTCATTGAAGCCACAAAAGTTGTAGTCCTCTCTTATAGGAGGACTTTTGTTACAGGAGGTTAGCCTGTATCTTCCTTAATTGATCTATTCCTCTGATATTCAGAACTAACCCTATATGTTACCACTAAATGAAGCCTTACATGGTTCCCAAGACATAAGTAAGTTCCCTTTCCATATACTTCTAAAACATCCAATACGCACCTTCATTTGTTGTCACACCATATTCTGAATGTTAGTTGGTCCAAAATCCCTAAATGTAACTTTCATAACTTTCCTAACAGCAAAGATTTTTGACTGATTCATCTCCAGAAGCTAGTGCTGAGAAGGGCACCAGGCAAGAGAGAGAAACTCAATAACAGTTTTTAGAATGAATGAATAAATGAATCTTGGTGGCCAGGCCCTTTAAAGCCTACCAAGTAATAGTGTTTTAACTCATTTACTCCTTCTCCAACCGTAATGGGGAAGTCAAGAGTATAACACTGATGTGTGAAGAGGTTTATTGTTAAAGAGCAGTGATATTTTGAAATTAGTCTTTTATTCTGAGAAGTAGGCCTCAACAGTGGGTTTTAAATATTCAGAAAACCATTCAATAAACATATGTGTCATCATCAAAGCTTTGTTGTTCCACTGACAGAGCACAGGCAGAATAGATTGAAGACAATTTTTAAGGACCCTAGGACTTTTAGAACTGTAAAGGAACATTTGCTTCAACTTAAAGACACCAGTTACAGTAGCCCACAGAAAACAGACAGCTTTTACTTTCAAGTTCAGGCATTGACTTCTTAATTCTGTGAATAGTTCATAAAATGGCTTTTTATTCCAATAACAAGGATGTTTGATCTACACTGATAAACTATTGTGGAGCATAGCATCTTTCATCAATAATCATAGTTGGAACTTCTGGATAACTCATTGAAGCTTCTCAATCAGCATTTGTTCCTTCCACTTATACTTTTATGTTATGGAAATGACTTCTTTCCTTAAACCTTATAAACCAATCTCTGCTAACTTACAACTTTTCTTCTGCAGCATCCTGACCTCTCTCAGCCTTCACATAATTGAAGAGAGTTATGGCCTTCCTCTGAATTAGGCTTTGCCTTAAGAGAATGTTGTCACTGGTTTGATCATCTATCCAGACAAAAAAAACTTTCTCCATTATCAGCAATAAGGCTATTTTGCTGTCTTATCATTTGTGTGTTCATTGGAGTGGCACTTTTAATTTCCTTCTAGAACTTTTCCTTTCAACATAGTTAACTATTTGATGCAGGAGGCCTAGCTTTCCATCTGTCACTAATTTCAACCTGCCTATTCCACTAAACTTAATAATTTGTACCTTATGATTTAAAGTTTGAGAGGTATTACTCACTTGCCCTTTCACTTAAACACTTTCAAGCCAATGCAAGATTATTCATTAGCCTGATGCAATATCATTGCACCACAGGAATTAGGGAGACTTGAGGAGAGGGAGAGAGATAAAGTAATGGCAGTCAGAAAACACAAAACATTTATGGATTAAGTTTGCCATCTTATATGGGCAGAGTTGGTGGCACCCTCTAAAAATTATAATAGTAATATCAAAGATCACTGATCACCATAACAGATATAATAATGAATAACCTGAAATATTGCAAGAATTACCAGAATGTACAGAGACATATACTCAGCACATGGTACAAAATGGCACCTGCTTAAAGCAGGGTTGTCACAAACCTTCACTTTCTAAAAAAGCACAATATTGGTGAAGCACAATACAACATTATTGTATTATAATAATATATTATTAAAAAATATAATACAAATAGTGACAATCCCGAGGTGGAGACGAGATGGCTGACTGAAGCCATCAGAGGTTCCCGTCCACAAGGAGAGTTAAAGGACAGAAATTTAGAAAGTAACCTGGTGGATTTGAGCTGCACCAAGAGAGAAGGTTGAACAATGCACATCAACACCACTGAGGTGAGCTGTGACCCCAAGGATACAAACAAAAGGTACAAAATCCATCACCAAGTGGATGGGAGTCGCCTCCCCCATGAGAATGGCTCGGAGTGCCCCACAAACAAACGAGCAGAGTTCAAAGGTCCTCCCACTCCACTCCACGGGAGAGACCCTCTAAAAACTGGACCTACTTCCCCTACTAGGGTGCCACGGTGTTCTCCTGCCAGGCATAAAATGGTATAAAACTGTATATATTCTCTACCTGCAACTCTGAGCTCCCAGCACTACCCTCCGCTCTTACTCTGAGGTCTGGAGGCCTGTCCCCCAGGAGTCCAGATTCTTGGGTGATTTCTCGAGGGGTGTGGACAGTGCCTAAACTGCAGATGTTCAGTGCTGACTCTGGGGCACGGTAGCGAGGAGAGGATGGTCAGCTGACAGGGAACCACACCGGAGCAGAAGTGCCGGAGGTGCAGAACAGCAGCAGATATTCTGAAGCCACACTCCCTGTCTCCCTGGGAAACCAGAGGAGGCCAGGCATCTACTCAAGTGGCAACCACCATGGAACAGATCTGGGACAGAAACGCAAGCCCTGTAAGTAAAGGGTTTGCCTGAGGCGGTACTGACCTGGGTGGAGCACAGGGACTAGAAATGCACTCGCAGGCCCAGGAAGTTCCCAGGGCGGAGCTGACCCAGAGGACCGCTTTACTGAGCCTAAGACGCACCTGACGCTCAGGGTATTGTCAGCCTATAGAGAAAGGAAGTCAGCAAGCTAGAAGTGACAGGTAACCAATACAAACCTGCAGGAGTGAAGACAAGGCCTGAGGCGCAGGCTCTGGGAACTCAAAACAGGTACTCTTCTGCAGGGGAAATTAGCCGGGACAGTAACAAATTCCCGCAAAGATGTTCTGTTCTGTTCTGTCAGTAACATCAATCAGGGGTGGGGCTCGAAATGAATGAACAACCCCCAGCCTCCATCAAGCGCCCCAGGTTGTCAGGCCTCACCTCCTCCTGCTAGATAGTGGCAGAGTGTAGCGGCCTGGCTGAGCAGAAATAGATTTCTTTGTGATTAAGGCAGGAGTATCTGTTCACTATAGGCAACAGAGTCAGCTAACTGCCAGGCTATCAGTAACTGGGTGTGGTAGAGGTGCAAGGTGGGGAAGGAGGCATCAACCTTCCCAGACTAATCTATTTGCTGGGTGGCTCCTCCTGACTCTACGCAGCACTGGAGCAAGCCATAGCAGAGTAGTCACCAGACACCTGTGATCCAGTTCCCAGACACCTCTTAAACTTTCCCACCCGAGACAGATGCTGACTGAGACAATTGATTTGGACCTTTTGAACTGAGGCAATGGCCCGAGGACTATTCAGGTGGTGCCCTGGGTGTGTGGTTGTAGGAAGGTTTGATTTTCCTTTTCCAATTGTTGCCTGTGGTAGGCGGGGTGACTTAATTGCCAGTATTTCTCCACAGCTGAGAATTCAACCAAGAGTAACTGTTTCACTAGGGTCGAACAGAAACCAGCTGCAAACAAGACAGAACCACTTAGCCCAACCACACCAAGCAGGTCCCCAGTTTCTCAGGCCATAGCACTATATGGGTCCCTGACAAAGTTCCAGGGGAAAAATCAAATGGTGTAAAACAATCATGGGGTGGAATCAGCGGAAAAACTCTGGTAACATGAATAACCAGAATAGATCAAACACCCCAAGGAAAGATATGGTAGATGTAACTGAAGATCCCATTCATAAACAGCTGGGCGAGATGTCAGAAATCTAATTCAGAATTTGGATTGCAAACAAGATTAATAAAATGGAGGAAAATTTGGAATAATAAATTCGAGCAGCAATTCAAAAGTCAGAATTAGAAATTCGAGGAGAAATTCAAAAGTTGTCTCAAGAATTTAATGAATTTAAAGACAAAACCACCAAAGATTTGGACGCACTGAAGCAAGAATTTGCAGCCCTCAAAGATCTGAAAAATACAGTAGAATCCCTCAGTAACAGAGTGGAGCAAGCAGAAGAATGGATTTCTGACATTGAAGACAAAGCCTTTGAATGCTCCCAAACTCTCAAAGAGGAAGAGAAATGGAGAGCAAAAATGGACCATTCTCTCGGAGAGCTCTGGGATAATTTGAAGAAAACTAATATCTGCCTCATTGGAATCCCTGAAACTGATGAAGTGGCCTCGCTCGGCACAGAGGCCCTTCTCAATGAAATTATGAAAGAGAACTTTCCGGACATGCCAAGAGATTCTGAAATTCAGATAGCAGACAATTTCAGAACCCCAGCACAATTCAATCTGAATAAGACCTCCCCCAGGCATATCATAATTAACTTCACTAAAGTTAATATGAAGGAGAAAATTCTCAAAGCAGCCAGACGGAAGAAATCCATTACCTACAAAGGGAAGAATATTAGAATGACTGCAGATCTCTCTGCTGAAACTTTCAAGCCAGAAGAAGGCGGTCATCGACTTTTAACCACCTAAAGCAAAATAACTTTCAATACCGGATCCTGTATCCAGCTAAACTGAATTTCATTTATGAGGGAGAAATTAAATACTTTAATGACATTCATATCTTGAAGAAATTTGCCATAACCAAACCAGCGCTTCAGGATATTCTCAGACCTATCCTCCATAATGACCAGCCCAATCCTCTACCACAAAAGTGAACACACTCAGAAACTTTTAATCAAACTCCAACTTCCACACTGGCAAAAGGATTAAAAATGTCCACTGGACTTTCAAAAAACTCGATACCCAAAATTTTACCAGACTTATCAATATTCTCCATTAATGTGAACAGCTCAAAATGTCCTCTAAAGAGGGACAGCTTAGCTGACTGGATACAAAAACTCATGCCAGATATTTGTTGCATACAAGAGCCACATCTTACATTAAAAGACAAATATATACTCCGGGTGAAAGGATGGTCATCCATATTTCAGGCCAATGGTAATCAGAAAAAAGCAGGTGTTGCAATTCTATTTGCAGATACAATAGGCTTTAAACCAACAAAAGTAAGGAAGGATAAGAATGGTCACTTCATGTTTGTTAAGGGTAATACTCAAAATGATGAGATTTAAATTATTAATATCTATGCACCCAACCAGAATACACCTCAGTTTATAAGAGAAAATCTAACAGACATAAGCAACTTGAAATGATTCAGCTCCATAATCGTTGGGAGATTTCAACACTCCTTTGGCAGTGTTGGATAGATCCTCCAATAAGAAGCTGAACAAAGAAATTTTAGATTTAAACCTAACCACCAACATTTGGATCTAGCAGACATCTGCAGAACATTTCATCCCAACAAAACTGAATACACATAATTCTCATCAGCCAACAGAACATACTCCAAAATCAATCACATCTTAGGTCACAAGTCTAACATCAGTAAATTTAAAAAAATAGAAATTATTCCTTGCATCTTCTCAGACCACCAGTGAATAAAAGTTGAGCTCAGTAACAACAGGAATCTGCATACTCATACAAAAACATGGAAGTTAAATAACCTTATGATGAATGATAGCTGGGTAAAAGATGAGATTAAGAAGGAAATTGCCAAATTTTTAGAACAAAATGACAATGAAGACATGAATTATCAGAAACTCTGGGATACCGCAAAGGCAGTTGTAAGAGGGAAATTTATAGCACTGCAAGCCTTCCTCAAGAGAACGGAAAGAGAGGAAGTTAACAACTTAATGGGACATCTTAAGCAACTGGAAAAGGAAGAACATTCCAACCCCAAACCCAGTAGAAGAAAAGAAATAACCAAAATTAGAGCAGAATTAAATGAAATTGACAACAAAAGAATTATACAACAGATCAATTAAATCAAAAATTTGTTTTATTGTAAAGGTCAATAAAATAGATACACCATTGGCTAACCTAATCAGGAAAAAAAGAGTAAAATCTCTAATTTCATCAATCAGAAATGACAAAGACGAAATAACCACAGACTCCTCAGAAATCCAAAAAATCCTTAATGAATATTAAAAGAAACTTTATTCTCAGAAATATGAAAATCTGAAAGAAAGTGACCAATACTCAGAAGCACGTCACCTTCCAAGACTTAGCCAGAATCAAGTGGAAATGTTGAACAGGCCCATATCAAGTTCTAAAATAGCATCAATCATACAAAACTTCCCTAACATGAAAAGCCCGGGACCAGATGGTTTCACATCAGAATTCTACCAAACCTTTAAAGAGGAATTAGTACTTATATTACTCAACCTGTTCCAAAACATAGAAAAAAGAAGGAAGACTATCCAACACATTCTATGAAGCAAACATTACCCTGATCCCCTAACCAGGAAAAGACCCAACAAGAAAAGAAAATTATAGACCAAAATCACTAATGAATATCGATGCAAAAATATTCAACAAGATCCTAACAAACAGAATCCAGCAATACATCAAACAAATTATACATCATGACCAAGTTGGTTTTATCCCAGGGTCTCAATTTTGGTTCAATATATGTAAATCTATAATTATAATTCAGCACATAAACAAATTAAAAAACAAAGACCATATGCTTCTCTCAATTGATGCAGAAAAAGCTTTTGATAATATAGAGCATCCCTTCATGATCAGAACACTTAAGAAAATTGGTATAGAAGGGACATTTCTTGAAATGATAGAAGCCATCTATAGCAAACCCACAGGCAATATCGTATTGAATGGAGTTAAATTGAAATCATTTCCACTCAGATCAGGAACTCGACAAGGCTGCCCATTGTCTCCACTGCTCTTTAACATTGTAATGTAAGTTTTAGCCACTGCAATTAGGGAAGTAAAGGCAATCAAGGGTATCCATATAGGGTCAGAAGAGATCAAACTTTCACTCTTCACAGATGATATGACTGTATATCTGGAAAACACTAGGGACTCTACTACAAAACTTTTAGAAGTGATCAAGGAATATAGCAGCGTCTCAGGTTACAAAATTAACACTCATAAATCGGTAGCCTTTATATATACCAAAAATAGTCAAGCTGAATAAACAGTTAAGGATTCTATTCCATTCACAGTAGTGCCAAAGAAGATGAAATATTTGGGAATTTATCTAACAAAGGACGTGAAAGATCTCTATAAAGAGAACTATGAAACTCTAAGAAAAGAAATAGCTGAAAATGTTAAGAAATGGAAAACCATACCATGCTCATGGCTGGGAAGAATCAACATTGTTAAAATGTCCATACTACCCAAAGCAATATATAATTTTAATGCATTCCCTATTAAAGCTCCACTGTCATACTTTAAAGATCATGAAAAAACAATACTTCGTTTTATATGGAATCAGAAATAACATTGAATAGCCAAGACATTACTCAGAAATAAAAACGAAGCAGGACGAATCACAGTACCAGACCTCAGACTATATTAGAAATCGATAGTGATCAAAACAGTATGGTACTGGCATAAAACAGAGAAGTAGATGTCTGGAAAAGAATAGAGAACCAAAAGATGAATCCAACTACTTACCGTTATCTAATCTTTGACAAGCCAATTAAAAACATTCAGTGGGGAAATGATTCCCTATATAACAAATGGTGCTGGGTGAACTGGCTGGCAACCTGTAGAAGAATGAAACTGGACCCACACCTTTCACCATTAACCAAGATAGACTCACTGGATTAAAGATTTAAACTTAAGACATGTAACTATAAAAATACTAGAAGAGAGTGCAGGGAAAACCCTTGAAGAAATCGGTCTGGGTGAGTATTTTATGAGGAGGACACCCCGGGCAATTGAAGCAGCTTCAAAAATACACTACTGGGACCTGATCAAACTAAAAAGCTTCTGCACAGCCAAAACACAGTAAGTAAAGCAAGCACACAGCCCTCAGAAAGGGAGAAGATATTTCAGGTTATGTCTCCGACAAAGGATTAATAACCAGAATCCACAGAGAACTCAAACGTATAAGCAAGTAAAGAACAAGTGATCCCATTGCAGGGCAAGGGACTTGAAGAGAATCTTCTCTGAAGAAGATAGGTGCGTGGCCCATAGACATATGAAAAAATGCTCATCATCTTTAATCATCAGAGAAATGCAAATCAAAACGACTTTGAGATATCATCTAACTCTAGTAAGATTAGCCTATATCACAAAATCCCAAAACCAGAGATGTTGGCATGGATGTGGAGAAGAGGAAACACGTCTACATTGCTGGTGGGAATGCAAATTAATACATTCCTTTTGGAAAGATGTTTGGAGAACACGTAGAGATCTAAACATAGATCTGCCATTCAATCCTATAATTCCTCTACTAGGCACGTACCCAGAAGACCAAAAATCACATTATAACAAAGATATTTGTACCAGCCCAATTCATAATTGCTAAGTCATGGAAAAAGCCCAAGTACCCACTGATCCACGAATGGATTAATAAATTGTGGTATATGTACACCATAGAATATTATGCAGCCTTAAAGAAAGATGGAGACTTTACTTCTTTCATGTTTACATGGATGGAGCTGGAATATATTCTTCTTAGTAAAGTATCTCTAGAATGGAGGAAAAAGTATCCAATGTACTCAGCCCTACTATGAAACTAATTTATGGCTTTCACGTGAAAGCTATAACCCAGTTATAACCTAAGAATAGGGGGAAGAGGGAAGGGGAGAGGAGGGACGAGGGTGGTGGGCAGAGAGAGGGTGATTGGTGGGATTACACTTGCGGTACATTTTACAAGGGTATATGTGAAACTTAGTAAATGTAGAATGTAAATGTCTTAACACAATAACTAATGCCAGGAAGGCTACGTTAACCAGTGTGTTGAAAATGTCTCAAACGGTCTATAAAACCAGTGTATGGTGCCCCATGATCACATTAATGTACACAGCTATGATTTAATAAAAAAATAGTAGTATCTGTCTATATTCAAAAAACCTAGCATGGAACATATTAAACACTCAATAAATGATACCTATTGTGATTATTACCAACCTTAAAGAGAACTTAAACTCATATTTCCTTGGAGATGTACAGAAAATAGATGGAGAAAACACACACACACACACATGCACACACAGAGGGAAATACAGAGAAAGGGAGGGAGGTAGGAAAAGAGAAAGGGAGAGAGGGATATAGGAAGAGGGAGGATCAGAGAGAGGAGAAAGATTGAGATTGGAGCAATACTGAATGAAGTGGTTATGTGCTATACAATCAGGAGATGTGGACTTAATGGCTCTCCAAGCTCCCTAACAGATTAAAATATCTTATTTCCCACCTCTAGTTCTATAAATTATATACACACTTCTCATTGAGAAAACCTCTTCCTCAGATAGCTCTTCTTCAAGAAGGTTCCCAGGCCTTAAGATCAATATGGCCTCACTGACTTCTAGTGTTCATGATGAGAGCTGCCAATTCTATCATCTACAGTGTCTATTTCCTCCAAGTATACTGAGATGGCTTAGGAGGAGCCTTTGACACCATTTCTTCCAATATTCCTGTAGGCAGGGCTTACAGAAGATGCTTAGTAGGCTTAGAACCACATAATCTTTGAGTGGAACAAGTCTACCAACACACAGGGTACACTTCCTTTTGTGTGTCTTCTCTAAAATTAAAATCTGGCCTGCATAACTCTATAGTCATCATGAATTGCAACATCCCTTCCAAAGCTGGCTTATGGATATAAACCTTGGAGTCAAGGTTTAATGTGGAAATATTGGCAACTGCTAGTGTAGGAAGAATAAACTTACCTTTATTTCTGTTATATGTAAACTCCAAAGGCCTCAGTTCATATCTCTTTTTTTAATGATGAGCTTTAACCTATGTGTTACTCCTATTACCTCTGGAAGAGAAATGAGGCAAATTTTCTTTCTTGCTCATTCATTCCCAGCCACTCTTTTTTCTTTTCTGTTCTTTCTTTTTTTCTTTTTCTTTTTATTAAATCATAGCTGTGTATATCAATATGATCATGGGGCACCATACACTTGGGTCATAGACCATTTGACACATTTTCATCACATTAGTTGACATAGCCCTCCTGGCATTTTCTTAGTTACTTTGCTAAGACATTTACATTCCACATTTACCAAGCCTCACATCTTTTCTGTTCAACAGAACAAGCATACTTCTAACTCAGGGCCTTTATACTTTTTAACTGTTCATAAAATTACTCCTCCCAAAGACACCTACCATGGCTTGTATCCTTACTCAGTTCTCTGCTTAAAATATTACATTAAGAGAGGCGTTCTCTGACAACCTTCTTCTATAAAATAAGAACCAATTACCTTTATTTTTCTTCAGAGCACTTATCACTGCCTGATAAATATACTGAACTGTTTGTTATCTGTCTATACCCTGTCAAATCTAAATCCCATGAAAGAAGTGCCTTTAGTTTGTTTGCAGATATATACCCTGTGCCAAGTACTATGTCTAGTACATAATAAGCATTTAATTAAGTATTTATTGATGAATATATTTCTTAGAGACTTGAAAATAGGACTATAGGACTATAAACTACATATATAATAAGTGGGATTGGGAATGAAAACTTGGGTAATACTCCATAGTTTCTCTCAAGAGAGGTGAAGGAAAAGAGAAGATAGGCCCATGATCGCTGTACTTAATATTGGCAGCCCAATGTTAATGAGAAAAATTTAAAAAAGTGAATTGTTACTCCTTTCTCAGAACCTGCTTAGAGTAATTCCTTTCATGGATACTCAAGAAGACAAAGGGAATTAGCTACAGTAGGCTGGGGTTCTTTTCTTAGGGTCATCTCTGAAAAGTAGAATGAAAAAGATCCTAAAGGAACAGGAATCTCATAGTGTATAAGGCTTTTCTACAGGACAAAATACTGGGCATAAGATAGAAATTAGTTCTTGTGCATCTCATGCAATCATTACAAAGGGAGATGACAGCAGTAGTAGAAGGTAAAAATGGTAGTGGTACAAGTTGCTGTACCAGAAGACTGACTAAAATGGCTCTGATGTAACCTTTTCCAAGTTCAAGCCAGAAGTCAGAGTTGGTTTTAATGGTAAACTACTATACAGTGTTTACTATGTGTCATGCACAGTTCTAAGTGCTTTACATATATATCAACTTATTTGA
The DNA here is from genome assembly GCF_027406575.1 of Nycticebus coucang. Taxonomy (NCBI): domain Eukaryota; kingdom Metazoa; phylum Chordata; class Mammalia; order Primates; family Lorisidae; genus Nycticebus; species Nycticebus coucang. The sequence continues at coordinate 75,022,827 of NC_069804.1, forward strand.
TGATTGTTCACAAATCCCTTTCTCTCCAAAGAGAAATTGGGCTTGAACAACATGGTTCATCAACTAGCACATTAGAGTCACCACAAAATAAATTCCTGTATTAACCCATTTCTATTGGATTAAAGAAGAGAATAATCAACAAATTGAATAAATGTAAAGTTGAAGACATTATCCCTAGAAATTGACAAGATATAAACCCTCCTTTTCCCTCCTCTGGACACAGTAATGCTTCGTAATAGCAGAAAAATTAAGTAGGAATTCTTATCTCATAAACACACCAGACCAATTCACTAAGAAGAGTAGAGAGGTGATTTGAGGCCAAAGGCTTTCCTGGGAATAAAGAGCATGCATTGTCCAAGGTCAACTGATAGTAAGTAGCAATACTATGCCAGGAGTTCAGATGTGTCTCCCTTCAAGGCTAATGCTCTTCCCACTACAAACCACAAAAGGAAACATTTTAAGTTTAAAAACTAATTCCTTGGGTGGAAGCAGTATCAGACAGAACTCATTTTCCCACCCTTCAAAACTCCACAAAGAAGAGAACAGACTGATTTGGCTTTCTGTAGACTGCTTAAGAACAAATAGAGTTTCCATGATCTTTGATAGTGATTTCAGAGAAAATTGGGAGGGTGACCAGAGCAGAGTCTGGAAGCAAACTAGTGCTTATTTGTTTTTGGTTGCCACTGAGTGAAGGTTAGCTGAATCAAATTCTAAAGAACTGGTCTAAGAGAACTCAGTATCTAAGGGTATTTCATTGTGATAGGTCTTGGCTATTGCCCAGGATCCTGGTCAGGATTCTGGGGACTATAATCTAAGTCAGGATTCTGCATACTGCTTCTGGGGACTACATCTAGATGATAACATTTGTTGGGCTTTGAGGCACTGCCTAGAAATGGATCACCTCTACTGGGAAAGGGGTTAAGGAACTCCTTGCCTGAGTTTGGTCACATATTAACCCCCTTCTTGATTCATCTATGCCATGCTTTAAGAGTGAAAACAAGAAGACATTTTACTTAAGATGGTCATTTTCAAGTGTCAAAGGCCTAGAGATCCAGATTCATTCTAACTCTTAGAAATCTCAGCAAAACTGAGCAGCAATCCGGAGTTGTTCCAGATGCCGCTTCAGGGCTACAAAGATAAGATTGTACAAAAAAAAATCTCACCTTTCTATAAATCAAAGCTACAAGACTTGGCCCTGATGAATCCCAGCTTTCCACTGAGTCTTCATTTACTCTCTGGCTGAGGCTATGTTGAGCTTTCTGGAGTCTGGTTATATTAGCAAAAATCGTACTCAGAACTACATTACAAACCAATGGTGGCAATGAGGTCAAAAATAATGAGCTCTTAGCATTTGGCATACACTACTTTAAACATCAAGTATGTCACCAAGTTTGCTTAGAGTATGTACAAAACTTTGAAAATGTCACATCTGTTGTTACCAAGAGCCAACTTGTTTAAAGAGGGCTGTCACTAAGGCTGTCTTTAGTCTCCAGAACACATAATCTTTAAGGCCTTTTTAAATATAACATTCTATAATTATACTTAAGCAAAAAATGATGCCCAAAAAAGAGAAGTGACTTACTCAAGGCTCCAAAGCTAGTGGATAGTAGAACTGAGGCTATAAACCAAAAGGTATAATGCCCAGTCTGGTGTCCTTTTCCCTTAACATAGTACCTCCTGTATGAAACAGTTATAGACTCCTAATGACTATTTAATAAGTCTGTTATTCTAACCAGGTTCTGAGAAATGAATAAAGATCTACTCTTAAAAAATTCAAGAGAAGGACTTGCTTCGGCAGCACATATACTAAAATTGGAACGATCATTGGCCCCTGCGCAAGGATGACACACAAATTCATGAAGTGTTTCATATTTTTAGCCAAAAATAAATGGGAATTGGAAAAAAATTCAAGAGAAATAAACTCTAAAGGATTGGGAAACTCCATGTGTACAGGGGCTTTCTTCAGGGCCAAATAACAATCCATGTTCTGATTGTCCATCCCCCTGGCCAGATTCCCTAGGAAGAGAATACCAGGAAGGGGAGGGAATGAAGTAAAATCCTATTAAGGATACGTCTGTCTACTGGCCATAGATTGTGTGTTTTCTACTAAGAATGATATGGTAGATTTCAAGTGGAATTTTCCTTTTAGTCCAACTTAGAATTCTTTTAGACTGGGGAAATAAAGAGTTTCTCTATCTTTTAAAACCATAAGCAAACAATAGTCTAAGTAATTCTAAGAAAAGCCTATTTTAACTACAAGGACTTAACTGACATCAAGGTAAAAGAATTATGAGAGAATGCCATCACTGAGATCAAAGTTTATCTCTTGTGGATATAGTAATGGGGTAGTGGGATAGGGCATGGTAAGTACTAAAATAGGCAACATATTATGTTCAAAGTACTTGAAATATTTCATTGAATCCTCCCAATAACTCAATGAGTTATCAGTCCCATTTTATTTCCATTGGGAATTATCAGTCCCATTTTTAAAATGAGGAAAACAAGCCTCAGGGAGGTATGCTGGCTTGTTCAAGACCACCCAACTAGTCAAGGATGGAACTGGGATTCAACCCCAGGGATGTCTTGGTTCCAAAGTTGTATTTGTTCATCATTTGTATTACATTCTCACTTCTTGGGGATATCTGGAAAGCCTACAGAGGTAGTCTGGACATTTTTAGGTTTCTATGCAATAAAATTTGACCCAAGAAAGAAGCATTATCCTAGCCATGAGTCCCAAAAATCCTAGAGCAATGAAAAAGACCACCCTGTCTCTCAATGTTTCTCCATGGATTCCTTGTCTCTGAAATTCTTACTATCACTGTCAGCTGACTGAGGAAACTCAGTCTGTTTCAAGTCTAGCTGCAAGTACACCCATCCAGCTCTGTCTTATACACTAGTGCCAGTATTAGAGAATTCTGCAGACTCTGCTATTCCAACATGATACATAAGACCACTCAAAGAAGAACAGCAAAGGCAAAAGTAAACAATATAAGAGAATCACTAGCCATTAAGGGAAATGGACTATATGACCTTGGAGATCTTTTTAATTTTTCAAAAAGCCCTGATATTACATTCATTCATTCTCTCTCTCTTTCTCTTCCTCCTTCTCTCTCTCTCTCTCTCTCTCACACACACACACACACATATACAACTATAGGCCTCCAAAAAAATAAAAATGGATATTTGAGTCAATAACAAGCTTAACCTCTCTAGGCCTCAGTTTACCTGGAAATAAAATAAGGAATTAACTTATCAAGTTGTCACAAGGAGTCAATGAGATGTTGAAGGTCAAATGTTTAGGACAGTACTTGACACAAGATAAGCCCTTAACAAATGCTAACTATTGTTTTTATAATGGTAGTTATTATTATAGTACAACTGTAGAGGGGAGAAAGGAAGGAAAGCATATTTATACCTTTTGCTGAATCTTCAAAGTAATTCTTAGGATGACCAGAATCAAGAGAGTGATTTGTGAGGAACATTGCAGCTCTCTGAACATTGCTGGTATATTGCCCAGCTCACAGCTGCGTCCTACAACTATCACCCAATCTCATTAGGCATAGACATGTCTATTCATTCCAAAAGTTGAAGAACTGGGCTTGTTGAGAATATGCGAAGATCTCCACTTAGCCAGCATTAAAATCTTTAAACTTTATATTCAAAGATTCCCTGTAACTAATGAATACATCTGAATTTTCTTAATCTTAATAATTCTCTGCTCAAATATATTTTTCTTCAAGTTACATTTTGATTTTAATATCCATACTTAAAGCTATTTTTCCTGAAGATTCATTTCAAAATGTTTGCCAAATTCTCAACTGACTACATATTAGATTCACATGTAGAAAGTAATGAAAATGTTCTCACATGTAGAGACTAATAAAAATGTTATTTTTAATAACTTTTAGCTTAACCTTATCTTTTCAGAAATTAAAGACAATGAAGTAGAGACCTGGTTTAATTAGATTCTCTCTCTCCCACTGTCTTGTTATATAAAACTCTCTCTATATAAATATAAAATGTATATAGATAGGAATATATATAAATATATAGATGTCAATTGATATTAAAATATGAAGTATGTTAAATATAAATCTACACAGTAACATCTATAAGGTATAACTATATATTCATATTTATATTTACTTATATTTTAAAATATCTACTGATCATTCTATCTACCTATTATTCCAGAAAGGAGAGGTAGAGAGACACACACATCTGTTCATTTGCTGCCCTCTCACGGCAGATGGAAATTCACAGGCACCGCATATTAGAGAGATAGGAGAGACCAGGATGGGTAGGATCTGTTTCATCTAGGTTGCCAAACTGGTGTCTGAAAAAAATAATAATTTCTATTTTAGGGGTTCTTGTTTGTCTCCTCAAATCCATTGCATTGTGACAACATTGGTTTTTGCCTGGATGAAGTCCCATTTGGCCATTTGGGAACATAAGCAGCGATAGAATTTTCACAAACTCCACATCAAGAACAACATAGCTTTCTCTGGCAGTTTATAAGAAATACTGCCCTCAACCATCTATGTGTGTGGAGAATACTGTATTACTCAATCTTCCCATTCACTCACCACATCTTCTAACTATACATCTTTAGAGATGAGGTGAATACCCGTTATGACATATACTGATAGCAGACTTCCTAACTATCTCAAAAATAGTTATTCCATAAAACTATACTTAACAGAGTGAGGCAAGATCCTATGTGATTAAAAATCAGCACTGGGCGGCACCTGTGACTCAAAGTAGTAGGGCGCCGGCCCCATATGCCGGAGTTGACGGGTTCAAACCCAGCCCCGGCCAAAAACTGCAAAAAAAAAAAAAAAAAAAAAAAAAAAAACAGCAACCAATCTAGTAAAAAGAAAATTTTGAAAATGAGGAGGGAACTCAAGAGAGACTAGAACAGCTATGTCAAGGGCAGTGATGCAAAGCAAAGAACAACTCACTGCTGCTTTCAACATCTCATATACAACATGTTGCCATTTCCTAAAGTATAGGCTTAACTGGACAGATTTAAGTATCAGTATTGTCATTTACCTCATACTCAGTGTCTCCACTTACTAATCTAAGAAATAATATCTATCACTCACAGAGTTAGAATGAGTACTAGATGAGGTAAAGAGACGTCCCACACTGGGCTCATAGCTTTACCTCATGTCAAACAAGACTAAGGAGGCAAACCTTAGACTTTTAGCTCCAATACCTCGGGCTGGGAAGCAATAAAGGAGGAAAATGGCTGATGCCAGGTTGTGTAGCTGAGGAAACAAGTTTTCAAAGCACAAGTGAGATAACAATTAATTGGGTCTGAGGTTAGAGATCTTTTATAAACTAGTTGTGAAGAACTGTGGGAGTGAGCTGAGGTTGCAAAGAGTACAGAAATGGGAATGAAACTTGATAAATCCAGGTCTGTTACCACTGCTGTGGCTCTAAAAGCTGCAGATGCTGGTGTGAATATAGAGACAAGGGAACACTTTTACACTATTGGTGAGACTGCAAATTAATACAACCTTTTTAAAAGGAAATGTGGAGAATCCTCAAAGAACTCAAATTAGACCTCCCACTTGATCCTGAAATCTCATTACTAGGCATCTATTCAGAAGAAAAAAAATTTTATCATAAGGACATTTGCACTACACTGTTTATCACAGCTCAATTTACAATTGCCAAAATGTGCAAATAACCTAAATGCCCATCAACCCAGGAATGGATTAACAAGCTGTGGTATATGTATACCATGGAATACTATTCAGACATTAAAAAATATGGAGACTTTGCATCTTTTATATTAACCTTGATATCGTTGGAACACATTCTTCTTAGTGAAGTATCACAAGAATGGAGAAGCAAGAATCCAATGTACTCAATTCTAATATGAAGCTAGTAGTTGATCTAATACCCACATAAGAGAAAAACTCAAATCAATTCAAGGTGGGAAAGCTGGGGAATGAGGGAAAGAGGGAACAATGGAGGGAGGAGGATGGGGGTTTATGGTGTATGGCACACAGCTTGGGGGTGGGACACAACTATAAGAGGGACTTCACCTAACAAATGCCGACAGTATAACCTAATTCTTTGTACCTTCAATGAACCTGAAAAAATAAGAAAAAATAAAAAGAGGCTTTATATAAATGAAAAGCCTAATCTTAAAGGTCTTTAGGGTCCCTTTCTAGCAATAACATTCAAATGGGTCTATCCCATTATTTTGTCCTCTTAAGTAAAATTGATCGGTCCTTACAACCAAATTGCTGATAACTGCCTTCAGAACAGACCTCTCTACCTTCTCCTGTAATTCTCAGCAGTTTCACCCCCCCCAAAAAAAGAAACCCTCAGAAAACAGAAGTCAATCTCCCTCTGTTAGTCCAAATTATTTCTGTGTGTCAAGCTAGCAATATCAGGTCCGGGTACCCTGATACATACTGCTCAGTGAGATGGGAAGAGAGAAAACTTAGGAAATGATTGACAATGTAAAATCACTGGAGGGAATCACTGTAGAAGTAGATTTTCTTCCCTTATCACTTACCAACTTTCCAATTTACAAAAGAAGTAGAGAAATGATTCAAATTTCAAAAACATTCTTTAAGACTTAAGAATAGTCTCCTTTAAGTATCAATTCTTCTTCTGCATTTAAATTTCATTTAGACATTTAATACATGCTCTTAAAAGAGAGGCTGAAGGAAGAGAATGACAGAGAAAATTAAAGCTAATATGTTTAAGCCCTTTTCTATTAAAGATCAAGTGTAAGTGGAAAAAAACACATTACTGAAATTATAATATATCAAATGAAAAATCATACTCTATTAACTGAACACTTGGAAGGAACATATAATCCCTGACACTTGTATAGCGGTATCAACTCCCACATACATTATGTCTTTTAATCCCCAAAACTATCCTATGAGGTTACACCTACATAAGGTCTAGGATTTCTGGAACAATCTCATCAATACAACATTTTGTCCTCTCAAAAAAGGCAATTTAATAAGTGTATCATAAACCGGGTCTTCATCTTATATCTCCGTGGAAGATATTTCATACGACATAAATTCATAAATTAGAAAAGCTCCTTTGTTATAATGTCTTTGTTTGGAAAACATGGTTAGATTACATGTCTAGTATCACATAAAGGTCAGAATATCAATCATTTAACACATATTTACAAGTTGCAAAGGTGTGACAACCTCATTTAACAATTGACCGCTGGTTTGAAGAAATAGTCTCTTGTCAGATTCTGGGAATAGCAGATAACCAATAGTTTGACTGCTCTTCAATTAATGCCACAGAATATGCTTTTAACATAGCAAAATAACTCCTTTATGAAGTGGGTTGATAAAGAATAGATTTTTCTGGTAAAATTAAAGCTGACATTTCCTTATACAAATTGTTAAGAATAAAACTAACAATAAAAATAATATATTTCATTATACTATTGATAAGAGACTAAACATGTTGGTGTCAAACCTTAACCCACTTATAAATGATTTAGAAAATTTAAAAGGCAATTAATCATAATATGGCAAAAAGCTTCCATGACTCCCTACTACCTTCAGGATAAAGACTAAACTCCATAGACAACTATTCAAGCTACACAATCTCACCATCAAAATGCTATGATTAGAAAAATATATTCCAATAAAAATCTTTGCTATGTGGATGACCCTTTAGCAATTTTTGCCTCAAAGTTCAGAATATTTTTATCTCTAATGACTTTCACCTCTGCTTACTTAGGTACCCATTTTTAAGAACAACTATCTAAAGTTGGTATAGTATAGATCTGAACAGTCTGGTTTCAAATTTGAGCTCCCATACTAACTCTATGATACTGGCCAATGCACATAAATTCTCTATGCCTTACTTTCTCTTGTGAAATGAGGTAAATAAGCATTTACTACATATAAAATGCTACAAATAATGTTTTGTACATCATAAGTGTTTTATGAATTACTTAAGTAACATCCCCTGTAGATTTTATGTGGACTTGTTTCCATTTCCTTGGGATAAATGCTCACAAGTGTAAATGATGGGTCCTAAAGGAGCTATATGGTTCGTTTGTTAGAAGAGGCTCCAACATTTTAAATTCCCACCAAAAGTGTATGAGAAAACCAGTTTCTGAAAACCCTTGTCAGCATTTGGTACTGTAACATTTTTTTATTTCACTTATTCTAATAGGCATATACCAATATCTCATTGTGGTCTTAATTTGAATTTTCCTAATGGCTAATATTCCTAATCTTGAACATCTTTTCACCTCCTATTTTGCCATCTATGCATTCTCTACATGTCATTTGCCCATTTTCTAATTGGATTATTTGATTTCTTTACTGCTGAATTTTGAGTTTGTTAAATTTTGTAGCTAAGAATCTTGTGTCAGGTGTGATTCGCAAATATTTTCTCCAAAAGTTTGGAGCTTGTCTTCTCACCTTATAAATAGGGTCATTTACAGAGCAAAAAAAAAAAAATATATTATTTTGATGAAGTCCCATTTATTGATGGTTTTTCTATATGAAAGAATTGTGCTTTTGGTGTCATAAACCCTAGGCCCCAAATATTTTCTCCTATATTATCTTCTAAAAGTTCTACAGTTTTGTTTTACATTTAAATGTATAATCCATTTTGAGATAATTTTTATGTAAGATATGAGCTTTAGGTTAAGGTTCACTTTGATTATTTATAGCAAGGCAATCATTCAAAAAACAATTGTTGAAAAGACTACTTTTCCTCTTTTGAAATGCTTTTTGAACTTTGTCAAAAAACAATCTGACCATACTTGACAGTGCTATTTGTGGAATTTCTAAAATTTCCATTTGTCAATGTGTCTACTGATCTGTCGATTGCATGGTCTTGATTACTGAATAAATGCAGTAAGCACTGACATTAATAATACCTACCAGTTTCTTCATTATCAAAATTGTGTTAGCTTTTATACTTACTTTGTATTTCCATGCATAATTTAGTATAATCTAGTCTCTATGAAACTGGGATTCTGATTTGGTTGCCATTATGATCAATTTTTAAATAATTAACATTTTTACTATGTTGAGACTTCTAATCCATAAACACACTGCCACTATGTCTCTCAATTTGCCTAGACTTTCTTTGATTACTTTCACCAGCATTCTGTAGTTCTAAGCATATAAGTCTTACAGATGTTTTGCTAGATTTACACATATGAAATTCATTTGTTTTGATGACCATAAAAGGTATTAATTGGTGGGATGGAGCAAGATGGCAGCCAAATAACAGCTTCTTTGCAACTGGCCACAGTGAGACTGGGGAAAGAAGACTCCAAGCAAGTCTGGCTTGTGGGCTCTGCCCAGAAACATACCTTTGGGGATGCAGGGAGGCAGCGGGAGACTTCTAGACCCTAGGAGGAGGACAAAGGCAGTGGAGAAGTGTCGAGTGGTTGCATTTGGTTTGAGGCCATGGCGATTGCTATGGCTGTAGCTACAGTAGCAACAAGATTGCAAATAGGGAAGGCCTTCACTTTAGGTTGTTTTGTTGTTTTGGACTTTGGCATTTGGTTGAATTGACTTGGGAGACCTTGGGTGAGTATGCAAGTGACTTTCAGCAGTGTCCAGAGTCCAGGACTAAGCCGCTGGGCTGGAACAGAGCTTTCATTGCTTGACTGCAGGTGCCCATGCACCCATTGTGGGAAAGCTGCCCTGCAGGCTCTGCCCTCAGGGTCCCAGAACGAGGCCCAGGCTGGGAGACCTTGGACAAGTGTTCTAGTGACTTTGAACAGTGCCCAGAACTTTCAGTGTTTGGCAGTAGGAGAGCTGCATTGCAGCCTCAGCCCTCAGGGGCTTAGACTGAGGCCAGTTTGGGTGCACCTGATAAGCAGCCAGCCATTTCAGAAAGATCTCAGCAACACATGCTTCCTGGGAAAGCTTCTGCTTAGTCAAAGGTAATGGTTTAAAATGTCTTTTAAGTGGAATAAGGAGAGATTCAGGTTCTCAACCCTGTGGGAGTTGAAGGTAAAGAAGTCAGAAGAGGCCTCCAGTCTCCATCTTATATAGGTGTATCACCATTGCAATTAGCATCTCATATCCCAGAAGATCACCTGTTGCTCAGGCAATATTCAGAAAGATGATACATACATGGTTTTTCTTTTCTTTTCTTTCATTTCAACTTTCCCCCTAGATTTTTCTTTTTTTCTTCATTTTTCTCATGTAAATATAATTTTTGGTTGTTGCTTTCTTTAATAATAAGAACTTCATTTTTTTTTGCTAGTTTCTCTGTCCCTGTTATTTGCTTTTCCCCCCAGTTTTATCCTGTACGGTTTTTTGTTTGTTTTGGTTTCACTTATACTATTTTTGTTTTTCCCCTCTATTGGGTGGAAGTGTGGTGCTGTGTCTCTCAGGCTGACAAAGAGCTGTAGACCTCAAGGAAACCATCCAACGAGGCACCCCCACAGGTTAGGGGTTATTTTTCTTTTCTTAAATCTTTTATCCCTTGTTGCTCTTCAATCTTCTCATCCTCTTAATCATATACCAAAAGGAAACATCAACACATTAAGTCAGAGGCACAGTAACTTAAAGAGCAAGAGGAAGTGAAAGGAAAAGGTAGGGCAAGGAGACAGAAAAAAAAAAAAAACTCATGAGGAACAAACAACTGAAAAATCATGGCAACATGAAAATACAGACCAGAGCAACCCCCCCCCAAAAAAAAGGGACCATGAGGTAGCTACATCAAAGGATTCACCTATTAAGAAATGTTAGAAAGGGAGAGGCGGAGCAAGATGGCAGCCGAGTAACAGCTTCCTTGCATCTGGGCACTGTGAATCTGGGGAGATAGGAGTCCAGGCATCTCTGGCTGGTGGGAACTGCCTAGCGTCACTCCTATGAGGATACAGGGAGTCAGCGAGAGACTTCTGGACCCCAAGAGGAGGACTAAAACAGTGGAAAACCGGCAAGTGGTCGCGAGTGTTCAATCCGTCTAAACCCGCCCACAACTGTAAGTTCAGTAGCAGCGAGACTGCAAACCAGAAACGCCTTACCTGTGAACTGTTTTGATGTCCTTGGAATTGGCACTGAGTTGAACTGCCCTGGGGAAGGCCTGAGCGGGAGTGCAGAGAACTTTGGCCGTTGTCTAGGGCCCCAGTCTGAGCCGCTGAGCCAGATGGAGCTAATAGTGTTTGGCGGTGGGTCACACGGAACCATTGCCAGTGATCTGCCCCGGCAAGCTCCGCCCTCAAGGTCGCAGAGCTAGAAGGGGTGGGAGCGTGTAACCCAGCAACCAAGTAGCCTAAGGGTGGGGTCTGAGCCGCCTTGCAGCCCTAACCCTCAGGGGCAGAGTGAGACCGGTTTTGGCACACTGGGTAAGTGGATAGCCACTTCAGCAGTGATTCCAGCGAGAAAGCTGGGAAAGCTTCTGCTCAGCAAGTTTACAAGTTCAAAGTGCCTTTTAAGTGGGCTGAAGAGAGATTTAGGGAGTCTACCAGCTGGGGTTTGAGAAATCAGCAGCCCCCAGTCGTACCAGAACTGTGACTAATATCTCATACCGCAGAAGACCACGTGTTGCCCAGACAATATTCAATAACATATACAAACTGCTTTGTTTTTGGTTGTGTATTTTTTTCTCTTTTTTTGTTTGTTTGGTTTTTTTTTGTTTGTTTATTTTGACGTTGTTGATGTTCTTTTGTTTTTTAATTTCAATCTTTTCCATACAGATCCCTTTTTCTTTCTCAATTTTTCTAGTTCAATTATAATTTCCCATTGCTGACTTTTTTAATAACTACAACTTCATTTTTGCTAGTGTTTCTACCCCTATCATTTGGTTTTTCACCCAACTGTATCCCCGTAAAGTTTTCTGTTTGCTTGTTTTGGTCTGATTTATAGCATTTTTGTCTTTCCTCTCTACTTGGTGGAGGTGGGGTACTGTGTCTGATCAGGTTAGCAAAGAGCTGCTGACCTCAAGGGAACCACCCAACTGGGCACCCCCAGAAGGTGGGGTTTTTTAAGGTTGTGTCAAAGTACCCTACTGTACACCTATATTGCCCTGTCTCCCTCTTTCTGTACCTCTCTTCTTTTTGTCAGTATTCCTTATACCCACCCCCTCTCCTTTCTCTACCTTTCCTTTTTTTCTTATCACTCGGTCCTCCTTTCTTCATCCCTTTTTTGCTCCTCAACCTTCTCACCCTTCTGGTCCTGTAACCCTTAGTCCACAGGCACAAGAACTTAAAGAGCAAGAGGAAGTGAAAGGAAAATTAGGGCAAGGAAACAGATAAAAGAAATCACTCATAAGGAAGAATCAGCAGAAAACTCCAGGCAACATGAAGAACCAGTCCAGAACAACCCCGCCAAGGGACCATGAGGTAGATACTGCAGAGGATTCCACCTATACAGAAATGTTAGGAATGACAGAAAGGGAATTTAGAATACACATGTTGAAAACAATGAAAGAAATGATGGAAACAATGAAGGAAACTGCTAATAAAGTGGAAAATAACCAAAAGGAAATCCAAAAACAGAATCAAATCAGAGATGAACGATATGAAGAATATAAAAAGGATATAGCAGAGCTGAAGGAAATGAAACAGTCAATCAGGGAACTTAAAGATGCAATGGAAAGTATCAGCAACAGGTTAGACCATGCAGAAGAAAGAATTTCAGAGGTAGAAGACAAAGTTTTTGAGATAACTCAGATAGTAAAAGAGGCACAAAAGAAGAGAGAGAAAGCAAAACGTTCACTGTCAGAATTATGGGACTTTATGAAGCGTTCCAACATACGAGTTATAGGAATTCCAGAAGGGGAAGAAGAATGCCCCAGAGGAATGGAAGCCATACTAGAGAATATTATAAAAGAAAATTTCCCAAACATCACCAAAGATTCTGACACACTGCTTTCAGAGGGATATCGGACTCCAGGTCACCTCAACTCTAACCGAGCTTCTCCAAGACACATTGTGATGAACCTGTCCAAAGTCAAGACAAAAGAAAAGATTCTACAAGCTGCCAGGAGTAAGCGTCAGTTGACCTACAGGGGCAAATCCATCAGAGTGACCGTAGACTTCTCTAATGAAACTTTCCAAGCAAGAAGACAATGGTCATCTACCTTTAATCTACTTAAACAGAACAATTTTCAGCCCAGAATTCTGTATCCTGCTAAGCTAAGCTTCAAAATTGACAGAGAAATCAAATCATTTACGGATATACAAACATTGAGGAAATTTGCCACAACAAGACCAGCTCTACAGGAAATACTTGAACCTGTTCTGCACACTGACCACCACAATGGATCAGCAGCAAAGTAAGAACTCAGAAATCAAAGGACAGAACCTAACCTCCACACTGATGCAAAAGATAAAACTAAGCAATGGACGCTCACAAAATAAGACGAATAGAATACTACCACACTTATCAATTATCTCAATAAATGTTAATGGCTTGAATTCCCCACTGAAGAGACATAGATTGGTTGACTGGATTAAAAAACACAAGCCATCCATTTGCTGTCTGCAAGAAACACACCTGGCTTCAAAAGACAAATTAAAGCTCCGAGTCAAGGGTTGGAAGACAATTTTTCAGGCAAATGGAATTCAGAAGAAAAGAGGAGTTGCAATCTTATTTTCAGATACATGTGGATTTAAAGCAACTAAAGTCAAAAAAGACAAAGATGGTCACTTTATATTGGTCAAGGGAAAACTACAACAAGAAGACATTTCAATTCTAAATATTTATGCACCCAATTTAAATGCTCTCAGATTCTTGAAGCAGACCTTACTCAGTCTGAGTAATATGATATCTGATAATACCATCATAACAGGGGACTTTAACACACCTCTTACAGAGCTGGACAGATCCTCTAAACAGAAATTAAACAAAGATATAAGAGATTTAAATGAGACCCTAGAACAACTATGCTTGATAGACGCATATAGAACACTCCACCCCAAAAACAAAGAATATACATTCTTCTCATCACCCCATGGAACGTTCTCCAAAATTGATCATATCCTGGGACACAAAACAAATATCAACAGAATCAAAAGAATTGAAATTTTACCTTGTATCTTTTCAGACCATAAGGCACTAAAGGTGGAACTCAACTCTAACAAAAATGCTCGACCCCACCCAAACGCATGGAAATTAAACAATCTTCTGTTGAATAACAGATGGGTGCAGGAAGAAATAAAACAGGAAATCATTAACTTCCTTGAGCATAACAACAATGAAGACACAAGCTACCAAAACCTGTGGGATACTGCAAAAGCAGTTTTGAGAGGAAAATTCATCGCTTTAGATGCCTACATTCGAAAAACAGAAAGAGAACACATCAACAATCTCACAAGAGATCTTATGGAATTGGAAAAGGAAGAACAATCTAAGCCTAAACTCAGTAGAAGAAAAGAAATATCCAAAATCAAATCAGAGATCAATGAAATTGAAAACAAAAGAATCATTCAGAAAATTAATGAAACAAGGAGTTGGTTTTTTTGAAAAAATAAATAAAATAGATAAACCTTTGGCCAGACTAACGAGGAATAGAAAAGTAAAATCTCTAGTAATCTCAATTAGAAATGATAAAGGGGAAATAACAACTGATCCCACAGAGATACAAGAGATCATCTCTGAATACTACCAGAAACTCTATGCCCAGAAATTTGACAATGTGAAGGAAATGGATCAATATTTGGAATCACACCCTGTCCCTAGACTTAGTCAGGAAGAAATAGAGCTCCTGAACAGACCAATTTCAAGCACTGAGATCAAAGAAACAATAAAAAAGCTTCCAACTAAAAAATGCCCTGGTCCAGATGGCTTCACTCCAGAATTCTATCACACCTTCAAGGAAGAGCTTATTCCTGTACTGCAGAAATTATTCCAAAAAACTGAGGAAGAAGGAATCTTCCCCAACACATTCTATTAAGCAAACATCACCCTGATACCAAAACCAGGAACAGACCCAAACAAAAAGGAGAATTTCAGAAAAATCTCACTCATGAATATAGATAGAAAAATTCTCAACAAAATCCTAGCCAAATAGATTACAGCTTATCATCAAAAAAGTCATTCATCATGATCAAGTAGGCTTCATCCCAGGGATGCAAGGCTGGTTTAACATACGCAAGTCCATAAACGTTATCCATCATATTAACAGAGGCAAAAATAAAGATCACATGATCCTTTCAATAGATGCAGAAAAAGCATTTGATAAAATCCAGCATCCTTTTCTAATTAGAACACTGAAGAGTATAGGCATAGGTGGCACATTTCTAAAACTGATTGAAGCTATCTATGACAAACCCACAGAGAATATTTTACTGAATGGAGTAAAACTGAAAGCTTTTCCTCTTAGAACTGGAAGCAGACAAGGTTGTCCTCTGTCACCTTTACTATTCAACATTGTGCTGGAAGTTCTAGCCAATACAATTAGGCAAGACAAGGAAATAAAGGGAATCCAAATGGGAGCAGAGGAGGTCAAACTCTCCCTCTTTGCTGACGAAATGATCTTATACTTAGAGAACCCCAAAGACTAAACCACAAGACTCCTAGAAGTCATCAAAAAATACAGTAATGTTTCAGGATATAAAATCAACGTCCACAAGTCAGTAGCCTTTGTATACACCAATAACAGTCAAGATGAGAAGCTAATTAAGGACACAACTCCCTTCACCATAGTTTCAAAGAAAATGAAATACCTAGGAATATACCTTACGAAGGAGGTGAAGGACCTCTATAAAGAAAACTATGAACTCCTCAGAAAGGAAATAGCAGAGGATATTAACAAATGGAAGAACATACCATGCTCATGGATGGGAAGAATCAACATTGTTAAAATGTCTATACTTCCCAAAGCAATCTACCTATTCAATGCCATTCCTATCAAAGTACCTACATCGTACTTTCAAGATTTGGAAAAAAAAGATTCTGCGTTTTGTATGGAACCGGAAAAAACCCCGCATAGCTAAGGCAGTTCTTAGTAACAAAAATAAAGCTGGGGGCATCAGCATACCAGATTTTAGTCTGTACTACAAAGCCATAATGCTCAAGACAGCATGGTACTGGCACAAAAACAGAGACATAGACACTTGGAATCAAATTGAACACCAAGAAATGAAACTAAAAAAAAAAAAAAAAAAAGAAATGAAACTAACATCTTACAACCACCTAATCTTAGATAAACCAAACAAGAACTTACCTTGGGGGAAAGACTCCCTATTCAATAAATGGTGTTGGGAGAACTGGATGTCTACATGTAAAAGACTGAAACTGGACCCACACCTTTCCCCACTCACAAAAGTTGATTCAAGATGGATAAAGGACTTAAATTTAAGGCATGAAACAATAAAAATCCTCAAAGAAAGCATAGGAAAAACACTGGAAGATATTGGCCTGGGGGAAGACTTCATGAAGAAGACTGCCATGGCAATTGCAACAACAACAAAAATAAACAAATGGGACTTCATTAAACTGAAAAGCTTCGGTACAGCTAAGGAGACAATAACCAAAGCAAAGAGACAACCCACACAATGGGAAAAGATATTTGCATATTTTCAATCAGACAAAGCTTGATAACCAGGATCTATAGAGAACTCAAATTAATCCACATGAAAAAAGCCAACAATCCCTTATATCAATGGGCAAGAGACATGAATAGAACTTTCTCTAAAGACGACAGACGAATGGCTAACAAACTCATGAAAAAATGTTCATCATCTCTATATATTAGAGAAATGCAAATCAAAACATCCCTGAGATATCATCTAACCCCAGTGAGAATGGCCCACATCACAAAATCTCAAAACTGCAGATGCTGGCGTGGATGTGGAGAGAAGGGAACACTTTTACACTGCTGGTGGGACTGCAAACTAGTACAACCCTTCTGGAAGGAAGTATGGAGAAACCTCAAAGCACTCAACCTAGACCTCCCATTCGATCCTGCAATCCCATTACTGGGCATCTACCCAGAAGGAAAAAAATCCTTTTATCATAAGGATACTTGTACTAGACTGTTTATTGCAGCTCAATTTACAATCGCCAAAATGTGGAAAGAGCCTAAATGCCCATCAACCCAGGAATGGATTAACAAGCTGTGGTATATGTATACCATGGAATACTATTCAGCCATTAAAATAAATGGAGACTTTACATCCTTCGTATTAACCTGGATGGAAGTGGAAGACATTATTCTTAGGAAAGCATCACAAGAATAGAGAAGCATGAATCCTATGTACTCAATCTTGATATGAGGACAATTAATGACAATTAAGGTTATGGGGGGGGGAAGCAGAAAGAGGGATGGGGGAGGGGGTGGGGCCTTAGTGTGTGTCACACTTTATGGGGGCAAGACATGATTGCAAGAGGGACTTTACCTAACAATTGTAATCAGTGTAACTGGATTATTGTACCCTCAATGAATCCCCAACAATAAAAAAAAAGAAATGTTAGAAAGGACAGAAGAGGAATTTAAAATATGGGTGATGAAAACAATGAAGGAAATTGCTGATAAAGTTGAAAATAACCAAAAGGAAATACAAAAACAGAATTAAATAAGAGATGAACGATATGAAGAATATAGAAAGGGTATAGCAGATCTAAAGGAATTGATGCAGTCAATTAGGCAACTTAAAGATGCAATAGAAAGTATCAATAATAGATTAGACCATGCAGAAGAAAGAATCTCAGAGGTAGAGGACAAAGCTCTTGAGATAACTCAGATAATTAAAGAGGCAGAAAAAGAAAGAAATAAAGCAAAACCTTATCTGACAGAATTATTTGACTTCATGAAGCATTCAAACATAGAAGTTATAGGTATCCCAGAAGAGGAAGAACACCCCAGAGGAATTGAAGCCATATTAGAGAATTATCATAAATGAAAATTTTCTATATATTACCAAAGATTCTAACACACTCCTTTCAGAGGGATATTGGACCCCAGGTCACCTCAACTCAAACAGAGCTTCTCCAAGACACCTTATGATGAACCTGTCCAAAGTCAAGATGAAAGAAAAGATTCTGTAAGCTGCCAGGAATAAGCACCAATTGACCTACTTGGGCAAATCCATTAGGGTGACTGCAGACTTATCAAATGAAGCTTTTCAAGCCAGAAGACAATGGTCATCTACCTCTCATCTACTTACACAAAACAATTTCCTACCCAGAATTCTATATCCTGCTTAGCTAAGCTTTAAAATTGACAGAGAAATCAAACCTTTTACAAATATGCAAACATTGAGGAAGTCTGCCACAACAAGACCAGCTCTGCATGAAATACTTCAACGTATTCTACACACTGACCAGCACAACAGACCACCAGCAAAGCAAGCACCCAGAAACTAAAGGACAAAACCTAGCTTACACAGTGATACAAAAGGTAAAACTAAGCAATTGACTTTCACAAAATAAGATGACTAGAACACCACTGCACCTATCAACTATCTCAAAAAATGTTAATGGCTTGAATTCCCCAGTGAAGAGGCATACACTGGCTGATTTGTTAAAACAAACAAACAAACAAACAAAAAAAAAAAAACAACAAGCCATCCATTTGCTGTCTGCAGGAAACACACCTAGCCTCAAAGGACATGTTAAAACTCAGAGTTAAGGGATGGAAGACCACTTTTCAGGAAAACAGAATTCAGAAGAAAAGAGGGGTTGCAATGTTACTTTCAGATACAAGTGGATTTAAAACAACTAAAGTCAAAAAAGACAAAGATAGAGATTTCATATTGGTCAAAGGAAAAATACTACAAGAAGATATTTTAATTCTAAATATTTATGCACCCAACTTAAATGCTCCCAGATTTCTGAAACAGACCTTAATCAGTCTGAGCAATATGATAGCCCACAACACCACAACTGCAGTGGACTTTAACACTTCTCTTACAGAGCTGGAGAGATCCTCTAAACAGAAACTAAACAAACATATAAGGGACTTAAATGTGACTGTGCTTGATAGAAGTATACAGAACACTCCATCCCAAAGCTAAACAATATATGTTCTTCTCATCATCCCATGGAACATTCTCCAAAATAGATAATATCCTAGGACACAAAACAAACCTCAACAGAATTAAAATAATTGAAATTTTACCTTGTATCTTCTTAGAGCACAAGGCATTAAAGGTGGAACTCGACTCCAACAAAAACATTCAACCCCACACAAAGGCATGGAAATTAAATAACCTTATATTGAATGACAGTTGGGTGCAGGAAGAGATAAAAGAGGAAATCATTAACTTCCTTAAGCATAACAACAATGAAGACACAAGCCACCAAAACCTATGAGATATAGCAAAAGCAGTCCTGAGAGGAGAATTTATCACTTCAGATGCCTACATCCAAAAGACACAAAGAGAGTGCATTAACAAACTCACAAACCACCTTATGGAATTGGAAAAAGAAGTACAATCTAAGCCTAAACCCAGCAGAAGAAAAGAAATATCCAAAATTAAATAAGAGATTAATAAACTTGAAAACAAAAGAATCATTCAGAAAATTAATGAAACAAGGAGTTGGTTTTTTGAAAAAATAAATTAAATAGATAGACCTTTGGACAGACTAAGTAGAAATAGAAAAGAGAAATGTCCAGTAACCTCAATCAGAAAGGATAAATGGGAAATAACAACATATGCCACAAAGATACCAGAGATCATCTCTGAATACTATCAGAAAATCTATGCCCAGAAATTTGACAATGTAGAGGAAATGGATCAACACCTGGAATCACACCCTCTCCCTAGATTTAACCAAGAAGAAGTAGATCTCCTGAACAGAATAATTTCAAGCACTGAGATCAAAGAAAAAATAAAAAATCTCCCAACAAAAGAATGCCCTGATCTGGATTATTTCACACCAGAATTCCATCAAACTTTCAAGGAAGAGCTTATTCTCATACTGTAGAAATTATTCAAAAAAACTGAGAAGGAAGAAATCTTCCCAAGCACATTCTATGACCCAAACATCATCCTGATACTAAAAACAGAAAAACCTTCATTTCTTCTTCCGTCTAGGAAGGTGAACAAGTAAGTAGAAATGCTATGAACTTTCCAGAGGCTTTCCTGAAGATTAACATGAGGGTACAAATGATGTGAAAGATCTCTAAAAAGAAAATTATGAAACTCTGAGAAAAGAAATAGCTGAAGATGTTATCAAATGGAAAAACATACCATGCTCTTGGCTAGGATTAATCAACATTGATAAATGTCCATATTACCCAAAGCAATTTACAAATTTATTGCAATCCCTATCAAAACTCCACTGTCATACTTTAAAGATCTACAAAAAATACCACTTTGTTATATATTGAAACAGAAAAATCCTCAAATAGCCAAGACATTACTCAAAAATCAAAACAAATCAGGAGAAATCATGATACCAGACTTCAAAATATACTACAAATCTATAGTGATCAAAAAAAGCATGGGATTAGCATAAAAGTAGAGAGGTAGATATATGGAACAGAATTGAGAAGCAAGAGATGAACCCAGACACTTATTATCATTTGATCTTTGATAAGCCTATCAAAATATAAATTGGGGAAAAGATTCCGTATTTAACAAATGGTGCTGGGAGAATTGGCTGACAACTTGTAGAAGACTGAAACTGGACCCACACTTTTCACCATTAACAAAAATTCACTCTCACTGGATAAAAGATTTAAACTAAGACATGAAACTATAAAGATTCTTGGAGAGATTGCTGGCTGGAGAAACACTTGAAGAAATTGGCCTGGGAGAATATTATATGAGGAAGACCCCCTGGGCAATTGAAGCAACACCAAAAATACATTAATGGGATCTGCTCAAACTAAAAATCTTCTGCACAGCCAAGAACACAGTTTGTAAAGCAAGCAAACAGCCCTCAGAATGGGAGAGGATATTAGCAGATTATGCTGCTGACAAAGGTTTGATAACCAGAATCCACAGAGAACTCAAACTTATTAATAAGAAAAGAACAAGTAATCCCATTTCATTGTGGGCAAGGGACTTGAACAGAAGCTTCTCTGAAGATGATAGGCACATGGTGTACAGACACATAAAAAAATGCTCATTATCTTTAATCATCAGAGAAATGTAAATCAAAATCACTTTGAGATACCATCTAACTCCAACAAGAGTGGCTCACATAACAAAATCCCCAAACTACAGATGTTGGTGTGGATGTGGAGAAAAGGGAACACTTCTGCACTGCTGGTGGGAGTGCAAGCTAATACATCCCTTTCGGAAATAAGTATGGAGAATATTCAGGGATCTAAAAGTAGACCTGCTGCTTGATCCTTTAATTCCTCTACTAAGTGTATATCTAAAAGATCAAAAATCACTTTATAACAAAGATATTTGCACCAGATTGTTCACTGCAGCTCAATTCATGATAACCAAGTCATGGAAGAAGCCCAAGTGCCCATTGACCCATGAATGGATTAATAAATTGTGGTATATTTATATCATGGAATATTATGCAGCCTTAAAAAAGATGAAGACTTTACCTCTTTTACGCTTACAGGGATGGAGCTGGAACATATCCTAGTTAGTAAAGTATCTCAAGAATGGAAGAAAAAATATCCAATGTACTCAGTACTATCATGAAACCAATTTACAATCACTCACACTTTCACATGGCCCAAGATGAAGGAGGGAAGGGGGGGATGGGAGCAGATGGAGGAGGTCAGATGGAGGGTGAATGGTGGGATCAGACCTATGGTGCATAATGGAAGTGTACATGTTGGATCTATTACCCTGTTTCCTTGAAAATAAGACCTACTTACAGGAGAGATAAGACGTCCCCTGAAAATAAGACCTAGCGCATTTTAGGGAGCACACCTTAAAATAAGACACTGTCTCATTTTCGAGGAAACAGGGTAGAATAGAGTATAAATGTCTTAACACAATAATTAAGTTAACGAGATGAGGTATATATAAACCAGGGTGATAAAAAAAAATTAAAAAATAAACCAGGGTGATGTAAGCATTCCTAATTCCATATGAAATCAACACATTGTACCCCATAAATGCATTTATGTATGCATGATCTATGTGTTTATAATTTAATAAAAAATACCAAACCAGTTAAAATATAGATAATAAAATAAAATAAAATAAAATAAAAACAAGAAAAGACCCAACTAAAAAGGAGAACTTCAGACCAATGTCACTAATGAATATAGATGCCAAAATTCTCAGTAAAATCCTACCCAATAGAGTACAGCCTCTCATCAAAAAAGTCATACATCATGATCAAGTAGGTTTTATCCCCAGGATACAAGGCTGATTTAACATATGCAAGTTCATAATTGTAATTTGCCATGTATCAACAGAAGCCGAAACAAAGACCATCTGATCCTCTCAATAGATGCAAAAAAAGCATTTGATAAAATACAGCTTCCTTTTCTAATTAGAATACTGAAGAGTATAGGCATAGGTGTCACATGTCTTAAACTGATTGAAGCCATCTATGACAAACCAACAGCTAATATTTTACTGAATGGAGTAAAACTGAAAGCTTTGGCACTGGAACCAGACAAGGTTTTCCTCTATTGTCACACTATTCAACATAGTGCTGGTAGTTCTAGCCAATAGAATCAGGCAAGAGAAGGAAATAAAGGGCATCCAAATGAAAACAGAGGTCAAAATGTCCCTCTTTGCTGACAATATGATCTTAGATAGCCCCAAGGACTCAACCACAAGACTCGTGGACGTGATCAAAAAATACAGTAATGTCTCAGGATATAAAATCAATGTCCACAAGTCAGTAGTCTTTGTGTATACAAAGAAATACAATAAAAGCCAAGATGAAAAGCTAATTAAAGACACAATCCCCTTCACAATAGCTTCAAAGAAAACGAAATAGGGATATACCTAACAAAAGAGGTGAAGGACCTCTATAAAGAAAATTATGGGCTCTTTGGTCCTTCCGTTCATCAGATAGCCACTTCTTCTTGTGCAGTGCCAGCTGCAGCCCCAAGGCATAGTGGTGAATGTGAAGGTCAGAATAAATGGCTTTGGTCATATTGAGTGCCTGGTCACCAGGGCTGCTTTAACTCTGGAAAAGTGGATACTGTCACCATCAATGACCCCTTCATTGACCTCACCTACATGGTCTATGTATTCCAGTATGATTCTACCCATGGAAAATTCTATGGCACAGTCAGGGCTAAGAACGGGAAGCTTGTCATCGAAGGAAATCCCATAACCATCTTCCAGGAGTGAGATCCCATCAAAATCAAATAGGGTAAGGCAGGTGCTGACTATGTTGCAGAGTCCACTGGCATCTTTACCACCATGCAGAAGACTGGAGCTCACCTTCAGGGGGGTGCCAAAAGGGTCATCATCTCTGCCCTTTCTGCTGATGCCCCCATGTTTGTGATGGGTGTGAACCACAAGAAGTACAAAAATAGCCTCAGCATTGTCAACAATGCCTCCTGTACCACCAACTGCTTACCATTTGGCCAAGGGCATCCCTGACAACTTCAGCATTGTGGAGGGACTCATGACCATAGTCCATGCCATTACTGCCACCCAGAAGACTGTGGATGGCCCCTCTGGGAAGTTGTGGCATTATGGCTGCAGTACTCTGCAGAACATCATCCCTGCCTCAACTGGTACAGCCAAGGTTGTGGTCAAGTTCATCCCTGAGCTAAACAGAAAGCTCACTGGCATGGCCTTCCATGCCCCTGCTGCCAACGTGTCAGTTGTGGATCTCACGTGCCATCTGGAGAAGGCTGCCAAATATAATGATATCAAGAAGATGGTGAAGCAGGCATCACAAGGCCCTCTCAAAGGTATCTTGAGCTACACTGAGGACCAGGTCATCTCCTCTGACTTCAACATGGACACCCATTCTTTCACCTTTCATGCTAGGGCTGGCATTGCCCTTAACAACCTCTTTGTCAAACTCATTGCCTAGCATGACAATGAATTTGGCTACAGCAACAGGGTGGTGAACGTTATGGTCCATATGGCCTCCAAGGAGTAAGAGCCATCTGACCACCAGCCCCAGCAAAAGCATGAGAGGAAGAGAGAGGCCCTCAGCTGCTGGGGTGCCCCTGCCTACTCAGTCCCGCACCTCACTGAGAATCTACCCCTGACAGTTTCCACACCAGACCTCCTGAAGAATGGGAGGGGCCTCTGGAGCCTCACCTTGTCATGTAATATCAATGAAGTTCCCTGTATTCAGACAAAAAAGGAAAAAAAAAGAAAATTATGAAACTCTAGGAAAAGAAATAGGAGAAGATATTAACAAATAAAAGAACATGCCATGCTCACGGCAGGGAAGAATCAACATTGTTAAAATGTCTACACTTCCCAAAGCAATCTACAGATTCAGTGCCATCCCTATTGAAATACCAACATTGTACTTTCAAGATTTGGAAAAAATTATTGTTCATTTTGTATGGAACCAGAAAAAACTCCGTATAGTTAAGGCAGTCCTTAGTAATAAAAACAAAGTCATTTTTTCATATGTCTGTAGGCCATGTGCCTATCTTCTTCAGAGAAGCTTCTGTTAAAGTCTCTTGCCCACAATGATATGGGATTACTTGTTCTTTTCTTATTAAAAAGTTTGAGTTCTCTGTGGATTCTGGTTATCAAACCTTTGTCAGAAGCATAAGCTGCAAATATCCTCTTCCATTCCGAGGGCTATCTGCTTGCTTTACAAACTGTGTTCTTGGCTGTGCAGAAGATTTTTAGTTTGATCAGATACCATTAATGTATTTTTGGTGTTGCTTCAATTGCCCAGGGGGTCTTCCTCATAAAGTATTCTCCCAGGCCAATTTCTTCAAGTGTTTCTCCAGCCAGCACTCTCTCCAAGAATCTTTATAGTTTCATGTCTTAAGTTTAAATCTTTTATCAGGCACATGGCCTACAGACACATGAAAAAATGCTCATCATCTTTAATCATCAGAGAGATACAAATCAAAATCACTTTGAGATATCATCTAACACCAACAAGAGTGGCTCACATAACAAAATCCCCAAACTACAGATGTTGGTGTGGATGTGGAGAAAAGGGAACACTTCTGCACTGCTGGTGGGAGTGCAAGCTAATACATCCCTTTTGGAAATAAGTATGGAGAATACTCAGGGATCTAAAAGTAGACCTGCTGCTTGATCCTACAATTCCTCTACTAAGTGTATATCTAAAAGACCAAAAATCACTTTATAACAAAGATATTTGCACCAGATTGTTCACTGCAGCTCAATTCATGATAACCAAGTCATGGAAGAAGCCCAAGTGCCCACTGACCCATGAATGGATTAATAAATCGTGGTATATTTATATCATGGAATATTATGCAGCCTTAAAAAAGATGAAGACTTTACCTCTTTTACGCTTACAGGGATGGAGCTGGAACATATCCTAGTTAGTAAAGTATCTCAAGAATGGAAGAAAAAATATCCAATGTACTCAGTACTATCATGAAACCGATTTATAATCACTCACACTTTCACATGAAGAATAGATCACAACTATGGCCCAAGATGAAGGAGGGAAGAGGGGGGATGGGAGCAGATGGAGGAGGTCAGATCGTGAGTGAATGGTGGGATCACACCTATGGTGCATAATGCAAGGGTACATGTTGGATCTATTTAGTATAGAGTACAAATATCTTAACATAGTAATTAAGAGATGAGATATATATTAACCAGGGCGATGTAAGTGTTCCTAATTCTATATAAAATCAGCACATTTTACCCCATAAATGCATTAATGTATACATGAAAAAAAAAAAAAAAAAAACAAAGCCGGGGCATTAGCCTGCCAGACTTTAGGCTGTACTAAAAGGCCATAATGGTCAAAACAGCATAGTATTGGCATAAAAATAGAAACACAGACATCTGGAATTGAATAGAAAACCAGGAAATGGAACTAATATCTTACAGCCACCTAATCTTCGATAAACCAAACAAGAAGATACACTGGGGGAAAGAATCCCTATTCAATAAATGGTGCTGGGAGAACTAAATATCCACATGTAAAAGACTGAAACTGGACTCACACCTTTTTCCTCTCACAAAAATTGATTCAAGATGCATAAAAGACCTAAATTTAAGGCACAAAAAGGTAAAAATCCTCAAAGAAAGCATGGGAAAAACCCTTGAAAATATGGGCCTGGGGAAAGACTTTTTGAAGAAGGCTTCCATGGCAATTGCAACAACAACAAAAATACACAAATGGAACTTAATTAAACTACAAAGCTTCTGTACAACTAAGGAGACACCAACGAAAGTAAATAGACAACCTCCACAATGGGAAAGGGTATTTGCATATTTTGAATCAGACCAAGCTTGATAACTAGGATCTATAGAAAACTCAAGTTAATCAATAGGGAAAAAACCAACAATCTCATATATCAATGGGTAAGAGACATGAATAGACCTTCTCTAAAGAAGACAAATGGCTAACATATGAAAAAATGCTCATCATCCCTAATTATTGGAGAAATGCAAATCAAAACCACCCTGAGATATAATCTGACCCCAGCGAGAATTGCCCACATCACAAAATCTCAAACCTGCCAATCCTGGCGTGGCTGTGGAGAGAAGAGAATACTGTTACACTGCTGGTGGGACTGCAAACTAATACAACCTTTTTGGAAGGAAGTGTTGAGAATCCTCAAAGAACTCAAACTAGACCTCCCATTTGATCCTGAAATCCCATTACTGCACATAAGGACACTTACATTAGACTATTTATTGCAGCTCAATTTACAGTTGCCAAAATGTGGAAACGGCCTTAATGCCCACCAACCCAGGAATGGATTAACAAGTTGTGGTATATGTATACCATGGAATACTTTTCAGCCACTAAAATAGATGGAGACTTTACATCTTTTGTATTCCACTGGGTGGAAGTGGAACACATTATTCTTAGCAAAGCATCGCAAGAATGGAGAAGCAAGAAACCCATACTCAATTCTTATATGAGGACAATTAATGACCTAGCATATGGTAGGAGTGGGAGAAGGGGAGAGTATAAGGAGGGAAAGGGGAGTGCGGGGCTACGGTGTGTGACACATCTTTTGGGGACGGTACACATTATAAGAGGGACTTCATCTAACAAATGCAATCAATGTAACCTGGTTCTTTGTACCCTCAATGGATCCCCAGCAATAAAAAAGAAAAAAGAAAGGGTATTAATTCCAGTTTCTATAGCATATTTCAGTATACAGAAATACAAGTTATTTTAACATGCTGATTGTGTATCCTGTAACATAAGTGACATTACTTATTGGTTCTAGGAATTATTTTTTATCTGTAGGCTGCATGTAGGTAATTCTGTCTTCTGCAATAGTGGAAGTTCTGTTTCTTCATTTCCAATTTGAAGATATTTGACTTCCTTCTCTTACTTCACTGAACTGAGTAGTAATTCCATTATGATGCTAAATAGCAATGGTGAGAGTGAATATCCCTGCTTTATTCTCAATCTTAAGGACAAAGCATTGAATATTTCCTGAGTAGGTAAGATGTTAGCCACAGATCTACAAGATATCTTGTAGATTTCTTTTCAGTAAGTTAAGGATATTCTCCCCATTCCTAGTTTCCAGGGAGTTTTTCTTTTAACCTGAATGAATGTTGATTTTTTCAAAAGTTTTTTTTGTATAAAGTGATATGATCATGTGATTTTGCTTCATTAGTCTGTTACTATGGTAGATTACATTGACTTTCAAATATTGAATCAACCTTGAATTCTTGAATTAAACCCCTTAGTTACAGTGTATAATTCTTTATAATGCTCAATTCTATCTGTTAATATTTTGTTAATAGCTTTTGCAAGTAACTGTATGAAATATATTCATCTATAGTTCTGTTTTCTTTTACTGTCTCTGTCAGGTTTGAGTATGAGAGAAATGCTGCTTTCATAAAATGAGTCAGAAAGTATTTCCTCCTATATTGTTTACTGCAAGAGATGCTATAGAATTTGTGTGAATTTTTCCTTAAACATTTGGTAAGATTTTCTAGTCAAATCACATACGCCTCTACATTTCTTTTTCACATGTCATTTAATTATGAATTCAATATCCTTAATAGTTATAAAGCTATATAAACGATGTATTTGCATATTAAGTGAATTTTGATAATTTGTACTTTTACAAAATTGATCCATTTCATCTAAGTTATCAAATTTATATGCATGGACTTATTCACATTATTCCCTTATTATCCTTTTCAATGTCCAAAATGTTATTAATGATATCATCTGTTTCATTCTACATAGTGGTATAATTTGTTTCTTCTCTTTTTTGTCAGTCATGCTAGAGCTTTGAAAGTTTTACTGTTTAAAGGTTTTGGTTCTTTGATTTTCTATATCTCTTTTCTTATTTTACTTCCAGAAATTTCTAATCTCATTTTTATTATTTATATTTATTTATTAGTTCCTTCTTCCTTTCTGCCTGCTATTGATTTGTTTTTCTCTTCTGTTACTAAGCTCTTGAAGTAAGATTTTCAAATATTGATTTCAGATGTTTCCTCTTTTATAATAGAAGCATTCATTCCTATAATCTTCCCTATTAGCAATGATTTAGCCATGTCCAATAAATTCTGATATGTTATACTTCCATTATCATTCAATTCAATATAATTTTTTTATCTCTCAAGACTTCCTTATTTACCCGCAGGTTATTCATAAGTGTTGTTAGTATTCAAGCATTTGGAGATTTTCGTGTTGCCTTCAATTAATGATTTCTAGTTTTATTCCACTGTAATCAGAGAAAATATCCTGCATGATTTTAATCATTTTAAATATTCAGTAGTTTGTTTAATGGCAGAAGCTTTGGTTATCTTGTTATATGTTCCATATGCACCTGAAAACAAGACATAGTGTACTGGTAGTTAGATGGAATATTTATCAAATTGTTTGTTAGATCCTATTTGTTGATGGTGCTCTTGAATTCTTCTGAATCCTTGATGATTTTCTGTCTAGTTGCTCTTTTACTTGTTGAAAGAGGAGTGTTGAAGTCTACAAGTATAATTGTGGATGTTTCTATTTCTCCTTTTATTTCTACAAATTTTTACTTTATATATTTTGAAGTTTTGTTGTGTGGTGCATCCACTTAGGATTACTATGCTTTCCTGAATATTTTTTAGAATTCCTTCTTGATTTATCTGCAGTATTTTTCAGTCAATTGTCTTTGTTTAGATTTTTAGTGGTTGTTTTACACATTACATTGTGCATACATAAATAACTCGAGCTATTTGCATGGACATTTACCTATTCAAGTGAAATGTACAAAACTTATCTCCTTTGATGTTCTTTACTCTCCTCCACTTTCATAATATATGTGTCTTAAAATATTACTACTACATACTTAGAAACCACATCATATCATGATATAATTTTCACTTTAATCATCAAATAAGAAGGAAAACATATTTAATTTACCTATAATTTTGCTTTATGCACAATATAGGGGTATATGGCACACCTTTTGGGTGTAGGACATAACAAATTCAAATATTGTGATTTGATTGTTTGAACCCTCATATTAACCTGAAATTTAAAAATATGCTTTATTAAGTTATTTCCTCTTCCCTAATACTCTACAATCCCTTTTATTAATGTGACCTTTGTATTTATAAAACCTTCATTATCCACTCTTTCAGAGTACTGCTGGAAACAAATTCTGTTAGATTTCTGCTGTTTGTATTGTATAATTTCTGATATACCTTAAAGTTCACATATTGTTTTTCCTCTGTGCTTTCTATTGTATGGTTTGACCTATACATTTTTTTTCATTTCACCTACTGCATATTTAGATTGTATAATTTCCATTTAATTTTACCACATTCTTCTATTACTTTACTGAGATTTTCTATTCTATCTATTATTTCAAATGTATTCCTAATTGTTTATTAAAGCATTTTAATGGTTGCTTTAAAATTCTTGTCAGGTAATTAAAATATGTCATCTTGGTGTTGATGTCTATCTTAGTCTGGCTTCTACTGCTATATAACAGATTACCATACACAGTTCTGGAGTTCGGGAAGTTCACTATGAAAGTGTCTGCATCTGGCAAGAGGTGATGTGCTACATCATCTAATGGTGAAAAGGCAAAGAAAAGGGCAAGAGAGGACTGAACATGCTTTTATAACAAACCTACTCTCAAGGTAACAAATAACGTTAATCCATTCATTAGGACAGAGCCCTCATGATCTTATCTCCTTATAGGTCCCACTTCCTAACACTGTTGTAAGGGGGATTACTTCAGGTGACACATTCAGGTGACACATTCAAAGTAAAACATTCTGCCCTTGGACCTCAAAATTCACGCCCTTCTCACATGCAAATACATTCATTCCATACCAAGAACCCCAATGTTTTAACACTTTCCATAATTAACTTAAAAGTCCAAAGCCTGATCTAAATCACGTATGAGTGACACTCGAGGCACAATTCATCCTGAGGCAAATTCTCTTTAGCTGTGAGACTGTGAAATGAAAAAAATGTGACTACTTCCAAAATTCACTGGTGGGACAGGTATAGAATAACATTCCCATTTGAAAAAGGACAAATAAGTAAGAAGATGGGTAATTAGTCCCAATTCAGTCTAAAACCCAAAAGGGAAGACAACATTAAATCAAAAAAGTAGAGAATATTCTCTCTCAGAGCAGCACCCTGAGATGCACCTGGGCTTGTTTTTTATTTTTTGAAATTTTATTTTGCTTTTTAAGAGATACTACTTGATATGTTGCCTAGGCTGATCTCAAATGTTAGGGCTCAAATAAGCCTCCTGCCTCGGCCTCCCAAATAGCTGGGATTACAGGCATAAACCACCCTGTGCAATACTTTTGAGTTTTTAATGATGTTTCCTTGATGTAAATATTTTTGTTTTTATATAATCAAATCTGTAAGTTTTTATTTATTTTACTGCCTCTAGATGTTGAATGGATAGAAACCATTCCTTATACCAAAGCTGAAGAAGAACTTATCCATATTTTCTTCTAATAATTGTATAGCTTCTTAGTTTTACATTTAGATCTCTGAACCATTTGGAGTACATTGTTATATACAGTGTAAGAAATGTGCCCAATTTTATCTTCACCCAAATGGCTAAGCAATTGTTCCATCACCCTTTAACAAAAAGTCAATTTCTGCCCTGTAGTGATCTGAATTGCTGATTTTACCAAATATCGACATTCAATTTTTCTCCTTTATTATTTCTACATATAGGAATCCAATAAAGGTGCATACATACATGTTAAAAACTATTAAATATATTAATGCTTGTGGATATATATACACACATTTTTTTCTCATCTGCAATGGTAAGTAAGAAACCTTTGAAGTGAGGGTTAGAACTACCATCCACTCTTTTCATCCTAAAATTCTCTTCTACCAGTGAAAACATGACTCCCTCATCTTTAGTTCTCCTATCACTGATCATTCTTTCTCAATCTGTTTTGTAGTCTTTTCTATTGGCCATTCAAATACTAGCACTTCCTAGATTTCAATCCTTGGTCTAATATTTATTCTTTTGCAACTAATATTCCATAGACAAGAGTATTCACTCCCATAGTTTTAATCACCACTTCTATGCTACTGAAGAATAATTCTATTTCTCTAATTCTCTGACCTCATATGCATCATGGGCATAGCTAACTTATCATGTCCTAAACTGAATGTTGCTCTTTTCATTCAAACCTGCTCTTTACCCAGCCTTACCTATGTCACTAAATAACAACTTAATCTTTCTAAATGTTCAGATTACTAACCTTGTCGTCTCTTTTTCTCATTCCACATATGATTTGTCAGCAAATACTAAGGTCTCTGATTTTAAAATGTATTTAGAATCTGACCACATTTCACTATCTTCACTGTTAACAACCCTTGTCCAAAGTACAACCATTTCTGAAAACTGTACTATTGAAATAGCATCCCAACTAGTAACCTTGCTTCTACTTTTTTACCACAAAGCTATTCTCCATAGAGCAACCACAATAATCCCATTAAACCTAAGTCAAATCATGTCACTCCCATGCTCCAAACACTCCTCTCTTACTCAGGCAGAGGAAATCAAAATCCTTCCAAGATTCTACGATTCTACTACAGGACCTATTACTCTGTTTTCTCTCTCTGTTACCTCTTTGAACCCATCTTTTGCTATTTCATCTACTGCTTAAGCCACTGTAGGAAATCTGGCTTCCTTGTTACACCTTGAATAAGACAGGTATACTTCTGCCTCAGTGATTCTGTACTTATGATTTCCTCAGCCCAGAAGGCTTTTTCCCTAGCTAGCTGAATGAATCATTATTACTCTACTTCCTATTGGTTTTTGCTCATAGGCAAACTTCTCTACAAAGCCCTCCCCATTTCTTTACTTCCACCTTTACTGACTATATTCAAAATTGCAAAGCTACTTCCAAAACTTTCATATTACCCTTCTCTGATTTTTCTCCATAATGTTCCTTTCCATCTAACACATATATTTCACTAACTCTGAGTACTATTTTCTACATTTTCTAAAATATACATTCCATGAGGACTGTATCTCCAGTGCCTGTAGTGGTACCTAACATACAGTGGGTATTCAATACATATTTGTCGAATGAATGAATCAATTTATCAATAAATGACATCTGGGCTTTATACCAGGAGTCAGCAAATTACTGACTTAGGCATAGGCATGTTGACTGTTTTATAAACAGAGTTTTATTAGAACACAGACTTACACATTTGTTTACATATTGTCAGTGACTATTTTCCCAGTACAAAGGCAGAGTTGAGTACTTGTGACAGAGATCTATGGCCTGTAAAGCCTAAAATATTTACTATATGGTCCTTTAAGAAAATTTTGCAGATTCCAGCCTTAGATTCATACAGTCATTTGCTTGCTAGGCATTACTCTCTGGATAGTATTCAGAAATCTCAACTCCAATCTACCCCAAATTGAGTCTTTTTCCTTTCTCCCCAAAACTTTCCCATTCTATATTTCGTGTAAATATAAAGGCCAGCCCAAACACACCAGTCAGGCAAGTCAAAAGTCCCACATCTTCCACTTCCAAACACTAAGGCCTACTATTACTGCCTGTCTGTCCTTTTATGTTGCATTATGCTTCCACCAGCTATACGGAAGCTTACAG
This sequence comes from Nycticebus coucang, assembly GCF_027406575.1. NCBI lineage: Eukaryota > Metazoa > Chordata > Mammalia > Primates > Lorisidae > Nycticebus > Nycticebus coucang. Next base: position 75,055,858 of record NC_069804.1, read on the forward strand.
CCAAATGTAGGGAATCTGTAGCAAATGTGTAGGACTTATCAATAAATAATTCCTGTTTGAGCTTCATTCTGGGGTTCATTTCTGTCTATACTCCTTATTTTATATACAGTATAAAATATACTAACTTAAATTCTTCTGGAGTGACATGGGGTTCAAATAAGTATAGATATTTATTTATTTATGATATTTATGTGGGTTAGGACTCAGCATCCCAAATTCCAGAATTATGGCATTTGTGGAGAATCAAGAAGGTCTCTATGACCTTCTCCAATGCTTCTCCCCTGAATCAGATGGCCCCCCAAAATTTCTCTAACTTTCCTCTAAAGTCACAAACTTTCATTCCAGAGGCACACTTACTATGGCTGGATGAAAAAAGCATCCCTATCCTGAATGACACAGAAATGTCAAGAAGAATCTGAACATACAGATCTTGCTAAGATGCACCTCTTAATCAAGCTTAGTATAAAAAATCCACAAACGTACCTGTTTCTTCATCTTCATTCTAAAGCCTCCTATGTCGGGTAAAACTTACTAAATAAATTTATGTGATTTTCTCTTGTTAATCTATCTTTTGTGATAGGAGTCTCAGCCAAGAACCTACCAGTAGTTAAGAAAATAAATATGTTACCTCTACAGTCTGATTGTGCATACACTACTTTTATATTTATCATTTTCTTCTGTTTACTGATCTTTAGACTACATTGTTAACTCCTTAAAGGCACAGATAGTTAATTTTTTATCTCTAATACCCACAGCATCTAGCATGGTACCTGACAATCAACTCATTATACGCTCATGTATGTTTACTGAATGAATGAATTTCTCAAGATCAGAATTACCATTAAATGTCATTGTGTCATAATAGGATTTTCTCTCATTGTCAACTTGAGCAAAGGAGGAAAATACAACATTAAAAGGCAGTTGGAGAAAAAATGTCATGTTTGCAGGAGTGGTGGAGAAAATACAAATGCATACCTTGCCAAAGTGCTCGATTAGAATTTCCACCACGATGTTCTGGAATTTGATATTCATCATGGCTGCTACAGTGTCCTCCTGGGCTCTCATCAGAGTTGGACCAAAGATCACCCCCATGTTGGAAGGAGTCATAAGATTTTCTTTGCTGTGCTCACACACACTGCCAGAACAAAAAGAAACTGATTAACAGGACTTGCTGCAACACCATATATAATCAAGATTGTATTCAATGCTATACTGGGCAAAAGTTAAAAAAGTAGAAGGAAGGAAGACAACCAAAGTATATATGGGAAAAACACAAAGGTAACAGCTAGTAAGAATATAGCCAAAGTAAGACACAACTAACTTAGCTAGCAGCACTGAAGGAGTTAAGGGAGATAGTTTGATATGAAGGGAAGCCCCAGTCACAGTATTTGGAGAGGCAGGAGGGAAGCAAAAGGACACTCAAAGTAAGGTAAAGAGCCCATAGAAGTGTAAAACATGAACAAACAACAACAAAACACAAGGAGAGAGTACCTACTAGCCTCTTTAGTCAGGAATTTAGCCCTTCCCTACCCTCAGTTAGAGAAGCGAAAACCTGAAAAAACTGAAAGGGATCCTTAAATTCAGCCCTGGATCTTCTTCTTTATTTAGCAGATGAAAAAACATAGGCCCCCAAAAAGAAAAGAGATTTGCCTAATATCACAATTAATTAGCTACAAAGTAGGGCCTGCAATCTCAGATTTTCTGAACCCTAGCAACTCTCCTTGATTAAATTACATTTAGTGGCTCCCTATCACTTAAAGGACAAAACCAGTTGTCTTCAAAGTAATAATTAATAATCTGACCCCTATTTCTGACAGCAAAGGAATCTTAAATTCTCTAGTGCAATAAAAAGTCTGGTGCAAGAGAAATAATTGTGACCGGATGGATTAGATTAGAGGTCATAAATTAAAATACTTATGTATGTGAGGGAAATGGGTCTAGTAAGAAGTGGCTGCCTCATTTCTCCGAGCACACAATTTTCTCATAATGTCCTTAGAGATACACCATCAAGAGAGTTAAGAAAAGAAAGGTGGGGTGGTGCTTGTGGCTCAAATGAGTAGGGCGCTGGCCCCATATACCGGAGGTGGTGGGTTCAAACCCAGCCCTGGCCAAAAAAAATAAAATAAAATAAAAGCGAGAGAGAGAGAGAGTTAAGAAAGGTGAATTCCTATGTTATCTCAAACTGATAATTCCCATATGGGCATGAAAGTGAAGAGAGGCCAGATCATCTCATTTCTTGAAATCTATACTTCAATGCAAACTATTTAAATTATTTTCAATGCTGGAGCCAATTTTTTTTTTGTTGTTGTTCAAAACAGTGCAGGACAAATAAAACTTATTTGTGGTCTATATCTGTTCACAGGCTGCTAATTTGAGACCTGTGGTTTACAAGGGCATCTGTCAAAATGATGGAGTCCTGTCAATATGAACATTATGGACTCATACAACATTAGAGTTCAATGTTTCTCAGAACTCTAAGCCCTATGACTTCTAAATAAGGAAACCATAACCAATCCCTATTTTTTTCTTTTGAGACAGAGTTTCACTTAGTTGCCCTCATAGCATCATAGCTCACAGCAACCTCAAACTCTTTGGCTCAAGCAATTCTCTTGCCCCAGCCTCCTCAGTAGCTGAGGAGGTAAAATTTTGTGTATTGTTTCAAAAGTCCAGTGGACATTTTTAATCTTTTCACCAGTGTGGAAGTTGGAGTTTGATCAAAAGTTTCTGAGTGAGTTTACTTTTGTAGTAGAGGATTGGGTTGTTCATTATGGAGGATAGGTCTGAGAATATCCTGAAGAGCTGGTATGGTAATGGCAAATTTCTTCAACATATGAATGTCATTAAAGTATTTCATTTCTCCATCATAAATGAAACTCAGTTTAGCTGGATACAGGATCCAGGGTTGAAAGTTATTTTGCTTTAGGAGGTTAAAAGTCGATGACCACCCTCTACTGGCTTGAAAAATTTCAGCAGAGAGATCTGCAGTCATTCTAATATTCTTCCCTTTTAGGTAATGGCTTTCTTCCATCTGACTGCTTTGAGAACCTTCTCCTTCATATTAACTTTAATGAAGTTAATTATGATATGTGTGGGGGGTGTCTTATTGGGATTAAGTCATGCTAGGGTCCTGAAGCTGTCTGCTATCTGAATTTCAGCATCTCTAGGCATGACTGGAAAATTATCTTTCAAAATTTCATGCAGAAGGGCCTCTCTGCCTAGCGAGGCTGCTTCATCGGTTTCAGGGATTGCAATGAGTCAGATATTAGCCTTCTTGGAATTATCCCAGAGCGCTCTGAGAGAATGATCCATTTTTGCTCTCCATTTCTCTTCCTCTTTGAGAGTTTGGGAGCATTCAAAGCTTTGTCTTCAATGTCAGAAATCCTTTCTTCTGCTTGCTCCACTCTGTTATTGAGGGATTCTACTGTATTTTGCAGATCTTTGAGGGCTGCAAATTCTTGCTTCAGTGTGTCAAAATCTTTGGTGGTTTTGTGTTTAAATTCGTTAAATTCTTGAGACAACTTTTGAATTTCTCCTTGAATTCCTAATTCCGACTTTTGAATTGCTGCTCGAAGTTCTAATTCCAAAGTTTCCTCCACTTTATTAATCTTGTTTGCAATCCAAATTCTGAATTCTATATCTGACATCTCAGCCAATTGTTTATGAATGGATTTTCAATTATATCTGCCATATTTTCCTTGCGGGGGTTGATCTATTCTGGTTATTCATGTTACCAGAGTTTTTCTGCTGATTCCGCCCCATGACTGTTTTACTCCCTTTGTTTTTTCCCCTGGAGCTTTGTCAAGGACCCATACAGTGCTGTAGCCTGAGAAACTGGGGCCCTGTTTGGTGTGGTGGGGCTAAGTGGTTCTGTGTTGTTTTCAGCCTGTTTCTGTTCAACCCTAGTGAAACAGTTACTCTGGGTTGAAGTCTCAGCTGTGGAGAAATACCAGCAATTAAGTCACCCTGCCCACCATAGGCAACAATTGGAAAAGGAAAATCAAACCTTCCTACAACCGCACACCCAGGGCACCACCTGAATAGTACTCAAGCAATTGGTTCAGTTCAAAAGGTCCAAAGGAATTGTCTCAGTCAGCACCTGTCTCAGGTGGGAGAGTTTAAGAGGTGTCTGGGGACTGGATCACAGGGGTCAGGGACTACTCTGATATGGCTTGCTCCAGTGCTGCATGGAGTCAGGAGGAGCCACCCAGCAAATAGAGCAGTCTGGGAAGGTTGATGCCTGTTTACCGACCTTGCACCTCCATCACACCCAGTCACTGATAGCCCTGCAGTTAGCTGACACAGTTGCCTCTAGTGAACAGATACTCCAGGGGTTTTCACCTGCCTGAATCAAAGGAAATCTGCCAGGCCTCTGTGCTCTGCCTCTATCTAGCAGGAGGAGGTGAGGCCTGACAGCCTCGGGCGCTTGGTGAAGGTTGGGGGGTGTTCACTCAGGTCCACCCCTTCCCCTGATAGATGTTACTGACAGAACCAAACAGAACTGCAAAATTCCCCTGCAGAAGAGAACCTGTTTTGAGTTCCAAAGCAGTGTCTTTGCTACTACAGTTTTGTTTAGGTTACACGTCAGTTCTATCTTGCTGCCTTCCTTTGTCTATAGGCTGACAATCCCCTGAGGGCCAGGTGTGTCTTAGGCTCAGTAAAGCAGTTCTCTGGGTCAGCACCACCCTGGGAGCTTCCCGGGTGTGTGAGTCGGTACCGCCTCAGGCAAATCCTTTACTCACAGGTTGTTGCCGGCCTCCTCTGGTTGCCCAGGGAGACAGGGGATGTGGCTTCAGAATATCTGGGAGTGCACTGTATTGCTGCTAAAAGACGGCTGCTGCTCTGAGCCTCAGGGAACTGCTGCTCTGGTGTGGATCCCTCTCAGCTGATTATCCTCTCCTCGCTCCCGTGCCCCAGAGTCAGCACTGACCAGCTGCAGTTTAGGCACTGTCCACACCCCTCGAAAAATCACCCAAGAATGTGGACTCCTGGGGGATAGGCTTCCAGACCTCAGAGTGAGAGTAGAGGGGAGTGCTGGAACTCAGAGTTGCAGGTAGAGAATATATACAGTTTTACAGTTTTATGCCTGGCAGTATTGCTGCTACAAGATGGATGCTGCTCCGTGCCTCAGGGAACTTCTGCTCTAGTGTGGTTCCCTCTCAACCGACCGTCCTCTCCTTGCTCCCGTGACCCAGAGTCAGCACTGACCAGCTGCAGCTTAGGCACTGCCCACACCCCTCAAGGAATCACCCATGAATCTGAACTCCTGGGGACAGGCCTTCAGACCACAGAGTGACAGTGGAGGGGACTTCTGGGAGCTCAGAGTTTCAGGTATTGAATATAAATAGTTTTATACAGTTTTATGCCTGGCAGGAGAACGCCATGGCACCCTAGTAGGGGAAGTAGGTCCAGTTTTTAGAGGGTCTCTCCCGTGGAGTGTAATGGGTGGACCTTTGAACCCTCCCCATTGGTTTGTGGGGCACTCCAAGCCATTCTCATGGGGGAGGGCACTCCCGTCCACTTGGTGATGGATTTTGTACCATTTGTTTGTATCCTTGTGGTCACAGCTCACCTCAGCGGGGTTGATGTGCATTCTTCAACCTTCTCTCTTGGTGGAGCTCTAATCCACCAGGTTACTTGCTAAATTTTTGTCCTTTAACTCTCCTTCTGGACTGGAGCCTCTGTGGAAAGCTGGCTTCAGTCAGCCATCTTGTCTCCATCCCAGTATTATTAATTTTAATCATTTACTTAAGATGGGGTATCCCAGAGAGCTACTTTGCAAATACACATTTCTTCCATTAGCAATTATTTGTTTAATTGGAAAAAATATATTATCATAAAGGGAAATGACAAACATATTTCACTTATAAATGAGGATGCAATGTCCAACAATATATTAACAAGTTGAATTAAAATTATTGTTCAAATAATGTACTTTGGTCAAAATTAAAACAATTTATGTGAGAATTAGACAATATTTTGTTTTCTTTTTCTTTCTACCTTTCTCTCACCACTCCTTCCTTCTCTCTCTGTCTTCTCTCCGCTTCCCCCACCATCACCGTGTTATTAATTGTCCTCATACCAACACTGAATACACAGGATTCATGTTTCTCCATGCCTGTGATGCTTCACTAAGAATAATGTGTTCTACCTTCATCCAGGTTAACACAAATGCTGCAAAATCTCCATTTTTTAGTGGCTGAATAGTATTCCATGGTACACATATACCACAGCTAGCCAATCCATTCCTGAGTTGAGTGGCATTCAGGCTGTTTCCACATTTTAGCAATTGTAAATTGAGCTGCAATGAACAGTCTAGTACAAGTGTCTTGTGTCTTTATAATAAAAGTTGTTTTTTTCTTTTTTTCCTTCTGGATAAATGCCCAGTAATGGGATTGCAGGATCAAAGGGGAGGCCTAGGTTGAGTTCTTTAGGTTTCTCCATACTTCCTTCCAAAAAGGTTTTATTAATTTGCAGTCCCATCAGCAGTGTATAAGTTTTCTCTTTTCCCCATATCCACGCCAGCATCTGCAGTTTTGAGATTTTGTGATGTGGGCCATTTTTGCTGGGGTTAGATGGTATCTCAGGGGGGGTTTGATTTGCATTTCTCTAATAAACAGGGATAATGAGCATTTTTCATATGTTTGTTAGCCACTCATCTATTTTCTTTAGAGAAGGTTCTATTCTTGTCCCTTGTCCATTGATATATGGGATTGCTGGCCTTTTTTAAATGAATTAACTTGAGTTCTCTATAGATCCTAGTTATCAAGCTTTTGTCTGATTCAAAATATGCAAATATCCTTTCGCATTGGGTAGGTTGTCCATTTGCTTTGGTTGTTGTCTCCTTAGACATACAGAAGCTTCTCAGTTTAATTAATTCTCATTTGTTTATTTTTGCTGTTGTTGCAATTGCCATGGCTGTCTTTTTCATAAAGTCTTTCCCCAGGCCAATATCTTCCAGTGTTTTTCCTATGCTTTCTTTGAGGACTTTTATCATTTCATGCTTTAAATTTAAGTCCTTTATCCATGTTGAATTAATTTTTGTGAGTGGAGAAAGTTGCGGGTCCAGTTTCAGTCTTTTACATGTGGATATCCAGTTCTCCCAACACCATTTATTGAATAGGGAGCCTTCCCCCCAGAGTATATTCTTGTTTGGTTTATCGAAGATTGGGTATACCCAATTTAAATGTTCCCAGATTCTTGAAATAGACCTTGCTTAGTCTGAGCAATATGATATTCTTTAACACCATAATAACAGGGGACTTTAACACCCCCCTCTCAGAGTTGTACAGACCCTCTAAACAGAAATTAAACAAACATATAAGACATTTAAATGAGATCCTAGAACAACTGTGCTTGATAGACATATATAGAACACTTCACCCCAAAGATAAAGAATATACATTCTTCTCATCATCCCATGGAACAAATCCAAAATTGATCATATCTTAGGACACAAAACAAAACTCAACAGAATCAAAAGAATTCAAATTTTACCTTGCATCTTCTCAGACTACATGGCACTAAAAGCGGACCCCAACTCCCATAAAAACGTTCAACCTCACACAAAGGCATGGAAGTTAAACAACCATATGCTGAATGAAAGTTGAGTGCAGGAAGAAAGAAAAAAGGAAATCATTAATTTCCTTGAGTATAACAACAATGAAGATACAAGCTACCAAAACCTGAGAGGAAAATTTATCACTTTAGAAACGTACATTTGAAAAACAGAAAGAGAGCCCATCAACAAACACACAAGCCATCTTATGGAATTGGAAATAGAAGAACAATCTAAGTCTACACCCAGCACAAGAAAAGAAATAGCCAAAATTAAATCAGAGATTAATAAAATTAAAAACAAAAGAATCATTCAGAAAATTAATGAAACAAGGATTTGGTTTTTTTGAAAAAAATAAATGAAATAGATAAACCTTTGGCCAGACTAACTAGAAATAAAAAAGTAAAATCTCTAGTAACCTCAATCAGAAATGACAAAGGGGAAATAACAACTGATGCCATAGAGATACAAGAGATCATCTCTAAATACTATTCAAAACTCTATGCCCAGAAATTTGACAATGTGAAGGAAATGGATCAATATTTGGAATCACACCCTATTCCTAGACTTAGCCTAGATGAAAGAGATCTCCTGAACAGACCAATTTCCTTGAGCTTAAAGAAACAATAAAAACTCTTCCAACAAAAAAATGCCCTGCCACACCAAAATTCTATCAAACCTCCAAAGTAGAGTTTATTCCCATACTGCAGAAATTATTCCAAAATATTGAGGAGGAATGAATCTTACCCAACCGTTCTATGAAGCAAACATCACCCTGATACCAAAACCAGGAAAAGACCCAACTAAAAAGGAGAACTTTAGACCAATTTCAGTAATAAATACAGATGCAAAAATTCTCAACAAAATCCTAGCCAATAGATTACAGCTTACCATCAAAAAAGTCATACATCATGATCAAGTAGGTTTCATCCCAGGCATGCAAGGCTGTTTTAATATATGTAAATCCATAAATGTTATTCACCATATCAACAAAACCAAAAACAAGGCTTATATGATTCTTTCAATAGATGCAGAAAAAGCATTTGATAAAATCCAGCATCCTTTTCTAATTGGAACACTGAAGAGTTTAGGCTTAGGTGGCACATTTCTTAAACTGATTGAAGCTATCTGTGACAAACCCACAGCTAATATTTTACTGAATGGAATTAAACTGAAACCTATTCCACTTAGAACTGGAACCAGACAAGCTTGAACTCTGTCACCATTACTATTCAACATAGTGCTGGAAGTTCTAGCCAATACCATTATGCAAGACAAGAAAATAAAGGGCATCCAAATGGGAGCAGAGGAGGGCAAACTCTCCCCCTTTGCTGATGATATGATATTATACTTAGAGAACCCAAATACTCAACCAAAAGACTCTTGGAAGTCATCAAAAAATACAGTAATGTCTCAGAATATAAAATCAATTTGCACAAGTCAACTTCCTTTGTATATGCCAGTAACAGTTAAGATGAGAGGCTAATTAAGGACACAACTCCCTTCACCATAGCCCAGAACAAAATGAAATACCTAGTAATATACCTAACAAAAGAGGTAAAGGACCTCTATAAATAAAATTATTAAACCATAAGAAAGGAAAGAGGAGAGGACTTTAACAAATGGAAAATCATATCATGTTCATGGCTGGGAAGAATCATCACTGTTACAATGTCTATACTGCCCAGAGCAATCTACGGATTCAACACCCATCCCTATTAAAATACCAACATCCTATTTTCAAGACTTGGAAAAAATGATTCTGCATTTTGTATGTAACCAGAAAATAACCCATATAGCTAAGTCAGTTCTAAGTCATAAAAACAAAGCCAGGGCATCAGCGTACAAGATTTTAGGCTGTACTAAAAGGCCACAGTGTTCAAGACAGCATCGTACTGGCATAAAAATAGAGACAAAGGAGTGAGAGCAAGATGGCGGCCAAGTAATAGCTTCCTTCAAACTGGGCACTGTGAGTCTGGGGAGACAAGACTCCAGGCATCTCTGGCCGGTGGGATCTGCCTATAATTGTCCCTTTGAGGACACACGGAATCAGTGAGAGACTTCTGGACCCCAAGAGGAGGACAAAAAAAATGGAAAACTGTCAAGTAGTTGCGTGTTTTCAATTGGTCTAATCCCACCGGTAGCTGTAAGTACAGCAGCACTGAGACTGCAAACTGGAAAGGCCTTACCTGTGAGCTGTTTTTGTGTTTTGGACTTGGCACTCAGTTGAACTGCTTAGGGGAGAGTTTTTGGCAGGAGTTTGGAGAACTTTGGGCGTTGTCTAGGGCCCCAGACAGAGCCGCTGAGCCAGCCGGAGCTAATAGTGCTCGGCTGTGGGCCGCAGGGAGCCATTGGAAGAGAACTGCCCTGGCAAGCTCTGCCCTCAGGGTCACAGAGCAAGGATCGGGTGGGAGCTAGTAATCTAGTGACTGAGCAGGCTAAAGGCAGGGACTGAGCTGCCTTACAGCCTTAACCCTCAGGGGCAGAGTGAGACTGGTTTTGGCACACTGGGTAAGCAAATAGCCACTTCAGCAGTGATCCCAGCAACAAGCACTTTCCTGGGAAAGCTTCTGCTTAGCCAACTTTAGAAGTTTAAAGTGCCTTTTAAGAGGGCTGAAGAGAGATTTTGGGTCTCCACTCTGTGGGGTTTGAGAAATCACCGGAGGCCTCCAGTCGTATCAGCATTGTGAATAACATCTCATACCCCAGAATTTCACCTGCTGCCCAGACAATATTCAATAGATATATATACTGCTTTGTTTTGGGGGGTTTTGTTAGTTTGTTTGTTTTTTTGTTTATTTGTTGTTGTTGTTTTGTTTTTTAATTTCAAACTTTTCCATACAGATGTTTCTTTTCTTTTTTTCTTACTTTTCTTTCTCCATTTTTCTAGTTTAAATACAATTTCCCATTGCTGCCTTTTTAAATAAATAGACGCTCAATATTGCTAGTGTTTCTACCCCAATTATTTGGTTTTTCACCAAATTTTATCCCACAAAGTTTTCTGTCTGCTTGTTTTGGTTTTATTTATAGCATTTTTGTCTTTCCTCTCTACTTGGTGGAGGTGGACTACTGAGTCTGATCAGGCTATCAAAGAGCTGCTGACCTCAAGGGAACCACCCAACCCAGCACCCCCAGAAGTTGGGGTTTTATTTAAGGTTGTATCAAAATACCCTACTGTACACCTAGATTGCTCTGTCTCCCTCTTTCTGTGAGTCTCTTCACTTTGTCAATATTCCCTTTTACCCACCCCCTCTCCTTTCTATTTTTAATTTTCTTTCATTCTTTCTTTTCCATTTTTCTTTCTTTTATCCCTTCTTGCTCTTCAACATTCGCATCCTTCTGGTCCTGTACCAAAATGAAATGGCATGGCAACTGAAAGCGCAAGAGGGAGTGAAAGGAAAATTAGGGCAAAAGATAAAAATTAGGGCAAAAAGATAAAAAAAAAATCACTCATGAGGAAGAATCAGAAGATAACTCCTGGCAACATGAAGAACCAGTCCACAACAACCCCTCCAAAAGACCATGAGGTCACTACCCGAGAGGATTTCACCTATAAAGAAATATTAGGAATGACAGAGAATTTAGAATACACGTGATAAAAAAAAATGAAGGAAATGATGGAAGCAATGAAGGGAACTGCTGATAAAGTGGAAAATAACCAAAAAAAAAAAAAAAACCCAAAAATCTAAAACCAGAATCAAATAAGAGATGAATGGTATGACGAATATAGAAAGGATATAGCAGAGCTGAAGGAACTGAAGCAGTCAATAGGGAACAAAGATGCAATAGAAAGTATTAGCAACAGTTCATACCATGCAGAAGAAAGAATTTCAGAGTAGAGGACAAAGTTCTTTAGATAACTCAGATAGATAAAGAGGAAGAAAAGAAGAGAGAGAAAGCAGAAAATTCACTAACAGAATTATGGGACTTTATGAAGCATTCCAACATACGAGTTATAGGAATCCCAGAAGGGGAAGAAGAATGCCTCAGAGGAATAGAAGCCATACTAGAGAATATTATAAATGAAAATTTCCCAAATATCACCAAAGATTCTGACACACTTCTTTCAGAGGGATATTGGACCCCATGTCACCACAATTCTAACCGAGCTTCTCCAAGACACCTTGTGATGAATCTGTCCAAAGACAAGACAAAAGAAAACATTCTTTGTGCTGCCAGGAATAAGCGCCAGTTGACCTGCAGGGGCAAAACCATCAGAGTGTATGCAGACTTCTCTAATGAAACTTTCTAAGCAAGAAGACAATGGTCATCTACCTTTAATCTACTTAAACAGAACAATTTCCAGCCCAGAATTCTATATCCTGCCAAGCTAAGCATTAAAATTGACAGAGAAATCAAATCATTTACTGATACACAAACATTGAAGAACTTTGCCACAACAAGACCAGCTCTACAGGAAATACTTCAACCTGTTCTACACACTGACCATCACAATGAATGAGCAGCAAAGTAAGAACTCAGAAATTAAAGAAAAGGACCTAACTTCCACACTGATGCAAAAGATACACTAAGCAACGGAGTCTCACAAAATAAAATGAATAGAATACTACCACACTAATCAATTATCTCAATAAATGTTAATGGCTTAAATTCCCTACTGAAGAGGCATAGATTGTGTGACTGGATTAAAAAACACAAGACATCGGGCTCCCTCCCGGACCTCCGTAACAGCTGCACCATGACCGCGATGGGCTCCCGCCTGGACCTTCGTAAGAGCTGTGCCACAACCGTGACCAGCGCCCGCCTGGACCTCGGAAAGAGCTACACCATGACCCCCGAGCTGTGACCACGCCCGCTGTGCTTTCACACACCCTGAACATGAACTGCGAGAGCCGTGCAACCTCACATCCTCCTTCCTGTACCCTGCCTGCCTCCACACCGACCCCCTCATCTGGCCAGGGACTCTGGTAGCCACGTGCCCTCCAGAGCCCTCCCTGCCTCTGCACAAAGCCCTTCTCCTGGCCAGAGATTGTTGGAGCCTTGGGCTCTATGTGCCAAAGTCACTGGGTGCCAGGCAATCCCAGAACCGTGTGTACCAACCCCCACCCTATTGCTGGATCCGTGTGTGTCACATTCCAGAGCTGCTTCCACAACCAGAACTCCCTGGTGGGGGCAGCCCCAGAGCAACTACACAGGGTCACTCCCTACAAAGATCCAGCAACAAAAGAGTGATCCTGCTGGGGTCGAATATTGGAGAGACACCTCCCCAACTCTTAGGACGACCAGAGGCAATGGTGAAAAAAAATCATGAGGTGAAATCAACAGAAAAACACTGGCAATATGAATAATCAGAGTAGATCAACTCCCCTGAGGATCAATGGGGCAGACACAGCACAAGATCTCATGTACAAACAAATAGCTGAGATGTCAGAAATCGAATTCAGAATCTGGTTAGCAAATAAAATCAAATTAGAATTCCAAGCAGTAACCCAAAAGATATCTCAAGAATACAATGAATTGAAAGACCAAATAATCAAAGATTTTGACACAGGGAGACAACAAGTTACATACCTCAAAGATCTGAAAAACACAGTAGAATCCCTCAGTAACAGAATGGAGTAAGCAGAAAAAAGGATTTCTGACATTGAAGACAAAGCTGTCAAATGCTCCCAAACTCTCAAAGAGGAAAGACATAGAGGGCAAAAACAGATCATTCTCTCAGAGAGCTCTGGGATAATTTGATGAAAACCAATACTCATCTAATAGGGATCCCTGAAAGCAATGACGTGGCTTCACAAGCACAGAGTCTCAACTCCATGAGATTATGAAGGAGAACTTTCCAGATGTGCCAAGAGATTCTGAAGTTCAGATAGCAGACAGTTTCAGAACTCCAGTACATCTTAACTCAAATAAGACATCCCCCAGACACATCATAATAAATTTCACTAAACTTAATATGAAGGAGAAAATTCTGAAAGCAGCCAGAAGAAAGAAAACCATCACCTACAAGGGCAAGAATATTAAAATAACTGCAGATCTCTCTGCTGAAACCATTCAAGATAGAAGAAGATGGTCATCGACTTTTAATCTCCTAAAACAAAACAACCTTCAACCCAGGATCCTGCACCCAGCTAAACTGAGTTTCATTTATGATGAAGAAATTAAATACTTCAATGACATTCACATGTTGAAGAAATTTGCCATAACTAAACCAGCTCTCCAGGACATTCTCAGACCTATCCTTCATAAAGACCAGTGTAACCCTCCATCACAAAAGTAAACCCACCCACAAAATTCTGATCAAATTCCAACTTCCACAGTTGCAAAAGGATTAAAAATGTCCACCGGACTCTCGAAAGGCTTATCAATATTCTCAATTAATGTGAATGGTTTAAATTGTCCTTTAAAGAGGAACAGGTTGGCTGACTGGATACAAAAACTCAAGCCAGATCTCTGCTGCATACAAGAATCTCATCTTACATTAAAAGACAAACATAGATTCAAGGTGAAGGGATGGTCATCTATACCCCAGGCAAATGGAAAGCAGAAAAAAGCAGGCATTGTAATCCTATTTGCAGACGCAATAGACTTTAAACAAACCAAAATAAGGATGGATAAGGAAGGACACTTCATATTTGTTAAAGGTAATACTCAATATGATAAGATTTCATGTATTAATATTTATGCACCCACCAGAATGCACCTTAATTTATAAGAGAAACTGTAACAGACATGAGCAACTTGATTTCCTCCAGTCCATAGTAGTTGGACATTTTAACACCCCTTTAGCAGTACTGGATAGATACTCCAAAAAGAAGCTAAGCAAAGAAATTTTATATTTAAACTTAACCATTCAACATCTGACTTAACAGACATCTATAGAACATTTCATCCAAAAAAAACTGAATACACATTCTTCTCATTAGACCACAGAACATACTCCAAAATCGACCACATCCTAGGCCAAAAATCTAACCTCACCAACTTTAAAAAAGTAGAAATTATTCCTGGCATCTTCTCTGACCATCATGGAATAAAAGTTGAATGCAATAACAACAGGAATCTGCATACCCATACAAAAACATGGAAGCTAAACAAAATTCTGCTGAAGGATAGATGTGTTATAGACAAGACTAAAAAGTAAATCACCAAAGTTTTGGAAGAAAACAACAATGAAGACACAAATTATCAACAATGAAGACACAAATTATCAGAACCTCTGAAATACTGCAAAGGCAGTTCTAAGAGGAAAATTTATAGCACTGCAAGCCTTCCTCAAGAAAACAGAAAGAGAGGACGTTAATAACTTAATGGGACATCTCAAGCAACTGGAGAAGAAAGAACATTCCAACCCCAAACCCAGCAGAAGAAAAGAAATAACCAAAATCAGAGCAGAATTAAATGAAATTGAAAACAAAAGAATTATACAACAGATCAATAAATCCAAAAGGTGGTTTTCTGAAAACATCAATAAAATAGATAAACCTTTGGCCAACCTAACCAGGAAAAAAAGAGTAAAATCTCTAATTTCATCTATCAGAAATGGTAATGATGAAATAACAACAGAGCTCTCAGAAATTCAGAAAATCCTTAATGAATACTACAAGAAACTCTCCTCTCAGAAATATAAAAATCTGAAAGAAATCGACCAATACCTAGAAGTATGCCACCTACCAAGACTTAGCCAGAAAGAAGTGGAAATGTTGAACAGGCCTATATCAAGTTCTGAAATAGCATCACTATACAAAATCTCCCTAAAAATAAAAGCCCAGGACCAGATGTCTTTACATCAGAATTCTACCAAACCTTTAAAGAACTCTTTAAAGAACGAGTACCTATAATACGAAATCTCTTCCAAAATATAGAAAAAGAAGGAATATTACCCAACACATTCTATGAAGCAAACATCACCTTGATCCCCAAACCAGGGAAAGACCCAACAAGAAAACAAAATTATAGTCCAATATCATTAATGAATATTGATGCAAAAGTACTCAATAAGATCCTAATGAACAGAATCCAACAACACATCAAAAAAATTATACACCATGACCAAGTCGGATTTATCCCAGGGTCTCAAGGCTGGTTCAATATACGTAAATCTATAAATGTAATTAAGCACATAAACAAACTAAAAAATAAAGACCATATGATTCTCTCAATTGATGCAGAAAAAGCTTTTGATAATATCCAGCATCCCTTCATGATCAGAACACTTAAGAAAATTGGTATAGAAAGGACAATTCTTAAACTAATAGAGGCCATCTACAGCAAACCCACAGCCAATATCATTCTGAATGGAGTTAAACTGAAATCATTTCCACTTAGATCAGGAACCAGGCAAGGTTGCCCATTGTCTCCATTACTCTTTAACATTATAATGGAGGTTTTAGCCATTGCAATTAGGGAAGAAAAGGCGATCAAGGGTATCCACATAGGGTCAGAAGAGATCAAACTTTCACTCTTCACAGATGATATGATAGTATACCTGGAAAACACCAGGGATTCTACTACAAAATTTTTAGAAGTGATCAAGGAATATAGCAATGTCTCAGGCTACAAAATCAACACCCATAAATCTATAGCCTTTATATATACCAACAATAACCAAGCTGAATAAACAGTGAAGGACTCTATTCCTCTCACAGTAGTGCCAAAGAAGATGAAATATTTGGGAGTATACCTAAAAAAAGGACGTAAAAGGTCTCTACAAAGACAACTATGAGTCTTTAAGAAAAGAAATAGCTGAAGATGTTAACAAATGGAAAAATATACCATGCTCATGGCTGGGAAGAATCAACATTGTTAAAATGTCTATACTACCCAAGGCAATGTATAATTTTAATGCAATCCCTATTAAAGCTCCATCGTCATATTTTAAAAATCTTGAAAACATAATACTTCATCTTATATGGAATCAGAAAAAAACTCAAATAGCAAAAACATTACTCAGAAATAAAAACAAAGCAGGAGGAATCACGCTACCAGACCTCAGACTGTACTATAAATCTATAGTGATCAAAACAGCATGGTATTGGCACAAAAACAGAGAGTAGATGTCTGGAACAGAATAGAGAACCAAGAGATGAATCCAGCTACTTACGTTATTTAATCTTTGACAAGCCAATTAAAAACATTCAGTGGGGAAAAGATTCCCGATTTAACAAATGGTGCTGAGTGAACTGGCTGGCAACCTGTAGAAGACTGAAATTGGACCCAGACCTTTCACCAATAACTAAGATAGACTCTCACTGGATCAAAGATTTAAACTTAAGACATGAAACTATAAAGATACTAGAGGAGAGTGCAGGGAAAACCCTTGAAGAAATCGGTCTGGGCAAGTATTTTATGAGGAGGATCTCCCAGGCAATTGAAGCAGCTTCAAAAATACACTACTGGGACTTGATCAAGTCCTTTATATCTTTGTTTAATTTCTGTTTAGAGGATACGTCCATCTCTGGGACAGGATTGTTTAAGTCCCCCGTAATTATGGTGTTATAGGATATCATATTGCTCAAACTAAGTAAGATCGGCTTTAAGAACCTGACAGCACTTAATTTGGGTGCACAAATATTTAGATTTGAAATGTCTTCTTGTTGTATGGAATCAGAAAAAAACTCGAATAGCCAAAACATTACTCAAAATAAAAACAAAGCAGGAGGAATCATGCTACCAGACCTCAGATTATACCACAAAACGATAGTGATCAAAACAGCCTGGTACTGGCACAAAAACAGAAAAGTAGATGTCTGACGGAGGGAGGGGGGTGGGGCCTTGGTGTGTGTCACACTTTATGGGGGCAAGACATGATTGCAAGAGGGACTTTACCTAACAATTGCAATTAGTGTCACCTGGCTTATTGTACCCTCAATGAATCACCAACAATAAAAAAAAAATTAAATTAAATTAAAAAAAAAAGTACATGTCTGGAACAGAATAGAGAACCAAGAGATGAATCCAGCTACTTACCATTATTTAATCTTTGACGAGTCAATTAAAAACATTCAGTGGGGAAAAGATTCCCTATTTAACAAATGGTGCTGGGTGAACTGGCTGGCAACCTGCAGAAGACTGAAACTGGACCCACACCTTTCACCATTAACTAAGATAGACTCTCACTGGATTAAAGATTTAAACTTAAGACATGAAACTATAAAAATACTAGAGAGAAGTGCAGGGAAACCCCTTGAAGAAATTGGTCTGGGCTAGTATTTTATGAAGAGGACCCCCCAGCCAATTGAGGCAGCTTCAAAAATACAATACTGGGACTTGATCAAACTAAAAAGCTTCTGCATAGCCAAGAACACAGTAAGTAAAGCAATCTAACAGCCCTCAGAATGGGAGAAGATATTTGCAGGTTATGTCTCCGACAAAGGTTTAATAACCAGAATCCACAGAGAACTCAAACGCATTAGCAAGAAAAGAATAAGGGATCCCATTGCAGGGTGGACAAGGGATTTAAAGAGAAACTTCTCTGAAGAAGACAGGCACGAGGACTTCAGACATATGAAAAAATGCTCATCATCTTTAATCATCAGAGAAATGCAAATCAAAACTACTTTGAGATATCATCTAACTCCAGCGAGACTAGCCTATATCACAAAATCCCAAGACCAGAGATGTTGGCGTGGATGTGGAGAAAAGGGAACACTTCTACACTGCTGGTGGGAATGCAAATTAATACATTCCTTTTGGAAAGATATATGGAGAACACTTAGAGATCTAAAAATAGATCAGCCATTCAATCCTGTAATCCCTCTACTGGGCATATACCCAGAAGACCAAAAATCACATCTTAACAAAGATATTTGTACCAGAATGTTTATTGCAGCCCTATTCATAATTGTTAAGACATGGAAAAAGCCCAAGTGCCCATCGATGCACGAATAGATTAATAAATTGTGGTATATGTACACCATGGAATATTATGCAGCCTTAAAGAAAGATGGAGACTTTACCTCTTTCATATTTACATGGATGGAGCTGGAACATATTCTTCTTAGTAAAGTATCTCAAGAATTGAAGCAAAAGTATCCAATGTACTCAGCCCTACTATGAAACTAATTTAGGGTTTTCAAATGAAAGCTATAAGCCAGGTTACAACCTAAGAATAGGGTGAAGGGGGAAAGGGAGGGGAGGGAGAGGGGAGCTGGGTAGATGGAAGGGGATTGGTAGGATTACACCAGCGGTGCATCTTACAAGGGTATATGTGAAACTTGGTAAATGTGGAATGTAAGTGTCTTGGCACAGTACCTGAGAGAATGCCAGGAAGGCTATGATGACCAGTGTGTCAAATGGTCTGTGAAGCTAGTGAATGATGCCCCATGATAATATCATGTACACAGCTGTGATTTAATAATAAAAAAAGAATACAGAAATTAAACAAAGATATAAGAGATTTAAATGAGACCCTAGAACAACTGTGCTTGATAGACGCATATAGAACACTCCATCCCAAAGGTAAAGAATATACATTTTTCTCATCACCCCATAAAACATTCTCCAAAATTGATCATATCTTAGGACACAAAACAAACCTCAACAGAATAAAAAGAACTGAAATTTTACCTTGTATCTTCTCATACCATAAGGCACTAAAGGTGGAACTCAACTCTAACAAAAAAATTCAACAGCACACAAAGGCATAAAAATCAAACAACCTTCTGTTGAATGATAGATGAGTGCAGGAAAAAATAAAACAGGAAATCATTAACTTCCTGGAGAATAACAAAAATGAAGACACAAGCTACCAAAACCTGTGGGATACTGCAAATGCAGTTTTGAGAGGAAAATTTATCACTTTAGATGCCTACATTAGAAAAACAGAAAGAGAGCACATCAACAAACTCACAAGCCACCTTATGAAATTGAAAAAAGAACAATCTAAGCCTAAACACAGTAGAAGAAAAGAAATATCCAAAAATCAAATCAGAAATCAATGAAATTGAAAACAAAAGAATCATTCAGAAAATTAATGAAACAAGGAGTTGGTTGTTTGAAAAAAATAAATAAAATAGATAAACCTTTGACCAGACTAAGTAGAAATAGAAAAGTAAAATCTCTAGTAACCTCTATCAGAAATAACAAAGGGGAAATAACAACTGATGCCACAGAGATACAAGACATCATCTCTGAATACTACCAGAAACTCTATGGCCAGAAACTTGACAATGTGAGGGAAATGGATCAATATCTGGAATCACACCCTCCCTAGACTTAGCCAGGAAGAAATAGAGCTTCTGAACAGACCAATTTCAAGCAATGAGCTTAAAGAAACAATAAAAAAGCTTCCAACCAAAAAATGCCCTGGTCCAGATGGCTTCATACCAGAAATCTATCAAACCTTCAATGAAGAGCTTGTTCCTGTACTGCAGAAATAATTCCAAAAAAATGAGGAGCAAGGAAACTTCCCCAATACGTTCTATGAAGCAAACATCACCCTGATACCAAAACCAGGAAAAGACCCAAATAAAAAGGAGAATTTCAGATCAATTTCACTCATGAATATAGACGCAAAAATTCTCAACAAAATCCTAGCCAATAGATTACAGCTTATCATCAAAAAAGTCATACATCATGATCAAGTAGGGTTCATCCCAGCTAGGGATGCAAAGCTGGTTTAACATATGCAAGTCCATAAACGTTATCCACCATATTAACAGAGGCAAAAATAAAGACCATATGATCCTCTGAATAGATGCAGAAAAAGCATTCCATAAAATCAAGCATCCTTTTCTAATTAGAACACTGAAGAGTATAGGCATACGTGGCACATTTCTGAAACTGATTGAAGCTATTCATAACAAACCCACAGCTAAAATTTTAATGAATGGAGTAAAACTGAAAGCTTTTCCTCTTAGAACTGGAACCAGACAAGGTTGTCCTCTGTCACCCTTACTATTCAACAGAGTGCTGGAAGTTCTAGTCAATACCATTATGCAAGACAAAGAAATAAAGGGCATCCAAATAGGAGCAGAGGAGGTCAAACTCTCCCTTTGCTGATGACATGATCTTATAATTAGAGAATCCCAAAGACTCAACCACAAGACTCCTGGAAGTTATGAAAAAATACAGTAATGTCTCAGGATATAAAATCAATGTCCAAAAGTCAGTAGACTTTGTATATGCCAATAACCGTCAAGATGAGAAGCTAATTAAGGACACAACTCCCTTCACCATAGTTTCAAAGAAAATGAAATAGCTAGCAATATATCTAACAAAGGAGTTCAAGGAACTCTATAAAGAAAATTATGAAATCCTCAGATAGGAAATAGCAGAGGATATTAATAAATGGAAGAACATACCATGCTCATGGATGGGAAGAATGAA
Organism: Nycticebus coucang; assembly: GCF_027406575.1. Lineage (NCBI taxonomy): Eukaryota > Metazoa > Chordata > Mammalia > Primates > Lorisidae > Nycticebus > Nycticebus coucang. The sequence continues at coordinate 75,076,703 of NC_069804.1, forward strand.
CATTGTTAAAACGTCTATATTTCCCAAAGCAATCTACCTATTCAATGCCATTCCTATCAAAATACCAATATCGTACTTTCAAGATTTGGAAAAAAATGATTCTGTGTTTTGTATGGAACCGGAAAAAAAACCGGTATAGCTAAGGCAGTTCTTAGTAATAAAAATAAAGCTAGGGGCATCAGCATACCAGATTTTAGTCTGTACTACAAAGCCATAGTGCTCAAGACAGCATGGTAATGGCACAAAAATAGAGACATAGACACTTGGAATCGAATTGAAAACCAAGAAATGAAACTAATATCTTACAACTACCTAATCTTCGATAAAAAAACAAGAACATACCTTGGGGGAAAGACTCCCTATTCAATAAATGGTGTTGGGAGAACTGGATATCCACATGTAAAAGACTGAAACTGGACCCACACCTTTCCCCACTCACAAAAATTGATTCAAGATGGATAAAGGACTTAAATTTAAGGCATGAAACAATAAAAATCCTCCAAGAAAGCATAGGAAAAACACTGGAAGGTATTGGCCTGGGGAAAGACTTCATGAAGAAGACTGCCATGGCAATTGCAACAGCAATAAAAATAAACAAATGGGACTTCATTAAACTGAAAAGCTTCTGTACAGCTAAAGAGACAACAACCAAAGCAAATAGACAACCTATATAATGGGAAAGGATATTTGCATATTTTGAATCAGACAAAAGCTTAATAACTAGGATCTATAGAGAAGTCAAATTAATCCATATGAAAAAAGCCAACAGTCCCATATATCAATGGACAAGAGTCATGAATAAAACATTCTCTAAAGAAGACAGACAAATGGCTAAAAAACATATGAAAAAATGTTCATCATCCCTATCTATTAGAGAAATGCAAATCAAAACCACCCTGAGACACCATCTAACGCTAGCGAGAATGGCCAACATAACAAAATCTCAAAACTGCAGATGCTGGTGTGGATGTGGAGAGAAGGGAACACTTTTACACTGCTGGTGGGCCTGCAAACTAGTACAACCTTTTTGGAAGGCAGTATGGAGAACCATCAAAGAACTCAGGCTAGACCTCCCATTTGATCCTGCAATCCCATTACTAGGCATCTACCCAGAAGGAAAAAAATCCTTTTATCATAAGGACACTTGCACTAGACTGTTTATCACAGCTCAATTTACAATCGCCAAAATGTGGAAACAGACTAAATGCCCACCAACCCAGGAATGGATTAACAAGCTGTGGTATATGTACACCATGGAATACTATTCAGCCATTTAAAAAATGGAGACTTTACATCCTTCGTATTAACCTGGATGGAAGTGGAAGACATTATTCTTAGTAAAGCATCACCAGAATGGAGAACCATGAATCCTATGTACTCAATTTTGACATGAGGACAATTAATGACAATTAAAGTCACGGTGGGGGTGGGGGAAGGGGAGAGCAGAGGGAGAAAGAAGGAGGAAGGGGTGGGGAAAGGAAGAGCAGAAAGAGGGAAGGAGGGAGGGGGTTGGCCCTTGGTGTGTGCCATATCTTTTGGAGGCAAAACATGTTTGCAAGAGGGACTTTACCTAACAAATGCAATCAGTGTAACCTGGTTTATTGTAATCTCAATGAATCCCCAACAATAAAAAAAAAAAGAAGTAGACCATGATGGGGATCGACCCACGAATGGATTAATAAATTGTAGTATATGTACACCATGGAAAATGAATAAATAAATACATAAAGTTATAAAAAATAAAAAAATAGAGACAAAGACATTTGGAATCGAATAGAAAACTGGAAAATGAAATCCATGTGCAATTATTTAAAGTAACGTATGGATAATACACTGAAATTGTGTGAATATTCTGTTCCTCAACATTCTCTTATTCAAAAGTTTTGGTCTACATTTATTATTTTTTTGGTACATTTAAAACAGAGCACCTCAGTACAAACTACATTTATTAGGTGCCATTCTTCTGAATTAAAGAGTTTTCCATCCTATCCCCACCACGTTACAATCAAATATATTATTTGTTATTTTTGATATTTAGGTTCCCCCATATGTCCTAAGGGCAGGTTCAAGTCATTTTCTAATTCATGCCCACAGAGGAGAAAAACTTATTTCAATTCAAATTGGGGGGAGGGGTAACACGGGAGGAGGCAGGGAGGCAGTTGGGGTGCTCTCACTGAATGGGCACAGAGTGGAGGTTTTTGGCACACATTTTGTGTGAGGGACATAACTGCAAGAGAAACTCTACCTAACAAAATCAAATATTTTGATCTGGTTGTTTATACCCTCATTAACCTGAAATAAATTTACTTTTCACTTAAAAATAGTCTTAGATAATCAATGGTGAAACATATTTACGTGATATTGCACATCACTGGAAAACCAGAGGTCCAAAAGTACATGGGCAAATCACTCAGGATTTGCTATTAGCCTGCGGTCTTATTTCCACCAAGGGTCTCAGTTTCGGGTGTTTGACATTCTCCCCAAATGAGGTTAAAATATATCATGCATTTCTGGAGTAAACTGATGGTTTTGTTTGCTGAATAGTATATGCATACTTAAATGTGTTGTTTTTGTAAGCTTATTTTGACATTTCCTTACAGTTTAACACACAGAGAAAAGCCTCAAGAATGCCTTACTATGGTCACTACTAACAGAAATGACAGCAGAACCCTGGTATGCTTACTCATGGATGGAATGCCTTCTGCCTTTTTTTTTTTTTTAATTTGGGGTCTTGCCATGTTGCCAAGGCTGGTTTCAAACTCTTGAGCTAAAGAAATCCTCCCACCTCAGGCTACTGAGTAGCACTTTTTGCCTTTTTTGAGCTAAGTAAATTCATCTTTATTCATCTTTATTAAAGCCTCTGCCAAGGAAGCATCACCAAAGGGCACATGTGCCCATTTTAACCACCTATCTCAGTGCCTTTACCAGGCCTACTCTCTGGAATGCTGCTGGATATAACTGCCTACCACATTCTTGGAAGAAGATGACTAGAATCTTAATTACAACTCCCATTTCTTAAGAGCCTCTTATGGGCCATGCACTTGACCCTGTGTTCATTCTAATCTACACAACATTCCTGCATTGTATGCAAGACTGTTCTCACTATATATATGAACAGACTAAGACAGGTCAGCCACAGATAAATGAGTTGCAGAGCTAGGATTCAAAACAAGGTTTATCTGACAGCAAAGCCTGTATTTAGACCACTCTACCTTCATGTTACACTTCAGCAAACAACCCAGATACATGATGACTGAGAGGACATACGAGGGCTGTCTGGAAAGTATCTAGCCATGTATATCTCTATTTTTCATATTACATGGGTGGATACTTTCCAGACAGCACTCATATATAAAGGTCAAGCAAAATTACTTTCTTCACAGAGCACTTAGCCAACCAAGGAAGCTGTTGAGAGTTGGGACGGAAAGAACTGAGAGGCAATTTCACTATAGTCTTACCACAGGAGCCAGTTCTCTAATAGGAACTGTTTCTGAAAATCCATCAGTTACTTACTTGACCAAGTGTCGTATGAGAATTTCCAGCATCTCTCGGTTCTTTTCTGGTAGCTTATATACCAAGGAGTGAATAGCTCCCAGCCGGTAATCCAGATTATCAGACTCTGAGAGAGAACAGTGAGATGGTTTTGCTTTCTAGGCAAAAGGCTTGAACAAATTCTCACACACACTCACACACACACAGATGTAGAGAAAAACAACCACAGACACAGATAGAGTCAAAAGAGATGGAAAGAGATAGATAAATAGGCACAGAAACACAATGACAAAGAGAGACATACAAAAAAAGACAAAGAAAGAAAAAAGGCAGAGAGAGAAAGAGAAAGAGAGAGAAATGAACAAATATAAAGCCCTAGAAGGAGGAGGGAAATAAACAATAGAGAAGAAGAGAAAAGATGAGAACAAAAGAGAGATTATATCAGAGGAAGAAAGAACACTGGACACAAGAGGTTGTTTCTGAAGTCTCATGAACAAACTGCCAGCTGGAAACCTATTGCACACACGTGACTTGTCCAACTGAGAGGGGCACTACTGCCTCTAGTTTCCTATAAAAATCAAGCCCAGAAGTAAAGACCAAACATCCTTTGCCTAAACAAACAAACAACAAAAAAAAAACAGTAAGAGGTAAAGACCCCTGAATCTTTTTCCTGTGCTACAAACAGCATGATGCAGGAGAGAGTCACATAGACACGTGAAATGGCATGCATACATACAATAGCCTTAGCCAAAATTTTAAAGCTTCTTCAGATGCCAACTTTTGGAGTGATTCTATATGCCTTATTTCCCCCATGTACTCCTCCATCATAACAGTCATTTTTCTCATCTAGAAAATGTGATACTAATGCTAACAGAAAGAGCAATGAATCATAACACATTTGAAAAGCATTTGAAAAGGCAAACCACTGAAGAAAGCTGAAACAGCAACTGTGATGCTATTTTGCTATTTTCGTGGTTATGTGGCCAATGCTCTTGTACTGATGGAAGAAGCAATAAAATCAATAAATCAGTAAACTCTTAATATCACCACAGTCCTATAGTTAGCCATTTTCTCTAACCCACTCACCTAATACAGATTTCTGAAAAGTAATGCAACTTTGGAGTAAGGCAGCAGGATCACTCTCATTTGGCAGTAGGAAAAATCTGTGTATATGACTCTAAGTTTTTGCTATCAATCCCTTCCCTGCAAGCAGTTTCCTATGCTTATTGTTGTAAACCTTATTAAGTAACAAGAACACCACCATTAAGGAGTAACAATACTTACTGGCAGCAGAGACCAGCTCTTTGTGAAGTTTATAGGTCATTACAGGTTCAGAAAGATTCCTGAAACGAATGAAGACTGTAAGTTCATATGCAGAGGAAACAGGCCTTGAATTCTCTGATCTGTGGGCACTCAGGATAAACTTTCTGAGTCACATAGCTTAAGGAGATTACAGATAATACATTTTTCTCCTCCCATGAAGCCATTATGAGATTATATGCATTTTCTACTCACAGGATGCTTTCTGACATGATACAAAGTCTGATAATTAAGTTCATGAACTCATCCTAGGAAAAGTGCTGCATATCTCATAGCTGAATATCACCATGGTCACCTTCAAAGTGCTACCCTTGGGAAGCTATGCACTGATACAAGTGCCCAGTTCACTCTTCAAAGCAATTTTTGAACTCTTTCTAGAATGAAATTTGTTGTTGGATTACTGTTGATACTCAAAGTCATCAAAATTTCTTCTTTTCAATATTTCCTTTATCTTTGTGTAAAGAAAAAAGTCATTGGGGGCCAGATCAGGTGAATAGGGAAGGGGTTCCAACACAGTTATTAGTTTACTAGCTAAAAGTTCCCTCAAACAGTGCCATGTGAGCTGGTGCATTGAGAGCCGTAAATGCAGGTCGTTCTCATCTAACTTTTTCAGGTAGCCTTTTCAGCACTTCCAAATAGTAAACTTGGTTAATTTTGCCCAGATGGTACAAATTCATAACAAACAATCCTCTTGATATCAAAAGAAGTTCAAACATCATTTTGACTCTTTTTTTTTTGTTTTGTTTTTTTGAGACAGTCTCACTATGTTGCCCTCAGTAGAGTGCCATGGCGTCATAGCTCACATCAAATTCAAACTCTTGTGCTTAAGCAGTTCTTTTGCCTCAGCCTCCCAAGTAGCTGGGACTACAGGCACCTACCACAATGCCCAGCTATTGTTTTTTTTTTTTTTTTGGAGGGGGAGTTGCAGTTGTCGTTGTTTAGCTGGTCCAGGCTGGGTTTGAACCCACCAGCCTTGGTTTATATGACCATCGCCCTATCCATTGAACTACAGGCACCACCCCATTTTGAATCTTGATTTGGATTCATGAAACATTTTTGGTTGTGGAGAATTGGATGACTTCCATTGTGAGCTTTGACGTTTTATTTCAGGATCATATTGGTATATCTGTTTCAATACCAGTGATAATACAGCCCAAATCACCATCTTGCCTCTCCAAAACGTCTTTATAAACTTCTACTCTTCTTTGGATTTGTTTATCAATGAGCTCCTTTGGGACCATTTTTTACACACACATTTCACATGCCAGGATTTCAGTTAAGATTTTTCTGTTTCCACATCAATGTTTACTTATTCTGCTATGCTTCTCATAGTCAGCTGACGATTTTGACACACAATTTGGTGAATTTTTGCAATATTTTTGTCAGCTATGCTCATTACTGGCCATCCCGACCTCTCTTCATCAGTGATACTTTCTCTCCCCTCAGAAAAATATTTAATCTGTTTGTATACTGCCATTTTCTTCATGTCATTAACCCCATAAACTTGGAATAGCATGTTCCTGATTTCACTTCCACTCTTACCAAGTTTAACAAGAAATTTAATGTTTGTTCACTGCTCTAATTCAAGCTCTGACATTTCCGCAGTGGCACACAAAAGCATTCAACAGCAACAATGCACACCACTCAGCAAGATACTGCCACATGGCAATATGAACACAACTGGTATAGCAAGGTTATGAACCCTTACCAAGCTGTTTGTACAGTGCTGCCAACATAAGTGCATGGTGGCAAATTTGTGAACTTAATTATCATACCTCATATACATTTTCTCTTCCATGAAGCTTTCTCAGGATAAGACAAGTTCGTATTAAATTAAGAGACTTGCAAAGGTAAGGATTTAAGCCTTTAACAAGATCTCTGATTACATCCAAAAACTAAAAAAGAGACACTACAAAATACCAGTGTGGACCCAGTGTAAATGCTACCATTAATCCATAATAACTCGGTAAGTCTTTAGAATTTCCAAAGCATTTTTAAATCTGTGCTCCCAGTGACCCCCACCACTAACCTTTGAGGTGAAGCACTTATTCAAAATCCACTCATTGGAAGAGGAAAATGAGGCTCAAACAGGTTTCATTGCTTACTCAAAAAACATTGATAACTTACATGTGCCTGGCATTGTGCCAAGTAATGGGACTCAAAAAATGAGTAAGACATACTCCAAACCTCCAAGGAGCTAATTGTCTAGTAGTTCAAAGCACCATATACAAACTTTACCATGCAGTGAGACAAGTGTGATAATCAGATAAAGATACATGGTAGTTGACTCAGAGGAAGTAACCACCTAATAATCATGAGACGGAGGATAATATTACCAAAATCCATACCGTACTAAGTGATTTACATGTATTAACTCACTTAAACTGCATGGCAACCCTGTGAGGTAGATATTAATATTATCTGCATTTTACAGTGAGGAAACTGAAGCACAAAAGAGTTAAAGAACCCATCCATGATTACAGAGTTCATAAATGGCAAAACCAGGAAGGTTGTCTCCTATGTTCATGTGGCAATAGAGATAGAGATGGTGAAGAAATACTCTGGGAGGCCGAGGTGGGTGGATCGCCTGAGCTCATGAGTCGGAGACCAGCCTGAGCCACAGCGAGACCTCATCTCTAAAAATAGCTGGTACTTCACATGAAAGCTATAACCCAGTTACAACCTAAGAATAGGGAGAAGGGGAAAAGGGAGGGGAGAGAGGGGGGAGGGAGGTGGAGGGAGGGGGATTAAGGGGATTACACCTGCAGTGCATCTTACAAGGGTATATGTGAATCCTAGTAAATGTGGAATGTAAAGGTCTCAGCAAAATAACTAAGAAAATGCTATGAAAGCTATGTTAACTTGTGTGATGAAAATGTGTCAAACGATCTATGAACCAAGTGTATGGTGCCCCATGATCATATTAATGAACACAGCTATGATTTAATAAAAATAAAAAAAGGAAAAAAAATAAAATAATAAAAAATAAAATAAAAATAGCTGGGCATTGTGGCTAGTGCCTAAATCCCAGCTATTCAGGAGGCTGAGGTATGAGAATCATTTGAGCCCAAGAGTTTGAGGTTGCTGTGAGCTGTGATAGCATGCTACCGAGGGCAACAAAGTGAGACTGTCTCAAAAAAAAAAAAAAGTGGTGAAGAGAGTGTTTTGAAAGTGGTTAATTAAGAATTTCTTCATTGCTTGGGTATGATGGTAAGGGGAAGAGAGATCCAGTGTGAGTGACTGGATAGGATAGGAATTAACACCAAAGTAGACATGCTAAATGTGGGTTAGCAAGAAGCGGAAGTCTAAGAAGCTAGATGTAGTGCTTGCTTTGGCAGCACATATACTATAATTAGAATGATACATAAAAAGATTAGCATGGCCCCTGAGCAAGGATGACATGCAAATTTCTGTAGTGTTCCATATTTTTCAGCCATAAGAGATGGAGACTTTACATCTTTTCTGTTTACCTGGATGGAGTTGAAACACATTCTTCTTAGTAAAGTATTTCAGGAATGAGGGGAAAAAGTGTCCACTGTACTTAATACTAATATGAAACCAATATACAAATAACTACATGTCCACATGAAATAAAAAAGACTAGTACGGTCTAGTGGGGGAGGGGGAAAGGAGGGCAATTGGCTGAATCTTACCTAATGTGCATAATGTGAGGGTGTTCAGCACATCCCCTAGATGAAGGGCTCAACTGCAACTTGAACTTTACCGTAGAAATGAAAACAATGTAAGCCAGGCATGGTGGCTCTCACCTGTAACTGAGCACTTTGGGAGGCTGAGGTGGGTGGACTGCTTGAGCTCAGGAGCTGACCAGCCTGAGTAAGAGTGAGACCTTGTCTCTACTAAAAATATAAAAACTGAACTAGCTGGGTGTTGTGGCTGGTGCCTGTAGTCCCAGCTTCTTGGGAGGTTGAGGCAAGAGAATCACCTGAACCCAAGGGTTAGAGGTTGCTGTGAGCTATGATGACATGACACTCTATCCAGGGCAACAGAGTAAGACTTTGTCTCAAAAAAAATAATAATAATTAAAAACAAATAAAAAGACAAAATGAAAAGAATGTAACCTAAACATTTGTACCCTCATATTAATCTAAAACTTTTTAAAAAGTAAAAGAATATTAAATAAATAGAGAAAGAAAAAAAAAGTTAGATGCAACACCCTACTAGCAGGTCTGTGAACCATCTGGGAAAATCATGAATCTAGGTAAAAAACAGAACAGTTGCCACTAACCCAGGAGAGACGGCAAACTGGCAACTAAACCACTAACTGGAGACTTTTAACATTTCTTGTTTGTATTAGCACTGTGTATGAAAAAGAAATGAAGTGGAATCAATGATGAAAATAAATAATTTTTATTTCATATAAAAATCCACATTTCCTACCTCTTTTGAAAAGTTGAAAATCTGCCTCCATTGGACCCATGTAGTTATTTGTGCAATTAACATGGCTGTTTGCATATACATATGTGGATTTGTATGCAATTGAAAGTTCAATGGGCGAAGTGTTCAATATGAAAATACTCTAAATCAAGGTGAGGAGGTGGCTCACAGCTGTAATCTTAGCACTCTGGGAGGCCGAGGCGGGTAGAGTGACGGAGCCCATGAGTTCCAGACCAGCCTGAGCCAGGCGAGACCTCATCTCTAAAAATAACCAGACATTGTGGTGGGCGCCTGTAGTCCCAGCTGCCAGGGCGGCTGAGGCAAGAGAACTGCTTAAGCCCAAGAGTTTGAGGTTGCTGTGAGCTGTGAAGCCACAGCACTCTACCGAAGGTGATAAAGTGAGACTCTGTCTCAAAAAAAAAAAATAAAATAAATACTTTAAATGCATTAACTTCCATTTCTGGCCACTGTATGTATTTGAGATTTCCATCACTCTAGTGCAGTGGTTTTCAACCTTCCTAATGTCATAACCCTTTAATACAGTTCCTCATGTTGTAGTGACCCCCAACCATAAAATTATTTTCATTGCTACTTCATAACTGTAATTTTGCTACTGTTATGAATCGTAATGTAAATATCTGATATGCAGGATGCATTTTCATTGGTCACAACCCACAGGTTGAGACCTGCTCTAGCATAAATAAAAAACAAACAAACAAACAAAACAGCCCTGGAGAACAGCAAGTAGAAAGACTACAAAGGGGCAAAAATGACCTAAGAGTATGAGAAAAAAGAAAAGCAAGTTGACAAAGCAGAATCACAGGTGAAAAATAGTAAATGTAGAATATAATTGTCTTAACACAATAACTAAGAAAATGCCAGGATGGCTAAGTTAACCAGTGTGATGAAAACGTGTCAAACTGTTTATAAAACCAGTGTATGGTGCCCCATGATCGCATTAATGTACACAGCTATGATTTAATATTAATAAAAAATAAAAAAATAAAATTAATAAAGTCAATGAAAAAAATAAATAAATAAAGCAGAATCCAAAAGAGGAGAAAGGGATTGTTACAAATAATTCAAGTAAGGTAAAGACTAACAATTGTTTTTTGTGTGCAGCATTGAGGAAGTCCCTGGTAAGGGCAACTTCAGTGGAGCTGAAGAGGTGGGAGCCTAATTGCAATGGGTTGAAGAGTAACCTGAGAAGTTAAAAAAGACATAAAGACACACAGTGTATGTATATTATCTGATAAAACAGCTTGGCTGAGAATGTGTAAAGTGTCTCAATAGGCAATCTTTTATAAGAACCTGGCTCTAATTATTATCTATATGGTCGATGAGACCCAATTTTTCAGCTCAAACCCAAATTCATCACTCAGTTTCAGACCTATACATTCAAATGGTTTCATGCCCTGATTTCCTGAAAGGCTTCCAAATTTGTGATATCTACTATGTACCTTATTGTCTCATTCAATTATGGTCTTCTTGTATCTCCCAAATTAATAAATATGTGGTCATTTATTTGGTTGCATGGGGCAGAAAAGTGGAAATCACATTTTTATATCTCTCTCCCAAATTCTCATGTCCAGTTTATCAATTTTACCTCTTCAATCTCTTGGAAGTGCTTACTTCTACTGGTATCCACTGTGATTATTTCCTAATCCAAGAAAGAACATAATATCTTACCCAGAACACAGCAAAGACCTGCTAATTGATTTATACCTTGACCCAGTTTGTCTACCTCAACATATCCTTGCCATTTTTCTTTTCCACTTTGGCAAATACAGAAGAAATACTTCTAGAAAGAGCATTCATGGTTACACAAACCTCCAAGATGATGCTAAAGCAAAAGATCATTTAACAGCAATTTATTTTGGATAAACTATATTATTCAGAGTTTAAGTATCTATCTTCATACCTTAAAGAGCTCAACAGTCAAAAAGAAGAGATTTTGACACAAAATATGGTGCATATGATGGGACATAAAGAATGAATAGGTTTAAAAAACATGTCTAAAACTCTGTTTGCATAATATAAATTATTGCCAAAAAATGAAAAAATTCTTCATCATTATACATGTACAAATATTGCTAGTAAGTTAATGTTTTTGCTCATACCACTGTCACTTCATTTATGATGATAGTTTTGTGGTTCAATTTTTTTTCTATCACATAAATTAAAGCATGGTATAATAACACATCTCACATACCCACTCACCCAGTAAGCTATTTTGGACCAAATGCAATGTAATATTTCAAAATGGTTGTTATTCACTAAAACATGTTAACAAACATGAATTGTTAATACTCACGACTTTTTACTAGTAAACCCATCATGATATCACTCTACCTGTGAACAATGCCACAATTATTTCAAGGGCATGATTTTTAAAATAATCTTTTTGACCTTTAATATAATTAACAATTTTATTTTTATGCTTCCCATGCTTTAATTCTCAGGTTTTAAAAAGTCTTCTAATGTACATGCTTTGACAGAAATCCTCCTTATTCTTTTTTTCTTTAGCAGTACTATCCAACCTCCTGAAATTAGGAGTGCATTAACTCTAATATCCACTCAGGAAACTGTGAAAATCAAAGTTCCCATACAAATCAGACATACCTGAGGTAGAATTTCAAAGAGCTGGTAATTGTCTTAATGTCCCAGTCGCTATTATAAAAATCAACATCTCCTGGGCATTTAGGATCTATACAAGAAGAGATTTTTTTGTAAAGTTAATCATCAAAAAAAAAAAACTTCCTTTTTAATTCTTTTAAAAGAAAAAAAAGTGTGTTAAGTTATTCTATGATGGTTACCAAAGGCTGGGTAGGGAATTGGGGAATGGGTGATAAGGAAGGACTGGTTAATAGGTTCAAAAACGGGATGAATATATGATAGAACAACAAGGAAAATATAATCATCAATATGTTAGGGTATACTTTAAAACACCCAAAGGAGCAGAATTGGAATGGTCCCAAAACAAATAAATTGTAAATGCCTTAGGTCACAGAATTACCTTGATTTGATTAACTCACGCTGTATGCCTGGATCAAAACATCACATATACCCTAGATATAAATACTATATACCCATAATAATTAAAGTTATGAGAAAATTGTTTTAAAATCAAAGGTGGAAAAAAGTAAAGTTATTCTAGCAGTTTACAAAATATCAAAACTTTATAGTAAATTTTCAAAACTTTTCTTGCATTCTGGCCTAGCATAAGAAATTAGGAAGTCATCTTTAACATTTATGCAATAAGAAAAAAGTTGCTCAGATTATTATTAGACCCATTAGAGGTCCTAAGGAAAACTGGTGCCCTCAAAAATGAAGTGACAGATGTGCAGATTCAAAACATTAAAACTTATTTGAACAGAATCCCAGGAATAAAAAAATTCCTTCAGAAACGGTACTAGGATATAAAACTTAAACTATAATTAATGAATTGTTAGAGGCTCAATATGTACATATTTGAGAGGTAAGAACTCCAAGGGAGCCCAGTCCTAGGGAGACCCTCACACTCCTGTGAGTTTTACATTCAGAAGCCTGATCAGACTTTGAAAATGAACATTTGGAAAAAATCATTTCATGCTTCCAGGAGAGGGAGAAGGAAAGTATCCATTTTTCAATATTACCAGAGATTTTTGTTCTTTTCTAAAAATATATTATATTTGTACATATTTATGGGATACATGGAAAATTTTGTTACATGCATACATTATAATGCGTAATGACCAAATCATGAAATTTGGGGTACCCATTACCAAGTGTTTATCATTTCCCAAAGCAATAGAAACAATCAACAGAATGAAAAGACAATTCATAGATTAGGAGAAAATATATGCAAACTAAGTCTGATAAGACCATGATATCCAAAATGAAAAAGGACTTCAAACAACTCAATAGCAAGAAAACAAATAATTCTATTAAAAAATGGGGAAATTATCTCAATAAATCTTTCTAAAAGTAAGACATACAATTGGAAACATCTATATAGTATAACCACCATAGTTGACCACCTCCCTAGACTGACCACATTCTTAAGACCAGACATGTACCACATGTACCTATCAGTACAGGAGGCCTAGTTCCTTATGTTGACCATTTTGTTACAATCCTTTGGGTCGTTAACTTATAAAGATTCTACTGTGTTAAAAATAAGCTAAACATCTTTAATTAACACAAAAATGCAAATTAAAACAACAAAGACAAATAACCTCTCAGAATAACTATTATAATTATAGATGAATAACAGTAAGTGTTGACAACAATGGAGAAATAATAAAATGCTTCTATACTACTGGTAAGAATGTAAATTAGTAAAGCGATTTTGAAAAATAGTATAGGGATTCCTCAAAGAAACTAAAAGTGGAAGTACCATTGTTTCCAGCAATCTAATGTCTAACTATATACAGCCAAAGGAATTAAAATTGACATTCTAAGAGATAACTTTATTTCCATATTCATTTCAGCATTATTCACAGTAACCAACATATAGGAGCATCCTAAGTGTCCATTAATCAATGAACTGACAAAGAAAACATGATATATATATATATATATATACACACAAAGAAATATTATAAAGCTTTTAAATGAAGGAAATTGTGTCATTCATGACAACACAGATCAATCTAGAAGACATAAGGCTGAGTGAAATAAACCCAGCACAAAATGACAAATACTATGTAATATGACTTAAATGTTGGATTTAAAAACATTGGTCTCATAGAAATAGAGACTTAAAAGGTGGTTACCAGATGCTAGGGTTTAGGGTGTAGGGATATAGAAAGGAAAGATATTTGATTAAAGGGTATGAAGATCAGTTAGATTGGAACTATAAGATATAGTCATTTATTGCAGTTCAGAGTGACCACAGTAAATAATATATTCAACATTTCAAAATTGCAAAAAGTAACACTGTCACCACAAAAAAAGGGAAAAAAATTGATGAGGTTGTGCATGTTAATTAGCTTGACTAAATCTTTGTACAATGTACACATATCAAAACATCTGATTGTTGCCTATAAACATACACAATTATTATTTGTCAAAAATAAAAAAAGAAATGGGAAGCTAAAGAGAAGGAAGATGAACATAGACTTCTTCAAATGTGAAAAAGAAATAAACACTTTCTGAGGTAAATAAAAATTAGTCACCAACAGACCTGCTTTGCAAGAACTGTTAAAAGAAGTTCTTCAGAGAGAAAGAAAATGATATAGACTAATAACTTAGATCTATATAAAGAAAGGAGGGACATTACAGAAGGAATATAGACAGTCCCTGAGTTACAAACATCCAATTTATGTACAACTCACACAGAAAACACACACAAAAAACCTATTTAACACTGTAAAAATCCCTGATTGTAAAAGTACTCTAGATAATAACAATAAACAATTCACGGCTTGGCGCCCATAGCAACCCTGGTTACAGCTCTAGCTATATGCACCAAGGATGGTGGGTTCAAAACCGGCCCAGGCCAGTTAAACAACAATGACAACTATAATAAAAAATAGCCAGGCATGGGTGGTGCCTGTGGCTCAAAGGAGTAGGGCGCCGGCCCCATATGGGAGATGGCCGGGTTCAAACCCAGCCCCGGCCAAAAACTGCAAAAAAAAAAAGCCAGGCAATTGGGAGGCTGAGGCAAGAGAATCACTTAAGTTCAAGAGTCTGAGGTTGTTATGAGCTGTGACGCCATAGTACTCTAGTGAAGGCGATATAGGGAGACTCTGTCTCAAAAAAAAAAAAATAGACAATTCAAAATTATAATAGGTGGCTGAGCATGGTGGCTCAATCCTGTAATCCTAGCATTCTCAGAGGTTGAAGCAGATGTTTTAGTTTTTTTTTTTTTTGAGACAGTCTTACTTTGTCACCCTTGGTAGACTGCCTTGAGATCATAGCTCAGAGCAACCTCAAACTCCTGGGCTCAAGCGATTCTCTTGCCTCAGCCTCCCAAATGGCTGGGACTATAGGTGCCCACCACAGTGCCCAGCTATTTTTAGAGATGGGGTCTTGCTCTTGCTCAGGCTGGTCTGGAACCTGTGAGCTCAGACAATCCAGCTTCCTCGGCCTCCCAGAGTGCTAGAATTACAGGTGTGAGCCACCATGCCCAGCAGGTATATTTCTTGAGCTCAGCAGTTTGAGACCTCCTGAGCAAAGAGCAAGACCCTGTTTCTACTAAAAGTAGAAAAACTAAACTAGCTGGATGTTTGTGGTGGCAGGGGTGCCTGTAGTCCCAGCTAACTGGGAGGCTGAGGCAAGAGGATCACCTGAGCCCAAGAGTTTGATGTTGCTCTGAGCTATGATGACTTCATGGCACTCTACAAAGGTAGATGAGACTTCGTCTTAAAAAAAAAAAAGTTACAATAGTAAAAAGAAGTGCCATAATGTGTAGGTATCTGTGTGTGATACTTACATAATCAAAGATGGGAATAAATGTCCATAAATGTCAAGAAATATCTCCAGAAAAGTATTAAACATCAAAATAAGACTCAGGTAAATGAATAAAATATATATTGTGCTCCAGGACTGAGAGACTAAATATTGCTAAGTTTCATCAACTTGAATCCAGTTTATAGATTTAGTACAATTACAGTCAAAATACCAAAAAACTTATATTTCCTGGAACATAATAACAAAATTTTAAGGTTGACATTGAATAAACACCTAGCACAATGATTGAAACAATTTTTTTTTAAAGAATAATTGTGAAGAATTTGTGTTACTAGACAGGAAAATGATTAATGGGGCCATAACAGTAACAAGGTTATATATGGGTCATTATGAAAGTTTTGAGATACACAAAAATTAAGAAACATAAAATCTGCATGGACAGAAACAAAATGAAGCCCTCCCAGAAACACTGATAAGCTGAGCAAGATGAAAATTGCACAGGTGAATCAGAAAGCATGCTGTTGACTATGTTTCTTGGATGTGAAATAATGATAACACAGTCTGTGTCAAAACTTTTGTAGTGACATATGAATGAATACAACAATAGTCAGGCCAGTGGGAAAAATGGAAAGCTCCAGAAAAAACTATTCTGCAAATATAAGAACTTAACATACAATAAAAGCATCACTTTAAATTAGTGAGAAAAAAGAATTATTCATTAACTGGAGCTTATTAAATTAACTATTTGGGAAAAACAGATTTCTGTGTTGTTGTTTTATATATATTGGTTTTCATCCACAGTTTCTGGCTCATAACTCCCATAGTCCTTGTTACAATGTTGGTAAGCTTTGGGCCTCAGAAAACAGAATCTTTCTTTCTGACCTTTTATTGTCCTCCTTTGACTTTCAGAAGGCAGGACTCTAATCTGAGCACGTATCAAAAGACACTTATGCCTCATTAGGTCCCACCCTGGAGCAAGGAATGCTGAACAGAGAGAACAGGAAGAATCTGAACAGACTGGACTTGTTGGGTTTAGACCAAGTATTTTTTTAACCAATCACATTTCTATATGGATGTAAGTTATGCCTACGTAATAAACTTTTCCCTGAAAACCCAAGAGAACAGGATTCACAGAACTTTTGGAAACCTAAACACCTGAAGGTTGCTGGAGGGCAGTGCACAAAGGGAGTATGTGGAAGTTCAGGAATCCTACTCCTAACCCTCACTTTAAGCATCTCTTCTTCTTTATAACATCCTGTAATATAAAGTGTAAAGATTACCCTGAATTTGGCAAGCTGCTCCCCAAAATTAATTGAATACAAAGGGGGCTCACATTTCTGTGAGATGTGAAACTATTTCCAGATAGATAGCATAGAAATTGAATTAGAGGATACCCTGCTGGTGTGTGCTGCCTGGTGTGCAGGAAAAGAAATATTTCACATTTGGTCACAAAAGTTTTCTTCTGTCTCAATGATTGTTATGGTATGGATATTAGAGGACAGCACAACAAGAGTTTATTTCCAAAGCAATGTCTATTTCACAAACGAATAATAAAGTCAATTTTGAATGGTTGGAAGAGAAAAAATATTTTAAAAAATAAACATTAAACAATTCAGAGGAAAAAATGCATTTTTCTTTTAATTTTATTTTAATAGGTTTAGGGGGTACAAATGGTTTTTTGGCACATGGATGAATTGCACAGTGGAGAAGTCTTGGCTTTTAGTATATCCATCACCTGAAGAGTATACATGGCATCCAAAAGGTAATTCTTTATCTGGAACCCACTTAAAACCATCCCCTTTCTATGTTTCCAATGTTCATTATACATGACCAATATAAGTGGGTTTTTATAGACTCCTGGGGTAGGAAGCACTTTTCAAACAGACCAGAAAATAAAGCTGTAAATGTACACTGGAGGATTTCAAAGGAAACAAGTTCTATAAGCTAGCACAGAGATGACTACTGAGAGCATCACTTGGGCCATGATTTGAGGTAGAGCATGCAGTCATATGTTGTATCTTAAAAATGAGTCTACCAAAAAAAAAAAAATGAGTCTACAGTCAGATTCCAAATTGCATCAGTCACTTGGGGAGCCTTGTAAAATGCAGATCTCTTGATCTTAAGACAAGAGAGTAATTGATTGAGTACAAGATGAGACCTGGGAGTTTGTATTTTAAAAAAATAATAATGTTTTGGCTCTGTGCCTGTGGCTCAAGTGGCTAAGGCGCCAGCCACATACACTTGAGCTGGCGGGTTCGAATCCAGCCTGGTCCCGTCAAACAACAATGACAAGTGCAACCAAAAAATAGCCAGGCGTGGTGGTGGGAGCCTGTAGTCCCAGCTACTTGGGAGGTGGAGGCAGGAGAATCACTTGAGCCAGGAGCTGGAGGTTGCTGTGAGCTGTGATGCCATGACACTCTACCCAGGGAGAAAGCTTGAGGCTCCGTCTCAAAAAATAAATAAATAAATAAATAAATAAATAAATAAATAAATAAATAATGTTTTAAAGGTGATTCTAGGCTGAACGCTGCTGAAGATTGCCAAGCTACCTGCCATGTAATATTATGGATAATAAGATTATAAGTAAAGATAATCATAGAAAAAGTCTTGGTCAAAGCTCTAACCACCACTCACACATAAGGGCACAATGGTCTATTTGTTATATTCAGATAAAACACAAAACATGGGCAGCACCTGTAGCTCAGTGAGTAGGGCCAAACTCCAACAAAATAATAGCTGGGCGTCGTGGTGGGCACCTGTAGTCCCAGCTACTCGGGAGGCTGAGGCAAGAGAATTGCCTAAGCCCAAGAGCTGGAGGTTGCTGTGAGCTGTGATGCTAGGGCATTCTACCAAGGGCAACAGAGTGAGACTCTGTCTCTAAAAACAAACAAACAACAACAACAAAAAAAACCCACAAAACATAACACAACACACAACAACTATAGAAACTTGCACTGGCTCAACTAAAGTACATGAATGTCAAAGTGTCCTAATTAATTCATAAAATGTTAGATAATAGGAGATTACTAAAAAAATTCTAGTTGAATGAATAGTAAGAACAACTTTGATTATGTGTAGTAGATAAAAATGATCAAGTGAGAGGAAAGACAAGTGACTAAAAGAAAAAGTGAGCAGAAATGAAGCCATTAGGCTCTAACACAAGCCACAAAGGCACTAATAACAAATGTGACCAAGTTTAGGTCTAAACAGCTGTATTGTAGGCTTTTGTTCACTAACCTCCTTCAACTATAAAACCCACAGATATAGGCTAAATAATAGCTGAAAAAAGCTACTCTTTCCTTTATTATTACTCAGTGTGAGACACATGTATCTTCCAAATAAACAAAACTCGTCAATGAAACAAACAAACAAAAAAATGTCTTATAATCTATGGCAATGGCAGACCTCAAAATACCCAATAACTAGTATTTCAGACACAGTACTATAACTCAAAAAACTATTTCATAATATATATGTAGAAGACAAGGAAGCTGCCTGAAAAAAGGGTGAAGGCTACCCTAATTACCACTTAAAATAAATCTATCTGTGGCATATCAAATCTCTATGGATTCAAATTATATTGTGATTATTATTAATAGAATTTATAATGTTGAGACAATACTTCTACTTTGGCAAATGTGCCCAAAATATACATTTGCATTAACTTATGCACAAATATGTCCTCACCAAAAAAGGAAACAACTGAATTACTAAAAGGAAAATAATATGGAACAGGTGGAGCATGATGGCGGACGGGACGGATGTTTAGCCCAACTCTCCTTCATCATCAGGTGAGAATGACAGGGCTAGATCTTCCCCGGCGTGGAGTGCTGGTATAGACAGGCAGCTAGGGGTGTGCAGCGAAATGGTGGATTTCTGGACTTTAAGTGTAACCCAGAGCTGCAGACTCTGCTAGAGAAATTTCAGTCCCACAGTGGAAACGGTGCCAGTGGCTGGGCTGGTGGCCGGCAGCTGGCGGCAGGAACCAGCCCCTTCCCCACAGAGGACTGCAGCTCCCAGTTCATGGGGAAACTAGGTGTTTTTTGGAAAGTTCAGTGAAGTGTGGACTCCTGAACAGAATTTGGTGACCAGAAAGGGGTGCCGGTTGGGTGGCAGGGGGGTTAGGCAGCCGGATAGAAAATTAAGGGGAAAGGATTCCTCCTAGGAAATGGACACATTTTGAAATGTCATAAGTGGTGACTGCCACGCACACCTTTTCCCAGAATAACAGGTGTGAATGAATGGACTGGATCATTCCTGGTGGGGAATATTGGTGTAGACTAGCAGTTTGGGGTGTGCAGTGAACTGGTGGATTGCTGGACTCAAAAGTGTAATCCTAAACCATGGAGACTGAGGGAGGAATCTCAGCTCCACCGCTAAAGCGGAGGGTGCCAGCGGCAACCAGCCCCTCCCCCATGGAAGACTGCAATTCCCAGTTTGTGGGGAAACTAGGAGCTGAGTGGAAAAGTTGGAGAGGCTGGACTTCCACCCCAAATTTAGAGGTTAGATAGGTATCCCGTCTGGAAGAGGACAGTGGAGGTTAGGCAGACAGTCATAAAACAGAAATATTTCGAAACATCAGAAATGGCGACTGGCACAGGCACCTCTTCCTACAGGCCAGGTATTATGGTAACCGTGGTAACAGTATAAACTGTGAATCAGGTATAAGCCTGGGAACCACTCGCAGCACCACCTGGTGTCCAGAAAGTATATTGCAATATAAATATATTCCTACTAAAGTAGACCCCTACATCACAAGTATAGTCGTATACTTGTATATGTATGTATGTATATATATATGTGTGTGTGTGTGTGTGTGTGTGTATGTATGTATGTATGAATAATATTTTGTGGTTGGTCCCTTCTTTTTCTTCTCTTTTTTCATCATTTTCTTGTAGGAATTAGTGTTAATTTGTTTTTAATCAATACTATTTTTTCTCTTCCTCTTCTTTCCTTCTTATGGTTACTGAGAGTGCTTACAACAGATTTTCAAAGTTTTTTTGTTTTTTTTTTAAATTATTTTATGATTATCATCATTTTTGTTGTTGCTGTTTTTTATCAGTACGTTTATTTGTTTCTGATTGTACATGCATCTGTGTGCTTGTGTGTCTGTTTTTTTACCTGTTTATTTTCCAGTTTGGTTTCAACGTGTTTTATGTTCCACTAAATCCTCAGGTTGGCTACTTTCCCTAACTCCAATTTTCACATTCAACAAGAACAAGGGGGGATGGGGGATGATGGTGACTGGAGCCAACTTTCAACAGAAGTTCCAGTCAGAGGGAGAGATAACAGCCATAAAGAACCCAACAAAGCTGAAGGAGGGGAGCTGAGCTGGGAGAAGAGATAGATAATTGCACATCTTCCCTGCAGAGGCAAGCTTCAACTCCAAGGAAACAAATTTCAGGTACAGATCTCATCCGAGAGAGGACGTGTGTCCATCCCTTCCCATAAGAGAGCTGCTTGCTTGCTATAGGGTCTCCACTAGTGGGAGCAAGGAAATGAGGTTCACCTCCCTCACCCAATGAAGAGAATTGCTGCAAACTGGGACTCCTTCTCCAGAGAGCCCCTGCTGTGAGCCAAGGACTACCCTTGTCTGGCAGGAAGTTTCAACAAATATTTTCCTTGCCACCTTGATCTTCCAGTTTACCCTTCCCCCCTAGCCTGGCAGTCTAGAAGTCCAATCCCTGCAGAGACCAGAACGTCTGAACTTCTTGGCTAGGACTGGACATTGCATAGACGGAGGCAGTGCAGCTGTGCTGTATCTGTGAATCCAGTAACAGTACAGAAGACATAGAGGGAAAGGTGACTGACCTGGCCCTGAGAAAGTGTATCTCAGCAGTGGGCAGAGGCTTGGTTCTGCATTATGGGTGGAGACTTGGGAACTAGTGAGGTGCATGAACCCAAGTGAAGACACCTCCCACCCAATATCAGCATTAATAGAGTGATCCTGTTGGGATCTAATTTTGGACAGTCATATCCCCAACTCAGTGGCTTGCCAGAGGGAACAAGACCTTGCACTATAGGGACAGCAGAGAGGCAGAACTGTGGCAACAAAGGTGTGGTGGCTGAGGGAGAAATTCTTTTGCTGTCTGGATATCCTCAGGTTTAGATTTAGCTCAGGTGGGACACTCTTCAGCTGCCATTGAGCACCTGAGGCAGGCAGGCTTCAGCTTCCCCTGCTGGACAGTGGCAGAGGGTGGTAACCATGAGGAGGAGGCAGTGACCTTACTTTGACTTTGGCAGGCACATAGCCCTGGCACATTTGCTTATTGAAAAGAACTGGGCCACAGAGACTGCCAGTGGGGCTACCAGAGACTGGGGTTACCAGAGTCCAGTGGTGAAGGGTAAGCAAGGTGGGGAAAGAGGCATCAACCCCGTTGTTCAAAACCTTCTACTGGATGGATGTTTCTGACTCCTCAGAGCACACACTTGAGCTACCAGTAGACTCCTAATATCTAGTTGGTGGAGAACTTTGGAACTCTCCAGCTAGAGAGTGGGTGCTGCTTGGGACAATAGGTTTGGAACTCTTGAACTGGACAAATCAGCTGAGGACCCTCCAAGGTAGTACTCTGGTTTTCTGGTAGTTGAAAGATTAATTTTATTCTTCCAGGTATTACCTGTGAGGGATGGGATGTCCTAGTTGCTTGTATTTCTCCAAAGCTAAGACCGCAACCCAGAGTCACTGATTCACAAGGATTAGACAGAGACAGCTGAATATAAGACGGAGACACCTACCCCCAATACACCAAGCAGGCCTCTAGAGTCACAGACTGTAGTACTGTGCAGGTCCTTTGCAAAATTGTAGGGAAAAGCTGCAGTCACCAGTCCCAGTTCCTTGGTGAAGGGCTGGTCAACCACAACCCCAGAAGTTTCCAATCCAATTTCACCTTACCTGTTCATCTAGCTAAACAGTGAAAAACATGGGGCAGAGTAAGTGGGAAAACTCTGGCAATAAGAATAATCATAACAGTTCAACTTCCTCAAGGAATGACAAACCAGCCAAACCAGGGGATCCCATCCACAAACAAATGGCTGAGATGTCAGAAATCGAATTTAGAACTTGGATATCAAATAAGATCAACAGAATGGAAGTAGAGTTTGAGGTAGAAATTCTAGGAATAATTCAAAAGATGTCTCAAGAATTCAATGAATTCAAAGACAAAATCACCAAAGATTTAGACACATTGAGAAAAGAAGCTGCAGACTTCCAAGATATTAGAAATACAGCAGAGTCCCTCAGTAACAGAATGAACCAGGCAGAAAAAAGTATTTCCAACATCGAAGATAAAGCTTTTTATGCTCCAAAATGCTCAAAGAGGAAGAGAAGTGAAGAGCAAAAACAGATCATTCTCTCAGAGACCTCTGGGATAATTAGAAGAAAACTAATATTTGCCTTATAGAGATCTCTGAAGGCGACAAAGTACCTTCACAAGGTACAGAGGCTCTTCCTTGTAAGATTATGAAAGAGAACTTTCCAGACATGCCAAGAGATTCTGAAATTCAGATAGCAGATGGTTTCAGAACCCCAGCATGACACAACCTGAATAAGACATCTGCCAGGCACATCATAATTCACTTTACTAAAGTTAATATGAAGGAGAAAATTCTGAAAGCAGCCAGACATAAAAAACCCCATAATATACAAGGGGAAGAATATTAGAATGACTGCAGATCTCTCTGATGAAACCTTTCACGCTACAAAAGGGTGGTACTTGACTTTAAATCTCCTAAAGCAAAATAACTTTCAACCCAGGATCCTGTATCCAGCTAAGCTGAGTTTCATTTATTATGTAAAAATTAAATACTTTAATGACATTCACATGTTGAAGAAATTTGTCATAACTAAACCTGCACTCCAGGATATTCTCAGACCTACCCTCCATAATGACAAGCACAATCCTCCACCACAAAAGTAAACTCACTCTGAAACTTTTGATCTAATTCCAACTTCCACAGCAGTGAAAGAATTAAAAATGTCCAATGGTATTTCAAAAAACTTGATACCAAAAATTCTTCCAGGCCTATCAATAGTCTCAATTAATGTGAATGGTTTAAATTGTCCTCTAAAGAGGCACAAGCTGGCTGACTAGATACAAAAACTCAGGCCAGATTATCTGCTGCATATAAGAATCTAATCTTACCTTAAAATATAAATATAGACTCAGGGTGAAGAGATGGTCATCTATAATCCAGGAAAATGGAAAGCAGAAAAAAGCAGGTTTTGCAATTTTATTTGCAGATCCAATGGGCTTTAAACCAACAAAAGTAAGGAAGGTAAGGATGTTCACTTCATATTTGTTAAGGGTAATAGTCAATATGATGAGATTTCAATTAAAATATTTATGCACCCAACCAAAATGCACCTCAATTAGTAAAAGAAACTCTAACAGACATGAGCAACTTGATTTTCTCCAGCTTCATAGTAGTCAGAGATTTTAAGACCCTTTTAGCAGTGTTGGATAGAACCTCCAATAAGAAGCTAAGCATAAAGACATTTTACATTTAAACTTAACCATTCAACATTTGGATTTAAAAGACATCTACACAACATTTCATCCTAACAAAACTGAATACACATTCTTCTCATCAGCTCATAGACATACTTCAAAAACTATCACATCTTAGGTCACAAATCTAAACTCAGCAAATTTAAAAGAACAGAAATTATTCCTTGCATCTTCATGGACCATCACGGAATAAAAGTGGAACTCAGTAATAACAAGAATCCGCATACTCATACAAAAACATGGAAGCTAAATAACCTTCTCCTGAATGACAGCTGGGTCATAGACAAGATTAAGAAGGAAATTACCAAATTTTTGGAACAAAATGATAATGAACATATTAATTATCAGAACATCTAGAATACTGCAAAGGCAGTCCTAACAGGGAAATTTATAGCACTGCAAGACTTCCTAAAGAGAATGAAAAGACAGGAAGCTAACAACTTAATAGCATATCTCAAGCAACTGGAAAAGGAAGAACATTCCAATCCCAAACCCAGCGGAAGAAAAGAAATAATCAAAATTAGAGCAGAATTAAATGAAACTGAAAACAAAAGAATTATACAACAGATCAATAAATCAAAATGTTGGGTTTTTTTTAAAAGGTCAATAAAATAGATAAACCTTTGGCTAATCTGATCAGGATATAAAGAGTAAAATCTCCAACTTCATCAATCAGAAATGGTAAAGACAAAATAACAACAGACTCCTTACAAATTCAAAAAATCCTTAATGAATATTACAAGAAACTTTATTCTCAGAAATGTGAGAACCTGAAGAAAATTGACAAATATTTGGAAGCACAACACCTTCCAAGACATAGCCAGAATCAAGTGGAAATGTTGAACAGGCCAATCAAGCTCTGAAATCGCATCAACTATACAAAATCTCCCTAAAAAGAAGAGCCCGATACCAGATGGCTACACCTTAGAATTCTACCAAACCTTTAAAGAGGAAGTAATACCTATATTACACAACTTGTTCCAAAATGTAGAAAAAGAAGGACTACTACCCAACACATTCTATGAAGCAAACATCAGCTTGATCCCCAAGCCAGGAAAAGACCCAACAAGAAAAGAAAATTATAGACCAATATCACTAATGAATACTGATGCAAAAATATTCACCATGATCCTACCAAAAAGAATCCAGCAACACATCGAATAAATTATACACCATGACCAAGTGGAATTTATCCCAGGGTCTCAAGGCTGGTTCAATATACATAAATCTATAAATATAATTCAGCACATAAACAAATTAAAAAACAAAGACCATATGATTCTCTCAATTGATGCAGAAAAAGCTTTTGATAATATCCAGCATCCCTTTATGATCAGAACACTTAAGAAAATTGGTATAGAAGGGATGTTTCTTAAACTGATAGAGGCCATCTACAGGAAACCTACAGCCAATATCATATTGAATGGAGTTAAACTGAAATCATTTCCACTCAGATCAGGAACCAGGCAAGGCTGCCCATTGTCTCCATTGCTCTTTAACATTGTAATGAAAGTTTTAGCCATCACAATTAGCAAAGAAAAGGCAATCAAGGGTATCCATATAGGGTCAGAAGAGATCAAACTTGCACTCTTTACAGATGATATGATTGTATATCTGGAAAATACCAGGGATTCTACTACAAACCTCTTAGAAGTGATCAAGGAATACAGCAGTGTCTCAGGTTACAAAATCAACACTCCTAAATCTGTAGCCTTTATATATACCAACAATACAAAAGCTGAAAAAACAGTTAAGGACTCTATTCCATTCACAGTAGTGCCAAAGAAGATGAAATATTTGGGAGTTTATCTAACAAAGTACGTGAAAGACGTCTATAAAGCAAACTATGAAACTCTAAGAAAAGAAATAGTTGAAAATGTTAACATGGAAAAACATACCATCCTCATGGCTGGGAAGAATCAACATTGTCAAAATGTCTATACTACCCAACGCAATATACAATTTTAATGCAATCCCTATTAAAGCACCATTGTCATACTTTAAAGATCTCGAAAAAATAATACATCATTTTATATGGAATCAGATAAAACATTGAATAGCCAAGATATTACTCAGAAATAAAAACAAAGCAGGAGGAATTACGCTACCAGACCTCAGACTATACTACAAATCGATAGTGATTAAAACAGCATAGAACGGGCACAAAAACAGAGAGGTAGATGTATGGAACAGAATAGAGAACCAAGAGATGAACCCAGCTACTTATCATTATTTGATCTTTGACAAGCCAATTAAAAACATTCAGTGGGGAAAAGATTCCCTATTTAACAAATGGGGCTGGGTGAACTGGCTGGCAACCTGTAGAAGACTGAAACTGGACCCACATCTTTCACCTTTAACTAAGATAGACTCTCACTGGATTAAAGATTTAAACTTAAGACATGAATCTATAAAAATACTAGAAAAAAGCTCAGGGAAAACTCTTGAAGAAATTGGCCTGGGCAAATATTTTATGAGGAGGACCACCCGAGCAATTGAAGCAGCATCAAAAATAAACTACCGGGACCTGATCAAATTAAAAAGCCTCTGCAAGGCAATAACATATTAAGTAAAGCAAGCACACAGCCCTCATAATGAAAGAAGATATTTGCAGGTTATGTCTCTGACAAAGGTTTAACAAACAGAATCCACAGAGAACTGAAAATATTAGCAAGAAAAGAACAAGTGATCCCATCTGAGGGTGGGCAAGGAACTTAAGAGAAAGTTCTCTGAAGAAGACAGGCACAAGGCCTACAGACACATAAAAAAATGCTCATCGTCTTTAATCAAAAGAGAAATGCAAATCAAAACTACTTTGAGATATCACCTAACTCCAGGAAAATTAGCCCACATCACAAAATCCCAAAACCAGAGATGTTGGCGTGGATGTGGAGAAAAAGGAACACTTCTACATTGCTGGTGGGAATGCAAACTAATATGGTCTTTTGGAAAGATGTTTGGAAAATACTTAGAGATCTAAAAATAAACCTGCCATTCGATCCTATATTTCCTCTACTAGGTATATATCCAGAAAACCAAAAATCACTCTATAACAAAGATATTTGTACCAGAATGTTTATTGCAGCCTGGTTTATAATAGCTAAGTCATGGAAGAAGCCCAAGCGCCCATCGAGCCATAGATGGATCAATAAATTGTGGTATATGTACACCATGGAATACTATGCAGCCTTAAAGAAAGATACTTTACCTCTTTCTTGTTTACATGGATGTAGCTGGAACATAATCTTCTTAGCAAAGTATCTCAAGAATGGAAGACAATGGACAGCCTTATGTAGTTCCTGATCTGAGAGGAAATGATTTCAGTTTAACTCCATTCAATACAATATTGGCTGTGTGTTTGCTGTAGATGGACTCTATCAGTTTAAGAAATGTCCCTTCTATACCAATTTTCTTATGTGTTCTGATCATGAAGGGATTCCGGATACCCTGTTTCCCTGAAAATAAGACAGTGTCTGATTTTAAGGTGTGCTCCCAAAGATGCGCTAAGTCTTATTTTCAGGGTACGTCTTATCTTTCCTGCAAGTAGGTCTTATTTTTGGAGGATGTCTTATTTTCGGGAAAACAGGGTACTATCAAAAGCTTTTTCAGCATCAATTGAGAAAATCATATAGTCTTTGTTTTTTAATTTGTTTATGTAGTGAATTATACTTATGGATTTAGGTATATTAAACCAGCCTTGAGACCCTGGAATAAAATCAACTTGGTCATGATGTATAATTTCTTTGATATGTTGTTGTATTCTGTTTGTTAAGATCTTATTGAATATTTTTGCATTTATATTCATTAGTGATATTGGTCTATAATTTCTTTTCTTGTTGGGTCTTTTCCTGGTTTGGGGATCAGGGTGATGTTTGCTTCATAGAATGTGTTGGGTAGCCTTCCTTCTTTTTCTACATTTTGCAACAAGTTGACTAATATAGGTATTAGTTTCTCTTCAAAGGTTTGCTAGAATTCTGACGTGAAGCTGTCTGGTCCCGGGCTTTTCTTTTTAGGGAGATCTTGCATGGTTGATGCTATTTCAGAAATTGATATTGGCATGTTCAAAATTTCCACTTCATTCTGGTTAAGTCACTGTCTCCATTGTTCTTTAACATGGTGATGGAAGTTTTAGCCATCACAATTAGGGAAGAAAAGGCAATCAAGGGTATCCACATAGGGTCAGAAGAGAACAAACATTCACGCTTCACAGATGATATGATTGTGTATCTGGAAAATACTAGGGAATCTACTACAAAACTTTTAGAAGTGCTCAAGGAATACAGCACAGTCTCAGGTTACAAAATCAACTTTCATAAATTGGTAGCCTTTATATATACCAACAATAGTCAAGCTGAAAAAACAGTTAAGGACGCTATTACATTCACAGTAGTGCAAAGAAGATGAAATATTTGGGAGTATATCTAACAAAAGACATAAAAGATCTCTATAAAGAAAACTATGAAACTCTAAGAAAAGAAATAGCTGAAAACACGAACAAATGGAAAAACATACCATGCTCATGGCTAGAAAGAATCAACATTGTTAAAATGTCCATACTACCCAAAGCAATATGTAATTTTAATGCAATCCCTATTAAAGCTCCACTGTCATATTTTAAAGAGCTTGAAAAAATAATACTTCGTTTTATATGGAATCAGAAAAAACCTCAAATAGCAAAGACATTACTCGGAAATAAAAAACAAAGCAAACCAGACCTCAGAGTGTACTATAAATCGATAGTGATCGAAACAGCATGGCACTGGCACAAAAACAGAGAAGTAGACATCTGAAACAGAATAGAGAACCATGAGATGAATCCAGCTACTTACCGCTATTTGATTTTTGACAAGCCAATTAAAAACATTCAGTGGGGAAAAGATTCCATATTTAACAAATAGTGCTGGGTGAACTGGCTGGCAACCAGTACAAGACTGAAACTGGACCCACACCTTTCACAATTAACTAAGATAGACTGTCACTGGATTAAAGATTTAAACTTAAGACACAAAAATATAAAAATACTAGAAGAGAGTTCAGGGAAAACCCTTGAAGAAATTGGTCTGGGCGAGTATTTTATGAAGAGGACCCTCCAGGGCAATTGAAGCAGCTTCAAAAATACACTACAGGGACCTGATCAAACTGAAAAGCTTCTGGACAGCCAAGAACACAGTAAGTAACGCAAGCAGACAGCCCTCAGAATGGGAGAGGATATTTGCAGGTTATGTCTCTGACAAAGGTTTAATAACCAGAATCCACAAAGAACTCAAACGTATAAGCAAGAGAAGAACAAGTGATCCCATAGCAGGCTGGGCAAGGGACTTGAAGAGAAACTTCTTTGAAGAAGACAGGCGCACGGCCTACAGACATATGATAAAATGCTCATCATCTTTAATCATCGGAGAAATGCAAATCAAAACTACTTTCAGATACCATCTAACTCCAGTAAGATTAGCCCATATCACAAAATCACAAGACCAGAGATGTTGGCATGGATGTGGAGAAAAGGGAACACTTCTGCACTGTTGGTGGGAATGAAAATTAATACATTTCTTTTGGAAAGATGTTTTGAGAACACTTAGAGATCTGAAAATAGACCTGCCATTCAATCCTATAATTCCTCTACTAGGTATATACGCAGAAGACCAAATATCACATTACAACAAAGATATCTGCACCAGAATGTTTATTTTAGCCCAATTCACAATTGCTAAGTCATGAAATAAGCCAAAGTGCCCATCAATCCACGAATGCATTAATAAATTGAGGTATATGTACACCATGGAATATTATGCAGCCTTAAAGAAAGATGGAGACTTTACCTCGTTCATGTTTACATGGATGGAGCTGGAACATATTCTTCTTAGTAAAGTATCTCAAGAATGGAAGAAATGTACTTAGCCCTATACGCAACTAATTTTTGGCTTTCATATGAAAGCTATAACCCAGTTATAACCTAAGAATTTGGGGAATGAGGAGAGGGAGGGTGGGGGGGAGGATGGGCGAAGGGAGGGTGACAGGTGAAATTACACCAGCAGTGCATCTTACAAGGGTACATGTGAAACTTAGTAAATGTAGAATTTAACTGTATTAACACAATAACTAAGAAAATGCCAGGAAGGCTATATTCACCAGTGTGATGAAAATGTGTCAAACTGTTAATAAAACCAATGTATGGTACCCCATGATCGCATTAATGTACACAGCTATGATTTAAAATTAAAAAAAAAAAAAAGAAGAAGAGGAGACCAAGATGGCGGCCGAGTAACAGCTTCCTTGAATCTGGGCACCATGAGTCTGGGGAGATAGGACTCCAGGCATCTTTGGCTGGTGGGATCTGCCTATCATCACCCCTGCGAGGATACAGAGAGTCAGCTAGAGACATCTGGACCCCAAGAGGAGGACTTAAACAGTGGAAAACTGGCAAGTGGTCGCGTGTGTTCAATCGGTCTAAACCCACCCGCAACTTCCACAGGCACGAGAACTTAAAGAACAAGAGGAAGTGAAAGGAAAACTAGGGAAAAGAAACAGATAAAAGAAATCACTCATAAGGAAGAATCAGCAGAAAACTCCAAGCAGCATGAAGAATCAGTCCAGAGCAACCCCGCCAAGGGACCATGAGGTAGATAGTGCAGAGGATTCCACCTGTAAAGAAATGTTAGGAATGACAGAAAGGGAATTTAGAATACACATGTTGCAAACAATGAAAGAAATGATGGAAATAATGAAGGAAACTGCTAATAAAGTGGAAAATAACCAAAAGGAAATCCAAAAACATAATCAAGTAAGAGATGAACGATATGAAGAATATAAAAAGGATATAGCAGAGCTGAAGGAACTGAAACAGTCAATTAGGGAACTTAAAGATGCAATGGAAAGTATCAGCAACAGGTTAGACCATACAGAAGAAAGAATTTCAGAGGTAGAAGACAAAGTTCTTGACATAACTCAGATAGCAAAAGAGGCAGAAAAGAAGAGAGAGAAAGAACGTTCACTGTCAGAATTATGGGACTTTATGAAGCGTTCCAACATACGAGTTATAGGAATTCCAGAAGGGAAAGAAGAATGCCCCAGAGGAATGGAAGCCATACTAGAGAATATTATAAAAGAAAATTTCCCCAATATCACCAAAGATTCTGACACACTGCTTTCAGAGGGATATCGGACCCCAGGTCGCCTCAACTCTAACCGAGCTTCTCCAAGACACATTGTGATGAACCTGTCCAAAGTCAAGACAAAAGAAAAGATTCTGCAAGCTGCCAGGAGTAAGCGCCAGTTGACCTACAGGGGCACATCCATCAGAGTGACGGCAGATTCTCTAATGAACCTTTCCAAGCAAGAAGACAATGGTCATCTACCTTTAATCTACTTAAACAGAACAATTTACAGCCCAGAATTCTGTACCCTGCTAAGCTAAGCTTAAAAATTGACAGAGAAATCAAATCATTTATGGATATACAAACATTGAGAAAATTTGCCACAACAAGACCAGCTCTACAGGAAATACTTGAACCTGTTCTGCACACTGACCACCACAATGGATCAGCAGCAAAGTAAGAATTCAGAAATTAAAGGACAGAACCAAACCTCCACACTGATGCAAAAGATAAAACTAAGCAATGGACTCTCACAAAAAAAGATGAACAGAATACTACCACACTTATCAATTATCTCAATAAATGTTAATGGCTTGAATTCCCCACTGAAAAGATATAGATTGGCTGACTGGATTAAAAATCTCAAGCCATCGTTTTGCTGTCTGCAAGAAATACACCTGGCTTCAAAAGACAAATTAAAGCTCCGAGTCAAGGGTTGGAAGACAAATTTTCAGGCCAATAGCATTCAGAAGAAAAGAGGAGTTGCAATCTTATTTTCAGATACATGTGGTATTAAAGCAACTAAAGTCAAAAAAGACAAAGATGGTCACTTTATATTGGTCAAGGGAAAAATACAACAGGAAGATGTTTCAATTCTAAATATTTATGCACCCAATTTAAATGCTCCCAGATTATTGAAACAGACCTTACTCAGTCTGAGCAATATGATATCTGATAATACCATAATAGCAGGGGACCTTAACACTCCTCTTACATAGCTAGACAGATCCTCTAAACAGAAATTAAACAAAGATATAAGAGATTTAAATGAGTCCCTAGAACAACTGAGCTTGATAGACACATACAGAACAATCCATCCCAAAGATAAAGAATATACATTCTTCTCATCACCCCATGAAACATTCTCCAAAATTGATCATATCCAGGGACACAAAACAAATATCAACAGAATCAAAAGAATTGAAATTTTATCTTGTATCTTCTCAGACCATAAGGCACTAAAGGTGGAACTCAACTCTAACAAAAACGCTCGACCCCACACAAAAGCATGGCAATTAAACAATCTTCTGTTGAATAACAGATGAGTGCAGGAAGAAATAAAACAGGAAACCATTAACTTCCTTGAGCATAACAACAATGAAGACACAAGCTACCAAAATATGTGGGATACTGCAAAAGCAATTTTGAGAGGAAAATTCATTGCTTTAGATGCCTACATTCGAAAAACAGAAAGAGAGCACATCAACAATCTCACAAGCCATCTTATGGAATTGGAAAAAGAAGAACAATCTAAGCCTAAACTCAGTAGAAAAGAAATATCCAAAATCAAATCAGAGATCAATGAAATTGAAAACAAAAGAATCATTCAGAAAATTAATGAAACAAGGAGTTGTTTTTTTGAAAAACTAAATAAAATAGATAAACCATTGGTCAGACTAACGAGAAATAGAAAACTAAAATCTCTAGTAACCTCAATCAGAAATGATAAAGAGGAAATAACAACTGATCCCACAGAGATACAAGAGATCATCTCTGAATACTACCAGAAACTCTATGCCCAGAAATTTGACAATGTGAAGGAAATGGATAAATATTTGGAATCACACCCTCTCCCTAGACTCAGCCAGGAAGAAATAGAGCTCCTGAACAGACCAATTTCAAGCAGTGAGATCAAAGAAACAATAAAAAATTTTCCAACCAAAAAATGCCTGGCTTCAGACCAGAATTGTATCAAACCTCCAAGGAAGAGCTTATTCCTGTACTGCAGAAATTATTCCAAAAAATTGAGGAAGAAGGAATCTTCCCCAACACATTCTATGAAGCAAACATCACCCTGATACCAAAACCAGGAAAAGACCCAAACAAAAAGGAGAATTTCATACCAATCTCACTCATGAATATAGATGCAAAAATTCTCAACAAAATCCTAGCCAATAGATTACAGCTTATCATCAAAAAAGTCATTCATCATGATCAAGTAGACTTCATCCCAGGCACACAAGGCTGGTTTAACATACGCAAGTCCATAAACGTTATCCACCATATTAACAGAGGCAAAAATAAAGATCACATGATCCTCTCAATAGATGCAGAAAAAGCATTTGATAAAATCCAGCATCCTTTTCTAATTAGAACACTGAAGAATATAGGCATAGGTGGCACATTTCTAAAAGTGATTGAAGCTATCTATGACAAACCCACAGCTAGTATTTTACTGAATGGATTAAAACTGAAAGCTTTTCCTCTTAGAACTGGAACCAGACAAGGTTGTCCTCTGTCACCTTTACTATTCAACATGTTGCTGGAAGTTCTAGCCAATACAATTAGGCAAGACAAGGAAATAAAGGGAATCCAAATGGGAGCAGAGGAGGTCAAACTCTCCCTCTTTGCAACGATATGATCTTATACTTGGAGAACCCCAAAGACTCAACCACAAGACTCCTACAAGTCATCAAAAAAATACAGTAATGTTTCAGGATATAAAATCAATGTCCACAAGTCAGTAGCCTTTGTGTACACCAATAACAGTCAAGATGAGAAGCTAATTAAGGACACAACTCCCTTCATCATAGTCTCAAAGAAAATGAAATACCTAGGAATATACCTAACGAAGGAGGTGAAGGACCTCTATAAAGAAAATTATGAAATCCTAAGAAAGGAAATAGCAGAGGATATTAACAAATGGAAGAACATACCATGCTCATGGATGGGAAGAATCAACATTGTTAAAATGTCCATACTTCCCAAAGCAATCTACCTATTCAATGCCATTCCTGTCAAAATACCAACATCGTACTTTCAAGATTTGGAGAAAATGATTCTCCATTTTGTATGGTATCGGAAAAAACCCGTATAGCTAAGGCAGTTCTTAGTAATAAAAATAAAGCTGGGGGCATCAGCATACCAGATTTTAGTCTGTACTACAAAGCCATAGTGGTCAAGACAACACGGTACTGGCACAAAAACACAGACATAGACACTTGGAATCTAATTGAAAACCAAGAAATGAAACTAACATCTTACAACCACCTAATCTTCGATAAACCAAACAAGAACATACCTTGGTGGAAAGACTCCCTATTCAATAAATGGTGTTGAGAGAACTGGATAGCTACATGTAAAAGACTGAAACTGGACCCACACCTGTCCCCACTCACAAAAATTGATTCAAAATGGATAAAGGACTTAAATTTAAGGCTTGAAACAATAAAAATCCTCAAAGAAAGCATAGGAAAAACACTGGAAGATCTTGGCCTGGGGAAAGACTTCATGAAGAAGACTGTCATGGCAATTGCAACAACCAAAATAAACAAATGGGACTTCATTAAACTGAAAAGCTTCTGTACAGCTAAGGAGACAATAACCAAACCGAAGAGACAACCTACACAATGGGAAAGGATATTTGCATATTTTCAATCAGACAAAAGCTTGATAACTAGGATCTATAGAGAACTCAAATTAATCCACATTAAAAAAGCCAACTATCCCATATATCAATGGGCAAGAGACATGAACAGAACCTCTCTAAAGACGACAGACGAATGGCTAACAAACACATGAAAAAATGTTCATCATCTCCATATATTAGAGAAATGCAAATCAAAACAACCCTGAGATATCATCTAACCCCAGTGAGAATGGCCCACATCACAAAATCTCAAAACTGCAGATGCTGGCGTGGATGTGGAGAGAAGGGAACACTTTTACACTGCTGGTGGGACTGCAAACTAGTACAACCTTTCTGGAAGGAAGTATGGAGAATCCTGAAAGCACTCAAACTAGACCTCCCATTTGATCCTGCAATTCCATTACTGGGCATCTACCCAGAAGGAAAAAAATCCTTTTATCATAAGAACACTTGTACTAGACTGTTTATTGCAGCTCAAATTTACAATCGCCAAAATATGGAAACAGCCTAAGTGCCCATCAACCGAGGAATGGATTAACAAACTGTGGTATATGTATACCATGGAATACTATTCAGCTATTGAAAAAAATGGAGACTTTACATCCTTCCTATTCACCTGGATGGAAGTGGAAGACATTATTCTTAGTAAAGCATCACAAGAATGGAGAAGCATGAATCCTATGTACTCAATTTTGATATGAGGACAATTAATGACATATAAGGTTATGGGCGTGGGAGGAAAAGCAGAAAGAGGGACGGAGGGAGGGGGGTGGGTTCTTGGTGTGTGTCACACTTTATGGGGGCAAGACATGATTGCAAGAGAGACTTTGGTTAACAATTGCAATCAATGTAACCTGGCTTATTGTACCCTCAATGAATCCCCAATAATAATAATAAAACAAAAGAATGGAAGAAAAATAATCCAATGTTCTCAGCCCTACTATGAAACTAATTTATAGCTTTCATATAAAAGCTATAACCTGATTATAGCACAAGAATATGGGGTAAGGGGCAAGGCAGGGGAGGGGAGGGGGAAGGATGGATGGTGGGAGGGTAATTGGTGGGACCACAACTATGGTGCATCTTAGAAGGGTATAGGCGATACTAAATGCAGAATATAAGTGTCTGAACGCAATAACTAAGAAAATGCCATGAAAGGTATGTTAACCAGTTCAATGAAAATATTTCAAATTGTAAATAAAACCAGCACATTGTACCCCATGATTACAATAACGTACAGAGCTATGATTTAATAATTTTTAAAGGGAAAATAATATAATAAATTATGGTACATTTTACTATCCTAGTATTATGTAGTCATTAAAATATTTACAAAACATTTTTAGTCACATGGGGAACATTATCTCAAGGTGATAGTGTCTTTATAAATATAAATCTCCAAATACAGCCCACAAGAAATATAAAACCACCAAAAAATATATAAATATACAAAGAAATGCTTTCCAAAGACCAAGAATACCCAATTTTTTTTTTTTTTAAGACAGAGTCTCACTCTGTCATCCTGTATAGAGAGCCATGGCATCATAGCTCACAGCAACCTCAAACTCTTGGGCTCAAGCAATTGTCTTGCCTCAGCCTTCTGAGTAGCTGTTAATTTAGGCACCCACCATGATACCCAACTAGTTTATCCCCCCATTTTTACCAGAGACAGGGTCTTGCTCTTGCTCTCGCTCAAGCTGGTCTTAAACTTCTAAGCTCAAGAAATCCTCCCACCCCAGTCCCCCAGAGTGCCAGGATTACAGGCCTGAGCCACCATGCCCAGCAAAGAATACTCAAATTTTAAATCTCTAGCAAGTACAAAAATAACCAAATCCCTGCAGGCTATCATTTAAATTTCCCCCACAAATTTTTTCAGGTTTCCTTGGTAAGGATAACTTTAGTAAAACAGTAGCAACAACAAAAACAGGTAACAGGGAACAAGGATAATAATTAAACAAGTGTATTAATGAGAAAAGAACAAACTAGAAGTCAGAGATTAATTGGAAATCATCATCAAAAAAGAAAGAGAACAAAAAGTTTTAAAATACTGAAAACCGTGCAACATTTACAGAACACAGAATGAGACTTTGACTAAAATGTCTATGTCTTGACGATACTGCAACACAGCATGATAAGTTCCTTGCAGATAGCATAATTTTGTTCCAGTTCAAGAGCATTTGAATATGGTTACAAATAAGTTTTCACTTTTTTGCAATCCTCACAAGTCTGTCACTTTTGGTGAAGAATTGATATCTTTCCACGGGTGTTGTCAATTGTTGTCGATTCAGACTTACATACCAACTGGGAAATAGAAAATCTTTTGTGTAATTGTTCCAGAAACTACTGTATTATAGCAGAGCCATATGCAGGGAAATCAGAGAACCTCTCGAGAAATTACAATAGCGACTCCAAGATTATAAAAAGACTGGTTCAGAACCGTCACTGGATCAGTCTGGAAGAAATATTACCATGAACGGCAATTTGACCTACATTACCCTGGCTTTCAACTTGGTTCACAAGAATATGACCATAGTTGGGATAGTTTCCAGTTGTAAAAGTGATTTGCCTCTAGAAACTCAGGCCAGCATCCATGAAAAACTTCATCTGGTGTAGTAAGATTTGCCTTCCCTCCCTATGTGGCATTAGTATGTTTCATTCCAAAGACCTGAAAGATAGTTATAGTATTTTCCACACAGCATGAAGACAAGAAGGTGACAGATAAAAAGTCCGATGTAATCCACTTTAATAATGCTGCTAAAGAATGTATTGAGTCCCTTGATAAGAACATTCACATATTCCTGTCACTGAGGAACTTAGCCTTGGCCCCTGGCAATTTTCTTCAACGTCATTGACACTGCAGCATAGAATTTAAATATGATTTTTCAGAAAACTAATAGCCACTGGTCACAATTTCATTGGAAAGAAACAATCAGAAAAAAGAATACTTTTTTTTTTTTTTTCAGACAAAGTCTCATTCTGTTGACCTGGGTAGAGTGCTGTAGTATCATAGCTCACAGTGACCTCAAATTTTGGGGCTTGAGCAATCCTCTATCTCAGCCTTCCAAGTAGTTGGGACCACAGGCCACAATGTCCAGTAAGTTTTTCTATTTTTAGTAGAGACAGGGTCAGGATCTCACTTTCATTCAGGCTGGTCTCCAACTCCTGAGCTCAAGCAATCTACCCGCCTCAGCCTGCCAGAGTGCTATGATTACAGGCATGAGCCACTGCACCTGGGTGGGAAGAAAATATTTTTTGAAAGATTTGGAAGAGCCTCATGCCTATACTCTGGGAGACCAAGGTGGATAGATTGCTTGAGCTCAGGAGTTCAAGATCAGCCTGAGCAAGAGTGAGACCCCGTCTATAAAAATAGCCAGGCATTGTGGCTGGTGCCTGTAGTCTCAGCTACTCAGGAAGCTGAGGCAAGAGAACCACTTGAACTCAGGAGTTTGAGGTTGCTGTGAGCTATGACGTCATGGCACTCTACCAAGGGTGACAAAGTGAGACTATCTCAAAAAAAAAAAAAAAG
Source organism: Nycticebus coucang (assembly GCF_027406575.1). NCBI lineage: Eukaryota > Metazoa > Chordata > Mammalia > Primates > Lorisidae > Nycticebus > Nycticebus coucang. Next base: position 75,115,082 of record NC_069804.1, read on the forward strand.
AAGAAGAAGATGTGCCCAAAATGCACATGGTCTCCACAAAAAAATATACATGGCAATGAATCTTTCTGGATAAGAGTACAATCAAGGACAAGGCATGTGATAAGAGAAACAGTTCATACTGAACAAAAAGGAAGAATTATAAGACAAAAAATGAAAAGCTTACCAAAAGGTCATTGCTGCCTTTGTTGCCATGGGAGACACTGGAATATATTAAGGCATGCAGTGAAATACATCTGTCCCAACCACACATCAAAAGAAGAAAATATAATTAAAAGAATATGCACATAATGTGAATGAAGTGTTCTTTGTAACTTGTACTATGATATATAGAACATATAGGTTTTTTTCTGAAATTATAATACTATTTATTTTGGGGTCAAAAATGGATGGATCCTCACCCACCCCCCGCTTTGATGGTGTTTATCAGGTACCAAATTGACATGCAACCGTTAGAACACTACATGTAAAAATCTATACAATGGGCTTGGTGCCCGTAGCACAGACGTTACAGAACCAGCCACATACACCGAGGCTGGCAGGTTTGAAGCCTACCCAGGCCAGCCAAACAATGACAACTGCAACGAAAAATAGCCAGGCGCTGCGACAGGCATCTGTAGTCCCAGCTACTAGAGAGGCCAAGGCAAGAGAATTGCTTAAGCCCAAGAGTTTGAGGTTGTGAGCTGTGACGCAACAGCACTCTACTGAGGGCGACATAATGAGACTCTGTCTCAAAACAAACAAAAAAAACTATACAACGGATTTAAGGAGGTCATCAGGGAGCATTAAACACGTTCATGACTAAAATGAAATAATGAAACACATGTTAAATTGTGACAAAAAAGCTTAGAACAATGCAAACCAATAGAAAACAAAGGTAATGATGTGAACAATAAGAGCAGAAACTAATGTGTTGGAGTAGAAAAGTATATCTAATTATTAATACAAAACTACTGTATATAAGTCACAAATGAACTCTATCAAAAAGAGAAATATACAAAATTGTACAAATAGAAGAATAAGAAAACCATAGAAACAGAAGTAGTTTTAAAAGTCCTAAGGGATGAGTTTAAGATTTCAACACTAATATATCTTAGATAACAGTATATAAAAACCAACCCCACAGAAGATCAAAAATTTAAACAAATAATGCTGCATATTAAATATGCCCCCCCACAGATAAAAGCACATCTATGCATGTGTGTGAGTGTGTGTACACACACACAAAGAAGGAATATTACCAATTATTCAAAGAACAACGAGTCTCAGTAGTTCATAAATTGTTCTCTGGCAATTATTTGTATAAAGCAATTATAAAATTGGTAACAAAACCTGGTAAACATAGCACCAAAATGGATTATGGACCAATATCATCTATGAATAATGGTGGAAAAACTTCAAATGAAAATATTATTGAAAAGGATCCAAACCTGTTTTTAAAAAATAACATCATAATATTGAATTTATTCCCAAAATGTAAGACGAGTTCAATAATAAGGAATCTACTTATATATTTTTTAATAAATCCAGGAAATAATCATGATTTTAACACCTATTCTTTTTTTTTAATTTTTTTTTGTAGAGACAGAGTCCCACTCTATGGCCCTCGGTAGAGTGCTGTGGCATCACACAGCTCACAGTACCTCCAACTCCTGGGTTTAAGTGATTCTCTTGCCTCAGCCTCCCGAGTAGCTGGGACCACAGGCGCCCGCCACAACACCCGGCTATTTTTTGGTTGCAGTTTGGCCAGGGCCGGGTTTGAACCCGTCACCCTCGGCATATGGGGCCGGCGCCCTACCAACTGAGCCACAGGCGCCGCCCTTAACACCTATTCTTAATTTTGAAAAAATTAAAAACTGAGAGAATTAAGACATTAGAATTCTTAACATGATCAAACACAAACACATATATACAAAGAGAGAAAGGTGCATAGAAGTTGGAAAAAAGGATATTTCATGGCTTGAGAATATATCTAGAAAACCTAGAGAATCAATGATAACAAAAATACAAATATAATAGCCAGGCATTGTGGCAGGCGCCTGCAGTCCCAGCTACTCAGGAGGGTAAGGCAAGAGAAATCGCCTAAGCGCAGGAGTTGGAGGTTGCTATGAGCTGTGATGACACAGCACTCTACTGAGGGTGAACATACTTTTATCTGACAATGTGAATGTCACTTTTTCTGCATTATTATTATTATTGCTCAATATTTCGTTGCAGTAATCATCTGATTTCTTTTCTGAATGTATTTATTTTCGTTTGTTCTTTACAAGGTTTTTGTTTCTAGTCCTTGTCTTAAACATTGTTATTATTATTAAATTTTAAGCCCATCGATCCACAAATGGATTAAAAAATTTTGGTATATGTACACCATGGAATATTATGCAGCCTTAAAGAAAGATGGAAACTTTACCTCTTTCATGTTTACATGGATGGAGCTGGAACATATTCTTCTTAGTAAAGTATCTCAAGAATGGAAGAAAAGGTATCCAATGTACTCAGACCTACTATGAAACTAATTTATGGCTTTCACATGAAAGCTATAACCCAGTTATAACTTAAGAATAGGCGGAAGGGGGAAAGGGGAAGGTGGGCAGAGGGAGGGTGATTAGTGGGACTACACTTGCAGTGCATCTTACAAGGGTATATGTGAAACTTAGTAGAATGCAAATGTCTTAACACAATAACTAAGAAAATGCCAGGAAGGCTATGTTAACCAGTGTGATGAAAATGTGTCAAACGGTCTATAAAACCAGTGTATGGTGCTCCATGATCGCATTAATGTACACAGCTATGATTTAATAATAATAAAAAAATTAAGCCTCTTTAATTTTGTGAAGGTGAAAAGTGGAAACCAAATAAACACATGTATCTGTATAGAGAAAATAAAAAATAATAGAATTAAGGTAGCATATACTATTTAAATACCATATTAATTTGTATATTTCCCTTATTTTTCCTAGTATTTTAACAATATATGAGTAATATTGAGAGAATCATGTGTCTTTGTATTCTGATATACTTTATCCTCAGCAGACTTTATTATATATTTTTGAAAAACAAAAATCATCACTTAAATATTTGAACAAAAAAATTAAACAGTAGAAACTTTTTTTTTTTGAGACAGAGTCTTACTCTGTGCCCTTGGTAGAGTGCCATGGTGTCATAGTTCACAGCAACCTCAAACTCTTAAGCTCAAGTGATTCCCTTGCCTCAGTCTCCTGAGTAGCTAGGACTACAGTCACCTGTCACGATGCCTGACTAGTTGGTTTTTCTTTTTCTTTATTTTTTTTTTTCAATTTTTGGTAGGGAAGGGGTATCACTCTTGCTCAGGCTAGTCTCAAACTCCTGAGCTCAGGTAATCCCTCCACCTCGGCCTCCCAGAGTGCTAGGATTAAAGGTGCAAGCTACTGCATCTGGCCCAGGAGAAACATCTTAATTGCATTACACATTTTTTATTCAAGTCTTTATAGTTCTGAATCATCCATTCAACTGCCTTCCTTATCATTTATAATTTTATCTATTTGATATTTCTCTTTATTTTTTTCTTAGTTATTCTAGCTAAGGGTTTGTGGATTTGGTTTATTTATTTATTTATTTTTTGAAAAAAAAAATGGCTGAGGCAGGAGGATCCCTTGAACTCATAAGTTTAAAACAAGCCTGAGCAAGAGCATAACCTTGTCTCTACTAAAAATAGAAAGAAATTAGCCCAGCATCAAGGTGGGAACCTATAGTCCCAGCTACTCAGCAGAATGAGGCAGAAGGCTTGCTTGATTAGGAATCTGAAGTTGCTGTGAACTAGGCTGACCCTATGGCACTCAAGTATGGGCAACAGAGTCAGACTCTATCTCCAAGAAAAAAATACCATATTGTGGATTTTTCCTACAAAGTTTAAAAAAAACTTAATATTGTTATGATGACAATACAAAATTATCTAAGGATTTAATTTAATCTCTTGCAAAATCCCAGTAGACTTATTTTTTCTATAAAATTACAACCTGGTCCTAACCTTCATAATATAGAATTGCAAGGAACTCCAAACCAGCAAGACAACTCTGAATGAAAAGAACCTAGTTGGAGGACTCACATTTCCCAATTTCAAAAATATTCAGTCATGATGATCATGATAGTATGGTACTACAATAGAGATAGACAGAGAATAATGAAATACAATCAAGCATCAAAAATAAATATATAGATGTATGATCAATTGATTGTCAAAATAGGTACTGAAGGGGGAGGGGAGAGGGGATATGGGAGGAGGGAGGGTAATTGGGGGGACCTCACCTAATGCACATGATACAATGGTACATTTCAAAACTATTAAGAAATGAGTATAATTGTGATGGATGTGTTACTTAGTTCAATGTAAGCATTTCACATTGTATATGGAAGCAGTACCCTGAGCCCCTTAAATGCATCAATGTACCAAGTTGTGATTTAATAAAAAATAATTTTAAAAAAAGGTGTTGAAAATAATTCAATAAGGAAAGAAAACCTTATCAACAAACTGTAGAGCAACACCTAGTTACATACATAAATCAAAAAATAAGTACATAAAATAAAGGTGAACCCCAATATCATAATATATACATAAAGTAACTGAAAACTCATCAAAAACAATATTAAGAGCTAAAATATTCAAATTTATAGGATAAAACTTTTTTGAGGTATATGTTTGTGACTTTTGGATTATACAGTGGTTTTGTAGATATGACACCAAAAACACGAATGGAAAATAAAAAATAGCTAAGTTTAATGTCATCAAAATGAAAACCAAACCATTATGCTTCAAAGGACACTAAGAAGAAAATGATAAAAGTTAGAGAATAAATTCAAAAAAATCAAATCTGGTAAGGGATATGTAACTAGAATATATAAATGCCAACAACCAAAGAATAAAATAAAATGCAATTTAAACTGGAAAAATTACTTGAATGGACAGTTCTCCAAAGAAATATACCAATGTCTAATAAAAATATAAAGCAATGCTCAACATTATTAGTTACAAAAGTGTTGAAAGTCAAAATCACAATGAGACACCCCTTCCTTTCATGAACATGGCTATGATTACAAAGACAAATAACTATTGGCACAGATGTGGAGAAATTTGAGTACTCATATAATGCTGGTAAAAATGTAATATATGCAGCTACTTGGGGAAATGGTACAGTTTGTCACAGTTAAACATATTTACCATATAAACCAGCAATTCTTCTTATGGGTACATAATCAAGAAAATGAGGATACGTTCACACAAAAATTAGTACACAAACGTTCATAGCAACATTATATACATTAACTAACAGGTGGAAACCAACCAAATGTCCATAAACTCTATCCATAAAATAGACCGTTATTCAGCTATACAAAAGAATGAAGTACTAGTTATTCCTAAATTATGGAACCACACTGAAAAAATTATGCTAAGTGGAATAGAACACTAATAAAAGGACATATTGTACAGGATTTCTTAAAAGTTGTCATACATCATACATATATAGGGAAACTGTAGCTAAATGTATAGTTACTTACAAAATCTTCATTACAGGTGGCAGAGACAAGATGGCTGACTGAAGCCAGCTTTCCACAGAGGTTCCCATCCAGAAGGAGAGTTAAAGAACAGAAATTTAGCAAGTAAACCTGGTGGATTAGAGCTGAATGAAGAGAGAAGGTTGAAGAACGCACATCACCACCACTGAGGCAAGCTGCGACCCCAAGAATACAAACAAAAGGTACAAAATCCATCACCAAGCAGATGGGAGTCCCCTCCCCCATGAGAACAGCTCAGAGTGCCCCACAAACAAATGAGCAGAGTTGAAAGGACCTCCCACTAGAATCCAGGGGAGAGACCCTCTAAAAATTGGACCTGCCTCTCCTACAGGGTGCCACAGTGTTCTCCTGCCAAGCATAAAACTGTATAGAACTGTATATATTCCCTACCTGCAATTCTAAGCTCCCAACACTCCCCTCCACTCTCCTCTGAGGTCTGGAGGCCTGTCCCCCAGGAGTCCAGATTCTTGAGTGATTTCTTGAGGGGTGTGGACAGAGCCTAGACTGCAGCTGGTCTGTGCTGATTCTGTGGCATGGGAGTGAGGAGAGGATGGTTGGCTGGGAGGGAACCACACCAGAATGGTGGTGCCTAGAGGTGCAGAGCAGCAGCCGTTTTTGGCCACAAAAGAGCTCACTCCCGGATAGTCCAAAGCCACACCCCCTGTCTCCCTAAGCAACCAGAGGAGGCCGGGCATCTTCTCAGGTTGCAACCACTGCAGAACAGATCAGGGACGAAAACACAGGCCCTGTGAGTAAAGGGTTTGCCTGAAGTGGTACTGGCCTGGGTGGAGCGTGGGGACTAGAAACACACGCGCAGAGCCGGGAAGGTCCCAGGGCGGGGCTAAACCAGAGGACTGCTTTACTGAGCCTAAGATGCACCTGGCACTCAGGGGATCGTCAGCCTATAGACAAAAAAGGCAGGAGGCTAGAACTGGCAGCTAAACAAATACAAACCTACAGGAGCAAAGACAGGGCCTGAGGCACAGGCACTGGGAACTCAAAACAGATTCTCTTCTGCAAGGGAATTTAGAAGGGACAGAAAAAAATTCCTACAAAGTTGTTCTGTTCTGTTCTGTCAGTAACATCAATCAGGGGCAAGGCTGAAACTGAGTGAACACACCCCAGCCTCCAACATGCACCCGAGGTTGTCAGGCCTCACCTCCCCCTGCTAGATAGAGGCAGAGTGCAGTGGCCTGGCTGAGCAGAAATAGATTTCCTTGTGATTCAGGCAGGTGCAAACCTCTGGAGTATCTGTTCACTAGAGGCAACTGGGTCACAGCCCTGTGGGGCTATCAGTGACTGGGTGTGACAGAGGTGCAAAGTAGGGAAGAAGGCATCAACCTTCCCAGACTGAACTATTTGCTGGGTGGGTCCTCCTGACTCCATGGAGCACTGGAGCAAGCCATATGTGAGTTGTCACCAGACCCCTGCAATCCATTTGCCAGAGACAGGTGCTGACAGAGACAATTGATTTGGACCTTTTGAACTGAGCCAATCGCCCAAGGACTATCCAAGTGGTGCCCTGGTGTGTGGTTGTAGGAAGGTTTGATTTTCCTTTTCCAATTGTTGCCTGTGGTGGGCGGGGTGACGTAATTGCTGGTATTTCTCCACACCTGAGACTTCAACCCAGAGTAACTGTTTCATTAGGGTCGAACAGAGACCAGCTGAAAACAAGACAGAACCACTTTGCCCCACCATACCAAACAGGTCCCCAGTTTCTCAGTCCATGGCACTGTACAGGACCTTGACAAAGCTCCATGGAAAAAAATCACAAGGTGTAAATTAATCACGGGGCAGAATCAGCGGAAAAACTCTGGTAACATGAATAACCAGAATACATCAACACCCCAAGGAAAGATATGACAGATGTAACTGAAGATCCCATTCATAAACAGCTGGTGGAGATGTCAGAAATAAAATTCAGAATTTGGATTGCAAACAAGATTAATAGAATAGAGGAAAATTTGGAATTAGAAATTCGATGAGCAATTCAAAATTTGGAATTAGAAATTAGAGGAGAAATTCAAAAGTTGTCTCAAAAATTTAATGAATTTTAACACAAAACCACCAAAATTTTGATGTACTGAAGCAAGAATTTGCAGTCCTCAAAGATCTGAAAAATACAGTAGAATCCCTAAGTAACAGAGTGGAGCAAGCAGAAGAAAGGATTTCTGACATTGCAGACAAAGCCTTTGAACGCTCCCAAACTCTCAAAGAGGAGAAATGGAGAGCATTTTCTCTCCATTTTCTCAGATCATTCTCTCAGAGAGCTCTGGGATAATTCGAAGAAGGCTAATATTTGCCTCATTGGAATCCCTAAAAGTGATGAAGTGGCCTCGCAAGGCACAGAGGCCCTTCTCCATGTAATTAGGAAAAGAATTTTCCACACATGCCAAGAGATGCCGAAATTCAGATACCAGACAGTTTCAGAAACCCAGGACAATGCAATGCAAATAAGACATCCCCCAGGCATATCATAATTACCTTCACTAAAGTTAATATGAAGGAGAAAATTCTGAAAGCAGCCAGACATAAGAAACACATTACCTACAAAGGGAAGAATATTAGAATGAATGCAGGTCTCTCTGATGAAACTTTTCAAGGCAGAAGAGGGTGGTCATCGACTTTTAATCTCCTGAAGCAAAATAACTTTCACCCCTGGAGCCTGTATCCAGCTAAACTGAATTTCATTTATGATGGAGAAATAAAATACTTTAATGACATTCATATGTTGAAGAAATTTGCCATAACCAAACCAGCTCTTCAGGATATTCTCAGACCTATCCTTCATAATGACCAGCCCAATCCTCTACCACATAAGTAAACTCACTCAGAAATTTTTGATCAAACTCCAACTTCCACAGTGGCGCAAGGATTAAAAATGTCCACTGGACATTCGAAAAACTCGATACCCAAAATGTGACCATACTTATCAATAATCTCCATTAATTTGAACGGCTTAAATTGTCCTCTAAAGAGGCACAGGTTAGCTGACTGGATACAAAAACTCAGGCCAGATATTTGCTACATACAAGAGTCACATCTTACCTTAAAAGATAAATATAGACTCAGGGTAAAAGGATGGTCGTCCATATTTCAGGCAAATGGTAATCAGAAAAAAGCAGGTGTTGCAATTCTATTTGTAGACATAATAGGCTTTAAACCAACAAAAGTAAGGAAGGAAAAGAATGGTCACTTCATATTTGTTAAGGGTAATATTCAATATGATGAAATTTCAATTATTAATATTTATGCACGCAACCAAAATGCACCTCAATTTATAAGAGAAACTACAACGGACAGGAGCAACTTGATTTTCTCCAGCTCCATAATAGTCAGAGATTTCAATACTCCTTTGGCAGTGTTGGATTGATCCTCCAATAAGAAGCTGAGCAAAGAAATTTTAGATTCAAACCTAACCATCCAACATTTGTATTTAGCAGACATCTGCAGAACATTTCATCCCAACAAAACTTAATACACATAATTCTCATCAGCCTACGGAACATACTCCAAAATCGATAACATATTAGGTCACAAGTCTAACCTCAGTAAATTTAAAGGAATAGAAATTATTCCTTGCTTCTTCTCGGTCAACCATGGAATAAAAGTTGAACTCAGTAAATCAGGAATCTGCATACTCATACAAAAACATGAAAGTTAAATAACATTATGCTGAATGATAGCTGGGTCAGAGATGAGATTAAGAAGGAACCTGCCAAATTTTTGGAACAAAATGACAATGAAGAAACAAATTATCAAAACCTCTGAAATACTGCAAAGGCAGTCCTAAGAGAGAAATTTATAGCACTGCAAGCTTTCCTTAGGAGAATGGACAGAGAGGAAGTTAACAATTTAATGGGGCAACTCAAGCAACTGGAAAAGGAAGAACATTCCAACCACAAACCCACTAGAATAAAAGAAATAACCAAAATTAGAGCTGAATTAAATGAAATTGAAAACAAAAGAATTATACAACAGATCAATAAATCAAAAAGTTGATTTTGAAAAGGTCAATAAAATAGATAAACCTTTGGCTAACCTAACCAGGATAAAATAGGAGTAAAATCTCTAATCTCATCAATCAGAAATGACAAAGACAAAACAAGAACAGACTCCTCAGAAATTCAAAAAATTCTTAATGAATATTACAAGAAATTTTATTCTCAGAAATATCAAAATATGAAGGAAATTGAACAATACTTGGAAGCATGTCACCTGCAAGACTTAGCCAGAATTAAGTGGAAATGTTGAACAGGCCCATATCAAGTTCTGAAATAGCATCAACCATACAAAATCTCACTGAAAAGAAAAGCCCGGAACCAGATGGCTTCACGTCAGTATTCTACCAAACCTTTAAAGAGGAATTAGTACCTACATTACTCAACCCATTCCAAAATGTAGAAAAATAAAGACTACCCAACACGTTCTATGAAGCAAACATCACCCTCATCCCCAAACCAGGAAAAGACCCAACAAGAAAGAAAATTATAGACCAATATTACTAATGAATATAGATGCAAAAATATTTAACAAGATCCTAACAAACAGAATCCAGCAATACATCAAACAAATTATACTAAATTATACATCATGACCAAGTCAGTTTTATCCCAGGGTCTCAAAGCTGGTTCAATATCCGTAAATCTATAAGTATAATTCAGCACATAAACAAATAAAAAAAACAAGAACATATGATTCTCTCAATTGATACAGAAAAGCTTTTGATAATATCCAGCATCTCTTCATGATCTGAACACTTAAGAAAATTGGTATAGAAGAAACATTTCTTAAATTGATAGAGGCCATCTACAGCAAACCCACAGCCAATATCATATTAAATGGAGTTAAATTGAAATCATTTCCACTCAGATCAGGAACCTGACAAGGCTGCCCATTGTCTCCACTGCTCTTGAACATTGTAATGGAAGTTTCAGCCACAGCAATTAGGGAAGAAAAGGCGATCAAGGGTATCCATATAGGGTCAGAAGAGATCAAACTTTTGCTCTTCGCAGATGATATGATTGCACACCTGGAAAACACCAGGAATTTTACTACAAAACTCTTAGAAGTGATCAAGGAATACAGCAGCATCTCAGGTTACAGAATCAACATTCATAAATTGGTAGCGTTTATATATACCAACAATACTCAAGCTGAAAAAAGTTAAGGACTCTATTCCATTCACAGTAGTGCCAAAGAAGATGAAATATTTGGGAGTTTATCTAACAAAGGATGTGAAAGATCTCTATAAAGAGAACTATGAAACTCTAAGAAAAGAAATAGTTGAAAATGTTAATGAATGGAAAAACATACCATGCTCGTGGTTGGGAAGAATCAACATTGTTAAAATGTCCGTACTACCCAAAGCAATATACAATTTTAATGCAATCCCTATTAAAGCTCCACTGTCATACTTTAAAGAGCTTGAAAAAATAATACTTCATTTTATATGGAATCAGAAAAAATCTCGAATAGCCAAGACATTACTCAGAAATAAAAACAAAGCAGGAGGAATCACGCTACCAGACCTCAGACTGTACTATAAATCGATAGTGATCAAAACAACATTGTACTGACACAAAAACAGAGAAGTAGACGTCTGGAACAGAATAGAGAACTAAGAGATAAATCCAGCTATTTACTGTTATTTGATCTTTGACAAGCCAATTAAAAACATTCAGGGGGGGAAAGACTCCCTATTTAACAAATGGTGCTGGGTGAACTGGCTGGCAACCTGTAGAAGACTGAAATTGGACCCACACCTTTCACCATTAACTAAGATAGACTCTCACTGGATTAAAGATTTAAACTTAAGACACGAAAATATAAAAATACAGAAGAGTGAGCAGGGAAAACCCATGAAGAAATCGGTCTGAGCAAGTATTTTATGAAGAGGACCCCCCGGGAATTGAAGCAGCTTCAAAAAAACACTACTGGGACCTGATCAAACTAAAAAGCTTTTGTACAGCCAAGAACACAGTAATTAAAACAAGCAGATAGCCCTCAGAATGGGAGAAGATATTTACAGGTTATGTCTCCAACAAAGATTTAATAACCAGAATCCACAGAGAACTCAAACATATAAGCAAGAGAAGAACAAGTGATCCCATCGCAGGCTGGGCAAGGGACTTGAAGAGAATCTTCTCTGAAGAAGACAGGCACACAAGCTACAGACATATGAAAAAACGCTCATTATCTTTAATCATCAGAGAAATGCAAATCAAAACTACTTTGAGATATCATCTAACTCCAGTAATATATTAGCCCATATCACAAAATCCCAAGCCCAGAGATGTTGGCATGGATGTGGAGAAAAGGGAACATTTCTACACTCCTGGTGGGAATGCAAAGTAATACATTCCTTTTGGAAAGATGTTTGGAGAACACTTAGAGATCTAAAAATAGATCTGCCATTCAATCCTATAATTCCTCTACTAGGTATATACCCAGAAGACCAAAAATCACATCATAACAAAGATATTTGTACCAGAATGTTAACTGCAGCCCAATTCATAATTGCTAAGTCATGGAAAAAGCCCAATTTCCCATTGATCCACGAACAGATTAATAAATTGTGGTATATGTACACCATGGAATATTATGCAGACTTAAAGAAAGATGGAGACTTTACCTCTTTCAAGTTTACATGGATGGAGCTGGAACATACTCTTTTTAGTAAAATATCTCAAGAATGGACGAAAAAGTATCCAATGTACTCCTCCCTACTATGAAAGTAATTTATTGCTTTCACATGAAAGCTATAACCCAGTTATAACCTAAGAATAGGGGGAAGGGGAGAGGGAGGGGCTGGAGTGAAGGGAGGGGGGAGGATAAGTGGAGGGAAGGTGATTGGTGGAATTACACCTGCAGTGCATTTTACAAGGGTACATGTGAAACTTAGTAAATGTAGAATATAAATGTCTTAACACAATAACTAAGAAAATGCCAGGAAGGCTATGTTAACCAGTGTGATGAAAATGTGTCAAACGGTCTATAAAACCAGTGTATGGTGGCCCATGATCGCATTAATGTACACAGCTATGATTTAATAATAAAATAACAAAATCTTCATTATAAAATTTTATAAACTATTCACAAAATATGTCTATACTTGCTGATATAGAAATAGAAAAAATATATAAAATATAATATAAAATATGAGTTTTTAATTTTTCCTGTGCATGATTAAATTTATGAAATGTACAGAAAGCCAATCCTTAGAGATAGAAAGACTAACAGGTGTCAAGGCCTTGGGTGAAGGGAATTATGAAGAATTATGGATATCAAGAGTGAGGTTTCCTTTTGGGCAGATGAAAATATTCTAGAGTTATATAGTAACAATGGTTGCAATGTATTAAATATTGTAAGAACCAGAGAGTTGTACACAATTTAAGAGTGAATTTTATGATCAAAAATAGATTTGATTCTCATTATTCATAGTAGTTATATTGTAGAGATTTGAGTTGTACACTAAATTGGTAAATACCGAACGAGTATTCCTGGCAGAAATGTCTGCCAGGTCCAAATATTACCAGACCAAACTTCTGGTCATGACACTTTCATCATCTTATTGATATACAACTTTATTTTATGTGTTTCTGTTTAAAGACACCTTATTTAATATGTATTGCAGATTCATTAACACTGAACACATAGCTAGCAGTGCTGTAACAGATGTTAGTTTATCAAACCCTTGTATTTACTCACTTAGGCAAATCTCAACCTTTTCGCCCCTAGGACCTTCAGAGAGCATCTAGGCACTATGCTTACCAGCAATTTTAAATAGTGAAATCAACAACAAAAAGCTGAAATGTGCAAAACATGGAACTCAAAACACAATGAAAAAGACAGGTGTTTGAAGTATGATACCTGAAACAAGAAAGCAGATACTTGTACAACTTCCTACCATTCTGCACATGACTGTGAGTGACCATGGAAGTACTATATAGATTTTGGGATGACAAGCAAGTTTAAATGTGAGTAGAGGAATTCCCAAAACATAATCCATAAATAATAAGCATTGGCTGCATATCTCAGTAAACAAAGAAAGAGAAATAAAACCAGTATAACAAAATTGGATAAGCAAAAAATAATAATAGGAATTGAGATCAAGAGAGATAACACAGTGTGTCATAGAGGGAGGTTAAACATGTGACTTTTGGAACATTGGAAAACTTTTGCTTTTACTCTAAATGAAATGAGAAACCATTGGTGAGTTATGAACAGAGGAATGGACTGTTCTGATCTGCCTTGATTATATAAGGAACGGAGAGGGAGAAGGGTAATAACATGAGTCAGGAAGGGCCAAGATGTTATAGTGATTTTTGTATTAGACAGGACAAACTCTACCAATTTACAATGTACTTGAAATGCAAAAAAGCAAATATTTGGTAGATTGAATGGTAGATAAATAATAAGTGGGCATGTATCTCTAAAAATAAATTTTAAAAATCACAGGAAATGGAAAACAGTAGGGCTAATTTATAAAGAGAATCTTAGAATTTGAATTTTCGTTTGTTTACAGGGATATGACAGTTACTAATCAGTAATACAATGACTTTAGAAGATAAAGATCAGTAAATATTACCCCAAGTATAATATAAAATTAGAAATAGGATTATTTTACTGGAAAGCTTAAGGAAGAAGACCCCTGCCTAAAAATCAGGCATATTTTGTCCCAATATAAAATTTACAAAATAAATTAGCTGAGAGAGGATAATTAAATCATAAGAGAAGCATGAGAAAGTTACTTGAGCTCTGCCTAAAGCCTCTATGAAATTGGACATTCATGGGCACACTCCATATAAATCAACCATGACCTAAACCTACTACTGGTTTCACTAAGACAGGAGCTAATATTATTAAAAAAAAAAATTCACTTTTGTTATGTGGGAATTTGTGTATACATGTATATACATGTGTACATATGAGTAAATTAGTTATCAATTAGAAAACTTTAAAAATTATTTTGTATCACATCTATAGAATTTACACTGACTTTTTGTTAAATGAAAAAGATATGAGTACCATTTTATTAATGACTTTTCCAATTTCAGTCTAAAATGGTGCACTTTTCCATGAATGCCTTCTATCCCAAATTTAAGGAGAAGAACAAAAGCAAATCATTCACGAAACTATTACTTAACCATCACAACAATGTATGGTCCACCACACAGGTTCCTCATTCTGAAGGGGACTATCACATTGTTAAAATACCATAAACTTTGGCCAGATCTCAAAGCCATATCAGATAAAAACATAAGATTGTTGAACATCCTACCACTGTCCTCAAGAATGTTGCCACTTGAATCACTTGGTATTGAGCTAAGACCCTCGACTCCCCATAGATGTCTACTTTGGGGTGTTATGTGGAAAAATGCAAAAAATGACATGACTTTCATATCACTAGGTTTGGAGAGAAGTTTTAAGAGGATTACACTTTAGTTTTGAATTAAAAAGTGCATGGTATGTTTCTATAGAAACATTCACATGTATATTTCAGGGAAAGAAGAAAAGAAACAAAGAGGCAGTGTGATACACAAGTTTACTAAAAACAATCCAAATGGACACTAAATCTTTTTTATAAAACACTATATTTCCATCATTTATAGATTGTGAATATTAACACCGTCTAACTAATAGTATTATTGTAAGGAATAACTAAATTAAATATGTGAAGCATTTTAAACAGTGCCTGACATAGAAAATATAAGAGCTGAACAAAACTAGGGTATACTCAAGGATGTCACATATGGCTAAGTAGACTATGCATTGTACACCACTATGATAAGCATCATTCAAAAACACTACAACATAAAGGGTCACTGCTAGAGTTGGAATATAGGCAGCCTTGGCTATGTAATGCCAAAAAAATAGAGAAATAAAAAATATAATAACATAATAGTTAATGTACATTAAATCAAGGCCAGATACTGTTCTAAATGCTTTATACATATTTAATTTAGTTATTACTCACAACAACACTATGAATTGGATGTTATTAATATCCATAATCTACAAATAACGGAAATGTACTGAGCTACTAAGTTATAGAGTTGGGATAAAAACCCAGGCATTATAACTATAGACCCTATGTATTTAACTATAGGATTATAAGCAAAACATAATAAATTCAACAACAACAAAAAGAAAAACAATGGAATTCAACTGTTTTATCTATAAAATTAAAAATCAACATATATGCACAAAACCATCTCCAAAATATTCTTACAAAAAAATTTAAACTACAACTAATCATACCCTGGATCAAAATACCAGTTAATAGGGGAAAAAAAGTCAATAAACTGTGATTTAGTAATAGAATAGAAGAATGTGAGCAATTCTACAGGATAAACAACTCAGTTATTCATACAAAGAAATGTGGAATAAAGATAAGGGGGATGTTAACATATTAGAGACTCAAGATTTAGTCAAATGCAATGTACATAGAAATTGGACCCCGATTCAAATAATGAAACTGTAAAACAATATAAAACAAACCACTGAAATAATTGAGTAATTTAAAAATTGTAATATTAAAAAGTACATATTTTTGCTTTTTAGGAGTTAAGGTAATATTATGGCTTTGTTTTTTTAAAAAATAATAATCATGTTATTGAAAGTAATAAAATCTGGAATTCTGGGAAGATGGCTGACTGGTAGCAACCCTCATCAGAGGCTCCTGAGCAGAGGAAGAAAAACTGGATAGCATTGGACCCTATGAAGCCAAAGGTGGGGAGCTGAGTCAAGAAAGAAGTTCGGCAAACTGTAACTCCAAGGAAGAGCATTCAAGAAAACAAATTTCAGGTAAAAAGCCTATTGACTAGAGGTCAGGAGACCCCTCTCCCAAGCAGGAGGCCTGCTGCAGGCTATCTACGAAGGAGCAGAGAACAAAAGACCTCTCATTTTACCTCGCTGGAGAGAGCCGCTAAATTCCAGGTTTCTTTCTCCGGGGAGGTCCCACTTATGAAACTAGACACCACCCCCACCTAGGCATAAAATCAAACAGATATTTTCCCCCACAAGTCCAAACTTCCAGTCTACCCTTTCCCCCTCTCATGGTGGTATGAAGTTCTGCCCCCTGCAAAGCACAGAGTGTTTGGTCTTGTCCTGAGAGATCTGGGCATAGTGTGGACCGCCAACCATCAGAACAGAATCTGTAACTAATGGGAAGAAAGAGACACCTGGCCAGAGGAGTAGTAGTCCCCCTGGTTATGACTATGCCCAGCCAGTGCTGGTGTTGACCCTTGGTTCAGGCTGTGTCTGGCAGAAAAGAGTGCAGAACCCCCAGCTCTGATGACATCCACAGCATGAGAACAGTTGTCCTGTGTGGACTGAGTTTGGCAGACAGGGCTGGTCCCCAGTTCCTGCTGGGCCTGTGAGCAAAGGCTCGGTAGGCATGGCCTGAGACCTGAGAGCAAGGGCATGGCCCCCTGATTCCAACAGAACCCTAGAGCAGTGGCTTACTGGGTGTGAACCAAGACCTGAGCACTGGGGCGTGGTCCCGTCTCCAGTAGGGCTAATGAGCAGAGGCTTACCGGGTGAGCACTGAGACATGTGAGCGGAGTGTGGTACCCTGACTCTAACAGAGCCTGCTAACAGAGGCTTTCCAGGCAGTGGACTGAGACTGGCAGGCGGGGGCATGGTACCCTGACTCCAACTGGTTTGGCAAGCAGAAGCTAGCTGGCTGTGGACTAGACTGGAAGGCGGGGCCTAGTGCCCTGACTCCAGCAGAGCCTGTGAACAGAGGCTTGCCAGGCAGTGGACTGAGAGTGGCAGGTGGGGGTGTGATCCTCTGATTCCAATTGGTCTGGCAAGGAAAGGCTAGCTGGGTGTGAACTGAGACCAATGGACAGAGGTGTGGCCCCTGGCTCCAACTGGGCCTGTGAGCAGAGAGGTGGACAACAGCGTGGATTGAGTCTGGCATACGAGAGTGTGGATCCCTGACTCTGATTGTGCTGTTGGAGACCCTAAAATCCCTGTTTGTGAGCAGGGTTTACACCGCCTGGGGCAATTTAATTAGAACCTGAGTTTGGGGCTGTCCGCTCAGGGACATTTTCAGGTTGACCTTTGAAGTTGTACAGCAGAAAATAACTGAAGGGTGGGGGCTGGGCACCGCAGCTGTTTATATCTCTTCACAGTCCATATTTAAACAATACTATGGTTACTTAGGATAGGATAGAGGTTGGCTGATATCAAAACAGAGCTAGCTTGAGCTATCTCACAAAATAGGTCCTCAGAGTCTCTGGCCAAAACTCTGAAAGGGGCCTTTGTAAGGTTGTAGGAGATAAGCCACAATTACAAAGCCTAGTGCTTTGGTAAGGGGCTATCTCTACTACCTGAGAACCTCAATTCAATCTCACCCTACCAGTTCTAATAACCAAATGGTGTAAAATAAACATGGTGCAGACCCAACAGAAGAACTCTGAGAACATGAATAACCATAGTAGATCAAACCCCCAAGAAATGACAAAGGAGATACAACTGAAGATGCCATGCATAGACAAATGGCAGCAATGTCAGAAATCGAATTCAGAATATGGATTGCAAATAAGATAAATAGAATGAAATAAAAGACAGAAATTGAATTCCAAAGAGTAGTTCTAAAGTTGTCTCAAGAAATTAATGAATTCAAAGCCCAAAACACCAAAGATATGAAAATAATGAGAAAAGAGATAGCAGCGCTCATGGAAACGAAAAAGTTAGTTGAGGACCTCCAAAATACAGTACAATCCCTCAGTAATAGAGTTGACCAGGCAGAAGAAAGGATCTCTAAAACTGAGGACAAAGCTTTTGAACATTCCCAAATGCTCAAAGAGACAGACAAATGGAGAGCAAAAACTGATCATTCCCTGAGAGAGTTGTGGGATCACTCCAAAAGATCAAACATTCGTCTTATTTGAATTCCCAAAGGAGAAGAGGATGGCCCTAAAGGTACAGACGTTCTACTCTAGGGGTCCTAAAACTGCAGCCCATGGGCCACATGAGGTGGTGTGATTGTATTTGTTCCCGTTTTGGTTTTTTACTTCAAAATAAGATATGTGCAGTGTGCACAGGAATTTGTTCATAGTTTTGTCCTTTTTTTTTTTTTTAACTATAGTCCGGTCCTCCAACAGTCTGAGGGACAATGAACTGGCCCCCTGTTTAAAACATTTGAGGACACTTGCTCTACTCCAAGAGATTTTAGAGGAGAATTTCCCAAGCATTGCAAGAGATACAGAACTTCAGATAGCAGACAGTTTCGGAACCCCAGCAAGACTCAATCTAAATAAAGCATCTCCACATTGTGATTAACTTTGCCAAAATTTAGATGAAGGAGAAAATTCTGCAAGTAGCCAGACATAAGAAAAGCATCACCTACAAAGGGAGAAGTATCAGAATGACTGTAGATCTCTCTGCTGAAACCTTTCAAGGCAGAAGAAAGTGGTCATTGACTTTTAATCTCCTAAAACAAAATAACTTTCAACCCAGGATCCTGTATTCAGCTAAACTGGGTTTCATTTGTGATGAAGAAATCAAATACCTTAATGACATAGACATGTTGAAGAAATATTCCATAACTAAATCAGCTCTCCAGGATATTTTCAGACCCATCCTCCACAACGACCAGCACAATGCTCTACCTCCAAAGTAAACTCACCCAGAAATTTTTGAACAAAACCCAATTTCCACAGTGGTGAAAGGATTAAAAATGTCCATGTGCATCCGAAAATCATGACACCCAAAACACAACCAGGCTTATCAATTCTCTCAATTAAGGTCAGTGGTTTAAATTTCCCTCTAAAGAGGCACAGGCTGGCTAACTGGATACATAAACTCAGACCAGATATTTGCTGTATACAAGAATCTCACCTTATATTAAAAGATATAAGTAGACTCAGGGTGACTGATGGACTTGTATAATACAGGCAAATGGAAACAAGAAAAAAGCAGGGGTTGCAATTTTAGTAGCAGATACAATTGGCTTTAAACCAATAAAGATTAAAAAAAAAGATAAAGTCAGTACATATTTGGCAAGGGAAACATCCAACATGAAGCTATTTCAATAATTAAAATGTGTCAAACGATCTATGAACCAAGTGTATGGTGCCCCATGATCATATTAATGTACACAGCTATGATTTAATAAAAATAAAAAAGGAAAAAAAAAAAACAAAACATTTATGTACCCTACCAGAATGCTCCTCAATTCATAAAGCAGACCCTAATGGATATGAACAACTTGGCATCTTCCAGCAATATAATAGTTTGAGATTTTAACACCTCTTTGACAGTTTTAGATAGATCTTCCAAAAAGAAACTAAACAAAGAAATATTAGATTTAAACCTGACCCTAGAACAAAAGGACTTTACAGACCTCTACAGAACATTTCACCCTAATAAAACTGAATATACGTTCTTCTCACCAGCACACGTGTCATCCTCCAAAATAGGTAATATCCTAGGAAACAAGTCTAACCTCAGAAAATTTAAAAGGATAGAAATTATTCCTTGTATCTTCTCTGACCACCATGGAACAAAAGCTGAACTCAACAGCAACAGGAATACTCATAGTCAAACAAAGTCATGGAAACTAAATAATCTTAAGCTAAATGATAGCTGGGTCAAAGATGAGATTGAGAAGAAAATCACAAAATTTTTGGAATAAAATGATAATGATGAAACAAATTATCAAAACCTGTGGGATACTGCAAAGGCAGTCCTAAGAGGGAAATTTATAGCATTGGAAGCCTTCATCAAGAAATCAGAAAGAGAGGAAGCTAACAACTTAATTGATCATCTCAAGCAACTGGAAAAGGAAGAACATTCTAACCCCAAACCCAGCAGAAGAAAAGAAATAACCAAACTTAGGGCAAAATTAAATGAAATTGAAAAGAAAAGAATCATTCAGAAGATCAATGAAACAAAAAGTTGGTTTTCTGAAAAGATTAACAAAATTGATAAACCTTTGGCCAACCTAACCAGAAACAGAAAAGTAAAATCTCTAATATTGTCTATCAGAAATGATAAAGGGGAAATAACAACAGACACCTCAGAAATTCAAAAAAATCCTCAATAATTACTACAAAAATCTTTATTCCGAGAAATATGAAAATCTGAAGGAAATGGACCAATACCTGGAAGCATACCACCTTTCTAGACTCAACCAGAAAGAATTAGAAATCTTGAATAGACCTATATTAATCACTGAAATAACATCAACAATACATAATCTCCCAAAAAAGAAAAGTGTGGGACCAGATGGCTTCACATCCAAATTCTATCAAACCTTTCAAGAGGCACTAGTACCTATATTATACAACACTTTCCAAAGTATAAAAAAAGAAGGAATACTTCCCAACACTTTCTATGAAGCAAATATCACCCAGATACCTAAACCAGGAAAGGTCCCAAGAAAGAAAGAAAATTATAGACCAGTATCATTAATGAATATCGTTGCAAAAATATTCAATAAGATCTTAGCAAACAGAATTCAGTAACACATCAAAAAAAATTATACAACATGATCAACTTGGTTTTATTCCAGGGATACAGGGTTGGTTCAACATATGCAAATCTATAAATACAATACATCAAATCAATAAAATAAAAAACAAAGACCATACAATTATCTCAATTGATGCAGAGAAAGCCTTTAATAATATCCAGCATCCTTTTATAATCAAAACACTTAAGAAAGTAGGCATAGAAGGGACATTTCTTAAACTGATAGAGGCCATCTACAGCAAACCCACAGCCAATATCATATTGAATGGTGTAAAATTGAAAACAATTCCACTCAGATCAGGAATGAGGCAAGGATGCCCACTGTGTCCACTGCTATTCAACATAGCAATGGAAGTCTTCGCCATCACAATCAGGCAAGACAAGGCAAATAAGGGTATCCAAATAGGGTCAGAAGAGATCAAACTCTCACTCTTCGCTGATATGATCCTATACCTAGAAAATCCTAGGGACTCAACTTCAAAACTCTCAGAAATAATCAAGGAATACAACAACGTCTCAGGATACAAAATCAATATTTACAAGTCAGTAGATTTTACATGTGCCAACAATAGTCAAGCTGAAAATATCGCCAAGGACACTATTCCTTTTACAATAGTGCCAAAGAAGATGAAATATCTGGGAATTTACCTAACAAAGGATGTGAAAGATATCTATAAAGAGAACTATAAAACTCTGAGAAAAGAAATAGCTGAAGTTGTTAAAAAAATGGGAAAAACATACCATGCTCATGGTTGGGAAGAATCAACATTGTTAAAATGTCCATACTACCCAAAGCAATCTACAGATTTAATGCAATCCCTATTAAAGCACCACTGTCATAATTTAAAGAATTTGAAAAAATAGTACTTTGTTTTATATGGAATCAGAATCAACCTTGAATAGCAAATATATTCCTCAGAAATAAGAACAAATCAGGAGAATCACATTACCAGACTTCAGGCTATACTATAAATTTATAGTTATCAAAACAGCATGGTACTGGCACAAAAACAGAGTGGTAGATTTATGGAACAGAATAGAGAACCAAGAGATGAACCCAGCTACTTATTGTCATTTGATCTTCGACAAGCCTATCAAAAATATTCAGTGGGGGAAAGACTCTCTATTTAACTAATGGTGCTAGGTAAACTGGTTGGTGAGCTGTAGAAGACTGAAACTGGACCCACACCTTTCACCATTAACAAAAATTGATTCTCACAATATAAAAAATATAAACTTAGACATGAAACTATAAAAATACTAGAAGAGAGTACAGGGAAAACACTTTAATAAATTGGCCTGAAAGAATATTTTATGAGCAGGACCCCCCAGGCAATTGAAGCAACACTACAAATACATTACTAGGATCTGATCAAACTAAAAAACTTTTGCACAGCCAAGAGCACAGTTAAGTAAAGCAAGCAGGCAACCTTCAGAATGGGAGAAGATTTTTGCAGATTATGCTTCTGACAAAGTCCTGATAACTAGAATCTACAGAGAACTCTAATCAATAAGAAAAGAACAAATAACCCCATTTCTATGTGGGCAGGAAACTTGAACAGAAATTTCTCTGATGAAGACAGGCGCATGGCCTTCAAACACATAAAAAAATGCTCATCATCCTTAATCATCAGAGAAATGCAAACAAAAACCACTTTGAGATATCATCTAACTCTGGTAAGATTAGCCCATATAACAAAATCCCAAAACTACAGATGTTGGCATAGATGCAGAGAGAAGGGAATGCTTCTACACTGCTGGTGGGAATGCAAGCTAATATGACCTTTTTGTAAAGAAGTTTGGAGAACACTCAAGTAACTAAAAGTACATCTAACATTCGATCCTTCAATTCTTCTACTAGGTATGTACCCAGATGATCAAAAATTATTTTACAACAAAGATATTTTCACCAGAATGTTTACTGCATCCCAATTCATAATAGCCAAGACATGGAAACAGCCCAAGTACCCATCGACCCATGAATGGATTAACAAATTGTGGTATATTTACACCATAGAATACTATGCAGCCATAAAAAAGGAGACTTCACATCTTTTATGTTTACCCGGATGGAGCTGGAGCATATTTTTCTTAGTAAAGTATCTCAAGAATGGAAAATAAAGTATCCACTGTACTCAATACTACTATGTAATCAATATAGAATCACCTACACACTCATATGAATGGCCAAACATAACTATAGTCCAGAAAGTAGAAGGGAAGAGGAGAGAGAGGGGAGGGGAGGCGGGATATGGGAGAAGAGAGGGTATTTGGGGGGACTTCACCTAATGTGCATGATGCAATGGTACATTTCAAAACTATTAAGAAATGAGTATAATTGTGATGGATGTGTTACTTAGTTCAATGTAAGCATTTCACATTGTATATTGAAGCAGTACCCTGAACCCCATAAGTGGATCAATGTACAAAGTCATGATTTAATAAAAAAATAAAAAATTAAGAAATATATCAATGCAAAAATACTCAATAACATCTTAACTAACAGATTTCAGCTACACATTAAAAAAAAAAAAAAAACATGTACATCATGATCAACTAGGCTTCATCCAAGGGATTCAAGGCTTGTTTAACAAACAGAAATCCATAAATGTAATTCACCATATCAGTAAAAGCAAAAACAAAGACCATGTGATCCTCTCAACAGATGCGGAAAAAGCATTTGATAAAATTCAGCATCCTTTTCCTTCTAATGAGAACACTTAAAAAAAATAGGCATAGGTGGCACATTTCTTAAATTGATTGAAGCCACCTATTACAAGCTCACAGCTAATATCATACTGAATGGAGTAAAACTGAAAGTTTTTCCACTTAGAACTGGAACCAGGCAACAATGTACACTATCGCCACTACTATTCAATATAGTTCCAGAAGTTCTACCAATGCAATTAGGCAAGAGAAGAAGGGTATCCAAACGGGGTGAAAGGAGATCAAACTCTCACTCCTTGCTGATGATATCATCTTATGCTTTAGAAAGCCCTAGAGACTCAACCAAAAAAACTCCTGGAAGTGACCAAAAAATACAGTAACATCTCAGGGTATAAAATCAATGTCCACAAATCAGGTAGCCTTTGTATATGCCAATAACAGCCAAATCGAGAAGCAAATCAAAGACACAATTCCCCTCATAGTACCTTCAAAGAAAATTAAATACTTAAGAATGTAACTAACAAAAGAGATGAAGAATCTTTACAAAGAGAATTATGAAACCTTAAAAAAATAAATAGCAGAAGACATTAACAAATGACAGAATATACCATGCTCTTAGCTTGGAACAATCATTATTAAAAATATCTATTCTACCCAAAGCAATCAACATATTCAATACAATCCCAATTAAAATACTGGAAAAAACATTATTTTGTTTTTTATGAAATCAGAAAAAAATATATATATTTAGCCAAGGCAATTCTTGGTAATAAGAACAAAGCTGGGACATCACTCTACCAGAGTTTAGGTTACATTACAAGTCTACAGTGATCAAAATAGCATAGTATTGACATAAAAGTAGACATAGACATATGGAAATGAATAGAAACCAAGAGATGAAACCAGTCTCTTATAGTCATTTGATCTTTGATAAACCAAACAAAAAACATACACTGGGGGAAAGAATCCCTATTCAATCTACGGTGCTGGGAGAACTGGATAACCACATGTAAAAGACTGAAACTGGTTCCACATCTTTTACGATTTATAAAAACTGACTCAAGATGAACAAAATATTTAAATCTAAGACGTGAAACGATAAAAATCTTAGAAGAAATGTAGGGAAAACTCTTGAGGATGTCGGCCTGGGGAAAGATTTTATGAAGAAGTTTTTAGCAGCAATCACAACAACAAAAATAAACAAATTAGACTCAATTAAGCTGAAAAGCATATGCACAGCTAAGGATAAAAGTAAAGCAAAAAGACAACTTTCAGAATGGGAAAAGATATTTGCAGGGTGTGAATCTGACAGAATTGATAACTAGAATCTACAGAGAACTTAATCAAAAAAAAAAAAAAAAAGAGCAAATAATCCCATCTACTACCAGGCAAAAGACATGAACAGAAGCTTCTTTGAGGAAGACAGAGGAATGACTAACAAACAAACATATGAAGAAATGCTTATTGTCATGAAAATGTGTCAAATGGTCTATGAAGCGATTGTATGATGCCCCATGATCATATCAATGTATACAGTTATGATTTAATAAAAAAATAAATAAAATAAAACTAAAAAAAGAAATGCTTATCATCCCTGATCATCAGAAAAATGCAAAAAAAAAAAAAGAAAAAAAGAAAAGAAAAGAAAGAAAAAGCCACCCTGCGATATCACCTAACCCCAGTGAGAATAGGCCATATCACAAAGTCCCAAAGTTTCAGATGTTGGCAACAATGTGGAGAGAGGGGAACACTTTCATACTGTTGGGGGAACTGCAATTTAATACAGCCTTTTTGAAATGAAGTATGGAGAGTCCTCAAAGAACTCAAATTAGACCTCTCATTTGATCCCACATTCCCCTTACTAGGCATCTACCCAGGAGAGAAAAAAAAAAAAAAAAACATTTTATCATAAGGACATTTGCCCTAGACTGTTTTTCGCAGCTCAATTTACAATCACCAAAATGTAGAAACAACCTAAAGGCCCTCCAACCCAGGAATGGATTAACAAGCTGTGTTATATGTGTACCATGGAATACTACTCAGCCATTAAAAAAGATGAAGACTTTACATCTTTTGTATTAACCTGGATGGAGTTGAAATACATTCTTCTTAGTAAGGTATCACAAGAATGGATAAGCTAGAATCCAATGTACTCAATACTAATATAAAGCCAGGGATGATCAAATACATGCCCACATAAGAGAACAACTGAAATCAATTCAAGGTGGGGGGTGAGGGCACGAGGGAGCAGGGAGAGGGGAGAAGGATGAGTGTGCTCCTACTTAATGGGCACAATGTAAAGGTATATGGCACATCTCATAGGGATGGGACACAATCA
This sequence comes from Nycticebus coucang, assembly GCF_027406575.1. Lineage (NCBI taxonomy): Eukaryota > Metazoa > Chordata > Mammalia > Primates > Lorisidae > Nycticebus > Nycticebus coucang. The sequence continues at coordinate 75,141,123 of NC_069804.1, forward strand.
TAAGAAAGCCTCTACCTAACGAAGGCAAATATTGTAACCTAATTCTTTGGACCCTCAAATTAATCTGAAATAACAATAAAATTAAGAAAGAAAAGAAAAGAAAAGAAAATATACTTGGGAAAAATTAAAAAATACAAAAACAAAAAGAGTATAGGACCTAGATGGACCTGAGCTCAAAATCCTGCCACATCCACTTGTTAGCATGTTATCAGGAGCAACTTATCCTGAATCTCAGTCTCATTGTCTATAAAATGTAAAGAACTGGCACACCACATCATTGTATTGTGGGAGGGTCAAACAAGATGCCAATAAATTATTCAATACTCAGATTTGTGGCTGTGAACCCTACAAGGAAGAGGCCATGTCTGTTCTGCTCACTGTCCTACCTCCAGGGGTTATCACAGTGATAAACACATGGTAGGTGCTCAATAAATGTTTGTTTAATGAGTGAAAAAATAAGAAATAAGAAAAGATTGGCTAATCATGAAAAATATTTTACTTCATTAGTTATTAAAACATTGATTAAAAGTTTAAATAGATATCATTCAAATTAATAGATCAATCAGATGCCCAATTATATCAACAGTGGGCAAGGTAACATTCATTACATAGGTAATAAGAGTATACTTCTTATCAACTACTATGGAAAATTACTATTAGTTATAAAAATTTAATATGTACATATCCTAGGGCTCTGCAACTTAACTCATATATACATGTACACTTAACCTAGGGACATGCTTGGGGAAATGTACAAAAAATGTACAGCACCATGACTTATAAAAGTAAAAAACTTCAAAACATCAAAAGCCTGAAAGCAACAATAAATGGCCACTAACAATACTATATAGATAAAGTAAATGGAGAATATTCACATAATGAAGTACTATTCAGCAACAAAAATAAATTGAACAGACATTTGGATAGCAAATGATAATGTTGCATGAAAAGAGAAAATAGTGGGAGAATACTACAATGTAACATCATTATAAATGTTCAAAAAACAGGACAGTATGTTTGTGTGTATGTATTCAGTCGAAGCACCAAAAAATGCCACATTACAGGTCAAAATGGCTAAGTAGTAGCCATTCACTTACTAAATCCTGAAACTTTTTTTTTTTTTTTTTGACACAGTCTCACTTTGTCACCCTTATGTTAGGTCTAGGGTAAAGTAGAAAAATACCAGTTAACTCCTGACAAATTTTTGGGCTGTAAACCCTCAATAAAATGGAGTAAGTCTAGTTCACTTCCAAGATAGATGAGAAAGTACTCACTAACTTCTTCCTTGACTAACTCCTGTGAACTACATTTCTGGAGGCCCCAGTGAGATCCTCCACATCCTGGCACTGCCGATCTTCAGCCAGCTCCCAAGACAGGCTGTGGTCCCTCTGAGGAGAGGCACCCCTTGGAAATATTCCAGGGCCCCTGGAGTACCAATGTAGAGTGCCATGGCATCAAAGGTCACTGCAACCTCAAACTCTTTGGCTCAAGCGATTCTCTTGCCTCAGCCTCCAGAGTAGCTGGGACGACAGGTACCCACCCACAACACCTGGCTATTTTTTCTTTCTTTCTTTTTTTTTTTTCTAGAGACAGGGTCTCGCCCTTGCTCAGGCTTGTCTCCAACCTGTGAGCCCGCCTGGGTCTCCCAGAGTGCTAGGATTACAGGCATGAGCTGCAAGCAGAATGCAGACCAAAGACTCCATTCTTAGCAAGGGAAAACACCCCCAGAAATAGAGAAAGAACCCCACAAGCAGGAGGTGGTTCCCTGGGTTTCCACCTTTGAAAATTCTATTCTGTGTGTCTTGTTTCTTTCTTTCTCATCATTTCTAACTTGGTATTTCTTCAGTCGGTTGCCACCAGATCAACAGGTTTTAACAGACACTGACCCCAGGGTGGGACCCTGGCAGTGAGCCACCATGCCTAAAACTGTTATGGTCACTTACAAAAAGAATAAAAGGGCCAGGCACGGTGGCTCACCCCTGTAATCCTAACACTTTGGGAGGCCAAGGCGGGTGGATTGCCTGAGCTCACAGGTTCAAGACAAGCTGAGCCAGAAAGAGACCCCCCATCTCTAAAATTAGCCATGTGTTGTGGTAGGCACCTGTAGCCCCAGCTACTCAGGAGGCTTAAGCAAGAGAATCATTTGAACCCAAGAGTTTGAGGTTGCTGTGAACTATGATGCCATGGCATTCTATCAAGAGCGACTGAGTAAGGCTCTGTGTCAAAAAAAGAAAAAGGAACAAACAGTAAAGGATATTAAATACTAAATTATCTATTGCAAAGAAGGAAGTGAATGGAATCTAGGAAGATTAAATAGAGGATTGTCAAACTACTGGCTAGTTCTATTCTGTTTTTAAGCATAGTTCTTGAAAGCTTATGAGATTATTCATTATGCCTTGTATATGTTATTTAAAGTCCTTTATATACGCCTATTTTTATAACTTGTTACTAATAAGGTAATCAAAAAGTAAAATGAAGAGGACATTTTTATTTCTCAAAAGAGTATGATTAAGAAGCACATGCACATGTTGTTAAAGGCAAACAATCTAACTCTCTAGATGGCATAAAAGGTAAGATAGTGCCAATGATAGACAAGAAAAAATATACTACTTTGAATGCAGACTGAGTAGGAGGGAAGGATTGGTTCCCACTTTAAATTATTCTACTTAGGGTGGCGCCTGTGGCTCAGTGATTATGGAACCAGCCCCATATACTGAAGGTGGTGGGTTCAAACCTGACCCTGGCCAAAGTGTAACAAAAAATAGCTGGGTGTTGTGGTGGGCGCCTGTAGTCCCAGCTACTCAGGAGGCTGAAGCAAGAGAATCACCTAAGCCCAAGAGCTGGATGTTGCTGTGAGCTGTTACACCACAGCACTCTACTGAGGGCGACAAAGTGAGACTCTGTCTCTTAAAAAAAAAAAAAAAGAAATTATTCTACTTAAATTTCCAAAAATCTTAAAAATAAAGAGTTATATCACTTTAAATTATGCTTTCAAAAGTTTAAATTTAAGTGTCATTATACAGGAAATAGTTGCTTTCAATATTTAAAAAGGAAAAATGGCTCAGGAATATGTTTTATATTGTAAATCAGATAATTAAATTACTTAATCACCTGAAAAAAATGAGCTCATGTGAGTCATGAGCTATTGGTTTAGAATATGTAGGAGTTCATCAAATAATTCAGTGTATCTGACTTAAGAAACAACTTGTGCAGTTATTCTATAATAAAATACAATACAATCTCCATAGTTGAACACCTCCCTGCACTGACCACTTCCTGAAGTTGACCTAATTTTCATAGACTGGACATGCACCATTTGTACATATCAGTGCAGTAGGCCTAGTGCCTTGTATGGACCACCTTAGTATATTGACCAGTTTGTTACAGTCCCTTGAGTGGTCAACTTACAGAGGTTCTACTGTATGTATTTGAAGTTACAGGATTATTTTAATTTTCAATTTCAAAACATCTCTCAAGAAAACAATGAATCCTCTATTGCTTACAATAAGCTAGTACATTAATGAGGACAGTTATCCTAATGATTTTGATTTGCATTTCCTTGAAGAATACTGAAACTGAGCACCTTTCTCATGTATCTCTTGGCCATTTTAATATCTTCTTTGGATTAATGTCTATGCAGGTCATTTGCCCATTTTGTAACTGAGATATATGGTTTTTTTCCTGGTGAGCTTTATGAATTCCTTAAACATTTTGCATATTATCCACTAATCACATACATTGTTCATAAATATTTTCTTCCATTCCATTAGCTAAGCTTCCATATTTTTTTTATTGTTTCCCTTTGCTAGGTGGAAACTTTTTTAGTTTTATGTAAAACAATAGCAAATACATAGAAACATAGAATAGAAAGTGGTTACCAGAGTTAAATGAGGGTAGGAGAAATAGAAAAACATAGATCAAAGGGTACAGAGGTGATGACATTTCAGATGTATAAATCTAGAGATCTTAATGTACAGCATGAGGACCATAGTTTTAATATTTCATTGAACACTAGAAATTTGCAAAGAATGTAGATTTTAGCTACTCTTTTCATAACAAATAATTTAAAAGATGGATAGGTTAATTTACTTGACTATAATAATCATGTCACTGTGTATACAAGTACCAAAACATACTGGTGTACAATTTAAAGATACACAACAAAAAATAAGAAAAAGGCATGTAGGCTTAGTGCCTGTAGCTCAGTTTCTACAGCACCAGCCACATGCACTAGAGCTGGTGGGTTTGAATCCAGCCCAGGCCTGCCAAACAACAATACAACTACAACCAAAAAATAGCCAGGCATTGTGGTGGGTTGCCTGTAGTCCCAACTACTTGGGAGCCTGAGGCAAGAGAATTGCTTAAGCCCAAGAGTTTGAGGTTGCTCTGAGCTAAGATGCCATGGCACTCTACTGAGGGCAACATAGTGAGACTCTGTCTCAAGAAAAAAAAAAAAAAAAGAAAGAAAGAAAAAAAGAAAAGAAAAAGGTATCTAACTTAAGCACTGAAGAAAGTTTACTTTCAGTTGTTAATTCATTAATAAACCTCTCAGTACAGCATATAAATGGAGTTCACAATATTCCTGAGAAAGATGAAATCTTTTTTTTTTTTTATTTATTTCAAAACAGAGTCTCACTTTGTTACCCTTGGTAGAGTGCCCTGCAGTCATAGCTCACAGCAACCTCAAATTTTTGGGCTTAAGTGATTTTCTTTCCTCTCTCTCCCAAGAAGCTGGGTCTACCAACGCCCGCCACAATGCCTGGCTATTTTTAAGAGATGAGGTATTGCTGTGGCTCAGGCTGGTCTGGAACCTGTGAACTCAGGCAATCCACCCACCTCAGCCTCCCAGAGTGCTGGGATTACAGGTGTGAGCCACCACCGTGATTGGCCAGGATGAAATCTTGATTGGCCCACAGTACCATTTCATGAAAGTAAACAGGTACAGAGGAAGTGAATGAACATAAATCAAAGTTTCTGATAACATATTTGGAAGAAGTAATTTGGGGGACTACCGTATACACCCCAAACCAAATGATAAAAGCAGAACAATATTAAAACAGTCATTAATAACGAATAATGTCTATATTCATGATCTATGTATATATGACTTTAAAAAAGGAGAAAAGAAAAACAGAAGATACCTTATTTCCTCAAACCTTTGAGCCAACCTGTGCCAGGTTTAAACTTTTCTTCTGTAGTTTACTCACCTGTCTTGGCCTTCACAGAATTAAAGAGAGTTAAATCCTTGCTCTGGATTAGGCTTTGGCTTAAGGAAATATTACATCTGCTTTGATCTTCTATCCAGACCACTAAAACTTTCTCTATGTCAGCAATAAGGCTGTTTCACTTTCTTATCATTCACATGTTCACTGGAAGAGCACTTTTAATTTCCTTCAACAACTTTTCCTTTGCGTTCACAACATGGCTAACTAGTGCAAGAGGCCAAGGTTTCAAGCAATCTTGACTTTCAACAAGGATTTTAACTAAGCATAAACACTTCTAGCTTTTCATTTAAAGTGACAGACATATCATTGTACCTTTCATTCATAGACTTTACAATATTATTGTTTCTCATGGAACAGGGAGGCCCAAAGAAAGATACAGAGATGGACGAACTGCACCAAGGATGGAATATTCAGAACATACGACAACATTTATAAACAAAGTGCATGCCATCATACATGGGTATGGCTTATGGCTCTTTAAAACAATTACAGATAATTGGGCGTGGCCTAGTGCCTTCTGGATCCCCCACATCACTGCTCAGACAGCCGCTGAGACTGCTCTGGCCACCCCATTGCAACAGGCAGGGCCCTGGCACACCCCAGGACAACCCCACCCACCAGCGGCCTGAGCTGGCCTGGGCTATCCCCCACCCCAAGCCGTCTTAGACCTGTGGCCAACCCTACAGCCATCTAGGGCTGCAAAAAATAAAGCTTCCTAGAGGCAAGTGGAAAAGAAGGTGGAAAAGGACCACCTGGAGTTGGTGGGGGTGGCTGAGGGCAGAAGAGCACTCCCAAAGCCCCTTAAGAGCCCTGGACACATCCTGGGGGAAGCAGGCAAAGCCACCTCGGTGAAATATTTCTTCATGGTGAAGAAATGCCTACTATGGTACCAGACATCACACATCACTCCTACCCAAAGATAAGGAGAGAGAAGCTCCCTGACACAGGCCTGTCTAAAGAGGAAGGCTGCCTTTCCTACATGGTTCTGCAGTCCCTCCCGTCTGTCTCATTAAACCCTGCCACCTCCATGAGAACAAACTCATGGAAGATAAAATGCCAAAAGGATGAAACCACTGTTATACAGTTGACCAGAAGCTGCCTAGTCAACAAGTAAATGTCCACACATTCCTGATGCAGCCCAGCTGATACCAGCCTAGACTTATAACCAGATCGATTAAGAGTTAGCAAATTTGGGGGTAGTTTGTCATGCCCCCAAATAAATAGCTAACTAATATAGGCAACTATTACAGACAGGATGCCAGGATTGAATGACAGATTCTTGGTACCTGAAAATTTACAGCCACCCTATAGGTAACAATTTCCTTTTACCTTTGTTTAAAGTTGACACGTTTGGTGGTTCTGTTATATAGAAATTCTTTTAAAAATGTATGTATGTGATTGGTGCTTAAACTCACATGGTCTCCACACCACAAAAGAAAACACATACCACAGTCTGACTGTTAGGTCTAAGGCCAGATTGCAAAATAAGAAGTTTGACTTTGATTTCTTTCTTTTGCATCTAACCTCTAGAGGTCAAAGCTTTAGATAGACCAGAAGACATAGGGTTCCCTCTTTCTCGGGTTCCATCATCCTTTGTTTGTAGTCTGATATCTGGAAGAGGGATGGGCCCCACCAAGAAGCAGGTGGCCAGGAGTGGTCCTGTTTGCAGACCCCACTCTCTATAGGGGCACTGTCTCCCCCACCTATGGATCTATAGACAAATGATGGTAGAGAGGGGCTATTTCTTTCCCTGTCGCAGAAAATAGAAATTCAGGACCTTCAAATTTCTGAGGTCAGGGGATTCAGAGCCCTCAGAGCTTCACTTCAATGTGGCAGCCACTGGCCACGTGAGCCTACTGAGTACCTGGAATGTGCCTGGTCTGAACTGAGATGTGTACAGCGTAAAATGCAAAGGGAATTTGATGATATTTAAACTGCCCTTATAAATTAATAATTTGGTGCAAAGTGACAACTGAGGTAAAGGGTTTCCTATAAAATAAGTCACAGGCTCAGCCAAAAATAATGATGGTAATTAGCTGCTATCCTCTTCTCTGCTGCTCTGGAGTCCCATGACTGGTGGTCATAGAGATTCTTAACTTTCTCCAGAAATAACATCACCACTTAAAAACGTAAAGGTAGCTTTTGAGATATCTTCCTGGTCCTTCATTCCAATGAAATGACTGACCCACCCAGGCTGTGGCTGAGGGACTGATGGTCCCACCCTGAACCCAGCCAATGAGCAGACCCTGATTGTCTAATCCTTCTACCACCAAATTCTCTTTAAAAGCACTCTCTCTCAAATTCTTGGAGAGGCAGATATAAAAAATTGTTCCCATCTCGCCATTTAGTGCTATGTGGAATAGTCTTTCTCTCCTATAAACCCTGCTCTCTGGTTACTAAATTCCTCTTGAGCAACAAGCAAGGGAACTCATTGGGCAGCAAAAATTTAATACTACACACACACACACACACATACATACATACTTACATACACACATACATAACTGTGAGTAACAATTATATACTGATTGATTACGTATTAAAATGATAATAATTTAAAAAACAATTACAATAGTAACAAAGATCACAGATCATCAGAGCATATATAATAATAATAAAAAAGCTTCCAATAGTGTGGAAATTACCAAAATGTAATACAGAGACACATGCTATTGAAATATGGGCACACATACTTGCTCAATGCAAGATTGTAACAGTGAGTAGGGCGCCGGCCCCATATACCGAGGGTGGCGGGTTCAAACCCGGCTCCAGCCAAAATGCCCCATATACCAAGGGTGGCGGGTTCAAACCCGGCCCCAGCCAAAATGCAACAAAAAAATAGCCAGGTGTTGTGGCAGGCGCCTGTAGTCCCAGCTACTCTGGAGGCTGAGGCAAGAGAATCACCCAAGCTGGAGGTTGCTGGGAGCTGTGACGCCACAGCACTCTCACTCTACTGAGGGCAACAAAGTGAGACTCTGAAAAAAAAATTCACAGGCAGCACCTGTGGCTCAACGAGTAGGGTGCTAGCCCCATATGCTAGAGATTGCGGGTTCAAACCCAGCCCTGGCCAAAAACTGCAAAAGAAAAAAATAAATTCACATGATCAGAAAAGCACAATAAAGCAAAGTACAAAAAATAAAATATGTCTGTATAAAGTTACAGTTATAAAGACGGTGTGATATTGGCATAAATATAAACACAGAGATCAGTAAAACAGAATGAGAATCCAAAATAAATTCTTATTACTAATAGTTAACTGAATTCTTGCAAAGGGGCCCAAACAATTCATTGGTTATTGAGTCTGTTCCAAGAATAGTGTTGGGATAAATATATACCAAACTTAAAAAAAGTTGATAATTAGGAGCGCCTAATTATTGAGTCTGTTCCAAGAATAGTGTTGGGATAAATATATACCAAACTTAAAAAATGTTGAGAATTAGGAGCGCCTGTGGCTCAGTCGGTAAGGCGCCGGCCCCATATACCGAGGGTGGCGGGTTCAAACCCGGCCCCGGCCAAACTGCAACCAAAAAATAGCCGGGCGTTGTGGCGGGCGCCTGTAGTCCCAGCTACTTGGGAGGCTGAGGCAAGAGAATCGCTTAAGCCCAGGAGTCAGAGGTTGCTGTGAACTGTGTGAGGCCACGGCGCTCTACCGAGGGCCATAAAGTGAGACTGTCTCTACCAAAAAAAAAAAAAAAAAAAAAGTTGATAATTAGACTCTCGACACATTCTAGACACAAAAAATTGACTCGAAAATGGGTCAATACCTAAAAGAAAGACTTAAATGATTTAAAATTTTATAAGAAAACGTACAGGAGGAAATCTTAGACAATCTGGTTTAAGCAAAAACTTCATAGATACAACACTAAGAATGAAGCTCATAATAGAAAAATATAATAAATTAGAACACATTAAAATTCAAAACATGAGTCCTGCTTCCTCCGGGAGGAGACAAGATGGCTGACTGAAGCCAGCTTTCCACAGAGGCTCCCGTCCAGTAGGAGAGTTAAAGGACAAAAATTCAGCAAGTAACCTGGTGGATTTGAGCTGCACTAAGAGAGAAGGTTGAAGAATGCACGTCAACCCCGCTGAGGCGAGCTGCGACCACAAGGATACAAACAAAGGGTACAAAATCCATCACCAAGCGGACGGGAGTCCCCTCCCCCATGAGAATGGCTCAGAGTGCCCCACAAACAACCGGGCAGAGTTCAAAGTTCCTCCCACTACACTCCACGGAAGAGACCCTCTAAAAACTGGACCTACCTCCCCTACTAGGATGCCATGGTGCCCTCCTGCCAGGCATAAAACTGTATAAAATGTATATAGTCTCTACCTGGAATTCTGAGTTCCCAGCGCTCCCCTTCACTCACACTGAGGTCTGGAGGCCAGTCCTGGTCAGTGGAGAGGGGACCACACCAGAGTGGTAGTTCCCTGAGGCACAGTGCGACAGCCATCTTTTGGTGACAATACAGCCAGGCATAAAACTGTAAAGCTGTGTGTGTTCTCTGCCCACAACCCCAGGCTCCCAGTGCTCCCCGTGCTCCCCTCTGCTCTTGCTCCAAGGTCTGGAGACCTGTCCCCCAGGGGTCCAGACTCTTGGGCGATTGCTCGAGGGGTGTAGACAGTGCTGGGCTGCAGCCAGTTGGTGCAGACTCTGGGGTACGGGAGCAGAGAGAGGACAGTTGGCTGGAAGGGAGCTGCACCGGAGCAACGGTTGCCTGAGCCATAAAACAGCAGCCCTCTTTTGCTAGAAATATGGCTCACTACTGAATATTCTGAAGCCACACCCCCTGTCTCCCTGGGCAACCAGAGACTGTGAGTATAGGATTTGCCTGAGGCAACTCCAACTTGCAAACCAGGGAAACTCCCAGGGTGGGGCTGACCCAGAGGTCTGCTTTACTAAACCTAACACACACCTGGCCCTCAGGGGATCGTCAGCCTATAGACAATACAAGAGCAAAGACAAGCTGATTTGGAACTCAATTCAGCTTCTCTTCTTCAGGGGAACTGCAGAGTTGTTCTGTTCTGTTCTGTCAGTAACATTAATCAAGGGTGAGACTGGACGGGAGTGAAAAACTCCCTAACCTTCATCAAGCACCTGAGGTTGTCAGGCCTCACCTGCTCCTGCTAGATAGAGTCAGAGAGCAGCGGCATAGCAGACTTCCTTGTGATTCAGGCAGGTGCAAACTCCTGGAGTACCGATTCACTACAGGCAACTGGGTCAGCCAACTGCAGGGCTATCAGTGACTGGGTGTGACAGTGGTGCAAGGTGGGGAAGGAGGCATTAACCTTCCCAGACTGATCTATTGGCTGGGTGGCTCCTCCTGACTCGACGCAGCACTGGAGCAAGCCACACCAGAGTAGTCACCAGACCCCTGTGATCCAGTTCCCAGAGACCTCTTAAACTCTCTCACCCAAGACAGGTGCAGACTGAGACAATTGATTTGGACATTTTGAACTGAAGCAATCGCCTGAGGACAAATCAGGTGGTGCCCTGTGTGCATGGTGGTAGAAAGGTTTGATTTTTCTTTTCCAATTGTTTGCCGGTGGGGGGGTGTGGTGACATAATTGCTGGTATTTCTCCACAGCTGAGACTTCAAACCAGAGTATCTGTTTCACTAGGGTGGAACAGAAACCAGCTGAAAACAAGACAGAACCACTTAGCCCCACCACACCAAACAGGGCCCCAGTTTCTCAGGTCACAACACTGTACGGGCCCTAGACAAAGCCTCAGGGGAAAAAATCACAGGGAGTAAAACAACCATGGGGCAGAATCAGTGGAAAAACTCTGGTAACATGAATAACCAGCATAGATCAACCCCCCCAAGGAAAGATATGGCAGATGTAATTGAAGATCCCATTCATAAACAACTGGCTGAGATGTCAGAAATTGAATTCAGAATTTGGATTGCAGACAAGATTAACAAAGTGGAATTAGGAATTCAAGGAGAAATTCAAAAGTTGTCTCAAGAATTTAACGAATTTAAAGACAAAACCACCAAAGACTTAGACACACTGAAGCAAGAATTTGCAGCCCTCAAAGATATGAAAAATACAATAGAATCACTCAGCAACAGAATGGAGCAAGCAGAAGAAAGGATTTCTGACATTGAAGATAAAGCTTTTGAATGCTCCCAAACTCTCAAAGAGGAAGAGAAATGGAGAGCAAAAATGGGACATTCTCTCCGAGAGCTCTGGGATAATTTGAAGAAGACGGATATCTGAATAATTGGAGTTCCAGAAACAGATGAAGTGGCCTCACTGGGCACAGAGGCACTTCTGCATGAAATTATGAAAGAGTATTTTCCAGACATGCCTAGAGATTCTAAAATTCAGATAGCGGACACCTTCAGAACCCCACCACAACTCAAACCCAATAAGACATCACCCAGGCATATCATAATTAATTTCACTAAAGTTAATATGAAGGAGAAAATCCTCAAAGCTGCCAGGAGAAAGAAAACCATTACCTTCAAAGGGAAGAATATTAGAATGACTGCAGATCTCTCTGCTGAAACTTTTCAAGCCAGAAGAGGGTGGTCATCGACTTTTAATCTCCTAAAGCAAAATAACTTTCAACCCCGGATCTTGTATCCAGCTAAACTGAGTTTCATTTATGATGAAGAAATTAAATACTTTAATGACATTCATATGTTAAAGAAATTTGCCATAAACAAACCAGATCTTCAAGATATTCTAAGACCTAGCCTCCATAATGACCAAACAATCCTATACCACAAAAGTAAACTCACTCAGAAACTTCGGATCAAACTCCAATTTCCACACTGGCAAAAGGATTAAAAATGGCCACTTGACTTTTGAAAACCTCGATACCCAAAACTTCAAGAGACTTATCAATATTTTCCATTAATGTGAACGGCTTAAACGGTCCTCTAAAGAGGCATAGGTTAGCTGACTGGATAGAAAAACTCAGGCCAGATATTTGTTGCATACAAGAGTCACATCTTACATTAGAAGACAAATATAGACTCAGGGTGAAAGGATGGTCATCCATATTTCAGGCCAATGGTAATCAGAAAAAAAGCAGGTGTTGCAATTTTATTTGCAGATACAATAGGCTTTAAACCAACAAAAGTAAGGAAGGACAAGAATGGTCACTTCATATTTGCTAAGGGTAATACACAATACGATGAGATTTCAATTATTAATATCTATGCACCCAACCAGAATGCACCTCAATTTATAAGAAAAACTCTAACAGACATGAGCAACTTCATTTCCTCCAGCTCCATAATCGTTGGAGATTTCAACACTCCCTTGGCAGTGTTGGATAGATCCTCCAACAAGAAGCTGAGCAAAGAAATCCTAGATTTAAACCTAACCATCCAACATTTGGATTTAGCAGACATCTACAGAACATTTCATCCCAACAAAACTGAATACACATACTTCTCATCAGCCCATGGAACTTACTCCAAAATCGATCACATCTTAGGTCACAAGTCTAACCTCAGTAAATTTAAAGGAATAGAAATTATTCCATGCATCTTCTCAGACCACCATGGAATAAAACTTGAGCTGAGTAACAACAGGAATCTGCATACCCATACAAAAACATGTAAGTTAAATAACCTTATGCTGAATGATAACTAGGTCAGAGATGAGATTAAGAAAGAAATCGCCAACTTTTTGGAACAAAACAACAATGAAGACACGAACTATCAGAATCTCTGGGACACAGCAAAGGCAGTTCTAAGAGGGAAATTGATAGCACTGCAAGCCTTCCTCAAGAGAACGGAAAGAGAGGAAGTTAACAACTTAATGGGACATCTCAAGCAACTGGAAAAGGAAGAATATTCCAACCCCAAACCCAGTAGAAGAAAAGAAATAACCAAAATTAGAGCAGAATTAAATGAAATTGAAAACAAAAGAATAATACAACAGATCAATAAATCAAAAAGCTGGTTTTTCGAAAAGGTCAATAAAATAGATAAACCTTTGGCCAAACTAATCAGGAAAAAAAGAGTAAAATGTCTAATCTCATGAATCAGAAACAACAAAGATGAAATAACAACAGACTCCTCAGAAATCCAAAAAATCCTTAATGAATATTACAAGAAACTGTATTCTCAGAAATATGAAAATCTGAAGAAACTGACCAAAACTTGGAAGCACGTCACCTTCCAAGGCTTAGCCAGAATCAAGTGGAAACATTGAACAGGCCCATATCAAGTTCAGAAATAGCATCAACCTAACAAAACCTCCCTAAAAAGAAAAGCCCGGGCCCAGATGGTTTCACGTCAGAATTCTACCAAACTTTTAAAGAGGAATTAGTACCTATATTACTCAACCTGTTCCAAAAGGTAGAAAAAGAAGGAAGACTACCTAAAACGTTCTATGAAGCAAACATCACCCTGATCCCCAAACCAGGAAAAGACCCAATAAGAAAAGAAAATTATAGACCGCTATTACTAATGAATGTAGATGCAAAAATATTCAACAAGATCCTGACAAACAGAATCCAGCAACACATCAAACAAATTATACATCATGACCAAGTCGGTTTTATCCCAGGGTCTCAAAGCTGGTTCAATATATGTAAATCTATAAATATAATCCAGCACATAAACAAATTAAAAAACAAAGACCACATATGATTCCCTCAATCGATGTAGAAAAAGCTTTTGATAATATCGAGCATCCTTTCATGATCAGAACACTTAAGAAAATTGGTATAGAAGGGACATTTCTTAAACTGATAGAGACCATCTACAGCAAAACAACAGCCAATATCATATTGAATGGAGTTCAATTGGAATCATTTCCACTCAGATCAGGAATCAGACAAGGCTGCCCATTGTCTCCATTGCTTTTTAACATTGTAATGGAAGTTTTAGCCACCGCAATTAGGGAAGAAAAGGTGATCAAGGGTATTCACATAGGGTCAGAAGAGATCAAACTTTAACTCTTCGCAGATGATATGATTGTATATCTGGAAAACACTAGGGACTCTACTACAAAACTCTTAGAAGTGATCAAGGAATACAGCAGTGTCTCAGGTTACAAAATCAACATTCATAAATCGGTAGCCTTTATATATACCAACAATAGTCAAGTTGAAAAAACAGTTAAGGACTCTGTCCCATTCACAGTACTGCCAAAGAAGATGAAATATTTGGGAATTTATCTAACAAAGGACATGAAAAAATCTCTATAAAGAGAACTATGAAACTCCAAGGAAAGAAATAGCTGAAAATATTAACAAATGGAAAAACATACCATGCTCATGGCTTGGAAGAATCAACATTGTTAAAAAGTCCATACTACCCAAAGCAATACATAATTTCAATGTAGTCCCTATTAAAGTTCCACTGTCATACTTTAAAGATCTTGGAAAAACAATACTTCGTTTTATATGGAATCAGAGAAAACCTCAAATAGCCAAGACGTTACTCAGAAATAAAAACAAAGCAGGAGGAATTACGCTGCCAGGCCTCAGACTATACCACAAATCGATAGTGATCAAAATAGCATGGTATTGGCACAAAAACAGAGAAGTAGATGTCTGGAACAGAATAGAGAACCAAGAGATGCATCTAGCTACTTACCGTTATTTAATCTTTGACAAGCCAATTAAAAACATTCAGTGGGGAAAAGATTCCCTATTTAACAAATGGTGCTGGGTGAACTGGCTGTCAACCTGTAGAAGACTAAAACTGGACCCACACCTTTCACCATTAACTAAGATAGACTCTCACTGAATCAAAGATTTAAACTTAAGACAGGAAACAATAAAAATACTAGAGGAGAGTGCAGGGAAAACCTTTGAAGAAATTGGTCTGGGCGAGTATTTTATGAGGAGGACCGCCCAGGCAATTGAAGCAGCTTCAAAAATACACTACTGGGACTTGATCAAACTAAAAAGCTTCTGCACAGCCAAGAACACAGTAAATAAAGCAAGCAAACAGCCCTCAAAATGGGAGAAGGTATTTGTAGGTTATATCTCCAACAAAGGTTTAATAACCAGAATCCACAGATAACTCAAACGCATTAGCAAGAAAAGAACAAGGGATCCCATCGCAGGCTGGGCAAGGGATTTGAAGAGAAACTTCCCTGAAGAAGACAGGCACGTGGCCTTCAGACATATGAAAAAATGCTCATCATCTTTAATTATCGGGGAAATGCAAATCAAAACTACTTTGAGATATCATCTAACTCCAGTGAGACTAGCCTATATCACAAAATCCCAAGACCAGAGATGTTGGCGCGGATGTGGAGAAAAGGGAACACTTTTGCACTGCTGGTGGGAATGCAAATTAATACATTCCTTTTAGAAAGAGATAGGGAGAACACTTGGAGATCTAAAAATAGATCTGCCATTCAATCCTGTAATCCCTCTACTGGGCATATACCCAGAAGACCAAAAATCACATCTTAACAAAGATATTTGTACCAGAATGTTTATTGCAGCCCAATTCATAATTTCTAAGTCATGGAAGAAGCCCAAGTGCCCATCGATCCATGAATGGATTAATAAATTGTGGTATATGTACACCATGGAATATTATGCAGCCTTAAAGAAAGATGGAGACTTTACCTCTTTCATGTTTACATGGATGGAGCTGGAACATATTCTTCTTAGTAAAGTATCTCAAGAATGGAAGAAAAAGTACCCAATGTACTCAGCCCTACTATGAAACTAATTTAGGGTTTTCACATGAAAGCTATAACGCAGTTACAACCTAAGAATAGGGGGAAGGGGGAAAGGGAGGGGAGTGAGGGGGGAAGTGGGTAGAGGGAAGAGGATTGGTGGGATTACACCAGCGGTGCATCTTACAAGGGTATATGTGAAATTTGGTAAACGGTCTGTGAAGCTAGTGAATGATGCCCCATGATTATATCAATGTACACAGCTATGATTTAATAATAAAAAAATTCAAAACTTGAATTTCTTAAGAACCTATTAATAAAATAAATAGAAGAGAGACAGACTCTGAAAACATACTTATAAAATGCCTATTGAATAAAGGACTTCTAACAAGAATTTAGAACAAAATCTTTGTAATTCTGCAATAAGAAGATAAACACCTCAGTCAATAAATGGGGCTGAGTACAGTACCTAATGCTAGTAATGCCAGCAGTTTGGGAGGCCAAGGAAGGCTTAATACTAGAAGTTTGAGACCAGAATGGACACCATAGGAAGACCCTGAATCTAACCCCCCAAAGGGGCAAAAGATATGAACAGGTATTTCACCAAAGCAGATATACTCTTAGACATTCTCACCAGTATTTCATTGGTGTTCCTGTTTCTTTCCATTATTTATTTATTTTTTATTTTATTTATTTATTTATTTATTTTGGAGACAGAGTCTCACTATGTTGCCCTCGGTAGAGTGCCATGATTTCACAGCTCACAGCAACCTCAAACTCTTAGAAGTAAGCAATTCTTTTGCCTCAGCCTCCTGAGTAGTGGGACTACCGGCACCCACCATAACGCCCAGCTATTTTTTTCTTGCGGTTGTCATTATTTAGCTGGCCTGGGCTGAATTCGAACCTGGCACCCTACCCACTGAGCCATGGGTACCGCTGGTATTCCTGTTTCTTTACATTAAAAGCATTGGAGAAATGTAAATGAAAACCACAATGAAATACCATTTCAGGTCCTCCTGAATGTAAATATAAGACAGAAAGTAATAAATAGTTTTGAGGACGTAAAGAAACAGGAACACCAATGAAATACTGGTGAAAATGTCTAATAGTGTAGCCACTTTGGAACACAGTTTTGCAGTTACTCATAAAGTTAAACATAAATTTACTATACCACCAAGCAATTTTACCATTAGGTACCTGCACAGGGAAAATGAAAACATGTGTTGTGTACACACAGACTTGAATACAAATATTCATATTAGCATTATTCACACTTGTCGAAATGAGGAACAACCCAAAACTTCATGAATTCAGGAAAGACAAATATGACATAATATTATTCACAAATAAAAAGAAATTAAACACTCACATATGGGCATATTATAGATGATTTTTATAAACATCATATTAAGTGAAAGAAGTCATTCACAAGAGACTACCTATTATATGATTCCATTTTTTTTTTTTGAGACAGAGTCTTACTTTGTTGCCCTCAGTAGAGTGCTGTGGCATCATAGATCACAGCAACCTCAAACTCTTGGACTCAAGTGATCCTCTTGCCTCAGCCTCCCAAGTAGCTGGGACTACTGGTACTCACCATAACATCTGGCTATTTTTAGAGATGGGGTCTTGCTCTTGCTCAGGCTGGTCTCCAACTCCTGAGTTCTGGCCATCTTCCTACCTTGGCCTCCCAGAGTGCTAGGATTACAGGCGTGATATGATTCCATTTTAATGAAATGTCCAGAAAATGATATTATAGAGACAGAAAATAGACAACTTCTGGCTTGGGGCTAAGAGTAAAAAAAGGGGTTAACTATAAATGCATCTGAGTGATCTTTTGGGGATACAGAAATTTTCTGTAAATGATTTATAGTATGGCTGCATCATTCATTAAAGTCAGTAATAATTATTCAGTTGTACACTTAAAACCAGTAATTTTCTACTATATAAGAAAAAATAACCCCAATATTTTTTAAAGCCTGAATATATACCCATTAACCCAGCAATTCCACTCCTAGATATACTTACAACAGAACTGCACAAACTTGTTACCTGAATACATGGACAAGAATATTCTTAATTGCTCTATCACTACTATGAATAACACCAAAGCAGAAATAACATGAACATGTATAGTGAATTCTTATACATGGGGCTAAGAGTAAAAAAAAAAGTTGCTATAATTTTCTAAGTTGCTATAAATGTATGTTGCTTCAGAATCCACTTTGACAATAGGTTAAACTTTATCATAACAAAAACAGAGCTTAGCATGTTGCTTTTCAAAGTTTTCAGTTCTCTGCCCCTTCCCAGATCCTAGATGTAATCAATCCAGATACCTGCCTCATACAACTGTCTCCTGCTGACAATTTCCCTATGGAACATTCAAATATAATCTAACCAACTTGCACCACTGACCACTATACCATGCAACCTTACCAATAACCCTTGCTGGTACCCCACTTCTCTCGTGGACTTCTGAGTAATAAATTATTTCTTTTGTTTTATATATTTTGTTATATTGCCTATTCTGTGACCTATCCAATCAACACACATATATCTCACAAGATTGACACACGTAGATTTAACTTTTTTCCAAGTGAAGGGTCTGCTGGACAGTGGATATCTTAAAAGGAATGAAAAAAGTGAAGCTCAGAAGATACAAGGACATTTAAAAGTATAAAGCTTCCTGTGAGAGAGAAATTTTGTCACAAGTAGGCATTTTTCTGTCTGCCAGAATAAAGAAGTATCCTGTAAACAACAACAACAAAAAATTTCCCAGGAGCCTCTTGAAGGCAAAGCTATAGTTTATTTTTTTTTATTAAATCATAACTGTATACAATGATATGATTATGGGGCATCATACACTCACTTCATAAGCCATTTGACACATTTTTATCACAGTGGTTAACATAGCCTTTCCGGAGTTATCTCAGTTACTGTGCCAAAACATTTACATTCTACATTTACCAAGTTTCGCAAATACCCCTGTAATATGCACCACAGGTGTGATCCCTCCGATTCCCCTCCCTCTACCCACCCCCCCCCTTTCCCACTTCCCCCTATTGTTAAGTTGTAGCTGGGTTATAGCTTTCATGTGAGAGTCTCATTTTCCAGACAGAGACCTCACGAAAAAATTAGAAAGAAAAAAATATACAACAACCCTAATGGTCAACACAGAATAGTAATATACAGTACACTGATACCTTAATAATATAGTACAAAATGGAGAATTAAGTGAACTACAACCACACTCAGTGACATTAAGTGGGTAGATGAATCTCATATACTAATCTTGAGTGAAAGAAGCCAGACATAATATATACAGTATTATTCCATTCATACGAAAACCAAAAATAAGAAAACCAATCTATATACTCTTAAGAGCTAATAACCTTTGGTAAGGACTTGTTGATATAGGTACTGTCCTGTTTCTGGATCAAAGTATGAGCTGCATGGATTTGTTCACTGTGTGAAAATTCAGGGAGATTTGTGTACTGTTTTGCATGAATAAACAACCTTTTTAAAAGTTTCTGATGAAAACATATAGTTAAGAATCTGTGTATTTCTTTCTGTGTGTGTTAACTACTGTTCGATGAAAAAATAAGAAGAAATTATAAAAAATGAAAGTTGCTATAATTTTCTCTGAAAGTAAATCATCTAACTGACTGAGATCAACAAAAGTCATCTTTATAACCTGATGTTAAATTCAGGAATAATTTAAATGAGAGGGCTATAACAAAAGAATACAGCTCCATAATATGTAAGTATGTCAATAATAAGAAAATACAGTCAACTTCTCCCAATAATACGAAAGTGATTTCGGTGATTGAGAAGTAAGGAAAAAAACAGAACTTCAATGTTTAGGATGAGAACTGAAGACCAGACTTTGTAGAAATGGTTTAAAATCTCAATAAACTATAAAATAATAAAAAATATGTGAAAGAAGTACAAATTTTATCTGCCAAAGAACAGATTTTTAGCATCATTGTGTCAGATTGTTTCAACAATAAAAGCAAAGAAGATTTACAAACAAATTTTATATTGTACATATAATAACTGTGTTCTTTAAGGACATACATGTAATTAATGTCTGTCCTCAGAGTCACAAAATATTATTTTGGAAGGCACAGAGCAATCTGAATGCATGATTGATTATATTTACAATACATTTTGTAGGGGAAAAAAATTGTGAAATCTGGTCTTACTACTGGTGTTTCCTCTCCTTCCACAGTATTAGTCTATTTTCTGGTTCAATAACAAAGTGGCCAACCCAAAATATGATAATTGTTGAGCTGATGGCAATTAAGAAGTAGCAGATGCAGGAAAACTCTCAGCCTGCCCTCTATTTGCCTACAAACAAAACACAGATTAATAAGAGGTATCTCAGATATGCTTTCTACCAAGAAGAAGAAAGGATAACCACTGAAGACTCTTATTTGCAGATAAGATACCAGAGGAATCTACATTAAAAAGCTTTACTAATAATTAGTTTTTATCTGCTATTTATTTGCCAGCCCACAAGCTGTCACTCCTAAAAACTCAAAGTATCATTCTTCTGTCTTGTCAATTCTCTATAAATTGCTATTCTTTGTTGAAGATCATATCTATCTATATAAGCTGCAATTCAAAGCCATCTCCTTCAGAATTACTCATTCCCTAGGTGGCTCCCATGCATATATTAAATACACATATTAATACATTTCTGTTTGTTCTCCTCTAGTGAATCTTTTAATAGAAGGGTCTATTCTAACTAGGAACATATTAGGATTAAGGAAAAATATCTTTCTTCTCCTTCAATATATAAACAAATTTATGATGAACAGGAATTTATAGGGCATATAACATTTAAAAGCCTGAATTTAGACTGTGCATAGATTTTGTCTTTTTCTGAGATGACAGATTCTCCACTATAGGGAGATCCAAGAATGCTCTAAAAGGGAATGAGATGTAAAGAAGAATAAGGTGGGGAAATCAATACTACTTTAACCAGATAAGAATAGGTTGCAGGAAATAGTTCACTGTATTTCTAGCATATATTAGGCATTTAATAAACATGGCATCAATCAATAAATGAGATGACGAGAGTGATAAGACAGGCTATGGAAAGAAGAAAGGGGATCACAAGGTAAGGTAGAAGATATAAAGTAACTGACCCAGAAGAAAATGAGAAACATTGGACTTTGGACAGAGAGAGTAAGGTATACAATATACATTAAGAAAAAGAAGACTTCTACATTATACCAAAGTTAATATAATCTCCTTATCTTGTGTTTCTTATCAAAACCATGAAAGATATTGATTATAAAAGTAGGCTGTTTTAACCAAAGTGAAGACTGTGGTATGTCTTATCCACTCACCTATATAGTTTTTTCTCCCATTTGTGCTAGGGGATATCAACAGGATCCCTAACCTGCGTTACTCTAGAGTATGTTCTGGGAAGAAAATGCATTACTACATCCATTAACTATAGCTGCTGCTAGACTCTTAAGTTCCACGAGAGCAGAGATTTTTGTCTGCCTTCTTCACTGTTATACATCTACCACATGATACAGGCAAACTCAATAAAATTTATTGAAAGAATGGAGCATACACGGCATAAGAGATGCTGAGCATTTGTGCATGTGGCTGAAGTGGTTCAAAATGGGTGTCTCGGGACCCTAGAATTACTAACAGAAATCAAAAGAGTATGCTTTCAGGCAGATAAATTAATTATTAAAGAAACTGATTCTTGGCTCAACACTTTTGATCAGTTAGCTTAGCAATCACAGCAACAACAAAAATAAATAAATGGGACCTGATCAAGTTAATAAGTTTCCGCACAGCTCGGGACACAATCCAACAATTCAAAGAGACAAAATTTAGAGTAAGAGAAGATACTTGCATGCTACAAATAAAAAAAAAAGTGCTAATAACAAGAATTTACAGAGAACTCAAGCAAAGTAACAAGAGCAAATAACCCCATTAAAAACTGGGCAAGAAAACATGAACATAAACTTTTTTCATGAGGACAGAGGAATGACCAACAAACACATGAAAAAAATGCTCATCATCCCTAATCATCAGAGAAATACAAACAAAACAACTTTGAGATATCACCTAACCCCAGTTAGAATGGGCCATATCACAAAGTCCCAAAGCAACAGATGCTGGCATGGCTATGGGGAGAAGGGAATGCTCATGTGCTGTTGGTAAGACTGAAAACTAGTACAACCTCTGTGGAAAGAAGTATGGAGGTTACTCAAGAAACTGAAAGTAGACCTACCATTTGATACTGCAATCCCATTACTAAGTATTTACCCCCCAAAAGAAGACATTTTACTATAAGGACATCCGCATTCAAATGTATATAGCTACATAATAAACAAACACAAAGATGAGGAAACAACCAAATACCCTTTAATAAATACATAAATGGATTAATAAATTGTGGTATATGCATACCATGAAATAATATTGAGCCATAAAATATGATAGGGATTCTGTATCTTTTGTAACAACCCAGACAAACTTGGAGAACATTCTCCTAAGTCTCAGAAGAATAGAAAAACAAGCATAATTGTACTCAGTACTAAATTAAAACTAGTATATTAACAACTACATGCTCAACTAAGAGAAAAACTAAATTAAATTCCAGTGTGGGAGAGGGGTTAGGTAAGTTCCCACCCAATAAGTACACTGCACGAGTATATGGCACACATCCTGAAGGACACAAGTACAACTCTACAACTTGGACTTTAACCTTACAGAAGCAAATTATGTAACCTAACTACATTAATCTGAAATCTTCAAAAAAAATCAGATGCCATAGGAATAGACTTAATAGACTGAGTAGGAAACCAGTTTCTCCAGACAACAGTAAAAATGACACTCTTGGCTAGCAGGGAAATAAAAAAACCTGGAGAGGATACAGTCACAGTCAATTCATGTTACTATAACAAATTATCAAGAGACTTATAAACAATAGACATTTCTCATAGTTCTATAAGATACAAGTCCAAAATCTGCACGCCAGCATGATCAGGTTCTTTTGAAGGCCCTGTTCAAGGCTGCAAACTGCCAACCACTTGTATCTTCATATGGTATAAAAAGAGTAAGCTGCATGCCCTCATCTTCTAAGGCAGTGATTTTCAACTGGTGTGCCATGGAAATTCTTAAAGATCATTAATTAAATTATTCTCAAAAGATGTTCAAAGCTTAAAAAGTATATTCTATTTTTTACTCTTTTTTGATCAACATCTTAGCAGTGGATTTGTTACTTCACTCACTATGGAAAGTTCTCTTCTGTTTAAATTAGTAGGATAGCTGGGCGCAGTGGCTCATGCCTATAATCCTAGCATTCTGGGAGGCGGAGGAGGGTGGATTGCCTAAGCTCACAGGTTTGAGACCAGCCTGGTCTCTAAAAATAGCTGGGCATTATGGTGGGTGCCTGTAGCCCCAGCTACTCAGGTGGCTAAGTCAAGAGAATTGTTTGAGCCCAAGAGTTTGAGGTTGCTGTGAGCTGTAACACCACAGCACTCTACCAAGGGTGACAAAGTGAGACAAGGAAGGAAGAGAAGGAAGGAGGGAGGGAGGGAGGGAAGGAAAGAATTAGTAGGACACTGGCATGGTAAAGGGATTATAGAATTATGCTTTTCTATATATGATTTCCAGCCAGGCTACCCTTCCTCAAGGGCCCCTGCCAATACTTCAAGCATCATTGCTCTCCATGCACCATCTCATTCCTCTGTCTCTACAGTGAAATACTTAATAGTCTCTGAGGCACAAGATAATTTCCAAGAATGTAATGACAATAGAAGGCATTGTCATAAATAAGATGGCTATGGCTTGTTAAAGGATGGAGAAACAGAAATTATAGGTGTGATACCAAGCTTTCCCTTAGATCAGCGGTTCTCAAACTATGGGTTGCAACCAATGAAAATACATCCTGCATATCAGATATTTACATTATGATTCATAACAATAGCAAAATTACAGTTATGAAGTAATAATAAAAATAGTTTTATGGTTGGGGGTCACCACAACAAGAGGAACTGTATTAAAGGGTCACAGCATTGGGAAGGTTGAAAATCACTGACTTAGATGATCACATTAGCATTTCTGTGAACAAGAATCCAACATGAGTGAAGACTACACCTTAAAATGTATAGTGTCTATTAACACAGGGCATCATATAAAAATCTAATTACTGACTGTCTCCCTTGATTTTGTGGTCTATTATATTATATTTACCAGAAAACACTAATTTTTAAGTAAAAGGAAACTTCAGTAAACAACAGATGAAAGCCCACAGTTATACATTATAGGAAATTTCACAGGGAAAGAAGTCTATAGGTTGACTGAGTAAAATAAAATACCTGAAAAGTAGGTCAGGTACAGTGGCTCATGCCTGTAATCCCAACACTTGAGAGGCCGAGGAGGGTGGATTGCCTGAGCTGAGGAGTTCAAGACCAGCCTGAGCAAGAGCAAGACCCAGTCTCTAAAAAATAACTGGGCATTGTGGCAGGCACCTGTAGTCCCAACTACTTGGAGGCTGAGGCAAGATAATCGTTTAAGCCCGAGTTTGAGGTTGCTGTGAACAGTGATGCCATGGCACTCTACCAAGGGCAATAAAATGAGACTGTGTCAAAAAAAAAAATACCTGGAAAGTGACTTTTTAAGGGGCACAGAGCATGACACAAAAAAAAGAGAGAGAGAGAGAGAGAAGATAGTACATGAGCAAAATGAGAATGAATGATCTACCTCTTGGACAAATCATGAGGAGAACACATGCAGTCAAGGTGACAAACTACTGCAGTAGAGAATACTTTACAAAAGAGTAAAAAGAAGCAAGCAGCCTTGATGATTCATGAATACATAATATAAAAGAAACTTAGCAGAACCGACTCCCCACATAACTAGGGGAGACATCATAAGCTACCTGAGAAACAGTCCTTCCCAGAGAATGTAAGTCCCACCAAGGTGGGAAAGGTAAGTAGTATGTTTATTATTTAATCTATAGTCCTGAAATACCAGCCAAGGGTAGGGAACCTGTGGCCTCTTAAGGATACATGTGGCCCTCCAGATCCTCATGTATAGACACTCAACCATATCCACACTTCACAATAAAATGTGGATTCAGTTAAAAGGATGCACTAAAGGATCCAGAAGGCCACATGTGGCCCCAAGGCTACAGATCTCCAGCACTCAAATGCATATTTGCTGAATGAATGAATGAATGAATGAATGAGGATCATCACCAGATCTGGATATTTTTAGGTTTGAAGCAGGGATCAGGGGTTACCATTTTTATATATAATAAAAAAATAACTGTTTAAATGTATTATACTGTTTCAATGTATTCCTAAAATGTTTATATCCACAACTACCTGGTCTATATTTCAGATATTCCTGTGAGGGAAGATAGTTATAGAATGGGGTTAAATAGGTGACATATGACAACTCTGTAATTTTCCTTTATTTTTAAATCAGATTGCACTGCCATGTGCAATTTTGGGGAAACATTTCAGTCCCATTAAAGCTCACAAAAGAATGAATAGGATTGTGGCATGACATTTTTTTAAAAACTTATTATGGATAAGTAGAAAAATGCACTGATACCGAAAACTTTATTCAATACAGTTGATCTGAGATCAACAATTTATCAGAGACTCAATATTCTGGCCTATGGTGTCAGGTTTTTTTTACATAAGTAACACTATAATTTATCTAATGGGATGGGTTAAAAATTAGTCAGAAATAAGACAACTTTAATTTTTTTTGAGACAAAGTCTCACTTTGTCACCCTCAGTAGAGTGCCATGTGTCATAGCTCACAGCAACCTCAAACTCTTGGGCTCAAGTGATTCTCTTGCCTCATCCTCCCAAGTAACTGGGACTACAGGTGCCCACCACAATGCCTGGCTATTTTTAGAGACAAGGTCTCCCTCTGGCTCAGGCTGGTCTTGAACATGTGAGCTTAGGCAATCCACCAACATCAGCATCCCAGAGTGCTAGGATTATAGGCATGAGCCACCGTGCCTAGCACAACTTGAATTCTTAAAGAATGCAAAATGATTAGTGAAAATAGATACTGAGATACTAATAATGTAATCTATAATGTGATAACACCACACCATCAATCACATGACAGAAGAGACCAAGAACACATACATTATTGAAATGGCAGCTTTCCACACCCTGTTTGTTCTCTAACAATTTTTTTTAAAACTAAGACTACCTGATGGTTCACAAACACTCCCCAAAGACAGAAAAGCAGATTTAATAGGAAAGGGGAAAAATTAGTTTAGTTCTGGAAGTGTCAAAGATAGGTATCTGTGTAATATCTATGCAAAGAGAACCTGTGCAGAGATTCCAATGTTGATTGCCTTGGCCTTTATGACTTATTGCCTCAACCAACTGACCCATGATGGTCTATACATAGATGATCATTATAACATGTACCATGATATTAATACAGATAAAGAACAGAGGTGTAGTAGCCAACTAAATTTAAAACTCAAGAGAAGGTATATGGAGTACAGACTTTTGGGTGTCAGCAAACAAGTGCTGGCAAAAACTACACAGAGGTACTTTGACTCTCAGCCTTGTTTTAGTTAGAAATTGGTACCATATTTTCCTTCTTGTTCTAACAATTAGAAAACTGGACAATATATACAAGAAACTACTGTTTGCAGTCACTGAACAACAGACAACACAGGACTATGTTTCTGAAAAAAGGGAAACAAATAAGATAGGCCCTACCATTTCCATAGCTTGCCAACTGAAAAGTAGTTTGTGGATGGTAACACACAGAGTGGGAACAAGCTGAACCTGAAAGTCTTGCTCAGTTGAAGATACAAAAATCAAAGTTCAGAGAGGCTGAAAGAAGACAGAAATGGGAGATGTTTGTGTTCTAATCAATAAGAATGCAGAGAAAAAAAAAACAGGTCAGACCTTACTAGTGGAGCTAAGCTAACCAGAAAAGGATACTTTATATATGGCAAAATAAAGCTTTAAAAAGAAGCCTCGAAACAGCAAACTGGGAGGAGGAGCCTGATGGCGGACTGGACGGATGTGTAGCCCATCTCTCCCAAGTCATCAGGTGAGAGGGAAGGGGCTCTGGATCTTTTCCCCTGGTGGATTATTGGTGTGAATAGACAGCTGGAGATGCACAGCGAATTGGCAGATTGCTAAATTTGAGGTATAATTTAAAACCACAGATCCTGCTGTAGAGATTTCCCCTGCCCGGCTGTGCTGGCTGGCAGCTGGCCCCTCCCTCACGGAGGACAGCAGTTCACAGTTCCTGGCAAAACCTAATTGATGAATATTTCAGTGAAGTGTGGATTCCTGAGTGGAGTTTGGCGATCTGAAAGGGGTGCTGCTCAGAGCCACAGGGGGCTAGGCAGCCCGATGGAAAATTGTGGGGCAAGGATCCCGCCTGGGAAACAGACATTCTGAATTGTCGGAAATGGCAGATACCTTTTCACAGAACAACAGGAGTGATTAAATAGACCAGACCATTCCTAGCAGGGAATATTGGTGTGGACTAGCAGTTCAGGCTGTGCGGCAAACTGACGGGTTGCTGGACTCAAAAGTGAGACTCTAAGTCGCAGAAAGTGAAGAAAAGGTCTCTGCACACCACAGCAGCAGGAGCTGGCGGCAGCCAGCCCCTCCCACACAGATGATTGCAGTTGCCAGTTTGCAGGAGAACATGGGAGCAGAGTAGAAAGATTTGTGAAGCGTGGACTCCTGCACCGAGTTGGGAGGTCGGATAGGAGTGCCACCTGGAACAGAGCAGCCGAGGTTGGGCAACAGTTAGGAAACAAACTTTTATAGAAACTCCAAAAATTGCAACTGGCCAGGTAGGGTGGATACCGTGGTAACCATGTAAACTGTGAATCAGGTATAAGCCTGGGAACCACTCACACTGCTACCTGGTGTCCAGAAAGTATATTGCATTATACATATATTCCTACTAAAGTTGACCCCTATGTCATACGTATAGATGTATATTTCTATATATATACAAGAATAATATTTTTGTGGTTGGTGCCTTTTTTTCTCTTTTTTTCATCCTTTTCTTGTAGGAGCTATTGTTAATTTTTTTATTTTCATTTTTTCTATTTTTAATTTTTTTCTTTCTTCTTTTTTAACTTTTATATGAACACTACTTTTTTTTTCTTTCTCTCTTCCTCTCCTTCCCTTCTTATGATTTCTGAGCGTGCTTTACATCAGATTTTTAGAGTTTTTTTTGTTTTCAATTGTTTTACGGTTATCATTATTTGTATTGTAGCTTTTGGGGTTTTTTTGTCTGTATGTCTATGTGTTTCTGATTGTTCATGCATCTGTGGGCTTGTGTGTCTGGTATCCTTTTTATCTGTTTATTTGCTCATTTGGTCTCAATGTGTTTGGTGTTTTGCTAAATCCTCAGGTTGGCTATTTTCCCTAACTCCAATTTTCACATTCAACAAGAACAAGGGGGAATGGGGGACGATGGCTGATTGAAGCCAGCTCTCAACAGAAGCTCCAGTCCAGAGGGAGAGATAACAGCCAGAAAGAACCCAACAAAGCTGAAGGAGGGGAGCTGAGCTGAGAGATGAGATAGATAATTGCTCGTCTTCCCTGCTGAGGCAAGCTTCGACTCCAAAGAAATTATTTTCAGGTACAGATCTCATCCCAAAGAGGTTGTGTGGCCGTCCCCTCGCCTAAGAGAGTTGCTTGCTTACTGTGTAATCTCTACTGGTGAACGATAAACTGAGGCTATCCTTCCTCACCCCACTGGAGGGAACTGCTGGAATTTGGGACTCCTTCTCAAGAGAGCCACTGCTGTGAGTCTAGGAATTCCATTGTCTGGCAGGTAATTTGAACAAATATTTTCCTCACCACCTTGATTCTTCAGGTTAACCCTGGCCTGGCAGTCTAGAAGTCCAACTCCTCCAGAATCCAGTATGTCTGCATTTCTTGGCTAGGACGGGGCATTGCATAGATGGTGGTGGTACAGCTGTGCTATACCTGTGAATCCAGTAACCATACAGAAAGACATAGATGGAAAGGTAATTTACCTGGCACAAAAAAAAGATTATCTCAGCAGCAGACAGAGGCTTAGGTTCCTGCACTGCGGGTGGAGGCTCAGAAACTGCTGAGGTGCACGAACCCAAGAGGACGCACCTCCCACCCAGCTTCATCATTAGTAGAGTGATCCTGCTGGGGTCTAACTCTGGAGAGTCATGTCCCCAACTCTGTGGCCTGCCATAGGGAACCAGACCTCACACTATAGGGATTCCAGAGCTGTAGAATAGCGGCAACAAAGGTGCAGTGGCTGAGGAAGAAATTCTTTTGCTGTCTGGATATCCTCAGGTTTGGACTGAGCTCAGATGGAACTTTCTTCAGCTGCCATTGAACACCTGAGGCAGGCAAACCTCAGCTTCCCCTGCTGGATGGTGCAGACTGTAGTAACCATGAGGAAGAGGCAATGACCTCACTTTGACTCTGTCAGGCACATAGCCCTGGCAAATTTGCTTATTGGACAGAACAGGACCACAGAGAGTGGGTTAACAGATTGCCAGTGGGACTACCAGAGACTGGGGTGACCAGAGTCCGGTGATGAAGGACGACCGAGGTAGGGTAAGAGGCATCAACCCCATGGCTCTAAACCTCCTATTGGACGGGACTTTCTGACCCCTCAGAGCACCAGAGGCACTCAAATCACACTTGAGCTGGCAATAGTCCCTTAACATCTAGTAGCAGGAGTCCTCTTGAACGCTCCAGCTAGAGAGTGGAGGCTGTCTGTGACAATTAGTCTGGAACTCATGAACTGGACAAATGACCCAAGGACCCTCCAAGGTGGGACCCAGGTTTTACTGTACTGGGAAGGTTTGATTGTCCTCTTCCAGATATTACCAGTGAGGGAAGGAATGTGCTAGTTGCTTGTATTTCACCAAAGCTAAGATTGCAACCCAGAGTCACTGATTCACTAGGATTGAACAGAGATCAGCTGAATACAAGATAGAGCTACCTACCCCCACTACACCAAGCAGGCCTCTAGAATCACACTGTAATACTGTACAGGTCCTTTGAAAAATTGTAGAGAAAAAGCTGAAGTCACCAGTCCCAGTTCCTAGATGAAGCGCTGGTCAACCACAACCATAGAAGTTTCCAGTCCAATTTCACCTTACCTGCTCATCTAGCTGAACACTGGAAAACAATCATGGGCCGGATTCAGTTTAAAAACTTTGGCAACATGAATAAACAGAACAGTTCAACTATCCCAAGGAATGACAAACCAGCCAATTCAGAGGATCCTATTCACAAACAATTGGCTGAGATGTCTGAAATCAAATTTAGAATTTGGATTGCAAACAAGATCAAGAGAATGGAAGTAAAGTTGGAGGTAGAAATTGTAGGATTAATTCAGAAGATATCTCAAGAATTGAATGAATTCAAAGACAAAATCACCAAAGATTTAGACACATTGAGAAAAGAAGTTGCAGCCTTACATGATATGAGAAATACAGTAGAATCCCTCAGTAACAGAATGGAACAGGCAGAAGAAAGGATTTCCAACATTGAAGACAAAGCTTTTAAACGATCCGAAACACTCAAAGAGGAAGAGAAATGGAGAGCAAAAACAGATCATTCTCTCAGAGAGCACTGGGATAATTTGAAGAAAAATAATATTCGCCTTATAGGGATCCCTGAAGGTAATGAAGTAGCTTCACAAGGCACAGAGTCCCTTCTTCATAAGATTATGAAAGAGAACTTTTGAGACATGCCAAGAGATCCTGAAATCCAGATAGCAGATAGTTTCAGAACCCCAGAATGACTCAATCTGAATAAGTCATCTACCAGGCACATCATAATTAACTTTACTAAAGTTAATATGAAGGAGAAAATCCTGAAAGCAGCCAGACGTAAAAAACACCATAACCTACAAGGTGAAGAATATTAGAATGACTACAGATCTCTCTGATGAAACCTTTCAAGCTAAAAGAGGGTGGTCATGGACTTTTAATCTCCTAAAACAAAATAACTTTCAACCCAGGATCCTGTACCCAGCTAAACTGAGTTTTATTTATGATGGAGAAATTAAAGACTTTAATGACATTCATATGTTGAAGAACTTTGCCATAACTAAACCAGCTCTCCAGGATATCCTCAGACCTGTCCTCCATAATGGCCAGCGCAACTCTCTACCATGAAAGTAAACTCACTCTGAAACTTTTGATCAAATCCCAAATTCCACAGTGGCGAAAGGATTAAAAATGTCCACTGATATTTCAAAAAGCTCGATACCCAAAATTATACCAGGCCTATCAATATTCTCAATTAATGTGAATGGATTAAATTGTCCTCTAAAGAGGCACAGGCTGGCTGACCGGATACAAAAACTCAGGCCACATATCTGCTGTATACGAGAATTTCATCTTACCTTAAAAGATAAATATAGACTCAGGGTGAAGGGATGGTCATCTATATTCCAGGCAATTGGAAAACAGAAAAAACAAGTGTTGCAATTTTATTTGCAGATACAATAGGCTTTAAACCAACAAAAGTAAGGAAAGATAAGGAGTGTCACTACTTACTTGTTAAGGGCAAGAGTCAATACGATGAGATTTCAATTATTAATATTTATGCACCCAACCAAAATGCACCTCAATTTATAAGAGAAACTCTAACAGACATGAGCAACTTGATTTCCTCCAGCTCCAAAGTAGTCAGAGATTTTAACACCCTTTAGCGATGTTAAAAAGATCCTCCAAAAAGAAGCTCAGCAAAGAAATTTTAGATTTAAACTTAACCACCCAACAATTGGATTTAACAGACATTCACAGAACATTTTATCCTAACAAAACTGAATACACATTCTTCTCATCAGCTCATGGAACATACTCCAAAATCAATCACATCTTAGGTCACAAATCTAACCTCAGCAATTTTAAAAGATTAGAAATTATTCCTTGCATCTTCTCAGACCATCATGGAATAAAAGTGGAAGTCAGTAACAAGAACCTGCATACTTATACAAAAGCATGGAAACTGAATAATCTCATGCTGAACGATAGCTAGGTCAGAGACGAGATTAAGAAGGAAATTACCAAATTTTTGGTATAAAACGACAATGAAGATACGAATTATCAGAAACGCTGGGATACCGCAAAGGCAGTCCTAAGAGGGAAATTTATAACACTGCAAGCCTTCCTTAAGAGAACAGAAAGATAGGAAGTTAACAACTTAATGGAAAATCTCAAGCAATTGGAAAAGGAAGAACATTCCAATCTCAAACCCAGAAGAAGAAAAGAAATAACCAAAATTAGAGCAGAATTAAATGCAATTGAAAACAAAAGAACTATACAACAGATCAAGAAATAAAAAAGTTGTTTTTTTGAAAAGGTCAATAAAATAGATAAACCTTTAGCTAACCTAAGCAGGAAAAAGAGAATAAAATCAATAATTTCATCAATCAGAAATGGTAAAGATGAAATAACAGTACTCCTCAGAAATTCAAAAAATCCTTAATGAATACTATAAGAAACTTTTTTCTCAGAAATATGAAAATCTGAAGGGAATCGATGAATACTTAGAAGCACGCCACCTCCCATGACTTAGCCAGAATGAGGTGAAAATGTTGAACTGGCCTATATCAAATTCTGAAATAGCATCAACTATACAAAACTTCCCTAAAAAGAAGAGTCTGATACCAGACGACTTCACATCAGAATTCTACCAAACCTTTAAAGAGGAAGTAGTACCTATATTACTCAAACTTTTCCAAAATATAGAAAAAGAAGGAATACCATCCAACACATTCTATGAAGCAAATATCACCTTGATCCCCAAACCAGGAAAAGAACAAAGAAGAAAAGAAAATTATAGACCAATATCACTAATGAATATAGATACAAAAATATTCAACAAGATCCTAGCAAACAGAATCCAGCAACAAATCAAACAAATTACACACCACGATCAAGTGGGTTTTATCTCAAGGTCTCAAGGCTGGTTCAATATATGTAAATCTATAAATATAATTCAGCACATAAATAAATTAAAAAACAAAGACCATATGATTCTTTCAATTGATGCAGAAAAAGCTTTTGATAATATCCAGCATCCCTTCATGATCAGAACACTTAAGAAAATGGATATAGAAGAGACATTTCTTAAACTAATAGAGATCATCTACAACAAATCTACAGCCAATATCATATTGAATGGAGTTAAATTGAAACCATTTCCACTCAGACCAGAAACCAGGCAAGTTTGCCCATTGTCTCCATTGCTCTTTAACATTGTAATGAAAATTTTAGCCATTGCAATTAGGGAAGAAAAGGTCATCAAGGGTATCCATATAGGGTCAGAAGAGATCAAACTTTCACTCTTCGCAGATGATATGATTGTATATCTGGAAAACACCACGGATTCTACTACAAAACTCTTAGAAGTGAATAAGGAATACTGCAATGTCTCAGGATACAAAATCAACACCCATAAATCTGTAGCCTTTATATATACAGCAACAATAGCCAAGCCGAAAAAACAATCAAGGAATCTATTCCATTTAGAGTCGCCAAAGAAGATGAAATATTTGAGAGTTTATCTAACAAAGGATGTGAAAGATCTCTATAAAGAGAATTATGAAACTCTAAGAAAAGAAATAGCTGGAAATGTTAACAAATGGAAAAACATACCATGATCATGGCTGGGAAAAATCGACATTGTCAAAATGTCTATACTACCCAAAGCAATATACAATTTTAATGCAATCCCTATTAAAGCTCCACTGTCATACTTTAAAGATCTTGAAAAAATAATACATCGTTTTATATGGAGTCAGAATAAAACCTCGAATAGCCAAGACATTACTCAGAAATAAAAACAAAGCAGGAGGAATTACGCTACCAGACCTCAGACTATACTATAAATCAATAGTGATCAAAACAGCATAGTACTGGCACAAAAACAGAGAGGTAGATGTACGGAACAGAATAGAGAACCAAGAGATGAACCTAGGTACTTACCATTATTTGATATTTGACAAGCCAATTAAAAACACTCAATGGGGAAAAGATTCCCTATTTAACAAATGGTGCTGGGTGAACTGGTTGGCAACCTGTAGAAGACCAAAACTGGACCCACATCTTTCACCTTTAACTAAGATAGACTCTCACTGGATTAAATATTTAAACTTAAGACATGAAACTATAAAAATACTAGTAGAAAGTGCAGGGAAAATTCTTGAAGGAATTGGCCTGGGTGAATATTTTATGAGGAGGACCCCCTAAGCAATTGAAGCTGCATCAAAAATACGCTACTGGGACATGATCAAACTAAAAAGCTTCTGCACAGGCAAGAACACAGTAAGTAGAGCAAGCAGACAGCCCTCAGAATGGGAAAAGATATTTGCAGGATATGTCTCTGACAAAGGTTTAATAACCAGAATCCACAGTGAACTCAAATGTATTAGCAAGAAAAGAACAAGTTATCCCATCTCAGGCTGGGCAAGGGACTTGAAGAGAAACTTCTCTGAAGAAGACAGGTGCATGGCCTACAGACATGAAAAAATGCTCATCATCCTTAACCGTCAGAGAAATGCAAATCAAAACTACTTTGAGATATCATCTAACTCCAGTAAGATTAGCCCACATCACAAAATCCCAAAACCAGAGATGTTGGTGTGGATGTGGAGAAAAGGGAACACTTCTACACTGCTGGTTGGAATGCAAACTAATACGGTCCTTTTGGAAAGATGTTTGGAGAATACTTAGAGATCTAAAAACAGATATGCTATTCAATCCTATAATTAATTCCTCTACTATGTATATATCCAGAAGACCAAAAATCGCATTATAACAAAAATATTTGTACCAGAATGTTTATTGCAGCCCAATTCATAATTGCTAAGTCATGGAAAAAAAACAAGTGCCCACTGACTCATGAATGGATTA
The DNA here is from genome assembly GCF_027406575.1 of Nycticebus coucang. Classification (NCBI taxonomy): domain Eukaryota; kingdom Metazoa; phylum Chordata; class Mammalia; order Primates; family Lorisidae; genus Nycticebus; species Nycticebus coucang. Next base: position 75,175,878 of record NC_069804.1, read on the forward strand.
ATAAATTGTGGTATTTGTATACCATGGAATATTATGAAGCCATAAAGAAAGATGGAGACTATACCTCTTTCATGTTTATGTGGATGGAGCTGAAAAATATTCTTCTTAGCAAGGTATCCCAAGAATGGAAAAAAGTACCCAATGTACTCAGCCCTAATATGAAACTAATTTATAGCTTTCATACGAAGGCTATAACCCAATCTCAGTACAAGAATATGGGGATGGGGGCAAAAGAGGGGAAAGGAGGGGGAGGAATGGTGGAGGGAGGATGATTGGTGGGTCCACACCTAGGGTGCATCTTGGAAGGGTACAGGTGAAGTTTACTAAGTGTAGAGTATAAGGGTTTGAACACAATAATTAAGAAAATGCCATGAAGGCTATGATAACCAGTTCTGTGAAAATATTTCAGACTCTATATGGAATGAGCACATTGTACCTCATGATTGCATTATTATACACAGCTATGACTTAATACAAAAAAAGGATAAAGAAAAAAAAATCAAACTGATCAACTGCCAAATAAATGCCAACAAAGCAAAGTGCAAAGCTCTTAAAGAGAAGTAAGCAAAATCAGTACACAAAATAAACAACAATAAAGATTACTAGAAATATGAAAAAGGGAAAATCTGACCCATAATCAGGATAAAATTGATCAATAGAAAAATGTAGCAAAAGAAGTGATGGAGAACAAAAGAATATATTTTAAAAATGGGGAAAAATACTTAGCAAGAGCTACTGAAAAGTATAGTGTAAGATGTTAAAACAGGCTCGGTGCCCGTAGCTTAGTGGTTAGGGCACCGGCCACATAAACCCGGGCTGGTGGGTTCGAGCCTGGCCTGTGCCTGCTAAACAACAATGACAACTACAACAAAAAAAAATCCAGGTGTTGTGGCAGGCACTTGTAGTCCTAACCACTTGGGAGGCTGAGGCAAGAGAATCGCTTAAGCCCAAGAGTTTGAGGTTGGTGTGAGCTGTGATGCCACCGCACTCTACCGAGGGTGACATAGTAAAATTCTGTCTCAAAAAAAAAAAAAAAAGATGTTATGTAAGGGGGACATTTCAAAAAGGAGGGAGCAGTAAGTATAGAGATCAAGTAGTACAGAGATCAAGTAATACAGACACTTGAAAATGTTCATGGGAATTGATAAGAAGATGCCTGGTGAGTTTGGCCAGGCAGTTCCAGTGAGGACACAGGGATAAGAACCATATTGCAAAGGGTTTATCAAGTGAACAAGATGTGAAGAGATGACAGCCAAATATTCAAGGCAAGACTATCTCTAATCCAGAGTAGGCAAATTGGTAGACATTGTGCCTGTCAAAATAATTTTTTAAATTATTGTGAAACACTTATTAACAATTTCTCCTTTTTCTTCCAGTTGCATTTCTTTCTGACACAGAGAAATACTCCCAGTAGGAATTATGACAGTAAAATTATTACCAAAAAAGGCATTCAGCAGCTTCTGAACCTGAATATTGCTGCCCACAGTGCGGTACAACCCCTCTGTCTTGATCCCTAGAGAAAGAAAATCCAGTCAGTTTTGTTTATATAGTTAGAGCATTCACCACCCCCAGGGTAGAGAAATTAGGTACTTGTACCCTAGAGTCAGTTCACTTAGGAAAGGTTCAACCTATTCTCTTCACGTTCTCAAGCTCTCCCCTGTAACAGGGTAATAATCCTAAAGCATGTATTCAAATAACTCATCCTTTCATTTGGATTATATCTCTTTAATCTGAACAGAAGAAAACAAGTCTATAGTAATTAGAATGATATGTTCAGGTGAGTGGCAGCCAATAGCTCAAAATGGTGCAATCGTGTTAGAAAGAGGCTATGGAATAATTGAAAAGACAAGAAATATCAACCCTCAAGTTGCTTCCAAACAGCAATGTAAAGGAAGAGAGTGTCAGAGTATGGCAGTTGTGACAACAAAGGCTAAGAAAGACTGAAGAAACATATGGAAGAAAAAAGAACCTTGGCTCATACACTATACTTGCCCACATTCTAAATATCTTCAGAGGGGAAAGCAGGGATCGTCATCAACTAGAAAGAATGCTGATACCACGTTTGCCTGACTTTAGCTTTGCTCCCATCAATTTTTATACTAATATGTACTGTGTAATAATTGAACTTTTCTTTAATTGGATAGTATCATATTACTATTTAAGAATACCTGATAAACCATTTTCAGCTCTCTCTCTATAAATTATCCAGACATGCTTAGGTTAACTCTGGTTCTGAATTTCCTGTAACCTTATAGACTGTTTCAATCACACTAGGTTTACAACAGTCTTCATTCCTAAAATGGGTCCTGATCAATACATGATATAACTGCCCCAGTATAAAAGCAGAGTGATCAGATTCAAATGATGCCATGGCCATGGTTCAAATCTTACCTTTGGTCTCAATAATGTTGATGCATTTCCTAACAAACTTGAAACCTACATCATTCAGTTCCACTGTTTCGAGTAAAGAAAAACAGTTAGATACTTCTGCAATATGTGTCATACATCAAACATTTAATGATAATACTGTAATACTACAGTGAGAGAGCTAAGGGACTACAGTGAGACTAAAGCTGATCATTTCTAATCACCTTTAGTTTTAACTCACATAACACAAAATACTTTTATTTAGTTCTTTGCATTATGTCAGCTTTATGCAAGAAAAACAGGAAATTTGAAATGTTACCCTGTAAATGCACACAATTTGAATCAGGTATCCAGAACATGAAATTTATAATGTGTCCCTCTATATTATCACACAAAAAGCTTATGATGAAGACCCTTCTTTAGTTTCATTAACAGACACACTTAAAAAAATAAGGCTGATTTTCATTTTATGTACAGGCAACTGCATGCAGGATTGCATAAATAATACATATCATAACTTGCCAGCATTTACAACAATTAGGACAGCTGGCAGCTGATAACAAACAGTAGTAGACCAAAAACTAGAATGACTCACTTTCTTCTTGTTTTGTTATCGGGCTGTGGTAGATCTACAAAAGAAAAACAGAAAGACACATCTTTTGGGGACAAGACACAATTATATGAGGGACTGTAACTAACAAATGCAATCAGTGTAACCAGGTTTCTTGTACCCTCAGTGAATCCCAACAATAAAAAAAAAAAAGAAACAGAAAGAATCATGGCCATTATGAATTACTTTAGGTAAGTAGGCAAAGAACATTAAAACTTTTTACAAAGATTGACCATAAAAATCATTAGAGACACCAAGACTTTTAACAAGAAAGGAAAGTAGGCTAAACAGAATCATTTTTGCCCATATTCCTAGGAAACAATAAAAGAATTCCTAAAAATTTCCCTAGGTTTCTATAGTTCACGCTACCTAAAGTTGTACCCAATCCATAATAGACATTGACTTACGTGAAGCTTGAAGAATTTTTATGATGAAACAAGAGGTGCATGAGAAAAAGGAAGTGTTTTTCTCATGGATACCTGACTAACGGGCATTAATAGTAAAATGTAAATGTTCCTATCACCAATCTCCCACCACTAGTTAATGGAGGTTTCTCTGTGAAAAGGTGAGTGACCATCTGAAAGAGATCCATGTATTTACCAATACTTTCTTACCTGTCTTGAAGTAGGTATTGTGTTAATGATATGAGACACCAGACAGAAGATTATTTAGTCTTGAAGTCTAGTACTGGAACTACCTGAATCATATTAGAAAATCTTGGGCAAATCATTTCTATTCTCTAGATTTCAAAATTTCTGTCAATAAAGTGATCAAGATTGGCTCAGCGCCTGTGGTTCAGCGGCTAGGACGCCAGCCACATACACCAGAGCTGGCATGTTTGAATCCAGCCCGGGCCTGCAATGACAACTACAACCAAAAAAAAAAAAAAAAAAAAAAAATAGCTGGGTGCTGTGGCGGGTTCCTGTAGTCCCAGCCACTCAGGAAGCTGAGGCAAGAGAATTGCTTAAGCCCATGAGTTAGAGGTTGCTGTGAGCTGTGATGCCACAGCACTCTACCCAGGGCAACATAGTGAGACTCTGTCTCAAAAAAAAAAAAAAAAAAGTGATCAGGATTGGACTAGATATTTCCTCAAGGACCAATCTTCGACAGTTTAACCCAACTCATGCCCATGATGTATAAAGCTAGTGGACTAGGGTGTTTACTAAAGCAGAGATATGAGCAAAACAAGGCTGCAGGAAATAAGTGCTCTTTGCACCATCTGTTAGAGTCAGTTTCAACAGTGCCTCTTTTTCATAAAATAAATTCTACATTTGTATATATCCATGGACATTTCAGCGAGAGAGATTTCTGGACTAACTAGCCTTGCTGTCACTTTTATAAACAAGATATTTATGAAAAGTCTGCCATGAACAAGTTGTTGTGGATCCACATTCAATGGGCCCATGTGCTAACATCCTTCTCCACAAATAGCTATCTGCACCTTTTGATATTTAAAAACCTAAACCATGAGTAAATGTGAATGAATCAACAGATAAATGTATAGCTGAGCCCCCTAAAATACTTCTAGAGTAACATCTCGGGCATGTATGTTAAGCAACAGGTTTCTGGAAGGTGACAGAGGAAAGATCCTAGCCTACTTTCTAGATGGCAGTCTTTACAACAACACTTCTCTCCTGTTATGTTCAAGATTGCTATAAATGTAATCTGAGATCTGGTTATAGATCTTCAGTCTATACAGGATACTGAGGTCACAAAGAAAGAAAAACCATGAATGCATTATCCCTCATAGCCAGCTGGATGAAATCTTATCACTCACAGTCACTAAAACTGTATCCAAAATACTACTGGATCTTAGTAGTTTTCCACCCATCCTTCAGTTACAAACAACTAAAATTCTTAAGAGAACACATTATGGCTTTCCTCTGTTTTTTCAAAGTGACCCTATGAGGTAGAACAGTAAGCCATTCTTTTGAAGAAAAGATAACTGAGTCATAGAAAAGTTATTTAAGAAAAAAAAAAAAAAGAACTTGCTCAAGGTCATACAACCAGTCAGTACCTAAATCTAAATCCAGGCTTTGGGAATTCCAACATCAGGAAGCTAATATTATTCCACATGGCACTAAAAAATGTACTAGGATAATACTGAAGAAAGAATGTTTTCCAAAGATTTCTGACTGTCCATACTGGACTCTGGATGATAATCATTAACTCATTTAAAGGACTACATGTGCTATTATACAACAGCATTCAAAATAGAGTGGTACATTTTGAGATACCAATAGCAATGAATGCCATCTCCTCTGCCAGCTGTACTCTTAAAGAGAATGAGTTGAGTTGCAGATTTAGAGGGAGTAGAAAAATCATTATGATTAAAATCCTAACTACTACTGGGGGGGAGGGGTGGAAAAAAAAATCCTAACTACTTATTCAAATTAACAGCAATTGTTTTCTATCTTTCTATTATAGATGAACACATATTAAATTTATAATACAGAAAGGCTTGATTTTATTTCTTAAGAAAATCTTCTAGGGGGCGGCGCCTGTGGCTCAGTGAGTAGGGCGCTGGCCCCATATGCCGAGGGTGGGGGGTTCAAGCCCAGCCCCGGCCAAACTGCAACAAAAAAATAGCCGGGCGTTGTGGTGGGTGCCTGTAATCTCAGCTGCTCGGGAGGCTGAGGCAAGAGAATCATGTAAGCCCAGGAGCTGGAGGTTGCTGTGAGCTGTGTGACTCCACGACACTCTACCAAGGGCAGTAAAGTGAGACTCTGTCTCTACAAAAAAAAAAAAAAGAAAAGAAAAGAAAAGAAAATCTTCTAGGAATACTGACATAGTCTAAATCTACAGCAGGTTGCTAAGAGATCTGCATTCTAGCCCAGCTTTAATGCTTTACCTGAGAGTGATATTACTAAATCCATCACCCTCACTGGAACTCAAGTACTTCACTAGAAACATGGAAGCAACAATTCCTTTCAAGTCTTTAAAGCTTTGAGTATGAAGAATCTATTATAATTTAATTGTTTTAGACCCACTGAAACCACTACGCTCACACATAGTACATTGGCTTTCGCTGGAAAGTATCCCCAGTGTCAGGTAACTTACAGGTTCTTTCCCATCCATGGCTTCCATCCACAGCCTTCTGTTAGCCTCTGAAAGGGCCTGCAGAGTGATGGTTCCTGGCCTGAGAAAAAAAAAAGACAAGCTTAAAGCAAAAAAACTCACCTAAGTGGAGGGAGTCTTACAATCCAGGGTCCCTCTCTCCTTCCCACTTAGCAGTCACAGCTCTATGGAATGCCAATTTCCCAAAATCTTTTTTGCTTGGAATAATATGGGTTAGTTAGAGAAGAATAACACTGGGAACCCTAGAGGGGATGATATCTTCGTGGTCTAGCCTAGTGCCAGGGTCAGGGAAGGAATAAGATAGCAAATGTCAAGACACAATGCACATCTAAATGGATCCCACTAGGTTTCAGTCAAACTGAGGCTCTTCCTGTCTCTATTCTTGGAAGTCAGCTACAAAGAGTGAGCATGGGCTGGGCGCAGTGGCTCACACCTGTAATCCCAGCACTTTGGGAGGCTGAGGTGGGTGGATCACCTGAGCTCACGAGTTCAAGACCAGCTCTGAGCTATAGTGAGACCTGTCTCTAAAAATAGCCAGGCATTGTAGTGGGCGCCTGTAGTCCCAGCTACTGGGGAGGCTGAGGCAAGAGAATCACTTGAGCCCAAGAGTTTGAGGTTGCTGTGAGCTATGACCCATGGCACCCTCCGGGGGGTGACAAACTAAGACTCTGTCTCAAAAAAGAAAGAAAGAAAGAAAAAAAACGAAGAGTGAGCATGTACACCACAGGCACATTCATCAGTCAGGAAAGTGACTTTACTGCTTCTACCATGTAGGATGTCCAAGAAGCATTTTCAACTGGAAAGAACTCAACAACACTCAGACTGGCTAAGTCACAGGGAGGAGACTTTCTGTCTTACAAGTAATCCTATGACTAATAACAACAATGAATATTTATCAAATGCATATTAGGTACCAGATTCTGTTCTAAGTACTTTACAAATGTTAACACTATTAATCGATATAACAAGTGTATGAAGCAGTTACTACAGTAATCATCCCTAATTCACAAAAGGGGAAGCACAGAGACTAGATTACCCAAGGTCATTTAGTGGGAAAGTGGTAGAGGTATGATTTACATCCATGAAGTCTGAGCCAGCAGCCATATTTTTAAACACTAAACTATAGGGCCTCTTTTGCATGGCAAATAGTTTCAAACACAATTTTATTCTATTTTCCTGCAGGATACCTGACATGGTTTAAGTATTGTCTAAATTCACATGTTAAAACTTAATTACCAACGTATTAGTAGTAAAAGGTGGGGTCTTTAGGAGCTGATTGAGTCATAAGGGTGACCCTCATGGATGGGATTAGGCTCCCTTTAAAATAACTTCATAGAGTGGGTTTGTTCTCTTCTACTTCCACTATGTAAGGAAACAATGTTTATCTTCTCCAGGGAATAAGCAGCAAAGCATCATACGTGAAGAAGAGACCAGACCCTCACCAGACACTAAACCTGCCGGTGCCTTAATTGTGTACTTCTAGCTTCTAGAACAGTGAGAAATACATTTCTATTGTTTATGTAATAACAAAACTCAGATATTTTGTTATAGTTGGACAAATAAGCTAACACGCTACCTAGATATCCAGATACCACAAGCTGATATACACTTGATGGTTTTTTATAAACCTTTATAAAAAAACTAGAAATTTAAGATTAACCATACTATTGCAAGCATAGACTCTATTTGCATTTTCTGGCTTGCTGTGCCATTAGGAAAACTTTGTTCCTCTTATTCCTTCTATAATAAGATGAAATCTGTCCCACAGTCATACAATGATAACAGCGATCACAAGAGACTTCACAGAATCCTGGATAAGTCAATGTGCCTCTCTGTACCTCTGTTTCCTCATCTGGAAGGGTGTTGAAACATAAGCTATAAAGACCTTTTCATTACTGATATCTCTTACTTCATAAAAATACCCCTTAAACAGAAAGCCCACAAATGGTCTTTAAGTCAGAATCCACTGAACACCAGGACATGGCAAAGGGTACTGCATTCTATGAAGTTTACCTTTCATTAACAAATACCCATCCTTTGTCTATATCTAATGGGGCTATAAAATCCAGGAATCTTTGTAGAGACAGCTATCCAACTGAATGATGAAAACAGAAATAAAGAGAGCAGGAATGTGTACAGTAGACAAAAAAGGAAACACCAAACACCAAATAATGTTATTAACCCCTTTATGGAACTCAGCTTTCCCATCATGCAAACAAAGGACCTGGTATGTCCTCTGTTGACCTTACAGAGAGGCAAAGAGAGTAAGTCAGTGACTATTCAGGTAGCATTTGGAGATTTTTAGTTACTACAGAAAGCCAAGTTCAAAGAATTAAATTTATAACGGGATGATAAAATGTAAAAAGTATTAACTTCTAGTTGAGGTTTCTCTACTAATTATCTTTATGACCTAACACAAATCCATTGCCCTCCCTGAAGTCAGAGTCACTCATCTGGAACAAAAAAAGCATGTAGTAAAAAGGTATGTATAGCATATCAGCAGTAGAGGGCAGTAGAGTATAGCCTTGAAGATGAGAATGCCTGGATTTAGAAACAATTTCTCCCATTTACTACCTGTGTAGACTAAGTTCCTTAATTTTTCTCTGCCTCCTTGTCTATATTTGTGAAATGAGGACAATAGCAGTACCTCCCTCATGTGACTAAAGGTAATTATACATTTAGAGGGCCAAGAACAGAGCCTGACACGCAGGAAATACTTGGCAATGTCAGCACTTGTGGTTACTACTACTACTACTACTACTACTACTACTACTACTACTACTACTACTACTACTACTACTGCCCTTCAAGCTATCATGTGCTGAGTGCGTAGTTTCAAATACTTGTAGGAATCTAAATTTTAATAAAATTATTGTCTCTTCTTCAAATAGAAAAAGAGAATCAAAGAGAATCTGTGATCCATGGAACATGGGCACAGGTGTTTGAAGCCAGCTGGAAAGCTGGACTCTGTTCCTTACATCAGACTGGTCAGAAAGAACAGAGGTCATGTCCCTTAGAAAGCTCCATGTGCAGAAAGGGTCACAAACAGATGTTCATTATTATAGTCAATGCTCTATTTCACACGGGAAGAAAATGAAAAAGAGCATGAGTTTTGTAGACCTAAAACCCAGGAATTGAGCAAAGCCTCACTGACTGTGTGATCTTGGTTCAGCAAAGTCAGTTAAATGTAATTGGTTCACAATCTCTATACCTGGAAAATGGGAGAGGGTGTAGATTAAAAAACAGAATGCTTATTAAAGTTTTACAATATATGATTAAAATCATAGACGAGTCAAGACATTTTAATTCCTAGTTTCAGAATTCTTTAGCATTCCATGAGAAGAAGATTTTTTTTTTTTTTCAGACAGAGTCTCACTTATTAACCCTTGGTAGAGTGCTGTGCTGTCACAGCTCACAGCAACCTCCAAATCCTTGGGCTTAGGCAATTCTCTTGCCTCAGCCTCCCGAGTAGCTGAGATTACAGGCGCCCGCCACGACACCCGGCTATTTTTCTGTTGCAATTTGGCCGGGGCTGAGTTTGAACCCACCACCCTCGGTATATGGGGCTGGTGCCCCATCCACTGAGCCACAGGCACCACCCAAGAAAAAAATATTTTTAAAAATAAAAATGAAAATTATAACTTACTATGAGGCATGCATAGCAAAAGATACAAGAAAAATAAAGCAGCCCAAACCTATAACCTCAGGCCAAATTCTGTGCAACTCTTTTGAATTGGGGATATTATTTTCACGAAAGGGAAATCACAGCCAATGGTAATTTTCCCCCTCCTACTGGCCTGAGACTGTGACTGAAATGAAAGAAAGTTTCACAGTGACTAGCAATAACGATTAATTTCATATGTCATTTAAAGTTTTTAAATTTAAAATTCAAAGGTTAAATTTACTTGTTTTTCTTACAGCCCATGGACCAGTATATAATAAATTTTACTTTTAAGGCACTGGGGAGGAAAAAATGCAACTAAGTCCAAATTTTACAAACCATAAGCCATACATCTAAGTTCTGAAAGTTGATAATCACACTATTTGTAGTTCACAAAGTATCTGCAAAGTAGGAAAAGTCCACATCATTTTTGCATCAAGTAAAGGGAATACACTCCTCAATGGCAGACTGAGCCTCCACCCAATACTGCTTTGTACAAAACTGTGTGCCAATTCACTTCTTTTAGTAGTAGTAGATTTAAAAATCAAAAATCTTTGTTATCTTGTCCTTTTTGCAGCATCAGCAAAGAGTGACTTTTTCCATATCTGATGTCAAATCAAATTTTAGGAGAGAATCCCAGAACAAAAGAACAAAAAGTTGACTAAAGCTTACATAGGAAAAACAAGTTGTGGGCCAGATCTAGCAACAGGGATCTCTATGAATGGGTGCCAGAAGAGCCGAGAAAAGCATGTCTTGAATAGACTTGTTCATTTTCATCAACCAGTGATGATAAAGGAAAATACAATACCAACCCAGGCTCAGCAGCTGTCACATCTGTACACTGCCAGTTGAAACCAGCACAACTTACCTTTCATTGGTTTCTATATCAAAACAGAATCTCTTGTCGATAGACTCTGTCTTCCTTCTCACACAGTACTTCAGGGTTAAGTCCAGGGGTCCCTATTTTGAAAGAAAGATTACCAGACAATAAGAAAAAATTCACAGAATAATACTCTTCCTCATACAGTGCCCTCAGTGCCACTTGGAAGGGATATATTAAGACAGCAGGAATAATGTATAGACTCAGTAAGAACCCTGGCCCTCCAAATGGTACTTGCAACAAAATGGCAGATGGTTTCTCTCAGCTCCAAGAATCAATGGATGACACCAGGAATAAAGTCTCAGTGCAATTGTCCAGGCATGGTGATTAAACAGGAAACTCAATACACATTATGTAAATAGAGTATAGGAAAAACAGACAGCCCAAATGGTAGGTATTAAGCATACTGAATAAAATTTTCATGGAGCCTCTAGGAAGGGGTAATTGTGTGGTGATGTTGGGAAGAGAAGACTCCAGGAATCTCTGGCTTATGGGCTCTGCCCAGAAACATCCCTTTGGGGACACACTGAGATAGAGAGAAACTTCTGGACACCAGGAGGAGGACAAAAAACAGTGGAGAACTGGCAAGTGATTGTGTGCATTTGTTCAGTCAAAGGCCATGGCTGACACAGCTATAATCACAACAGCAGCGAGATTGGAAACAGGGAAGGCCTGCCTGGGATGTTTTTTTTTTTTTTTTTTTGGGGGGGGGCACTCAGTTACTCAGTTGAACTACCTTGGGAGAACTTGGGGAACTTAGGCGAGAGTTCAGATGGGTTTAAGCATTGTCCAGGGCCCCAGACTGAGACGCTGAGCCAGAACGGACCTAATATTGTTCACCTTTGGGCCAGGCACAGCCATTGTGGGAGAACTATCCAAGCAGGCTCCACCCTAAGGGTCGCAGAGGGAGACTCGGGCTGGGAGACCTGCGGTGAGTGATCTAGTGACTGAGCAGTGCCAAAGGCCAGGACTGAGACTTTGGGGAAGAGGTGAGATTTCAGTGTTTTGCAGTAGCAGGGCTTCCTAGCAGCCTCAGGCCTCAGAGACATGGAGTAAGACCAGTTTTGACTCACTGGATAAGTGGGCAGCCACATCAGGAGAAATCCCAGCAACAAGTGCTTTCTTGGGTAAGCTTCTGCTTAGCCAAGGTTAATGTTTAAAGTCTCAGGAGAGATTTAGGCTCTCAACCCGTGAGATTTGAGAAACCAGCAGAGGCCTCCAGTCTCCATCTCATACAGCTGTATCAGCATTGTGATTAACATCTCATACCCCAGAAGATCACCTGTTACCCTGACAATATTCAGCAAGATATATATACTGCTTTGTTTTTGTTTTTGGCTTTTTTTTATGTTTTTTATTTCAACATTTTTCCTCTAGATTTTTCTTTTATTTCTTTCTTCATTTCTCTAGTTTAAATATAATTTTCCATTGTTGCCTTCTTAAATAATAAGAACTTCACTTTTGCTAGTGTTTCTGCCCCTATTATTTGGTCTTTCCACCAATTTCATGCCATAAGGTTTTCTGTTTGTTTGTTTTGGTTTGATTTATTGTATTTTTGTCTTTCCCTTCTATTTGGTGGAGGTGGAGTACTGTGTCTGAACAGGCTGACCAAGAGGTGCTGACCTCAAGAAAACCATAAAATCCAGCAACCCCAGAGGTTGGGGGTTTTTTAAGGTTGGGTCAAAGTGCCCTACTATACACCTTTATTACTCCAACTCCTTACTGTGCCTCTCTTTTTTTCATCAATATTCCCTTTTACTCATCCCTCTCCTTTCTCTTTTTTATTTATTTAAAATATTTTTGCCTTCAAGCTCCTCAGTCTTCTCATCTGTTTGGTCCTGTACCAAAAGGACTCATTGAAACCTTAGGCCAGAGGCACAGTAACTTAAAGAGCAAGAGGAAGTGAAAGGAAAATTAGGGCAAGGAAACACATAAAAGAAAACACTCATGAGAAACAATTAGCAGAAAAATCCTGGCAACGTAAAAAAAAAAACAGTAAAGAAAAACCCCTACACAGAACCATAAGGTAGCTACTGCAGAGGAGTCACCTATAACATTTCTGTTAGAAATCACAGAAGGGGAATTTAAAATACAGATGACGACAACAATGAAGGAAATTGCTGAGAAAGTGGAAAATAACCAAAAAACAATGAAGGAAATTGCTGAGAAAGTGGAAAATACCCAAAAGGAAATCCAAAAACAGAATAAAATATAAGATGACAGATATGAAGAATATAGAAAGGATATAGCAGAGTTGAAGGAATTGAAGCAGTCAATTACAGAACTTTGAGATGCAATAGAAAGTATCAACAACAGATTAGACTATGGAGAAAAAAGAATGTCAGAGGTAGAGAACAAAGCTCTTGAGACATCTCAGATAGTTAAAGAGGCAGAAAGGAAGAGAGAGAAAGCAGAAAATTCACTGACAGAATTATGGGATTTTATGAAGCACTCAAACATACAAATTATAGGTATCCCAAAAGAGTAAGAAGAATGCCCCAGAGGAATAGAAGTCATACTAGACAATATTATAAATGAAAATTTCCCAAATATCACTAAAGATTCTGACACTCTCCTTCCAGAGGGATATCAGACCCCTGGTCACCTCAACTCTAATACAGCTTCTCCAAGACACATTTTGATGAACCTGTCCAAAGTCAAGATAAAAGAAAAGATTCTTCAAGATGCCAGGAGTAAGTGCCAATTGACCTACAGAGGCAAATCCATCAGGGTGACTGAAGACTTCTCTAATGAAAATTTTCAAGCCAGAAGACAATGGTCATCTACCTTTAATCTACTTAAACCAAACAATTTCCAGCCCAGAATGCTATATTCTGCTAAGCTAAGCTTTACAATTGACAGAGAAATCAAACCTTTTACTGATACGCAAACATTGAGGAAATTTGCCACAACAAAACCAGCTCTACAGGAAATACATCAACCTGTTTGACACACTGACAAGCACAATGGACCACCAGCAAAGTAAGCACCCAGAAATTAAAGGACAGAACCTAGCTTCCACAATGATGCAAAAGACAAAACTAAGCAATGGACTCTCACAAAATAAGATGAATAGAACACTACCACACTTATCGATTATCTCAATAAATGTTAATGACTTGAATTCCCCACTAAAGAGGCATAGATTGGCTGATTGGATTAAAAAACATAAGCCATCCATTTGCTATTTCCAGGAAACACATCTAGCCTCAAAAGACAAATTAAAACTCTGAGTTTTAAGGTTTTAAGGTTTAAGTTTTAAGGGTTGCAAGACAATTTTCAGGCAAACGGAATTCAGAAGAAAAGAGGGGTTGCAATCTAATTTTCAGATACATGTGGATTTAAAGCAGCTGAAGTCAAAAAGACAAAGATGGTCATTTCATATTGGTCAAGAGAAAAATACAACAAGAAGACATTTCAATTGTAAATATTTATGCACCCAACTTAAATGCTCCCAGATTTTGAAATAGACCTTAATTAGTCTGAGCAATATGATATTCCATAACACCACAATAACAGGGGACTTTAAAACTCCTCTTACAGAGCTGGACAGATCCTCCAAACAGACATTAAACAAAAATATAAGGGACTTTAATGACACTCTAGAACAACTGTGCTTGATAGAACATTCCATCCCAAATCTAAAGAATATACATTTTTGCATCAACCCATTGAACATTCTACAAAATTGATCATATCATAGGAAACAAAACAACCTGAAAAGAATCAAAAGAACTGAAATTTTACCTTATGTCTTCTGAGACAACAAGGCACTAATGGTGGAACTCAACACCAACAAAAAAGTTCAACCCCACACAAAGGCATGGAAGTTAAACAACCTTACGCTGAATGACAGTTGGGTGCAGGAAGAAATAAAGAGGAAATCATTAACTTTGTTGAGAATAAAAACCATGAAGATACAAGCTCCCCAAACCTATGGGATACAGGAAAAGCAGCGGTGAGAAAAAAATTTATTGCTTTACATGCCTACATTTGAAAAACAGAAAGAGAGGGCATAAACAAACTCACAAGCCATCTTATGGAATTGTAAAAATAACAAAAGTCTAAGCCAAAACCCAGCTGAAGAAAAGAAATATCCAAAATTAAATCAGAGATTAACATTGAAAACAAAAGAATCATTCAGAAAATTAATGAAACAAGGAGTTGTTTTGTTGAAAAAAATAAATGAAACAGATAAGCCTTTGGCCAGACAAACTAGAAATAGAAAAGTAAAATATCTAGTAACCTCAATCAGAAATGATAAAGAGAAATAACAACTGATGTCACAGAGATACAAGAGATTATCTCTGAATACTACCAAAAACTCCATGCCCAGAAATTTGACAATGTGAAGGAAATGGATTAATATTTGGAATCAGACCCTTTCTCTAGACTTAGCCAGGAAGAAATAGATCTCATAAACAGACCAATTTCAGATACTGAAATGAAAGAAACAATAAAAAATATTCCAATAAAAAAATGCCCTCTGACTTGGCACCTGTAGCTCAGGCGGCTAAGACGCCAGCCAAATACACTGGAGCTGGCAGGTTCGAATCAAGCCCGGGCCCACCAAACAACGATGACAACTACAACCAAAAAATAACTGGGTGTTGTGGTAGGTGCCTGTAATCCCAGCTACTAGGGAGGCTGAGGCAAGTGAATCGCTTAATCCCAAGAGTTGGAGGTTGCTGTGAGCTGTGACTCCATGGCACTCTACCCAGGGCAAAAGCTTGAGACTCAGTCTCAAAAAAAAAAAAAAGCCCTGGTCCGCATGGCTTCACACCAGAATTCTATCAAACCTTCAAAGAAGAGCTTATTCCCATACTGCGGAAATTATTCCAAAAAATTGGGGAGGAATGAATCTTACCCAAACATTCTATGAAGCAAACATGACTCTAATACCAAAACCAGGAAAAGACCCACCCAAATAGGAGAACTTCAGACCAATTTTACTAATGAATATAGTAATATAGATGCAAAAATTCTCAATAAAATTCCAGCCAATAGATTACAGTTTATCATAAAAAAGTCATACATCATAATCAAGTAGGTTTCATAGCGATACAAGGCTGGTTTAACATACACAAGTCATAATGTTATTCACCTTATCAACAGAAGCAAAAACAAAGACTATATGATCCTCTCAATAGATGCAGAAAAAGAATTCAATAAAATCCAGCATCTTTCTCTAATTAGAACACTACAGAGTATAGGCATAGGTGGTAAATTTCTGACTCTGATCAAAACTATCTATGACAAACCCACAGCTAATATTTTACTGAATGGAGTAAAACTGAAAGCTCTTCCACTTAGAACTGGAACCAGACAAGGGTGTCCTCTCTCATCATTACTATTTAACATAATGATACAGGTTCTAGCCAATACAATTAGGCAAGACAAGGAAATAAAGGGCATCCAAATGGGAGCAGAGGAGGTCAAACTCTCACCCTTTGCTGACGATATGATCTTATACTTAGAGAACCCCGAAAACTCAACCACAAGACTCCTGGAAGTCATCAAAAAATACAGTAATGTCTCAGCATATAAAATCGACAACCACGAGTCAGTACCCTTTGTATACACCAATAACAGCCAAGAGGAGAGGTTAATTAAAAACACAACTCCCTTCACCATAGCTTCAAAGAAAATGAAATACCTAGGAATATACCTAACAAAAGAGGTGAAGGACCTCTATAAAGAAAATTATGAAACCCTAAGAAAGGAAATAGCAGAGGATATTAACAAATGGAAGAATATACCATGCTCATGGCTGGGAAGAATCAACATTGTTAAAATGTCTATACTTCCCAAAGCAATCTACCTATTCAATGCCATTTCTATTAAAATACCAACATCGTACTTTCAAGATTTGGAAAAAGTGATTCTGCGTTTTGTATGGAACCAGAAAAAGCCCCGTATAGCTTAGGCAGTTCTTAGTAATAAAAATAAAGGTGGGGGCATCACCATACCAGATTTTAGGCTGTACTACAAGGCCATAGTGGTCAAGACTACATACCACTGGCACAAAAATAGAGACATAGACATTTGGAATCCAATAGAAAACCAGGAAATGAAACTAACATCTTACAATCACCTAATCTTCAATAAACCAAACAAGAACATATACTGGGGAAAAGAATCCCTATTCAATAAATGGTGCTGGGCGAACTGGATCACCATGTGTAAAAGACTGAAACTGAACCCACACCTTTCTCCATTCACAAAAATTGATTCAAGATGGATAAAGGACTTAAATTTAAAGTAGGAAAGGATAAAAATCCTCAAAGAATGCAAAGGGAAAAACACTGGAACATATTAGCCTAGGGAAAGACTTTATAAAGAAGGCTACCATGGCAATTGCAACAACAAAAATAAACAAATGGGATTTAATTGAACTGTAAAGCTTCTCACAGTTAAGGAAACAACAACCAAAGCAAATAGAAAACCTACACAATGGGAAAAGATATTTGCATATTTTGAATCAGACAAAGGCTTGAAAACTAGAATCTATAGAGAACTCAAATTAATCCACATGAAAAAAGCCAACAATCCCATGTATCAATGGGAAAGATACATGAATAGAACCTTCTCTAAAGAAAACAGATGAATGACTAACAAACATATGAAAAAATGCTCAGCATCTCTAATTATTAGAGAAATGCAAATCAAAACCACCCTGAGATATCATCTAACCCCAGCGAGAATCACAAAATCTCAAAACTGCAGATGCTGGTGTGGATGTGGAGAGAAAGGAACGCTTTTACACTGCTGGTGGGACTTCAGATTAATACAACCTTTTTGGAAGGAAGTATGGAGAAGCCTCAAAGTACTCAAGTTAGACCTCCCATTTCATCCTGCAATCCCATTACTGGGCATCTACCCAGAAGGAAAAAAATCCTTTTATCATAAGGACACTTGCACTAGACTGTTTCTTGCAGCTCAATTTACAATGGCCAAAATGTGGAAACAGCCTAAATGCCCACCAACCCAGGAATAGATCAACAAACTTTTGTATATTTATACCATGAAATACTTTTCAGCCATTAAAAAAGGTGGAGACTTTACATCCTTTGTATTAACCTGGATGGAAGTGGAACACATTATTCTTATTAAAGCATCACACGAATGGAGAAGCATGAATCCTATGTATTCAATTTTGATATGAGGACAATTAATGACCTAGTATACGGTGGAGGGTGGGGGAAGGGGAGAGCTGAGAGAGAGAGAAGGTAGGCATGGACGGGGGAAAGGAAGAGCAGAGAGAGGGAAGGAGGGAGGGAGGTGAGGTCTCAGTGTGTGACACACCTATTGGGGGCAAGACACAATTGTAAAAGGGACTTTACCCAACAAATGCAATCCGTGTAGCCTGGTTTCTTGTAGCCTCAATGAATCCCCAACAATAAAAAAAAAAAAAAATATGTTGGGCAGTGCCTGTGGCTCAATGGGTAGGACACCAGCCCCATATACTGAGGGTGGTGGGTTCGAACCCAGCCCCAGCCAAACTGCAACAAAAAATAGCCAGGCATTGTGGCGGGCGCCTATAGTCCCAGCTACTCGGGAAGCTGAGGCAAGAGGATCGCCTAAGCTCAAGAGTTGGAGGTTGCTGAGAGCTGTGATGCCACAGCACTCTACCAAGGGCAACAAAGTGAGACTCTGTCTCAAAAGAAAAGAAAAATGTTTTTGTATAAATTTGTAGAGAAGTGTAATTTTCTTACATGCACAGATTTCACAGTGGTAAATTCAAAGTTTTTAGTGTATCCATCATCTAAAAAATATATATTATACCCATTAAGTAATTTCTCATCATCCACTCCCCTCCCACATCCATACTCTTCCAAGTCTCCATTTATGATTCCCCAGTTTACAACCATGTGTCTACTTTATTTGACTCCTACATGTAAGAAAGAACATGAGTCATTTTTCTTTCTCCTATAATAACCAGAAGTTCCATCCACATTGTAACAAAACATAAGAATTCATTTTTTATGGATTAATATCATTCCATTGTGTATATATACCATTTTTCTTTATCCCGTCATCCACTGACGAACACTGAGCTTGACCTGATATTTTGGCTTTTGTGAATTATGCTGCAAAAAACATACAAGTGCAGGTATCTTTTTAATACAATGATTGCTTTTTAGATGCCCAGTACTGGGATTGGTAAATGGAATGGTTGTTCTTCCTTTAGGTCTTTCAAAAATCTCCGCGGTGTTTTCTATAAAGGTTGTACTAGTTTATACTCCCATTAACAGTATGTAAAAGTTCCCTTTGCTTACTATCCTTGCCAACATCTGTTATTTTTTGTCTATTAAATAACAGCTATTCTGTAAAATACAAGAACTGAGTCAGAGAACCGAAAGGAAGAAATCATTTCCAGCTCTAATTTGGGGAAATTCAAATAACTCATTCCACCTTCCTTTGCCTTCTAAATAGGGAAACAAGTTCCTCTTTCCATCCTACAAGAAATCTCACATAAAAACTGCTTAGGCTTACAACATTGAATTTTTGCAAGCAGCCACTGAATGAAAAAAGAGGGAAAGGAAAACAAAACGGAGGACTTTCTTCTTCTAGGAGGATATGAAAGTACTTTCTGATGACTCTGCCTTACGTTTTGCAATAAGCACCTCTGAGCAGGACAGAAAATGCCTAAATGATACTATTGTCTAAGAGAGGACCTTTCAGGCCTACCATATGGAAAGTAGTATACCTAGAAAAATAAAACCAAGAGACTGCAAGTCAGATATGACTCACGTAGAACAAATTCTACAGTGCAGAACACGATCAGTTTATTGGAATCACATGGATAACTGCTTTGGCAAGTGGCAAACTAGAAACTGAAGAGGCTTGTAAAGTCATGAGTGAATAATTGGACCATGACAAAAACATATATGTGGATTCTGGAAACCCCATTTGATAACATTTCTCAATAAGTCCATCCCATTACCTACCCACATTCAAGGCAGATCTTGTGGTTAAAGAAAAAAAGGGGGCGGTAATTGTCAACAGCTTACAACAAAAATCTCCCTCATCTCTAATTTCACATGAACAAGCCGCACAAAACAAATCTTCCAAAGAAAGCAACAGCAATGGAGAGAAATTGGCACAATTTTTCTCCAAATTCCTCCAATTGGGTATTCGTGTACTACTTCCAATGCTAACAAATAGACCCTGAAGTGCTTCCAACAAATAATTTGTAAACAGTGTAAATGCTTAAAAATCATGCACTAACACCCTCTCTGAAAGCCAGTGAAAAGGGGGAAAAACACATTGAAAAACTTTAATAATATAAACGATCTGATGACCAGCTTCCATTTTAAGAAATCTTCTGTATAAAAGATCAGTCTCTTCCAGGTGAGTAAACTATCATCTCTATGTGTTAAACTTGTCATTTTGTAGAGAGGGTCAAGTTTTAGAGGGCAGAAGAGAGAAATTAACTACTTACAGATAAATATTACATAGAATATGGGTATATTATTCTAACTTTCAGAAACAAATCTATTCCGTTTTTTATAAAAGGAATATTAGAAATTAATTCACAGGGCCAGGCGCGGTGGCTCACGCCTGTAATCCCAGCACTCTGGGAAGCCAAAGTAGATGGATTTCTTGAACTCAGGAGTTTGAGACCAGCATGAGCATGAGCAAAACCCTGTCTCTAAAAAAAGAGAGGCATCGTGGCAGGCACCTGTAGTCCCAGCTACTTGGGAGGCTGAGGCAAGAGAATCACTTGAGCCCAAGAGTCTAAAGTTGCTGTGAGCTATGACACCATGGCACTCACCCACAGTACAACTAAATGAAACCCTGTCTCAAAAAATAAAAATTAATTCATATTTCAAAATTTGCAACTTGAAAGAATCCTAGAGGAGAACCTTCTTAAAAGAAATGAATCCTGGCTCGGCACCTGTAGCACAGTGGTTACTGCGCCAGCCATATGCACCAAGGCTGGCAGGTTCGAACCCAGCCTGGGCCAGCTAAACAATAATGACAACTGCAACAAAAGAAAAAAAATAGCTGGGCGATGTGGTGGGCACCTGTAATCTCAGCTACTTGGGAGGCTGAGGCAAGAGAATCACTTAAGTCCAAGAGTTTGAGGTTGCTGTAAGCTGTGATGCCACGGCACTCTACCAAGGGTGACATAGTGAGACTCTGTCTCAAAAAAAAACAAATGAATCCATAACTTTGCATATTTTATTTGTACAATATGACAGACATTTGTAATGATAATTGGTCTGAAAGAGTTACAAGCACCCGCAGAAGGCCTTACATAATGAACATAGAGATGTTATACAACTGAGTGGTATCTGACCAAATGCAAACATATGCCACGGAAAACATACTGACTCATGCACATGACAGTGGTGGAATTGATAATTAGACAATAAATCTATGTATATTGTTTGCTGAGATGAAGTAATAGACACATCTCCAAAAATGGGGCAAAAACAAGAACTGACCTGCTTAGCACCTGGCTTCTGCTCCATAGGTGTCATGGTAAGCGTTTTGGTCTCTTTCTCATACTGGCAATAGTATTTCACCCAGGATATGCCCAAAGCCCCTAGAAAGACAGGCAAAAATAATCTGACAGAATATAAATATTTTAGCTGGATACTCAAACCATAAGATAGAAGCTCTTTACAGTTTTCTCCTCACATTCAAACTCTCCACCCAGCCTTACTCATGCCCTTTGTTCCAGCCTTACAAAGTCATCTGCACATAAAAAAATTATAACCTTCACAGACTGCTTTCCACATTTGCTCCTGGTTTGCTCCAAATCTAATCTCCCTACCATATTTCTGAATAAAAATACTATGAAGGCTCGGTGCCCGTAGCACAGTGGTTACAACACCGGCCACATACACCTAGACTGACATGTTCGAACCTGGCCTAGGTCAGCTAAACAAAAATGACATATGCAACAAAAAAATAGCTGGGCATTGTGGCAGGTGCCTGTAGTTCCAGCTATTTGGGAGGCTGAGAGAAGAGAATCGCTTAGAATTTGAGGTTGCTGTGAGCTGTGACGCCACCGCACTCTACTGAGGGTGACATAGTGAGGCTCTGTCTCAAAAAAAAAGAAGAAAAAAAATTACTATCAAATATCCCAGAAGCTGGATATTTCTGTCACCTGCTCCTACTTCCCTACAACATGTCCTATTTGATTGGTCATTGGATTCTAACCCCTTTATGTCCTACATGTCTCTTGTCCAGCTGTTTTCTCCTCTCCATCCATTTTAGCAGTAATTTTTAAAGACGTTAGTGCTCTCTTATGTATTTATTTATTTATTTATTTATTTATTTTGAGACGAAGTCTCACTTTGTCACCCTCGGTAGAGTGCCATGGCGTCACAACTCACAGCAACCTCAACTCTTGGGCTTAAGTGATACTCTTGCCTCAGCCTTTCAAGTAGCTGGACTGCAGGTGCCTGCCTTAACACCCATTTTTTTTTCTTTTCTTTTTTTTTTTTTTATAAAAATTAGGTCTCTCTCTGGCTTAGGCTGGTCTCGAACTCTTGAGCTCAAGCCTACCTTGGCCTCTCAGAGTGCTAAGATTACAGGCTGTCTTTTTTTTTAATGTTATAAGATTACTACAAATAGAATAAAAATTCACTATCTGTTCAATCATCCATTTCAGAGGCCTGTCTCCAGTTCTCTCACTTCTGATTAAACTTTTTCAGTCCAACCTCTATTCTTTTGTTAGAGGAATATTACTTAAATATATCACTATGTTTTTGTCATGGGCCAATTATTCATTCATGACTTTATAAGCCTCCTCAGTTTCATGCATGGCTTTCCACATATCTCCAAAATTCTTAGCCTGCCTACAATCCCGTGATAATTTAATGAAAATTTAACTTTCCAGCTTTGTCTTTTGTTCCTATGTTCTATCTTCCTTCTATGTTCCTAACTCAATACTTTCTGTACCTACATAAACAGGTATCTATATAATTCATATTCCAAACCAAAGACTTAATAATCACTCAATAGAAAAGTATTATTAATAATTATACCAGGAAAACAGGTATAAAGCAAAACTATTCTTGGCAAATCAGGATCCTACAAATAATCCATGTCTTTCCCACATCTGTACCTTTCCACATGTAGCGCTGTATGCCTAGAATTCCATTCCCCCTTTTCTTTACCTGTGAAATTCATACTCATCATTCAAGTTCTGGTTCAGTAACTAACTTCCTTAGAGAAGCCCTTCAAATATATGGCCAATTAAAGTGCTCCACACATTTCCTTTTAATGATTAATATGCTTCAATATCAGACTGTGAACTTATCCAGGACAAAAATCATAGTTGATTGACATTTACTTTTTTGTATCTCAAATTCATTCTACGATATCTGGCAGAAATGATGCTCTCTAAGCACATATTCAAAAGAACAGCAATATCATACTTATTTGAAAAATAGAAAAGGTAGCCAAAGCATTAGCAATGGTTCTCAACTAGAAGTAATTTTATCTTCCAGGGAAAATTATCAGTGAGTGGAGGACATTTTAGGTTTTCACACCTGGGGAATGCCATTAAAATGAAGTGAGGAGAGACCGGAGATGCTGATAAACAGACTATAATGCACAAGATCCACTACAAAACAAAGAATTATCCAGACAAAAATGTCAATAGCAATGAGATTGAAAAACTCAGCAATACCCAGTAAAAGAAATGAATAAGGGAAAAGGGAGAGACCTTCTGTGAAAACAATGAAAAGTTAATTGGCCTAAGGGGCGAGAAGCATGATAATTTCACTGCTGAAATGACATTCTTTGTGAACTACAGTGATTTTTGCCACTATTAACATATGAGTCTGTATCTTCTGCTGATTCCCCAGGCAGTATAATCCTTAGCAGGAACTATAATCTCAGGATTTGTGAGTAAAAGGCCATACTACAAAAAGGAAATCAAATAGCACATACAGGTTTGCATATTGTTAATCAAGAGGTAAGAAAGGTTGAATTGTTTGCAACATTCAGTGACTGAATGAGTTAATTCATTTTCTTTGTTTAGCAGTGAACAACAAATACTGCCCTAGTATTTGTTGAAATCAAATACTGAAATCAATATATAGTCAGCAAGTGCTTTAACAACAACCAGGTGATCCTAAATCAGTGGATGGAATAGGATATAGTGGTAGGAGCATGGGTTTTGGCATGTTATAGACCTGAATTAAACCTTAAGCCTGCAACCTTCTCAGTGAGTGAATTTCAAATGATGAACCTTGGGAACCTCATGAACTCATGTATAAAACAAATGGTTTCAAAGATTATATGAGACAGTGTTTTTAAATTACTTAGCATCATGCCTGGTACGCAGTATTTTTATACCTCCTTTTGTCTACCTCTCTTTTGCTCCAGTAAAGAAGGAATGAGAAAGATTAACAGTTAACAATCCCCATTTTTCATCTCAGCAAAACCTTAGGTCAACTCACTCCAGAGCATTTGTAATACAAATCCTTAAGTTTCCCTCAATTTCTCCTTCCTTTTCTATTCACTATTTGTAGCCAGTGCTCCAAGAAGTTATAGCTATCAGACGTTCATTACTAGTAACACTATAGATGCCCAGAATTCAGGTCAAGTGATAGTAAGTACCAGGCTACTGAAACCCAGTGGATACCATTGTGTCCCCATACACACATTTTTCTTGTGTATATAAATAGCCTTCAATGGTAGGCTGGCCTGGAAGTTTGCATGTCTGGGGAGCTTCTTTCATCCGTTTCTTAAGTTCTTCCATCTCTTCCCGGGTACTGGAGAAATGATTCCTTGTCTGTCAAAAGACCATCATCAAAATCACAATCATCATCCACCATCATCATAAAGTATTATTGATCAGAGAGAGACTTAGTACAGTTTTTTATACTTACAGTATGTACTGCAACAAGGCAAAAAATAAATGAATAGCGTAGTGACAAAAAAAATTAAACAAATTAATAGCACTAAAAACTAGAAGGGAAACAAATATAATTAGTAATAAACTCATGAAACCACAACTGAGAGACTTTTTTCTAATGGGATTCATATGGTGTTGATTAAATAAGTACTCTTAAAATTATGATCACCCAGACTGACTTCATCTTTACAACAAGGGAAATGGTAGAGAAATCTCGTTACCAAAAGATAATATTATCATGGCAACTCCTAAGTTGTGTCTCAAATACAGTTAATGCCTAGATGACACTGAATCAAATTGTGGCCATAAAAATAGATTATAGGGTATTTTCTTTAAAGAAAGCCCAATAAAGTTATGTTTTCATACTCACAAACAAAAAAATACTAATGGTGAGAAGAAATCTATTTAAAGCTATACAATGGAAACACAAGGCAAGAC
Organism: Nycticebus coucang; assembly: GCF_027406575.1. Taxonomy (NCBI): domain Eukaryota; kingdom Metazoa; phylum Chordata; class Mammalia; order Primates; family Lorisidae; genus Nycticebus; species Nycticebus coucang. The sequence continues at coordinate 75,200,797 of NC_069804.1, forward strand.
ATAGATGTGAAAATGATGAGAGATGTTTTTAATCATTAGTCTAAAATCTATCACGTAATATCAGTGAATAAGGTGTTCTGTGCTGCTCAATTTGGTTGACTCATGCTGTAATTTTCTTGTAAATGAATCAGCCATATATATATACATAAAAGGTTTGTTGTTAAACTCATATGTGTCAAGTTATATATAACAGAAGATTCAAGTGATTAACTTGGTTGTAGGAATATTTTGCAAAGCAATGGAGAATAGAGATGCTCATGTTTGGTGAAGCACAGTACCCAGAAAGGAGGATAATATATCTCAAGAAAAAAAATTAAAAACTATAAGTCACAATCCTCCTAAACATTCAAGTGAGGCTGATTTCCACTATAATTTAACAAAATTTTCATCTAAAACCACATCTATAAATGTCACACAATATAATAACCAATTCAAAGTCACCAACTCAGTGATGTCTTCTCTGATAGTACCGGGCAGCCAATTATTCAATTCTCTATGAATTTTAAAAAATATTTGTCTTGACTCTACTGTACTACTTATCATAATGGATTGAGATTTATTTCAATTTATGTCTGTGCTCCAAAAAGCAGTATATGCCTTTATGAAAAAGAAAAAGTTACATGTATCATAATGCTATGTCCAATGCCTTTTACAATGCCTGAAACACAGTAAATATTCATGGTACCCATAAACATTTGTAAAACATGGGTTAAATAACTGAATGAGTAAAAGACTTTAGGGCTGTTTATATGGCTGACTATAAAAACAAGCATGAGAAAGAAGGTAGAAAAAACCATTACAAATAATGTATTTAATTCACATAATAAGTAAAAAAAAGAGAGGGTGAAATGGACATTTATAATAAAATCTATAGTGAGAGTGTCTTGACTAGGGAAGGAACTTGATACCTGTGCTTAAAGAAGCCTGCAGTTGGGTTCTAATGTGGGAAAGATCAAACAAATTAGAAACAGTAGCCAATGACAAAAACAGGGAAGAGATGAAATTGGAAGAGCAAGAACAATCCAGTATACTAAAATATCTGTGACCAATACCACTATATCCAGACAAATTGGACAGACTGCATTAACCTAGAATTACAAGGTAAAGGAAACTGGGGCTGAAAGTCAATTGGAATAAACAACCACATATAAACTCACATTCTGCAAACTAAGCTGGAGCTGCTGTTTGTATGGAAGGAAATCCTGTGTGAGCTCCACAGTCAAGCTATTAGAAATGAAGAGGCTATGAAGAAAGGCCAAGACCTAGGGAGAACAAGTAGAAATAACTTTATCACTAGCAAATTCTAATTAACCCAATAAAATAGCCATAAACTCAGAAAAGAAACTCCACAAAGTTTACCCAATATAATGTTAAATATAGTAATGGAAACACAAACACCCCTACACATACCTATTGTCATACTAGGTTAAAAAATTGCCCTGGAACCATTTTCAGAAAATAAAAACTATTTATTGTTTTTGATTGTATTCTATGTGTTTATGAATAAACAAATTTATTCATCCAGAACTTCTTCATGTATCACACAAAGCCATTCATCATTTGCAAAGTGTGGGAATGGACTGTGTCTTTTCTATATCTATCCTCAGAACTGGCATATAATAAAGTCCTCAATAAATACATGATGAATGAATGGATAAGTAAATAGATAAATTAATGAAGTCAAATTCTCTACCTTAATGAAAAGTGCCATAATATTAATAGGCCAAAACACCCTGACCCAATATTCAAATTCAAAAAAGTTTCATGGGGCTTTGAAAGGCGCACAAATGATTGATAATATATTTATTAAATGTTTAAAATGTTCAAGCCAATATCAAGTACATATAAATAAAGAGAAAAGAATATATGATTTGCAGTTATCAAATTATAAGTATATAATGTTCTATACTGGCTAAGTAATAGGTAAAAATTGTTCTCAAAATCGTTCTCTTTAGAAAGCAAATAGGTAACCAAATAAGAATAGGCATACACACACTAAATAAATATTTATGTACAAACTATATACTTAGTGTGTATATATATATATATATATATAATATAACACACATAAAACTATATAATATATACATTCATGAGCGTATGTAGAGATATGTGAATAATGCTAATACATCATTTTTCTCACCACAGCTTCTCCATTGTAAGAAATGACCCACTCAGTTATTAAAGCCAGAAACTAAAGATGCATCCCTAATTTCTCTTCCATTCATATCTGTTATGATGAATGGAGGAGAATGGAGGCAGACCTAAACAGGTCTGCCTCTAAAATACTATGTATATCTCTAATACAAGTTTAACTTTTCCCACTACGACTACCTGAACGTAATCCAACATTTCCTCTTGTCTAGACACTGTACTAGCCTCCTAACTGGTTTCCTCCTTTCCACTCTCAGCCCCTTCCCAGCAATTCTCCACACAGCAAAATCAGCCCAGGTCGTATGTGTGTGGTCTCCACACACCAAAATCAGCCCTGTTTAATACCATACAGTGGTTTTCAACTGTATGTCAACTAAAATACTATACCCCTTACTAAGCCTATACTTTCTATACCTTCCAATCAGACATTATCTCCTGTAACTCTTCTTTTCTCTTACCAGTATCTAAAGATACTAAAATTTTAATTCCTCAAGTACATCATTCAATCTTACATGTCTTTCTATGTACATGGTACGTTATTTCCTCACTATTCCCCATAGCTGCAACTTCTCTTACTTTAGACCTCATCTTCAGTGGTTCATACAGAGGTCCTCCTTGAATAACTTGATTTAAATTAGTCACCCATTTTTGCTGTAATATTTCGTCCTTTTTGGTTTTCTTTATAGCTCTCATCACAATTTTCTATTATTTTACTTACACAAATTCTTCTTTCCCTCTAATCCATGTGAATATAGTCTTGATAAAAAGAAAAACTAAGTCTTTCTTGTTCACTATAAAATATAGATTTCTTTGCATATATATATGACATATACACAAATGAAAAGACAGACACACATGGACACAGATATACATGCTCATTTACATTATATAAATACACACATGTGTACACACATGCATACATACAAGTACACATGCACACACATATAAAGATAGACACAGAGAATTTGGAAGTGAAAGTGATACAATATTAACAGTGACTGACTCTGAATTAAAGGATTTGTTATGTTTCTTTAGTTTATCCTATGACCTTTTTCTTTTTCTGTAATGACTATGTTTATAAAAAAAAGAAAGTTATTGAAATTCAATATATTTATAAAATAAAGGAAAATCAGCAATTATAATAAAATAAGCTTAGTGGGTAGGGTACCAGCCACATACACCAAGGCTGCTAGGTTCGAACCTGGCCCAGACCTCCTAAAGAACAATGACAACTGCAACAAAAAAATAGCCAGGAATTGTGGCAGGCGCCTGTACTCCTAGCTATTTGGGAGGCTGTGGTAAGAAAATCACTTAAGCCCAAGAGTTTGAGGGTGCTATGAGCTGTGACACCATGGCACTCTACTGAGGGCAACATAGTAAGACTGGCTCGGCGCCCGTAGCACAGTGGTTACAGCACCAGCCACATAAAGCAAAGTTCACAGGTTCAAACCCAGCCCAGGACAGCTACCCAACAATGACAACTGCAACAAAGAACAGCCAGGCATGTGCTCACTTCGGCAGCACATATACTAAAATTGGAACAATACAGAGAAGATTAGCATGACCCCTGCACAAGGATGACATGCAAATTTGTGAAGTATTCCATATTAAAAAAAAAGAAGAAGAAAAACAGCCAGGCATTATGGCAAACTCCTATAGTCCCAGCAACTTGGGAGGCTGAGGCAAGAGAATCACTTGAGTCCAAGACTTTGAGGTTGCTGTGAGTTGTGACACCATGGCACTCTACCAATGGTGACAAAGTGAGACTCTGTCTCCAAAAAAAAATAAAATAAAATAAACATAGCAAGACTCTCTAAAAAAATAATAGAGACAAATAGGATAGGGGAGAAAGGGAAGGAATATTAGTGAGAGAGCAAAAAATACTTAAGTCACTGTAACCATATTCTTGACATTTATTATTAAACATTAATTATTCTTCACATTTTTTGAGAAACAAATTCCATGATCAAGTTTTCACACATTTGTAGACATTTGCTAAACAACCTTACAACATTCATCAATAGAGAAAACTTACAGGTTCCACAATATTGAACTTCTTGGACTCCTGAACTTCCTGAATTTGATAAACATAATCAAGAGAGGACTCAAAGAAATTATGCCTCTCCTTGTCCACCTGAAGGTCTGCCTAAAGAGGAAAGGCAAGAAATGTCACAGATTGGCATAGTCATTTGTAAAGTCAGTGCTTATGGACTCAACAAAATGCTATAGTTAGAGGAGCAATTAGCCATCAACGAGTGATGTTGTCTTTATTCATTCATTTATTTATTTATTTATTTTGAAACAGTTTCACTATGTCACCTCGGTAGAATGTCATGACGTCACAGCTTACAGCGACCTTAAACTCTTGGGCTTAAGTGATTCTCTTGCCTCTGGCTCCCAAATAGCTAGGGCTACAGGCACCTGCCATAACACCCGGCTATTTTTATTTTTGTTGTTGTTGCAGTTGTCATTGTTGTTTAGCAGGCCTTGGCTGGGTTCAAAACCACCTGCCTCAGTGTATGTGGCCAGTGCCCTAAACACTGAGCAACTGGCTTTATTTTATGGATAGATAAAGCCATTGCCTTTATTTTATAGATAGAGAACATGAAACCAGGAGACAAAAAGTAGATTCTAGTTTTGGTCAAACATGAAAGAAGCTTAGAAGTCATAACACAAGACCCATCCTGACAACTAGAAAAATGGTGAACAAATAGAAAATCAACATCTCTTCTTAGATCCAATGGAGAATTCAAGATGAATGAAAAGTTGTTGCTTCAAAAACTAAAAAGTAAATATAGAGAACCAGAGCTTATAAGAGTGGAAGCCTGGGAACAGAGTAAGATACTATGGCCAGAACTAGTGAAATTAAAAGTAAAAGAAATGAAAGTCTCAGAACTTATTTAAGAAGGCCTAAGAAAATTTAGAGAAAAAGAATAATACAATAAGAAATTGAAGCCTCTGACTGCAACAGTAACAGTAAACTAAGCACAGCAAAGCCCCCTAGCCACAACAAACACAAAAAGTTCACATTAAAGACATATTTATTTCAGTTCTTTTTACTTAAACATCATCCCTGACTTTCACCAAGAAAGTACAAGGCATACTAAAAGGAAAAAATCAGTCTGAAGTGAAAGGACAAGTATAAGAACCAAATTTACATAAGCCAAAGATTGTGGAATTTTAACACTCAAAATTTAAAAGGGTTCCAATGGAAAAAGAAGACAAAATGTAAGAACTCATGTATAATATTAGCAAATATATGAATACTCAAAGAATCTAGAGAAAATGTTAAATATCAAAAACACTAGAGCCAAACTGGAGAATATCCTAAATCATCAATAGATTGGACACAGCTGAGGAAAGAATTAGAGACCTTGAAGATAGGTCCACAGAAACTTTGAAAACTGAAATAGAAATAAAAAGAATTATTGGACAATTACAAAAAGTGTTAACATATGCATACTTGGAATATCAGAAGGAAACAAAAAATAGCAATAAACGAAAGACATATTTGAACTAATAATGTCTGGCAATTTTCCAAATTAAAATACAGATACCAAACCACAGATACAGAAAGCTCAAAGGAAACCAATTCAGATAAATAACCAAAAAATTCCATGTAGTTATAATGAAACTGAGAAAATCAAAGACTACAAAAAATCACCAGGCGTAGTGGCCCACAACTATAATCCTAGCACTCTGGGAGGCTGAGTAGGGTGGACTGTCTGAGCTCAGGAGTTCCAGACCAACCTGAGGAAGAACAAGACCCTATCTCTACTAAAAATAGAAAAAACTAGCCAGGCATTGTGGTGCATGTGTGCAGTCCCAGCTACTCGGGAAGCTGAGGCAGGAAGTTTGCTTGAGCCAGGAATTTGAGGTTACTGTGAGCTATAAAGCTATGGCACTCTACCCAGGGCAAAGAGTCAGACTCTTGTTTCAAAACTAATAATAATAATAATGATAATAATAATAAATAACAAAGACTAGACAAAATCATAAGAGAATCTACATGAAAAAAAGCAAGGTGAACAATTATATCATGGAACTGCAAACTAATACAACTTTTTTGGAAGCACGTGTGGAGACTCCTCAAAGAACTCAAATTAGATCTCCCATTTGATCCTGCAATCCCATTACTAGACATCTTCTCAGAAGAAAAAAAATCATTTTATCACATGTGCACTAGACTGTTGACCACAATTCAATTTAAAATCACTGAAATGTGAAAACAACCTAAATGCCCACCAACCCAGGAATGGATTAACAAGCTGTGGTATATGTATACCATGGAATACTATTCAGTCATTAAAAAGATGGGGACTTTATAACTTTTGTATTAACCTAGATGGAGTTGGAACACATTCTTATTAGTAAACTTTCACAAGAATAGAAAAGCAAGAATCCAATGTACTGAATTCTAAAATAAAACCAGTAGATGATCTATGATATACCCACATAAGAGAAAACCTCAAATCAATTTAAGAGGGGAGGCAGGAGAATGAGAGAGAGAGGAAAGGATAGGTAGGAAGGAGGGGGATGGTGATATGGAGGCAATGGAAGGGTGATTGGCACACCTCTTGGAAGTGGAACACAATTATTAAAAGGACTTTACCTAACAAATACAAACATTGTAATCTAATTCTTTGTTCCCTAAACTAATCTGAAATAATAAAAAAAGAACTATAACAGACTTCTCTTAAGAAACTATGCAAGAGGCAGACCAGGTGGCTCATGCCTGTAATCATAGCACTCTGGGAGGCTGAGGCAGGTGGATTGTTTGCAGTCAGGAGTTCAAGATCAGCCTGAACAAGAGCAAGACCCTGTATATACTAAAAACAGAAAAACTAGCTAGGTGTTGTGGTGGGTGCCTGTAGTCCCAGCTACTTGGGAAGACTGAGGCAAGAGGATCATTTGAGCCTAACAGTTTGAGATTGCTATGAGCTATGACACCACAGCACTCTATCTAGGGCAACAGAGTGAGACTCCATCTCACAAAAAGAAAAAAAAAAAAAGAAACCATGAAAGAAGAAGTGAGTAGAATAAAAAATTCATGTGTTAAAAGAAATAAAAGCAACCAATGTAGAATTATGTATAATGCAAAATAATGCTTCAAAAGTTTTCTCAAAAAAAAAAAAAGAAAAGAAAAAGAGGGTAGCACCTGTGGCTCAGTGGGCAGGGCACTGGCCCCATATACCGAGGGTGGTGGGTTCAAACCCAGCCTTGGCCAAATTGCAAAATAAATAGCCAGGCGTTGTGGCGGGTGCCTATAGCCCCAGCTACTTGGGAGGCTGAGGCAAGGGAATTGCCTAAGCCCAGTAGTTGGAGGTTGCTGTGAGCTGTGTGATGCCACAGCACTCTACCCAGGGTGATAAAGTGAGACTCTGTCTCTACGGAAAAAAAAAAAAAAAAAAAAGGAAAGAAAGAATTTGTTGCCAGCAGACTTCTCTTATAAGAAATGAGAAAATTTTAGTTCTGCAAACAGGAAAAAAATGATGGACCTACCTTAAGAAAAAAATAACAGGGGGCAAGACATGATTGCAAGAGGGACTTTACCTAACAATTGCAATCAGTGTAACTGGCTTATTGTACCCTCAATGAATCCCCAACAATAAAAAAAAAAAGGGAAAAAAAATAACGACAGAGAAATAATGCATAAAGATAAAATAAATCTTATATTTTTCTTATTATTAATAGAACTAATGGATACGTTTTATATAAAAGAATCATTGCAATAATATACTAGGTAGTGTGGCACTTGTGGTTCAGTGAGTAGGGCGCTGGCCCCATATACCGAAGGTGGTGAGTTAAAACCCTGCCCTGGCCAAACTGCAACAAAAAAATAGCCAGGCATTGTGGTGGGCACCTGTAATCCCAGCTACTCAGGAAGCTGAGGCAAGAGAATCACCTAAGCCCAAGAGCTGGAGGTTGCTGTGAGCTGTGATGTCACGGCACTCTACTGAGGTGATAAAATGAAACTCTGTCTCTAAAAATAATAATAATAATATAATACTAGGTAATTATACCTTAAAAATTAATAAAAAGGAAAATAATATTATAACTGACTGATGGGAGAAATTGGAAATACTCCTGTTATAAGTTCTTATACTGACCATAAGCAGTAGAGCATAATTTGAAAGCAGACACAGATTAAGTATAAATGCATACTCCAATTTCTAAGGAAATCATGAACATAAAAGTCAACTATATGATATATATATAAGATGTTGTTTTAAATATAAAAGCAGGCTCAGCACCTGTAGCACAGTGGTTATGGTGCCAGCCACGTACACTGAGGCTGGCGGGTTCAACCCTGGCCCAGGCCAGCTAAACAACAATGACAACCACAACAAAAAATAGCTGGGCGTTGTGGCGGGTGCCTGTAGTCTGAGCTACTTGGAAGGCTGAGGCAAGAGAATCACGTGAGCCCTAGAGTTTGAGGTTGCTGTGAGCTGTGATTCTATGACACTCTACCAAGGGTGACAAAGTGAGACTCTGTTTCTAAATAAATAAATAAAAATAAAAGCAAGGATTAAAAGTAAAAGCATAGGGAATGATTTATAATTCTAATGGTAATCAAAAGAAGGCTGGAGTAGCTACATCAATTTCAGAAAAAGCATACTTTAGAACAAAGAAAACAGTCAAGAAAAAAAGAGGGGTATAACATAATGATGAAGATGTCAATTCTCCGCAAACATAAAATAATTTAATGTGACTGTACCAAACAATAAAACATCAAAATACATGAGATAAAAACTAATAGAACTCTAAGTAGAAATAGAAACTTTCTCTATTACAGATCCAGCAGGAAGGAAAAAGGCAATGACATTGTTCACAAAAGCAGTGCTTAGAGGAAAATTTGGCATTAAATGCACTAATTAGAACAAAAGAAAACTCTATTATCAATACTATAACCTTTCACCTTAAAAAAAAAAAAAAACCTAGGGCGGTGCCTGTGGCTCAAAGGAGTAGGGTGCCGGCCTCATATGCCAGAGGTGGTGGGTTTAAACCCAGCCACAGCCAAAAACTGGGAAAAAAAAAAAAAAAAAAAAAAAACCTAGAGGAATTCTGGGAAGATGGCTGACTAGTAGAAACCCTTGGCAGAGGCTCCTGACCAGAAGGAGAAAAACTGGACAGAATCAGACTCTATGAAGCCAAAGGTGGGGAGCTGAACCAAGAAACAAGTTCAGCTGTGACTCTAAGGAAGAGCATTCAAGAAAACAAATTACAGGTACAAAGCCTATCATCTAAAGGATGGGAGAACCCTCCCACAAGCGGGAGGCCCCCAACAGGCTCTCTGCAAGCAAGCAGGGACCCAAGACCTCTCATTTTACCTCACTGGAGAGAGCCACTAAATACCGGGTCTCTTTCTCCAGGGAGGTCCCACTTGTGAACTATACACCATTCCACTAGGCATAAAATTGAACAAATATTTTCCCCCCAACTCCAAATGTACAATCCACCCTTCCCCCATTGCATGGCGGTCTGAAGTTCTGCCTACTACAGAGTACAGAGTGTTTGGTCTTTTCCTGAGAGATCTAAGCATAGTGTGGACCACCCAACATCAGGAAGGAATCCGTGACTTAGGGAAGAAAGAGAGCATGGGAAGAAAGGGGACACTCAGCAGGAGGAGCATGGTTAACACTTTGCATCAGTTCAGGCTGTGTCTGGGGGGAGGTGGTTCAGAACCCCCAGCACTGATGGTGCCCAAAAGTGGGAGAGTGGTTACCTGTTGTGGACTGAGTTCAGCAGGCAGAGAAAAGGCTTGCCAGGTGTGGACTGAGATCTGAGGGCAAGGGAGCCAACAAGCCTCCTGTTGTGGACTGAGATGTGGGCAGGGGCATGGTCCCCTCACTCGAAGGACCTGTGAGCAGAGACTTGCTGGGTGTGAACTGAGACTGGCAGATGGGGGCCTGCTCCCCTGACTCCAACTGGGCTGGTGAGCAGAGGCTTGCCGTGTGTGGACTGAGACTGGCTGGCAGGGGTGTGGCCCCTGGCTCCAGCTGGGCTGGAGATGAGAGAAACAGACACCAGTGTGGACTGAGACTGACAGGAGGGGGCGTGGACCCCTGGTTCCAATTGAGGTGCTGGAGATCTCTGGATCCCTCTCTTTTGAGCAGGAGTGGTACTTCCCAAGACAATTTGATTGGAACTCACGTCTGGGGCTGTCCACCTGGGGGACACTCTGAAGTTGACCTTCTATAGCAGAAAAGAACTGAAGGATGTGGGCAGGGTCCCACAGCTATCTGTATCTCCCCACGATGAGATTTAAACCTAAGACTGTGGCTTCTTAGGCTAAGGTAGAGGATGGCTAATTTCCAAAGAGAGCTAGCTTGTGCTAACTCACCAAGTATATCCTCAGCATCCCCGGCCAAAAGTCTGAAAGGTGCCTGTGTAAGGTTGTAGGGGATAAGGAAAAATTACAAAGCCTAGCACTTTGGTAAGGCACTGATTAACTCTATTTTCTGGGAACCCCTACCAGTTCTAATAACCAAACACTGGAAAATAAACATGGGACAGAACCAATGGAAGAACTCTGGCAACATGAATAACCATAGTAGATTAACTCCCCACCACCACTGCCAAGGAATGACAAAGGAAATAAAACCAAAAAAGCCACGCATAGACAAATGGCAGCAATGTCAGAAATCAAATTCGAATATAAATGGCAAAGAAGATGAATAGAATGGAAAAAAGTTAGAAACTGAAATCCAAAGAAAAGTTCTAAAGTTGTCTGAAGAATTTAATGAATTCAAAGACAAAGTCACCAAAGATATGGACATAATGAAGACAAAGCAGAGCTCAAGGAAATGAAAAAGTTATTTAAGAAGCTCCAAAATACAGTAGAATCCCTCAGTAATAGAGTTGACCAGGCAGAAGAAAAGATCAATGAAACTGAAGACAAAGCTTTTGAATGTTCCCAAACACTCAAAGAGACAGACAAATTCAGAGGAAAAACTGATTATTCCTTGAGAGAGTTGTGGGATCACTCCAAAATATCTGACATTAATATTATAGGAATTCCTGAAAGAGAAGAGGATGGTCCTAAAGGTACAGATGCTCTACTTCAAGAGATTATAGAAGAGAATTTCACAAGCATGGCAAAAGATACAGAAACTCAGATGGTAGACAGTTTCAGAACCCCAAAAAGACTCAATCTAAATAAAGCATCTCTTAGACACATTCAGATTAACTTTGCCAAAGTTAATATGAAGGAGAAAATCCTACAAGCAGCCAAATGTAAGAAAATCATAACTTACAAAAGGAAAACTAGCAGAATGACTGCCGATCTCTCAGCTGAAACTTTTCAAACTAGAAGAGGCTGGTCATTGAACTTCAACCTACTAAAACAAAACAACTTTCAGCCTAGAACACTGTATCTAGCTAAATTGACTTTCATATGTGATGGAGAAATCAAATACTTTAATGACACATACGTTGAGGAAATTCGAATAAACTGGAGAGCTAAACCAGCTCTCCAGGATATTCTCATACCAATCCTCCACAATGACCAGCACAATGTTCTACCACCATAGTAAACTCACTCAGAAATTTTTGAATAAAACCCACTTCCACAGTGGTGAAAGGATTAAAAACGTCCATTGGACATTTGAAAAACATGACTCCCAAAACACTACCAGACTTATCAATTCTCCCAATAAATGTGAATGGTTTAAATTGTCCTCTAAAGAGGCACAGGTTGGATGACTGGATATATAAACTCAGACTAGATATCTGATGCATATAAGAATCTCATCTTACCATAAAGGATAAAAATAGACTCAGGGTGAAGGGATACACATCGATAATTCAGGCAAATGGAAACCAAAAAAAGCAGGGGTTGCAATTTTAGTAGCAGATACAATAGGCTTTAAACAAACAAAGATAAAAAAAAAAAAGATGGACACTATCTATTTGTCAAGAGAAACACTCAACATGAAGACATCTTGGTAATTAACATTTATACAATTTATCAGAATGTTCCTCAATTCATAAAGCAAACTCTAATGGATATGAACAACTAGATACCTTCCTTCACTACAATAGTTAGAGATTTTAACACCCCTTTGCCAGTCTTTGATAGATCCTCCAAGAAGAAACTAAACAAAGAAATATTAGACTTAAACCTGACTCTAGAACAAATGGATTTAACAGACATCTACAGAATATTTCATCCTAATAAAAGGGAATATACATTCTTCTCATCAGCCCATGGAACATCCACCAAATTAATCATATCTTAGGATAGAAGTCTAACCTCAGCAAATATAAAATATAGAAATTATTCCTTGTATCTTCTCAGTCCACCATAGAATAAGTTTAATTGAACAGTGACAGGAATATTCATACTCAAAGTCATGGAAACTAAATTATCTTAGGCTGAATGATAGCTGGGTCAAAGACGAGATTAAGAAGGAAATCACTCAACTTTTGGAACTAAATGATAATGAAATAAAAATTATCAGAAACTGTGGATTACTGCAAAGGCAGTCCTAAGAGGGAAATTTATAGCATTGGAAGCCTTCATCAAGAAAACAGAAAGAAAGGAAGCCAACAACTTAATGGATCATCTCAAGCAACTGAAAAAGGAAGAACATTCCACCCCAAAACCAGCAGAAGAAAAGAAATAACCAAAATTAGTGGATATTTAAATGAAATTGAAAACAAAAAAGAATCACAAGATCAATAAAACAAAAAGATGCTCATCATCAGTGGGGAGGAGCAAGATGGCAGTTGAATAACACCTTCCTAGCACCTGGGCATGGTGACACTGGGGAGAGAAGACTTCAGGCATCTCTGGCTGGTGAGATCTGCCTAGACATATCCCTTTGGGGACACAGGGAGTCAACGAGAGACTTTTGGACCCCATGATGAGGACAAAAGTAGTGGAGAACTGGCAAGTGGTTACATGCATTCGTTCAGTCCAATCCCGCTGGCAGCTGAGTCATCGAAACCCTAAGCCAGAGGCAGGGCAACTTAAAGAGCAAGGGGAAGTGAAAGGAAAATTAGGGCAAAAAAATAGATAAAAGAAAACACTCATAAGGAAGAATCAGCAGAAAAATCCTGGCAACATGAAAAACCAGTCCAAAGCAACCCCCTCAAGGGACCGTGAGGTAGCTACTGCAGAGGATACCACCTATAAACAAAGGTTAGAAATGACAGAAAGGGAATTTAGAATACAGATGTTGAAAAAAATGAAGGAAATGATGGAAACAATGTAGGAAACTGCTGATAAAGTAGAAAATAACCAAAAGGAAATCCAAATACAGAATCAATTGAAAGATGAACAATATGAAGACTATAGAAAGGATATAGCAGAGCTGAAGGAACTGAAGTAATCAATTAGGGAACTTAATGATGCAATATAAAGTATCAACAACAGATTAGACTATGCAGAAGAAAGACTCTCAGAGGTAGAGGACAAAGCTCTTCAGATAACTTAGACAGTTAAAGAGGCAGAAAAGACGAGAGCGAAAGCAGAACATTCACTGACAGAATTATAGAACTTTATGAAGCATTCAAACATACAAGTTACAGGTATCCCAAAAGGAGAAGAAGATTGCGGGCGGCGCCTGTGGCTCAGTCGGTAGGGCGTCGGCCCCGTATGCCAAGGGTGGCGGGTTCGGACCCGGCCCCGGCCAAACTGCAACCAAAAAATAGCCGGGCGTTGTGGCAGGCACCTGTAGTCCCAGCTACTTGGGAGGCTGAGGCAAGAGAATCGCTTGGGCCCCGGAGTTGGAGGTTGCTGTGAGCTGTGTGAGGCCACGGCACTCTACCAAGGGCCATAAAGTGAGACTCTGTCTCTACAAAAAAAAAAAAAAAAAAGAAGAAGATTGCTGCAGGGGAATGGATGCCATAGCAGAGAATATTATAAATAAAAGTTTCCCAAATATGACCAAAGGTTCTGACGTACTCCTTTCAGAGAGATATCGGACCCCAGGTAATCTCAAATGTAACACAGCTTCTCCAAGACACATTGTGATGAACCTGTCCAAAGTCAAGACAAAAGAAAAGATTCTTCAAGCTGCCAAGAGTAAGTGCCAATTGACCTACAGGGGCAAATCCATCATGGTGACTGCAGAATTCTCTGAAGAAAATTTTCAAGCCAGAAAACAATGGTCATCTACCTTTAATCTACTTGAACAGAACAATTTCCAACACAGAATGCTATATCCTTCTAAGCAGAGCTTTAAAATTGATGGAGAAATCAAATCTTTTACTGATATGCAAACATTGACAAAATTAGCCACAACAAGACCAACTCTCCAGGAAATAATTCAACCTGTTCCACACACTGATCATCACAATGGATCAACAACAAAGTAAGAACTCAGTAATTAAAAGACAGAACCTAACTTCTACAATGATGCAAAAGATAAAACTAAGCAATAGACTCTTACAAATTAAGATGAATAAAATGCTACCACACTTATCAATCATCTTAATAAATGTTAATGCCTTGAATTCCCCACTGAAGAGTCATAGATTGGCAAAGTGGATTAAAAAACACAAGCCATCCATTTTCTGTCTGCAGGAAACACACCTAGCCTCAAAAGTCAAATTAAAACTCCGACTTAAGGGTTGCAAGACAATTTTCAGGCAAACGGAATTCAGAAGAAAAGAGGGGTTGCAATCTTATTTTCAAATACATGTGGATTTAAAGCAACTAAAGTCAAAAAAGACAAAGATAGTCACTTTACATTGGTCAAGGGAAAAATACAACAAGACATTTCAATCGTAAATATTTATGCACACAAATTAAATGCTCCCTGATTCTTACAACAGACCTTACTCAGTCTGAGCAATATGACATCCTATAACACCATAATACCAGGGGACTTTAAAACGCCTATCACAGAGCTGGAAAGTTCTTCTAAACAGAAATTAAACAAATATATAAGGGGCATAAATTACACCCTAGGACAACTGTGCTTGATAGAAACATCTAGAACAATGCATCACAAAGATAAAGAACATTCTTCTCATTGACCAACAGAACATTATCCAAAATTGATCATATCATAGGACACAAAATAAATCTCAGTAGAATAAAAATAACTGAAATTTTACCTAGTATCTTCTCAGACAACAAGGCACTAAAGGTGGAACTCAACTCCAGCAAAAATGTTCAACCCCACACAAGGCATTGAAATGAAACAAGCTTCAGTTGAATGACACTTGGGTGCAGGAAAAAATAAAAGAAGAAATCATAAACTTCCTTGAGCACAACAACAATAAAGACACATGCTACCAAAACCTGTAGGATAATGCAAAAGCAGTTCTGAGAGGAAAATTTATCGCTTTAGATGCCTACATTCGAAAAACAGAAAGAGAGAGCATCAACAAACTCACAAGCCATCTTATGGAATTGGAAAAAGAAGAAGAATATAAGCCTAAACCCAGCAGAAGAAAAGAAATATCCAAAACTAAATCAGACATCAATGAAATTGAAAAGAAAAGAATCATTCAGAAAATTAATGAAATAAGGAGTTGGTTTCTTGAAAAAATAAACAAACCTCTGGCCAGACCAACTAGAAATAGAAAAGTAAAATGTCTAGTAACCTCAATCAGAAATGACAAAGGGAAAATAACAACTGATGCCACAGAGACACAAGAGATCATCTCTGAATACTACCAGAATCTCTATGCCCAGAAATTTGACAATGTGAAGGGAATGAATGAATATTTGCAATCACACCGTCCCCTAGATTTATCCAGAAAGAAATGGAGCTCGTGAACTAACCAATTTCAAGCTCTTATAGCAAAGAAATAATAAAGAATATTCCAACAAAAAAATGCCCTGGTCCAGATGGCTTCACACCAGAATTCTATCAAACCTTCAAGGAACAGCTTACTCCTATACTGCAGAAATTATTACAAAAAATTGAGGAGGAAGGAATCTTACCCAAAGCATTCTATGAAGCAAACATAACCCTGATACCAAAATCAGGAAAAGACTCAACTAAAAAGGAAAATTTCACCCCAATTTCACTAATGAATTTAGATGCAAAAATTCACAAGAAAATACTAGACAATAATCAAAAATGTCATACATCATGATCAAATAGGTTTCATCCCAGCAATACAAGGCTGGTTTAACATACAAAAGTCCATAAATGTTATTCATCTTATCAACAAAAACAAAAACAAAGCCCATATGAACGTTTCAATAGATGTAGAAAAAGCATTCAATAAAACCCAGCATCCATTTCTATAGGCATAGGTGGCACACTTCTTGAACTGAACAAATCTATCTATGACAAACCCACAGCTAATATTTTACTGAATGAAGTAAAACTGAAACTTTTCCTCATAGAATTGGAAAGAGACCAGCTTGTCCTCTGTCACCATTACTATTCAACATAGGGCTACAGGTTCTAGCCAGTATAATTAGACAAGACAAGGAAATAAAGGGTATTCAAATGGGAGAAGAGAAGGTCAAAGTCAAACTCTTCCGCCTTCACTGATGATATGATCTTGTACTTAGAGAACCCCAAAGACTCAACCACAAGACTCCTGGAGGTCATCAAAAAATACAGTAATGTCTCAGCACATAAAATCAACAACCACAAGTCAGTACCCTTTGTATACGACAATTACAGCCAAGAGGAGAAGCTAATTAAGGACACAACTCTCTTCACCATAACTTCAAGAAAATGAAATACCTAGGAATGTACCTACAAAAGAGGTGAAGGACCTCTATAAAGAAAATTATGAAACCCTAAGAAAGGAAATAGCAGAGGATATTAACAAATGGAAGAACATACCATGCTCATGGCTGGGAAGAATCAACATTGTTAAAATGTCTATACTTCCCAAAGCAATCTACCTATTCAATGCCATTTCTATTAAAATACCAACATCGTACTTTCAAGATTTGGAAAAATCGATTCTGCATTTTGTATGGAACCAGAAAAAGCCCCATATAGCTTAGGCAGTTCTTAGTAATAAAAATAAAGCTGGGGGCATCACCATACCAGATTTTAGGCTGTACTACAAGGCCATAGTGGTCAAGACTACATACCATTGGCTCAAAAATAGAGACATAGACATTTGGAATCCAATAGAAAACCAGGAAATGAAACTAACATCTTACAACCACCTAAACTTCGATAAACCAAATAAGATCATACCTTGGGGGAAAGACTCCCTATTCAATAAATGGTAATGGGAGAACTGGATATCTACATGTAAAAGACTGAAACTGGAGATATACCTTTCTCCACTCACAAAAATTGATTCAAGATGGATAAAGGTGCAAGAGAGACTTTGCCTAACAAATGCAATCAGAGTGACCTGGTTTCTTGTACCCTCAATGAATTCCCAACAATAAAAAATAAATATGTATAATAAAAAAATGGATAAAGGACTTAAATTTAAGGCATGAAGCAATAAAAATCCTAAAAGAAAGCATAGGAAAAACAGTGAAAGATACCATCAATCAGGGGCGGGGCTGGAACTCAGTGAACAACAAACAGCCTCCATCAAGTGCCAATGGTTGTCAGGCCTCATCTCCCCCTGCTGGATAGAGGCAGAGCACAGTGGCCTGGCTGAGCAGAAATAGATTTCCTTGTGATACAGGCAGGTGCAAACCTGTGGAGTATCTGTTCACTAGAGGCAACTGGTTCACAGCCCTGCAGGGCTATCAGTGACTGGGTGTGACACAGGTGCAAGTTGGGGAAGGAGGCATCAACCTTCCCACACTAATCTATTTCCTGGGTGGGTCCTCCTGACACTATGGAGCACCGGAGCAAGCCATATGTGAGTTGTCACCAGACCCCTGCAATTCAGTTGCAAGAGACATTTTAAACTCTCCCAACTGAGACAGGTGCTGACTGAGACAATTGATTTGGACATTTTGAACTGAGCCAATCGCCCGAGGACTATTCAAGTGGTGCCCTGGGTGTGCGGTTGTAGGAAGGTTTGATTTTCCTTTTCCAATTGTTGTCTGAGAAGGGCAGGGTGACTTAATTGCTGCCATTTCTCCACAGCTGAGACTGCAACCCAGAGTAACTGTTTCACTAGGGTCAAACAGAGACCAGCTGAAAACAAGACAGAACCACTTTGTCCCACCACACCAAACAGGTCCCCAGTTTCTCAGGCCATAGCACTGTACGGGTACTCGACAAAGCTCCAGGGGAAAAATCAAACGGTGTAAAACAATCATGAGGTGGAATCAGCAGAAAAATCTCTGGTAACATGAAAAACCGTAATAGATCAAACCCCCACCCTAAAGGAAGATATAGCAGGTGTAACTGAAGATCCCATATATAAACAGATGAGTGAGATGTCAGAAAACGAATGCAGAATTTGCATTGCAAACAGGATTAATAGAATGGAGAAAAATTTGGAATTAGAAATTCAAGGAGCAAATCAAAAGCCAGAATTAGAAATTCAAGGAGAAATTCAAAAGTTGTCTCAAGAATATAACGAATTTAAAGACAAAACCACCAAAGATTTTGACGCACTGAAGCAAGAATTTCCAGCCCTCAAAGATCTGAAAAATACAGTAGAATCCCTCAGTAACAGAGTGGAGTAAGCAGAAGAAAGGATTTCTGACATTGAAGACAGACTTTGAACACTCCCAAACTCTCAAAAAGGAAGAGAAATGGAGAGCAAAAAAAGATCACTCTCTCAGAGAGCCCTGGGATAATTCGAAGAAGGCTAATATCCGCCTCATTGTAATCCATGAAAGCCATGAAGTGGCCTCACAAGGCACAGAAGCTCTTCTCCATGAAATTAAGAAAGATAATTTTCCAGACATGCCAAGAGATTCTGAAATTCAGATAGTAGACAGTTTCAGAACCCCAGCATAACTCAATCCCAATAAGACATCCCCCAGGCATATCATAGTTAACTTCACTAAAGTTAATATGAAGGAGATAATTCTGAATGCAGCCAGACATAAGAAATAAATTACCTACAAAGGGAAGAATATTAGAATGACTGCAGATCTCTGTGCTGAAACTTTTCAAGCCAGAAGAGGGTGGTCATCAACTTTTAATCTCCTAAAACAAAATGACTTTCAACCCTGGATACTATATCCAGCTAAACTGAATTTCATTTATGATGGAGAAATTAAATACTTTAATGACATTCATATGTTGAAGAAATTTGCCATAACCAAACCAGCACTTCAGGATATTTTCAGACCTATCCTCCATAATGACCACCCCAACCCTCTACCACAAAAGTAAACTCACTCAGAAACTTTTGATCAAACTCCAACTTCCACAGTGATGAAAGGATTAAAAATGTCCACTGGACTTTTGAAAAACTTGATACCCAAAATTTTACCAGACTTATCAATATTCTTTATTAATGTGAATGATGTAAACTGTCCTCTAAAGAGGCACAGGTTAGCTGACTGGATAAAACACTCAGGCCAGATATTTGCTGCATATATTAGTAACATCTTACCTTAAAAGATAAATATAGACTCAGGGTGAAAGGAAGGTCGTCAATATTTCATGCAAATGGTAATCAGAAAAAAGCAGGTGTTGCAATTCTATTTGCATACACAATAGGCTTTAAAACAACAAAAGTAAGGAAGGATTAGAATGGTCACTTCATATTTGTTAAGGTTAATACTCGATATGATGAGATTTCAAATATTAATATTTATGCACCCAACCAGAATGCACCTCAATTTTTAAGAGAAACTCTGACAGACATGAGCAACTTCATTTCCTCCAACTACATAATAGTCGGAGATTTCAACACTCTTTTGGCAGTGTTGGATAGATCCTCCAATATGAAGCTTAGCAAAGAAATTTTAGATTTAAACCTAACCGTCCAACTTTTGGATGTAGCAGACATCTGCAGAACACTTCATCCCAACAAACTGAATACAAATACTTCTCATCAGCCCACGGACAATACTCCAAAATCGATCACAGCTTAGGTTACAAGTCTAAACTCAGTAAATTTAAAAAAATAGAAATTATTCCTTGCATCTTCTCAGACCACCATGAAATAAAAGTTAAACTCAGTAATAACAGGAATCCGCATACTCATACAAAAACATGGAAGTTAAATAACCTTCTGCTGAATGACAGCTGAGTCAGAGATGAAATTAAGAAAGAAATTGCCAAATTTTTTGAACAAAACGACAATGAAGACACAAATTATCAAAATCTTTGGATACCGCAAAGGCAATCCTAAGAGGAAAATTTATAGCACTGCAAGCCTTCCTTAAAAGAACGGAAAGAGAGGGAAGTTAACAACTTAATGGGACATCTCAAGTAAATGAAAAAGGAAGAAAATTCCAACCCCAAACACAGTAGAAGAAAAGAAATAAACAAAATTAGAGCAGAATTAAATGAAATTGAAAACAAAAGAATTACACAACAGATCAAGAAATGAAAAAGTTGGTTTTTTGAAGATGTCACTAAAATAGACAAACCTTTGGCTAACCAAACCAGGAAAAAAGAGTAAAATTTCTAATCTCATCAATCAGAAACGACAGAGATAAAATAACAACATACTCCTCAGAAATTCAAAAAATCCTTAATGAATATTACAAGAAACATTATTCTCAGAAATACAAAAATCTCAAGGAAATTGACCAATACTTGGAAGCACGTCACCTTCCAAGACTTTACCAGAATCAAGTTGAAATGTTGAACAGGCCCGTAACAAATTCTGAAATAGCAACAACCACACAAAACCTCCCTAAAAAGAAAAGCCCGGAGGACACCAAGAGAAGACAGGGATTTAAGAAGGAGTGTTTATGTGCTTTAGATGAATCAAGTAACATGAAAATAAAAAAGAGACTCTCATTTTGGATTTGAAACTCTAGAGGTTATTGATAACTTGTAGGGAACAAGTTCATAGGTCGATGGAGTTGAGGTACAAGATTGGTGGAAGGGATGAGGTTTGGTGAAAAAAAAGTGGAGACAGGAGGCCATGGGCGGATATTTAGGGAATTAATGCTGGCCAACTTCCTTTCTTGCTGTAGCATCAGGAGGAAACAGAAATAAGCTTTGAATGACTTAGACAAGAGAAAGGGAAATGAAGAAGAATCTGAGGAACGAGGTATAAGGAAGTATTGGGGGAGGAGAGCAAGATGGCGGCCGAGTAACACCTTCTTTGCATCTGGGCACCGTGAGTCTGGGGAGATAGGACTCCAGGCATCTCTGGCTGGTGGGATCTGCCTATCATCACCCCTGTGAAGATACAGAGAATCAGCGAGAGACTTTGGGACCCCAAGAGTTGGACTAAAACAGTGGAAAACCGGGAAGGGGTCACGTGTGTTCAATTGGTCTAAACCCGCCGACAACTATAAGTTCAGTAGCAGCAAGACTGCAAACAGGAAAGTCCTTACCTGTGAACTGTTTTGGTGTCTTTGGACTTGGCACTCAGTCAAACTGCCTTGGGGAGAGCCTGAGCAGCAATTCAGAGAACTTTGGCTGTTCTCTAGGGCCCCAGTCTGAGCCGCTGAGCCAGATGGAGCTAATGGTGTTTGGCTGTGGGCCACAGAGAGCCATTGTGAGCGATCTGCCCCGGCAAGCTCCGCCCTCAGGGTTGCAGAGCTAGAATCGGGTGGGAGCTGGTAACCCAGTGACCGAGTACCCTAAGGGTGGAGTCTGAGCCGCCTTGCAGCCCTAACCCTCCGGGACAGAGTGAGACCGGTTTTGGCACACTGGGTAAGTGGATAGCCACTTCAGCAGTGATTCCAGTGACAAGCACTTTCCTGGGAAAGCTTCTGCTCAGCAAGTTTACAAGTTCAAAGTGCCTTTTAAGTGGGCTGAAGAGATTTAGTGTGTCTACCTGCTGGAGTCTGAGAAAACAGCAGCCTCCAGTCATATCAGAACTGTGATTAACATCTCATACCCTAGAAGACCACGTGTTGCCCAGACACTGGAAGATATTGGCCTGGGGAAAGACTTCATGAAGAAGACTGCCATGGCAATTGCAACAACAACAAAAATAAACAAATGGGACTTCATTAAACTGAAAAGCTTCTGTACAGCTAAGGAGACAATAAACAAAGCAAAGAGACAACCTACACAATGGGAAAGGATATTTGCATATTTTCAATCAGCCAAAAGCTTGATAAATAGGATCCATAGAGAACTCAAATTAATCCACATGAAAAAAGCCAACAATCCCATATATCAATGGGCAGGAGACATGAATAGAACCTTCTCTAAAGATGACAGAGGAATGGCTAACAAACACATGAAAAAATGTGCATCATCTCTATATATTAGAGAAATGCAGATCAAAACAACCCTGAGATATCATCTAATCCCAGTGAAAATGACCCACATCACAAAATCTCAAAACTTCAGATGCTGGCGTGGTTGTGGAGAGTTGGGAAAGCTTTTACACTGCTGGTGGGACTGCAAACTAGTACAACCTTTCTGGAAGGAAGTATGGAGAAACCTCAAAGCACTCAAGCTAGACCTCCCATATGATCCTGCAATCACATTACTGGGCATCTACCCAGAAGGAAAAAAATCCTTTTATCATAAGGACACTTGTACTAGACTGTTTATTGCAGCTCAATTTACAATCGCCAAAATGTGGAAACAGCCTAAATGCCCACCAACCCAGGAATGGATTAACAAGCTGTGGTATATGTATACCATGGAATACTATTCAGCTATTAAAAAAAAATGGAGAATTTACATCCTTCGCATTAACCTGGATGGAAGTGGAAGACATCATTCTTAGTAAAGCATCACAAGAATGGAGAAGCATGAATCGTATGTACTCAATTTTGATATGAGGACAATTAATGACAATTAAGGTCATGGGGGGGAAGAAAAGTAGAAAGAGGGACGGAGGGAGGGGGGTGGGGCCTTGGTGTGTGTCGCACTTTATGGGGGCAAGACATGATTGCAAGAGGGACTTTACTTAACAATTGCAATAAGTGTTACCTGGCTTATTGTACCCTCAATGAATCCCCAACAATAAAAAAAAAAATAAATTAATTAAAAAAAAAAGGAAAGCCCAGGACAAGATGGCTTCACGTAAGAATTCTACCAAAACTTTAAAGTGGAAATAGTGCCTACATTACTCAACCTGTTCCAAAGCATAGAAAAAGAAGAAAGACTACCCAATACTTTTTATGAAGAAAACATCACCCTGATCCCCAAACCAGGAAAGGACCCAAGAAAAAAAGAAAATTATAGACCAATATCAGTAATAAATATAGATGCCACAATATTTAACAAGATTCTAATAAACAAAATCCAGCAACACATCAAACAAATTATACATCATGACCAAGTCGGTTTTATCCTAGGGTCTCAAGGCTGGTTCAATATCCGGAAATCTATAAATATAATGTAGCACATAACTTAAAAAACAAAGACCATATGATTCTCTCAATTGATGCAGAAAAAAGCTTTTGATAATATCCAGTATCCCTTCATGATCAGAACACTTTAAAAAATTGGTATAGAAGGGACATTTCTTAAACTGATAGAGACCATCTACAGCAAACCCACAGCCAATATCATATTGAATGGAGCTAAATTGAAATCATTTCCACTCAGATCAGGAACCACACAAGGCTGCCCATTGTCTCCACTGCTTTTTAACATTGTAATGGAAGTTTTAGCCATCGCAATTAGGGAAGAAAAGGCAATCAAGGGTATCCATATAGGGTCAGAATAGATCAAACTTTCGCTCTTCACAGATGATATGATTGTATATCTGGAAAACACCAGGGATTCTACTACAAAACTCTTAGAAGTGATCAAGGAATACAGCAGCATCTCAGGTTACAAAATCAAAATTCATAAATCAGTAGGCTTTAAATATGCCAACAATAGTCAAGCTGATAAAAACAGTTAAGGACTCTGTTCCATTCACAGTAGTGCCAAAGAAGATGAAATATTTGGGAGTTTATCTAACAAAGGATGTGAAAGATCTCTATAAAGAGAATTATGAAACTCTAAGAAAAGAAATAGCTGAAAATGTTAAGAAATGGAAAAACATACCATGCTCATGGCTGGAAAGAATCAACATTGTTAAAATGTCCATACTACCCAAAGCAATATACAATTTTAATGTAATCCCAATTAAAGCTCCACTGTCATACTTTAAAAGATCTTGAAAAAATAATACTTCATTTTATATGGAATCAGAAAAAAAGCTCAAACAGCCAAGACATTATTCAGAAATAAAAACAAAGCAGGAGGAATCACTCTACTGGACCTCAGATTATACTATAAATCGATAGTGATCAAAACAGAATGGTACTGGCAGAAAAACAGAGAGGCAGATATATGGAACAGAATAGAAAACCAAGAGATGAAACCAGCTACTTACCGTTATTTGATCTTTGACAAGCCAATTAAAAACATTCAGTGGGGAAAAGATTCCCTATTTAACAAATGGTGCTGGGTGAACTGGCTGGCAACCTGTAAAAGGCTAAAACTGGACCACACCTTTCACCATTAACTGAGATAGACTCTCACTGGATTAAAGATTTAAACTTAAGACACAAAAATATGAAAATACTAGAAGAGCGTGCAGGGAAAACCCTTGAAGAAATCGGTCTGGGCTAGTATTTTATGAGGAGGAACACCCAGGCAATTGAAGCAGCTTCAAAAATAGACTACTGGGGGTTGGGGAGACAAGATGGCGGACTGAAGCCAGCTTTCAACAAAGGCTCCCGTCCAGAAGGAGAGTTAAGGGACAGGAATTTAGTAAGTATCCTGGTGGACTTGAGCCACACCAAGAGAGAAGGCTGAAGAACGCACATCAACACCGCTGAGGCAAGTTGTGATCACAAGGACGCAAACAAAAGGTACGAAATCCACCACCAAGCGGACGGGAGTCCCCCTCCCCCATGAGACCGGCTCTAGAGCCCCACAATTGAACAAGCGGGCAGAAATTAAAGGCCCTCCCACTACACTCCACGGGAGAGACCTTCTAAAAACTGGACCTACCTCCCCTACTGGGGTGCCGTGGCGTTCTCCTGCCGGACATAGGGCTGAATAAAACTTTGGGAATCCTTTGCCGGCAACCCTGAATCCCCGGCGCTCCCCTCCCGCCCACTGAGGTCTGGAGGCCTGTCCCCCAGGACTTCGGATCCTTGGGTGATTTCTCAAGGGGAGTGGACAGTCCCCGAGTTGCGACTGATCAGCATTGACTCTGAGGCGCGCCGAGTGAGGAGAGGGCACAGGGCTGAGGGGGAGTCACGCCTCGGGGCAGTTCCCTGCGGTGCAGTGCAGCAACCCTCCCCAGGCATACGGGGCCCAAGACTGAATAAGACTCTGGCCTCCCCGCTGAGAGCTGAGAACCCCTACTCTCACTCGGGGTCTGAGGGCCTATCCCCCAGGAGTTCGGCTCCTTGGGTGATTTCTCGAGGGGAGTGCACAGTGCCTGAGCTGTGTCAGGTCAGCGCTGACTCTGGGATACGTGAGTGAGGAGAGGGCACTCTGCTGAGGGGAAATCAAGCCTTGGTGGCACTTCCCTGCGGTGCAGTGCAGGAGCCCTCCCCGGACCGTAGTATTGCGTGAAACTGAATGAAACTCTAGCTTCCCCCCGCCCCACTTCCAATCGGGGTCTGGGGGCCCATCCCCCAAGAGTTCTGATTCTTGGGGGATCTCTTAAGGGGTGTGGACACAGCACAAACTGCGGCTGCTCAGTGCTGACTCTGGGGCGCGGGACAGAGGAGAAAAGGGTTGCCTGAGTGCCCACACCAGAGCAGCAGTTCCCTGGAGGTAGATCAACAGCCGTTTTTTCTTTAACGGCAGAACGCTCACTTCTGGATATTCTGAGGCCACAACCCCTGTCTCCCTGGGCAACCAGAGGAGGCCACCGGTGACACGGCTCACAAACCCGGAAGCCTCCAGGGCGGGGCCGACCCAGAGAGGTGTTCAGACGCAATTCTCCAGCAGCAAAGACGTTTGAACTCAAAACAGCCCGTCTCCTGTAGGCGACGACAGGAACAGAGACAGAACCTCACAAAGTTGTCTGTTCTGTTCTGTTCTGTTAGCAGCATGCATCAGGGACGGGGCTAAGCCTGAGTGAACACCTCCTTCCCATCACCTGCATCAAACACTCAAAGATGTCAGGCCCCATCTCCTCCTGCTAGATAGCGGCAGTCTGCGGGGGCCTGGCAGACTTCCTTGCGATTCAGGCAGGTGCAAACACCTGGAGTGTCTGTTCAATGCAGGCAACTGGGTTAGCCATCTGCAGAGATACCAGTGACTGGGTCCGACGGAGGGGCAAAGTGGGGAAGGAGACGTCAACCTTCCCAGACTGCTCTGTTTGCTGGGTGGCTCCTCCTGACTCCACGCTGCACTGGGGTGACCTGTGTCAGAGGAGTCACCAGGCCCCTGTGATCCAGTTCCCAGAGACCTCTTGAACCCTTCCACCCGAGACAAGTGCCGATTGAGACAGTTGATTCGGACCTTTTGAACTGGGCTAATAGACTGAGGATTCTTCAGGTGGTGCCGTGGGTGTGCGATTGTAGGAAGGTTTGATTCGCCTTTTCCAACTGGGGCCAGAGGTGGGCAGGTGGGGTGACTTAATTGCTGATTTTTCCACACAGCTGAGACTTCAAGCCAGAGTAGAAGTTCCAATAGGATCGAACAGAAACCAGCTGAAAACAAGACAGAACCACTTTGCTCCACCACACCAGACAGGGCCCGGGTTTCTCAGGCCACAACACTGTACGGGCCCTCGATAAAACCCCAGGGGAAAAACCAAGGGAGTAAACCATGGGGCGGAATCAGCGGAAAAACTCTGGTAACATGAATAACCAGAATAGATCAACCCCCCCAAGAAAAGATACGGCAGATGTGATTGAAGATCCCATTCATAAACAACTGGCTGAGATGTCAGAAGTCGAATTCAGAATTTGGTTTGCAGACAAGATTAATAAAATGGAATTAGGAATTCGAGGAGAAATTCAAAAATTGTCTCAAGAATTTAACGAATTTAAAGACAAAACCACCAAAGACTTAGACACACTGAAACAAGAACTTACAGCCCTCAAAGATATGAAAAATACAGTAGAATCCCTCAGTAACAGAATGGAGCAAGCAGAAGAAAGGATTTCTGACATTGAAGATAAAGTCTTCGAACGCTCCCAATCTCTCAAAGAGGAAGAGAAATGGAGAGCAAAAACGGATCACTCACTCAGAGAGCTCTCAGATAATTCGAAAAAAAACAACATAAGGGTTATAGGAATTTCGGAGAATGATGAAGTGGCTGCCAAGGGCACAGAGGCCCTTCTACATGAAATTATGAAAGAAAATTTTCCAGACATGCCTAGAGAATCTGAAATTCAGATAGCAGACAGCTTCAGAACCCCAACACGATTCAACCCCAATAAGCCATCTCCCAGACATATCATAATTAGCTTCACTAAAGTTAACATGAAAGAGAAGATTCTCAAAGCAGCCCGGCGAAGGAAAACTATAACGTACAAAGGTAAGAATATTAGAATAACTGCAGATCTCTCTGCTGAAACTTTTCAGGCAAGAAGAGCCTGGTCATCAACTTTTAATCTCTTAAAGCAAAAAAACTTTCAACCCAGGATCTTGTATCCAGCTAAACTGAGTTTCATCTATGATGGAGAAATTAAATACTTCAATGACATTCATATGTTGAAAAAATTTGCCATAAGTAAACCAGCTCTTCAGGATGTTCTCAGACCTATCCTCCACAATGACCAACCCAATCCTATACCACAAAAGTAAACTCACTCAGAAACTTCGGATCAAACTCCAACTTCCACACTGGCGAAAGGATTAAAAATGTCCACTGGACCTTTGAAAAACTCGATACCCAAAATTCCACCAGACTTATCAATACTCTCCATCAATGTGAATGGCTTAAACTGTCCTCTAAAGAGGCATAGGTTAGCTGACTGGATACAAAAACTCAAGCCAGATATTTGTTGCATACAAGAGTCACATCTCAACTTAAAAGACAAATACAGACTCAGGGTGAAAGGATGGTCATCCATATTTCAGGCAAATGGTAATCAGAAAAAAGCAGGGGTTGCAATTTTATTTGCAGATACAGTAGGCTTTAAACCATCAAAAGTAAGGAAGGACAAGAATGGTCACTTCATATTTGTTAAGGGTAATACTCAATATGACGAGATCTCAATTATTAATATCTATGCACCCAACCAGAATGCACCTCAATTTATAAGAGAAACTCTAACAGACATGAGTAACTTGATTTCCTCCAGCTCCATAATCGTTGGAGATTTCAACACTCCCTTGGCAGTGTTGGATCGATCCTCCAGAAAGAAGCTGAGCAAAGAAATCTTAGATTTAAACCTAACCATCCAATACTTAGATTTAGCAGACATCTACAGAACATTTCATCCCAACAAAACTGAATACACATACTTCTCATCAGCCCACGGAACTTACTCCAAAATTGATCACATTTTAGGTCACAAGTCTAACCTCAGTAAATTTAAAGGAATAGAAATTATTCCATGCATCTTCTAGGACCATCATGGAATAAAACTTGAATTGAGTAACAACAGGAATCTGCATACCCATACAAAAACATGGAAGTTAAATAACCTTATGCTGAATGATAGCTGGGTCAGAGATGAGATTAAGAAAGAAATCACCAATTTTTTGGAACAAAATGACAATGAAGACACAAGCTATCAGAACCTCTGGGACAATGCAAAGGCAGTTCTAAGAGGGAAATTTATAGCACTGCAAGCCTTCCTCAAGAGAACGGAAAGAGAGGAAGTTAACAACTTAATGGGACATCTCACGCAACTGGAAAAGGAAGAACATTCCAACCCCAAACCCACTAGAAGAAAAGAAATAACCAAAATTAGAGCAGAATTAAATGAAATTGAAAAAAAAAAGAATAATACAACAGATCAATAAATCAAAAAGCTGGTTTTTTGAAAAGGTCAATAAAATAGATAAACCTCTGGCCAACCTAATCAGGAAAAAAAAGAGTAAAATCTCTAATATCATCAATCAGAAACAACAAAGACGAAATAACCACAGACTCATGAGAAATCCAAAAAATCCTTAATGAATATTACAAGAAACTTTATTCTCAGAAATATGAAAATCTGAAGGAAATAGACCGATACTTGGAAGCACGCCACCTTCCAAGACTTAACCAGAATCAAGTGGAAATGTTGAACAGACCCATATCAAGTTCAGAAATAGCATCAATTATACAAAACCTCCCTAAAAAGAAAAGCCCGGGACCAGATGGTTTCACGTAAGAATTCTACCAAACCTTTAAAGAGGAATTAGTACCTATATTACTCAACCTGTTCCAAAATGTAGAAAAAGAAGGAAGACTACCCAACACGTTCTATGAAGCAAATATCACCGTGATCCCCAAACCAGGAAAAGACCCAACAAGAAAAGAAAATTATAGACCAATATCACTAATGAATATAGATGCAAAAATATTCAACAAGATCCTAACAAACAGAATCCAACAACACATCAAACAAATTATACATCATGACCAAGTTGGTTTTATCCCAGGGTCTCAAGGCTGGTTCAATATACGTAAATCTATAAATGTAATTCAGCACATAAACAAATTAAAAAACAAAGACCATATGATTCTCTCAATTGATGCAGAAAAAGCTTTTGATAATATCCAGCATCCCTTCATGATCAGAACACTCAAGAAAATTGGTCTAGAAGGGACTTTTCTTAAACTGATAGAGGCCATCTACAACAAACCCACAGCCAATATCATATTGAATGGAGTTAAATTGGAATCATTTCCACTCAGATCAGGAACCAGACAAGGCTGCCCATTGTCTCCATTGCTTTTCAACATTGTAATGGAAGTTTTAGCCACCGCAATTAGGGAAGAAAAGGCGATCAAGGGTATCCATATAGGGTCAGAAGTGATCAAACTCTCGCTCTTCGCAGATGATATTATTGTGTATCTGGAAAACACTAGGGACTCTACTACAAAACTCCTAGAAGTGATCAAGGAATACAGCAGCGTCTCAGGTTACAAAATCAACATTCATAAATCGGTAGCCTTTATATACACCAACAACAGTCAAATTGAAAAAGCAGTTAAGGACTCTATCCCATTCACAGTAGTGCCAAAAAGATGAAATATTTGGGAATTTACCTAACAAAAGCCGTGAAAGATCTCTATAAAGAGAACTATGAAACTCTAAGAAAAGAAATAGCTGAAAATGTTAACAAATGGAAAAACATACCATGCTCATGGCTAGGAAGAATCAACATTATCAAAATGTCCATACTACCCAAAGCAATATATAATTTCAACGCACTCCCTATTAAAGCTCCACTGTCATATTTTAAAGATCTTGAAAAAACATTACTTCGTTTTATATGGAATCAGAAAAAACCTCGAATAGCCAAGACATTACTCAGAAATAAAAACAAAACAGGAGGAATCACACTACCAGACCTCAGACTTTACTACAAATCGATAGTGATCAAAACAGCATGGTATTGGCACAAAAACAGAGAAGTAGATATCTGGAATAGAATAGAGAACCAAGAGATGAATCCAGCTACTTACCGCTATTTGATTTTTGACAAGCCAATTAAAAACATTCAGTGGGGAAAAGATTCCCTATTTAACAAATGGTGCTGGGCGAACTGGCTGACAACCTGCAGAAGACTGAAATTGGACCCACACCTTTCACCATTAACTAAGATAGACTCTCATTGGATTAAAGATTTAAACTTAAGACATGAAACTATAAAAATACTAGAGGAGAATGCAGGGAAAACCCTTGAAGAAATTGGTCTGGGTGAGTATTTCATGAGGAGAAACCCCCCGGGCAATTGAAGCAGCTTCAAAAATACACTACTGGGACTTGATCAAACTAAAAAGCTTCTGCACAGCTAAGAACACAGTAAGCAGAGCAAGCAGACAGCCCTCAGAATGGGAGAAGATATTTGCAGGGTATAACTCTGACAAGGGTTTAATAACCAGAATCCACAGAGAACTCAAACGCATCAGCAAGAAAAAAACAAGGGATCCCATCGCAGGCTGCGCAAGGGATTTGAAGAGAAACTTCTCTGAAGAAGACAGGCGCACGGCCTTCAGACATATGAAAAAATGCTCATCATCTTTAATCATCAGAGAAATGCAAATCAAAACTACTTTGAGATATCATCTAACTCCAATGAGACTAGCCTACATCACAAAATCTCAAGACCAGAGATGTTGGCGTGGATGCGGAGAAAAGGGAACACTTCTGCACTGCTGGTGGGAATGCAAATTAATACGTTCCTTTTGGAAAGATATATGGAGAACACTCAGAGATCTAAAAATAGATCTGCCATTCAATCCTGTAATTCCTCTGCTGGGCATATACCCAGAAGACCAAAAATCACAACATAACAAAGATATTTGTACCAGAATGTTTATTGCAGCCCAATTCATAATAGCTAAGTCATGGAAAAAGCCCAAGTGCCCATCGATCCACGAATGGATTAATAAATTGTGGTATATGTATACCATGGAATACTATGCAGCCTTAAAGAAAGATGGAGACTTTACCTCTTTCATGTTTACGTGGATGGAGCTGGAACATATTCTTCTTAGTAAAGTATCCCAAGAATGGAAGAAAAAATACCCAATGTACACAGCCCTACTATGAAACTAATTTGGGACTCTCACATGAAAGCTATAACCCAGCTACAACTTAACAATAGGGGGAAGTGGGAACGGGGGGGTGGGTAGAGGGAGGGGAATCGGTGGGATCACACCTGTGGTGCATATTACAGGGGTATTTGCGAAACTTGGTAAATGTAGAATGTAAATGTTTTGGCACAGTAACTGAGATAACGCCAGAAAGGCTATGTTAACCACTGTGATAAAAATGTGTCAAATGGTATATGAAGTGAGTGTATGATGCCGCATAATCATATCATTGTATACAGTTATGATTTAATAAAAAAAATTAAAAAAAAATACACTACTGGGACCTGATCAAACTAAAAAGCTTCTGCACACCCAAGAACCCAGTAAGTAAAGCAAGCAAACAGCCCTCAAAATGGGAGAAGATATTTGCAGGTTATGTCTCCGACAAAGGTTTAATAACCAGAACCCACAGAGAACTCAAACATACAAGCAAGAAAAGAACAAGTTATCCCTTCGCAGGCTGGGCAAGGGACTTGAAGCGAAACTTCGCTGAAGAACACAGGTGCACGGCCTATACACATATGAAAAAATGCTGATCATCTTTAATCATCAGAGAACAGCAAATCAAAACTACCTTTAGATACCATCTAACTCCAGTAAGATTAGCCCATATCACAAAATCCCAAGACCAGACATGTTGGCGTGGATGTGAAAAAAATGGGAACACTTCTGCACTGCTGTTGGGAATGCAAATTAATACATTCCTTTTGGAAAGATGTTTGGAGAACACTTAGAGATCTGAAAATAGACCTGTCATTCAATCCTGTAATTCCTCTGCTAGGTATATACCCAGAAGACCAAAAATCACATTAACAAAGATATTTGCACCATTATGTTTATTGCAGCCCAATTCACAATTGCTAAGTCATGGAATAAGCCCAAGTGCCCATCGATCCACGAATGGATTAATAAACTTTGGCATATGTACACCATGGAATATATGCAGCCTTAAAGAAAGATGGAGGGTTTTCACATGAAAGCTATAACCCAGTTACAACCTAAGAATAGGGGGAAGGGGGAAAGGGGGGTCAGGTGGGTAGAGGTAAGGGGATTGGTGGGATTACACCAGCAGTGCATCTTACAAGGGTATATGTGAAACTTGGTAAATGGTCTGTGAAGCTAGTGAATGATGCCCCATGATTATATCAATGTACACAGCTATGATTTAATAAAAAAAAAAGAAATAATGCTCAAGAATGGAAGAAAAAGTATCCAATGTACTCAGCCCTACTATGAAACTAATTTATGGCTGTCATATGAAAGGTATAACCCAGTTATAACCTAAGAATGGGGAAAGGGAGAGAGGGAGGGAAGGGAGGGAGGAGGATGGTCAGCGGGCGGGTGATTGGTGAGATTACACCTGCAGTGCATCTTACAAGGGTACATGTGAAGCTTAGTAAATGTAGAATATAAATGTCTTAACACAATAACTACGAAAATGCCAGGAAGGCTATGATAACCAGTGTGATGAAAATGTGTCAAACTGTTTACAAAACCTTTGTATGGTGCCCCACAATTGCATTAATGTACACAGCTATGATTTAATGATAAAAAGTAAATAAATAAAAAATAAAAAAAAGAAAAAGAAAAATTTCAGTGCAGTTAGTAACATGACACTGCTGAAAAGAGCCACATATTTTAATGACAGTTTGATGTATAAGATTGCCTCTTTGGAGCTCTGGTATTGTCATTGCAAATAAATAGATTCACAATGCTAAAGAAAAAAAAAAAGAAAGATGGAGACTTTACCTCGTTCATGTTTACATGGATGGAGCTGGAACATATTCTTCTTAGTGAAGTATCTCAAGAATGGAAGAAAAAATATCCAATGTATTCAGCCCTACTATGAAACTAATTTTTGGCTTTCATACAAAAGATATAACCCAGTTATAACCTAAGAATATGGGGAATGGGGAAAGGAAAGGGAGGGAGGGGTAAGATTGGCAGAGGGATGGTGATAGGTGGGATTACACCTGCGGTGCATCTTACAAGGGTACATGTGAAACTTAGTAACTGTAGAATATAATTGTTTTAACACAGTGACTAAGAAAATGCCAGGAAGGCTATATTAACCAGTGTGATGAAAATGTGTCAAACTGTTTGTAAAACCAATGTATGGTGCCCCACGATCGCATTAATGTACACAGCTATGATTTAAAATTAATAATAATAAAAAAAGAAATGCAAATCAAAACTACTTTGAGATATCATCTAACTGCAGTAAGGTTAGCCTATATCACAAAATCATAAAACCAGAGATGTTGGCGTGGATGTGGAGAAAAGGGAACACTTCTACACTGCTGGTGGGGATGCAAATTAATACATTCCTTTTGGAAAGATGTTTGGAGAACACATAGAGATCTAAAAATAGATCTGCCATTCAATCCTATAATTCCTCTACTAGGCATATACCAGAAGACCAAAAATCATATTACAACAAATATATTTGTACCAGAACGTTTATATCAGCCCAGTTCATAATTGCTAAGTCATGGAAAAAGCCCAAGTGCCCATCGATCCACGAATGGATTAATAAATTGAGGTATATGTACACCATGGAATATTATGCAGCCTTAAAGAAAGATAGAGACTTTACAACTCTTTCATGTTTACATGGATGGAGCTGAAACGTATTCTTCTTAGTAAATTATCTCAAGAATGGAAGGAAAAGTATCCAATGTACTCAGCCCTACTATGAAACTAATTTATGGCTTTCGCATGAAAGCTATAACCCAGTTATAACCCAAGAATAGGTGGAAGAGGGAAGGGAGGGAAGGGAGGGCAGAAGTGGGCTGAGGGAGGGTGATTGGTGGGATTACACCTGCGGTGCATCTTACAAGGGTATATGTGAAACTTAGTAAATGTAGAATGTAAATGTCTTAACACAATATCTAAGAAAATGCCAGGAAGGCTATGTTAACCAGTGTGATGAAAATGTATCAAACGGTCTATAAAACAAGTGTATGGTGTCTGATGATCGCATTAATGTACACAGCTACGATTTAATAAAAAAAAAAAAGATAAATATACACTTAGGGTGAAAGGATGGTCGTCCATATTTCAGGCAAATGGTAATCAGAAAAAAGCAGCTGCTGCAATTCTATTTGCAGACACAATAGGCTTTAAACCAACAAAAGTAAGAAAAGATAAGAATGGTCACTTCATATTTGTTAAGGGTAATACTCAATATGTTGAGATTTCAATTATTAATATTTATGCACCCAACCAGAATGCACCTCAATTTATAAGAGAAACTCTAACAGACATGAGCAACTTCATTTCCTCCAGCTCCATAATACTTGGGGGTTTCAACATTTCTTTGGCAGTGTTGGATAGATCCTCCAATAAGAAGCTGAACAAAGAAATTTTAGATTTAAACCTAAGCATCCAACATTTGGATGTAGCAGACATCTATAGAAAATTTCATCCCAACAAAACTGAATACACATACTTCTCATCAGCCCATGGAACATACTGCAAAATCGATCACATTTTAGGTCACAAGTCTAACCTCAGTAAATTTGAAGGAATAGAAATTATTCCTTGTATCTTCTCGGACCACCATGGAATAAAAGTTGAACTCAGTAACAACAGGAATCTGCATATGCATACAAAAACATGGAAGTTAAATGACCTTATGGTGAATGATAGGTGTGTCAGAGATGAGATTAAGAAGGAAATTGCCAAATTTTTGGAACAAAATTACAATGAAGACACAAATTATCAGAACCTCTGGGACACCGCAAAGGCAGTCCTAAAAGGGAAATTTATAGCACTGCAAGCCTTCCTTATGAGAACGGAAAGAGAGGAAGTTATGTCTCTGACAAATGTTTAATAACCAGAATCCACAATGAACTCAAAGGTATAAGCAAGAAAAGAACAAGTGATCCCATCACAGGCTGGGCAAGGGACTTGAAGAGAAACTTCTCTGAAGAAGACAGGTGCATGACCTACAGACATATGAAAAAATGCTCATCATCTTTAATCATCAGAGAAATGCAAATCAAAACTACTTTGAGATATTATCTAACTCCAGCAAGATTAGCCCATATCACAAAATCCCAAGACCAGAGATGTTGGCGTGGATGTGGAGAAAAGGGAACACTTCTACACTGCTGTTGGGAGTGCAAATTAATACATTCCTTTTGGAAAGATGTTTGGAGAACACTTAGTGATCTAAAAATATATCTGCCATTCAATCCTATAATTCCTCTACTAGGTATATACCCAGAAGACCAAAAATCGCATTATAACAAAGATATTTGTACCAGAATGTTTATTGAAGCCCAATTCATAATTGCTAAGTCATGGAAAAAGGCCAAATGCCCATTGATCCACGAATGGATTAATAAATTGTGGTATATGTACACCATGGAATATTATGCAGCCTTAAAGAAAGATGGAGACTTTACCCCTTTCATGTTTACATGGATACATGGATGGAGCTAGAACATATTCTTCTTAGTAAAGTATGTCAAGAATAGAAGAAAAAGTATCCAGTGTACTCAGCCCTACGATGAAACTACATGAAAGCTATAATCCAGTTATAACCTAACAATAGGGGGAAGGGAGAGAGGGAGGGGAGGGAGGGAGGAGGATGGGTGGAGAGAGGGTGATTGGTGGGATTACACCTGCAGTGCATCTTACAAGGGTACATGTGAAACTTAGTAAATGTAGAATATAAATGTCTTAACACAGTAACTGAGAAAATGCCAGGAAGGCTATGTTAACCAGTGTGATGAAAATATGTCAAACGGTCTGTAAAACCAGTGTATGGTGCCCCGTGATCACATTAATGCACACAGCTATTATTTAATAATAAAAAAAGAAAGAAAAATGCTCATCATCTTTAATTATCAGAGAAATTCAAATAAAAACCACTTTGAGATATCATCTAATTCCAATAAGATTAGCCCACATAACAAAATCCCAAAACTACAGCTGTTGGCATGGATGCAGAGAGAAGGGAATGCTTCTACACTGCTGGTGGGAATGCAAGCTAATATAAACCTTTTGGAAAGAAGTTTGGAGAATACTCAATAAACTAAAAGTAGACCTACCATTCTGTCCTGCAATTCCTCTGTTAGGTATATACCCAGATGATCAAAAATTATTTTACAACAAAGACATTTCCACTAGAATGTTTATTGCAGCCCAAGTCATAATTGCCAAGACATGGAAATTGTCCAATTGCCCATCGATCAATTAACAAATTGTGGTATATGTACACCATAAAATACTATGCAGCCATAAAAAAGATGGAGGGGACATCATCTAATGTGCATGATGTTAATGGTACATTTCAAAAATTATTATGAAAAGAGTATAATTAAAGAGTATAATTGTGATGGATGCATTAAATAAGTTCAATGTAAGCATTTCACACTGTAATATCAAATCAGTACACTGAACCTCATAAATGCACCAATGTACACAGTTATGATTTAATAAAAAAAATTAAAAATAAATAAAAAATAAAGGAAGTGTATCCAGAGTTTGAAAAACATCAGCAGTGCAGATAAGGGCCAAACTCTGTGATTCAGCCTGTGCGAAAAAAAAAAAAAAAAAAAAAAAAACTAGAAAAAGAACATATGACATTCAAAATTAGATCTACCCAAAATAATAGAAGTTATTATATCAAAAAGACACATGTGCCATATGTTTATCACAGTACAATTCCCAATTGCAGAGATAGAAAAATCAACCTAAGTGCCCATCAACTGGTGAGTGGACAAAAGTGTATATATACACACACATTTATGTACCATGACATACTATTCATGCTTTAAAAAGAAACAATGTGTTTTTCAACAACTTGAATGGAACTGGAAGCTATTATCCTAAGTGAAGTATCTCAGGAATGAAATACCAGTTACCCCATGCAATCATTTAAAAAGATGGGGATACATGGTCATATACAGTAATACAATGGCTTTGGAGACTCAGAAGAAGAGAAAGTGGGAGAGGGATCAAAAATTACCTACTGGGTACAGTGTACTCTATTCAGGTGATGGGTATGTAAGAACTCTGACTTCACCACTACAAAATTCATCCATGTAACCAAAAAAAAACACTTTTACCATGTACATCTCTTGAAATTTTAAAAGGAGGAGGAGGAGGATAGGAGAAAGAACTGAGCTATAAAGTCATGAAAACTTTAAATGCATATTATTAAGTGATAGATTCAAATCTCAAAAAATACTGTATGGTTACAACTGTATAACATTTAGGAAAAGAGAAAAATATGGAGAACGTAAAAAGATCAGTGGGATCTTTGGGGAGAGGGATGAATAGGTAAATCCCGGGAATTTTAGGGCAGTTTATCTATCCTATATGACACTTTGGTGATGGCTATCTGCCAACTATACATTTCTCAAAACCCATTGAGTGTACCACATGTTTCAATTTCATAATAGAGGAACCTGTGCAGAGAGGGAAGAACATGGGTTATAAGGAAACTCTCTGTAGGTTCCATTCAGTTTTTCCTTAAATATAACAATTCTCTAAAAATAAAATTTCTAAATTTAAAAATAAAGTGACTGATGCAAGATCACTCAGGTCATTTTTCCCCACATTTCTCCCTTCAAGGAACCAGGTCATTTTTTTAGTGAAAAAGTATAAATACTGCATATTTGCTCAGCCAGAAATTCACCAAGGATTTCTAAATATAGCACCAAACTGTTAGAATACTCTAAAAGCTTAAATAACAATAGACTCCTAAATTCGGACTGTGGGGTCCCCCAAGACCGTCTCTGATTTTTGTTATTCCCTAGGAAATATGTTATTCTGAAGGACACATGACTCAGCATAGTCACATTCACAGCTAAGATTTCTTTTAGAGAAAGAATACAAAGCAAAATGCAGAAAGGGAAATGGTACATGGGGTAAAGTCCACAACAAGCTAGGTAAAACCTTCCAACAGAGTTCCCATAGTAGTGTTACCCAGGACAAATTAATTCCTCCTTCACTGAGTTAAAATAACACAGTGAACACAGTGTTGTCTTCCAGGGACACCCATTAGAGACTATATACCCCAGATTTTCATTAAGGGCTGGTTATATAGGCACCTTCTGCCCAACATATACCAAAGTTCTAGACTCTTAGAAGAACAGGGATTTAGAATAAGACTCATTATATTCCTACAGGCAATTTAGGAACAGGGAGCTACTTCTTACCCCATAATGTAAACTTCCTTACCACTATAGAGAACTGTTTACCAGTCAAGTTCCCAGCTGCCTAGGGATAGCAGTCTCAGGTCTGTTATATCAACTCTTTTCTACACGGGAACCCTGACAAGAATAGATGTAAAAGTAATAAAATAAAAATGGTCAAAAGGGAAATACCAAAAACATCAGACTTAATTCCAGTTTGTGGAAGAAAAATAGCCCGTCTCCTTTTCGATATTAACTCCATCCACCACTGAGGCTCTTGACCCATGACATTCACACACCTCAGGCGATGTGATGGATACCATTTAACCAGGTATCAGGAGATGAGCTATACCTCTGTCACAGTCTATGTCAGCCTGGGAAACATGATTTCTAAAACCTTTTATAGCTCCTATCTAGGATCTTATTCCATCAGATATCTCCATTAATGCTTTACTCTTAAATTATTCCATCTTTTACATGATCTTCTACCTAACACATAGATCTTCTCTTCCATTAAAAAAATACTTAATCAATTAATTCTTACTTTCCCTTCCTCAGTGTCACTCTTGTGTATCAGGTCCTTTTCACTGCAACAGTTTCCTTAACTGTTTATCCTGAATCTAGTCTCTGCCTGATCTAATTCATTGTACAACCTCAGGTACTTTAAGATTCCTAAATGAGAATTCTACTCATGTTGTTTCCAAAACCAAAAGCCTTCAATGGCACCCAAGGGCCAATAGAATAAAATACAAACTTCTGTGCTTATTTGCTTATTAGCAAACCATAATATAGCCTCAGCTTGCATTATCCCAAGTAGTCTTTCACTACCCTCAGATTATAATGCAAATGCAAACTGGCCAAACCACTTCCCAATTGTCCTCCATCTTTTCCATCCTTGGAACCATTGGACTCCATTTCAAAGGTCTATTTCTCCTTGTCTATCTAACACTTTACCCATTTTTGAATAGCCATCTTGAACAGGAAGGGCAACATTCTTCCACAAAGAGAATTCCCCACAACCAGTAAGTCTTCTGTTCTCTACTTTCCCACCTCCTTAAGAGCACCAAATACACAAACACATTACAGTATGCAAAAGTTTCTACTGGCATAAGATTAGTTGAGCATTCTCATATAGTATGCTAACTGTAAGTTACAGAATAGCACAAAGCATGCCATGTTTTCTCGATAGTCCTGTTGTACCCAGAGTACTGCCTGGCATTGGGAAGGTAATCAAGGAATAGTAGCTTATTTGAACTGAAGTTACTACAACTCCCAGATAAGCAGCAGTCCCAGTATAGGACTAAAAAAAAAAAGTTGCCAGGCGTGGTGACTCCCACCTATAATCCCAGCACTGTGGGAGGCTGAGGCAGGAAGATTGCTTGAGCTCAGGAGTTCGACACTTGCCTGAGCAAGAGTGAGACCCCAACTCAATAAAAAAACAAACAAAAAAAAGATGAAAAACCTAGCCAGGTGCCACAGCAAGCACCTGTAATCCCAGCAACTTTGGGAGGTTGAGGCAGAAGGATAACCACAGCCCAAGTCTGAGGTTTCAATGAGCTATGATGCCACTGCACTCTGCTCATGGCATAGGGTGAGACTCTATCTCAAAAGAAAAAAAAGTTATCAAATATGTCACAGGAAAAGTACATGTTCTGCTCCTGCTCTTACTAAATACAACTTGAGTTTAACTCTGTCCTCATGAGGAAACTAGATTCAGCGAATTGGAACTGAAAGAGACTCTAGATCATCAACTATTGCCACTCTTCTTATAAATAGGGGGAGTTCATCCAAGAAAAAAAAGTAGCTCATCCAAGGTCACACCCTGAGTTAGTGGGGTACTTGAGTGGAGAAATCAGGGCTTCTAAGTCTTAGGCCAAGGTTTTAACTGCAAACTCTATCACCTGTGGTTCCCTATTAAAACAAGGTGCAGCCTGGTGCAGTGGCTCACGCCCATAATCCCGGCACTGTGGGAGGCTGAGGTGGGAAAATTGCTTGAGCTCAGGAGTTCCAGACTTGTCTAAGCACAGAGTGAGACCCCAACTCATTAAATAAATGAAAAACCCAGCAGGGCACTGCAGTGAGCGACTGTAATCCCAGTGGCTTCTGAAAGCTGAGACAGCAGGATACCCATAGCCTGAGTCTGAGGTTGTGGTGAGCTATGATGCCTGTTCAAGGCATAGGGTGGAACTCTGTCTCAACAACAACAAAAACCAATAAACAAACAAACGAATAAATAAAACAGGGTATGGGGAAAGTCTTCCATTAGATACATGTAACTGCCACTATTTCCAAGGCATAGAGTTAGTAATGGAATGCAAGGACAAGCTTTTTGAACATACCTCTTGTAACTGAGATTCTTTCTTTTTGGAAGACAGATGTAAGTGCCGATCCAGCAAAGAATAAAACCTCTCACCATCCTTTT
Organism: Nycticebus coucang; assembly: GCF_027406575.1. NCBI lineage: Eukaryota > Metazoa > Chordata > Mammalia > Primates > Lorisidae > Nycticebus > Nycticebus coucang. The sequence continues at coordinate 75,242,149 of NC_069804.1, forward strand.
CAAATTTCTTTTTCCGCTCCTAGATATGGAAGAAAAGGCACAGACTAAATGTTTGCTTAGAAATCATAATGAAGAAGACTGTCAAATTTCATGTGGTCAATCCCTGTAGATCCTGGGAAGGAAAAAATAACAGAAAATGAGCTCTTGAATTGGTTTCAGCAGTTTCTACTTCCTGAAAGTTGTGGAAGCTGTGGCTCAAAGAATTATGTTTTAAAGGGGGCTATAATTACCTTTTTATCCCTCGAATATTTTTCACATGCATTAACCACACATTCAAATTTTTTGAAAAAGGAAGACAAGAGTGAACTAAATGTATGTCATGAAAAGTTTATAGAATAAAAACCTAGCCCAGTCTATTTGAATGACTTGTTGGTATTATTCAAGTATGTCACTACCATGTATTAAAAGCTGCTATTAAAAAAAATGAATAAAAAAATCCTAGAAGACTTACCTGAAAAGAGTTGGAAAGTTAAAATTTAGGACACAGACTCTACTGTCCTTGATAATGAAACTTAATTAATTTTTCTACTACTCACCAAAACTAAAAGTTACACAGCATCCAAAGTAGCATTAAATGCTTGTTTGTCACATATGAACACTGACACTCTACAATTCTCATAACACCATGCTAGGAAATTCAGGCAAAAAGCTGATGTTGACTTATAGGAAATCCAAACTCAGGCTAGGCACCTGTAGCTCAGCAGCTAGGGTGCCAGCCAGATATACCAAAGTTGGCGGGTTCGAATCCAGCCCAGGCCTGCCAAATAACAGTGACAACTACAACAACAACGAAAAATAGCTGGGCATTGTGGCGGGCACCTGTAGTCCCAGCTACTTGGGAGGCTGAGGCAAGAGAATCACTTAAGCCCTAGAGTTTGAGGTTGCTGTGAGCTGTGACACCACAGTACTCTACCAAGGGCAACATAATGAGACTCTGTCTCAAAAAAAAGGAAGAAAATCCAAACTCACTGAACACCTATAATGAGCAAGGTACTAGAAGAGGCACAGCACAGGACACACAGATAATAATAAGAAAAAAAACCTCACAAAAGGTTTATTGGTACAGGAAATGTGTTTCAGGCAGGAAGCTACAACAGAGCTGAGTGATTTGTGATCTATAAGGAATGTGGTTTTTATCACACTATTCTTTTATAATGGAGGGAAAGAAGTAGGTAAAAAGCTAATTCATTAACTGAGGCCTACATCAGGCCAGGCATTGCAATAAATACTTAAAAAGACATAATCTCAATTAGTCTTGATAATCCTGAGCAGATACTATAAAGGAAATAAAGGTTCAAATAAGGTGAACTAACTATTCCAAGGTCACAGATTAAACATATCTATCTGACCCTTTCCTTTCCATGATCAGATGATCATGTGTGAAATAACACACAAGGGGCTTATATTATAAATAATTGGAGAACCTTGTGGATAAAGCTCAAACAGAACAACATCCCTAAGCAAACTCAGGACAGAAATTATGACAGAAAACATAGTTAGGGAAAACTGTTCTTCCAGCTGCTCGATCTATTTAAAGTGGCAATTTGGAAGGAGCAAGGTGGCTCAGGCCTGTGGTGATACAGTGGGACTCAAGAAAAAGCATGGGAGCCAGAAAACTATAGTGCCTTCACTAGGACACATAAAGTTCTGTGGGCCACATTCTCTCTTGCTTCCTTTAAAAAAAAAATTATTTGCAAAGTGATTTTTGGTCTTTTGGATATAGTCCTAGTAGAGGAATTGCAGGCTCAACTTTTAGATCTCTGAGTGTTCTCCAAACTTCCTTCCAAAAGGAACCTATTAGCTTGCATTCCCACCAGCAGTGCAGAAGTGTTCCCTTTTCTCTACATCGCGCCAACATCTGTAGTTTTGGGATTTCATTATGTGGGCTACTCTTACTGGAGTTAGATGATGTGTATTTGATTTAGTTAAAAAAATAAAATAAAAAGTAAAAAAAAAAAATTAATTGATTGATTGATTGAGATAGGTTCTCAATATGTCCGCTGGGCTAGAGTGCAATGGCATCATCACAGCTCACTGCAATATCATACCCCTGAGTTCAAGGGATGCTCCTGCCTCAACATCTCTAGTGGCTAGAACTACAGTGAAGGCATAAATATTCAAGAAAAATAGACTTACAACATATAATGCAGCACTCTTCCTGCCAAACCAAGAAGAATTTTCACCCTAGCTTAAGAATGAAAAAGGGGACATTTCCATTTAGGGAAGTATGGTTGATAAGATGCACAGACTCTGACCTAAAAAACTTATGAACCTGGCACAGTGGCTCACACCTGTAATCCTAGCACTCTGGGAGGAGCTCAAGACTGTCTGAGCAAGAGCAAGAGCAAGACCCTGTCTCTACTAAAAATAGAAAATCTAGCCAGATATAGCGGCAGGTGCTTATACTCCTAGCTACCCAGGAGGCAAGGGGATGGCCTGAGCCCAAGAGTTTGAGGTTGCTGTGAGCTTGGACCCCAGGACACAGAGTGAGACTCTGTCTCAAAAAAAAATAAAAAAATAATTTAAATAAAAAATTTTTCTTTTAAAACTCATTGTGAAGTGACATGGAAGCAAGTCCGGTATGTACAAAGACCAAATAACAAATGGAAACCAGAAAAACTGAGAAGACATTATTCCTAAAAGATTTCTTCAGAACCCTAGAAATTTCAAACTTCCATTTTATGATAAAGTAAGTGGGAAGTGGGAAGGAGCTTCCAAGACATAAAAATCCTTTGAATTTTATCTTTAACTCCTAAGGGTTTGATCCATCTGAAGTCCACCATTCATTGTTTGTAGTATTACGTAGGAATCCAGTTTTATATTTGCATATATAGTGATTCCATTTTCTTACAACTACGTACCACCTTTTCTAAACTCTGGTCATTTGTAGTACTATTTTTCTTTTACTCTAAAATTTTGTATGGGTTTCTCTAGGAGCTCTTTATTCTGTTCTACTAGTCTTCTGTTTGGGCACCAATATGAGATTGTTTTTACTCCATACTTTGTAGTATATGCTGGTAACTAGTTGGGAAAGTCTCTCTTCTATAGGCTTCTATTTTATGATTGACTTGGCTATTTGTGAACTTCTAGACTTCCAATTAAATGTTAAGATGTATACCTAAATAAATTTTAATTTTATAGATCTTAACTTATTTTAACAATTTGAGTGAATATTAATAAATTTTCATTTATAGAATAACTAAGAGGAATTAAGTTTCTTCATTAGGTATGACACTTCCTACAGTTGTTTTTTTTTTTTTTTTTTTTTTTTTTTTTTTTTTGTGAGAGAGAGAATGTCTAACCCTCTTGCCCTGGGCAGAGTGCCCTGGCATTATAGCTCACAGCAACCTCAAACAAATTACTGGATTCAAGTGATCCTCTTGCCTCAGCCTCCCAAATAGCTGGAACTACAGGTGCCCACCACCATGCCCAGTTAGTTTTTCTATTTTTAATAGAGACCAGGTCTCACTTTTGCTCAGGCTGTTCTTAAACTCCTGAGTTCCTGAGATCCACCTGCCTTGGCCTCCCAGCGTTCTAGGATTACAGACATTAGTCACTGCACTTGGCCCCTACAGGTTATTTGTCATAAGAATATTATCAAGAAATTTCCCTTCAATCCTAGATTTACTAAGTTAAGTACATGATATTTTATCCTTTACAATAATGAAATGAAACAAACTAATTTCCATGGCTACATTTTTTTATGGATTCCTGGAATAAACTCTAATTGATCATGATATATTTAGTATGATATATATTTTTATTTTTATTGGACTAAATGAACTAATAGTTAAGATTTCTACATGTATGTTCCTAAGTAAAATGGACCTTTATCTGCTGTTCTTATATTTTGCTTATTTCATTTTATGATCAATATTGCAATAGCACTATTAAATATCTGGGATAGATATTTCCTGGAAAAAAATTTATATCAGTAAAATAATATGCTCCCATAAATATTTTGTAAAACTCACTAACACCGGCTCAGTGCTCGTAGCACAGTAGTTATGGCGCCAGCCACATACACCGAAGTTGGCAGGTTTGAACCTGGCCCAGGCCAGCTAACCAACAATGACAACTGCAACAAAAAATAGCCAGGAGTTGTGGCGGGTGCCTGTAGTCCCAGCTACTTGAGAGGCTGAGGCAAGAGAATCGCTTGAGCCCAAGAGTTTGAGGTTGTGGTGAGCTGTGACACCACAGCACCCTACCAAGGGCGACATAGTAAGACTCTGTCTCAAAAAAAAAAAAAAAAAAGAAAAAGAAAAAAAAAAACTTCACTAATACCATAGGCATTAAGGTAATAGAAGAATAACAATTTTCATTTTGCTTTGTAAGCCTACATTCAGTCCTCCAATCATACTGATTCTTTTATCTGATCTAGCTATAAATATGATCAAGGAAAACTATGAAGTCACAGGGATAGCTGAGGAGAATACAGCAAAAAAAAAAAAAAAAGAAAGCTATTGCTGATTAAAAAAAAAGTACAAAATTTTTTAAAAGGCTATTGGAACTAGGCTTTAAGATTCTTAAAATAACCCAGCAAGGGCAAGAAATGGACCCAGAAGTCTAATATTTCTTTCAGTTGTAAAAATAAATTTTCAGGGTTTTATAATGTGGTAGCAACATTTTTCCCAAACAGACGTGAGTTAAATCAAGAACAAACTATCTATGGATACTATTGTACCTTATATCTGACTTTTGAGGATTTTATTTTTTTAATTTTTAGTCTAATGTAATCGAGTGAATATTGTGGCCACAGCAACTGTGTGTCCCACAGTCTGAATGTAACAGACATTGCACAATTCCATAAGAACCTCCTACAGATGAACAGCTGGCTAGGGACCAATTGAGGACCACACAAAATGCCAAGGGAACAACATGTCCAGACATCCAGAGCCAATGAACGTCTGTCCTAGCTAGAGGAAGTTAGCATAAACTGCCAAAGGTTTAAAACACTGGCTCTGGTTCAGCAAATCTTCCCTCTCTGCACTGAGCAGGCTCCTTCTCAGGCCAAATGAAGCTGGGATCACATTTGGGCTGTCAAGACCAGCTGTGGAGCTGACAGCTGTTGTCCTTCCTCCTCCCACTTGGAAGGGGATGTGAGCTTATATAATACCTTCCACCCACATGCACAGTCCCTGGCGATTCCAGCATACAGCATAGGCAGGGCTGTGAGCTTGGAGTGGAGAGTGTATGACTCTTTGAATGGGAGGATGATGCTTCTGGGGGAAGGACATTGCCATATATAACAATATAGTAAGGACTTCATTTACAAAGACACTCCAGCAAATATTTACTTAATTCTTGCTGGAGGGACCATGAGAAGAAATAGCAAACATAAGAGAAAAACTTAAAACTACAATGTAAAATTCACCTTCAACAATATACAAAATTCACATTTAGAACTTTTTAAACATAAGTTTGTGTGTAGGAAAAAGTAGATGACACATTCAGCAGCTTCCCAGAAAGCCAAGACACAAGAATTCATTGGCTCTCAATCTCTGCCCCAAGGGAAATCGCCTCATTGCTCTAATCCTGTGTTACAGAAAAGGCAATGCCAAATAGTATTAAAGACTCAAGAAAAAAAAATCACATAGACAAATCAATCAAGCTGAGGTTTATAATCCTCATAACACTTAAATATATATATATATATGTATATATACACAAGTAGTTCACAGAAACAGAACTAATGTTTCAGTACCAAGCATGTTGTTTTTATGAACTATCTCATTTAATCCTCATGACAACCTGTGACATAGACATAATTATTATCCACATTTTAAAATTGAAAATGAGACTCAAGGATATGGAAGGCAGGTATGCTTGCCATTATATCACCAATGCCTTCAAGGCTTAAGGACATGAAGTACTTGACTCCATGTCACAAAACTAATAAGGAGCTGCTGGGCTGGTCACTATTGATCCTGTGGATGGTGTTACTGCCTGCATGACTACATGGTACAATGGTTAAGGGCATGGAATCTAGAATCAGACTACCTGGGTTCAAGCACCAATTGCACTCCTTCCAGTGTAGGGTTAACTACTCTCCTTAAGCCTTAGGTTTTTATTGTTATTATTCTTTGTCCATGTTTGGCTTTTTAATTTGTTTATTATTATGTGTTAAAGATGAATACATAAAGAGTCTTCACCTCATGGATATTTGAAGATTGCATGAATTACATCTGTAGTATACTTTAAAGAATTCTTGGCACTATATCAACACAATATGAATATTTGAAAAATAAACAAATGTACATATAAGTTTATAATGCCCTAAAGTTAGAAGAGATCATGAGTCATATCTAGCCCACTGTGCAGCTGTCAAGAAGAACTCCACTTAACATACCACACAGCAACAGATGGCACTATGAAAGATCTTTGGGAGTAGCAGTGCTACCATTTTCCTTAGCAAAATAAAATATTTAAATACTATTACATGGCTGGGCGAGGTGGCTCATGTCTGAAAATCCTAGCACTCTGAGAAGCTGAAGTAAGAGAATTTCTTGAGCTCAAAAGTTTGAGCCTAGCCTGAACAAGTGTGAAACCCCCATCTCCACTAAAAAATATGAAGATTGGCCAGGCATGGTGGTGGGCAACTGTAGTCCACACTACTCAGGAGGCTGATACAGGAGGAATGCTTTAGATGAGGAGTTTGAGGTTGCAGTGAGCTAAGCTGAGGCTATGGTACTCCGGCCAGGGCAACACAGTAAGACTCTGCCTCAAAATAAATACATAAAATAAAAATAAATACTGTGACATACAGAAAGTACTTCCTCAGCTTGAACATGAACCCTTCACAGTATAATTTTAGCCTACTTCCCACTGTGTAGTCCTTGGAAGAAATGGAAAAGGGATAAACATGACAATGTAGAAAATGGAATCGAACTAAAATAGAGGAAAGGAACTCGGATAAAATCTCTACCAATACCACCCAATAATTTGCTCTACTTCTGTAGTGATCAAGACAGGAATAGAAATAGAATGATAGGTTCTAGTCTTAATTCTTATTCCACCTACCTATTTGAACATAAGCTAATCACTATATCCATTTTTCTCTAGCATCCTTATGTAGGTAATAAAAATATCAAATGGAGCACTCTCAAAGACCCAAAATGTTAAGATACAGTGAGGGAAAATGATTTGCTCAAGGCAAAATCAGATAGCACAACACTCTCCTCACTACACATCTAGAAAATGTATTTTGATAAAGATAAAGCTTTTGCCTCCTGCTTCCTTATCACCAGAAATTTTCAAGCCAGGACACAGTAAACTGAATTATTTTCAAATATCTTCAATTCCCTATGTCAAAGTTTTCTGCTAGGTGACATCACAGTTCTTCCCCATAGAGGTAGAATTTATTTCATTTTCTTACTAAGGTCAGGCTTGGCCATACGACTCTATTTTGGCCAATTTTTAAAGAAGTGATGGTTGGTAAACTTTGAGCCTCGTTTTTATTTATTTATTTATTTATTTAGACAGAGCCTCAAGCTGTCGCCCTGGGTAGAGCTGTGAAATCACAGCTCACAACAACCTCCAACTCCTGGGCTCAAGCAATTCTCCTGCCTCCGCCTCTCAAGTAGCTGGGACTACAGGTGCCACCACAACGCTCGGCTATTTTTTGGTTGCAGCTGTCATTGTTGTTTGATGGGCATGGGCTGGATTCGAACCCACCAGCTCAGGTGTATGTGGCTGGCACCTTAGCCACTTGAGCCACAGGTGCTGAGCCTGAGCCTCACTTTTAAAATCTCACATGTTCTCTGTTTACCCACCATAAATTTTGTCATTGTGGTAAGAAGGATTTGCTTCAGGAAGACCACTGATCCATGAAAAGTAGAGACAGAAGGAACAGCCCTTAAGAGAGCTACAAACTGAGCAAAGCTCCAACAAATATTGAGTTCAACGAAGCTACCCCAGACCAAGATATATGAGCTAGAAATAAATGCTTATTGCTCTATGCCACTGCTTTAGGGAATGCTTTCCTGTGTTTTACTTGTGGTAGCAAACCAATATACAAAGTTTGTCAGAGCTCTCAAGAAAACATCTATTGGCTATGATAAATTTCTCAAAGGACTAAACATTAGAGACCAAATCAAATTGTCATACATATTAGCAAACAACCTCATCTACCAAACATTACACATTATCTCCCAATGTGAGATTTTCCTTTGAACTCAAACACCAGCTTACTTAAAGTACTTATTTCCCTATTTCCTCCTTTGCAAATGAAGATAACGATGTAACAAGATAATAATATGACTCAAAAGAGATGATGCATAGAAAATACATTACTGGCCAGGCATAGTGGCTCATGCCTATAATCCTAGCACACTGGGAAACCAAGCGGGAAGGATCCCTTGAGTGCAGGAATTCAGAGACCAGCCTGAGCAAGAGTAACAAGCTGTATATACTAAAAGAGAAAAACTAGCCAGGCGTTGTGGTGAGTGCCTGTAATCCCAGCTACTTGGGAGGCTGAAGCAAGAGGATCACTTGAGCCCAGGAGTTTGAGGTTGCTGTGAGCAATGATGCCCCGGGACTCAAGCATGGGGCAACAGAGTAAGACTCTGTCTCAAAAAAATACATAACACATATTGAGTATTTGATAAGTATAGCAAATGATGATGATTCAATCTATACCTTTCTTGACACAATCGTGGAGAGAAAAGCACATGCTTTGGAAAACAAGATACAAAAAGTTTCCTTTGGCTATAAAATTCATCTGTGGGTTAAACATAATAATGCTAACTGCTTCCTGATTTTCAAACAATGTAAGAAGCAGCTAAGTGCATTTTATCTTACACACAGATGCTACACAAATAAATAAGCAAAAAAGAAAAACAAACCTCTCAATGTGCTGTTGGGCAGCATGTATCCTCCTGTGAGCAGAATCCAGTTTCCTAGGGAGATTTTTCAGACAATGTCTAGATTTTAAAGATTGACCTCTCCAAGGACTGCTGTTTCTGGTATGACTGACAACATAGTTATAAAACTGAATTTTTTTAAATTTCAGTTTAATATAAGGGTATAAACAATCAGGTTACATTTTTCACATTTGTTAGGTAAAATCAGTCAAGAGATGTGCCAAATACCCCTATTTTGTGTCTGTTAGGTGAGAGCTTACCAAATGGCCTCCCTCCTCAACTCTCCTTCTCCTTCCTCAACTCTCCCTTCTCCCCCCTGACCCCACTTGAATTTAATTGTATTTTTCTCTCATGTTGGCATGTAATTGTCAATCTACTGGTTTCATGTTAGTAGTGCATTGGATGCTTGCTTCTCCCTTCTTGTACTACTTTACATAGAAGGATGTTCTGCAAATTGTTCTAGGTAAGTGCACATCAACTCACAAATGGATAAATAAACTATAGTATATGTATACCATGGAATAATATTCAGCCATGAAGAACGATGTAGACTTTACATCTTTTGTAAAAAACAGAATTTTTAAATATATGCTTTGGTTAAAACAAAGGCAAGTATAAAAAACGTTCTATTAATAAAGTCGTCTGGATAGATATTAGCTTAGAAATACATAAAATTAGAAATATATCCCTTTAGGCTGTGTTCAGTGGCTCAGACCTGTAATCCTAGCACTCTGGGAGGCAGAGGCAGGTGGACTGCTTCAGCTAAGGTGTTTGAGACCATACTGAGCAACAGCACGACCCAGTCTCTACTAAAAATAGAAAAACTACCCATACACTGTGGCAGGTGCCTATAGTCCCAGCTACTCAGGATGCTGAGCCAAGAGGATTGCTCAAGGAGTTTCAGGTCATCATGAGCTATGATGCCATTGCACTACCGAGGGAGACAAAGTGAGACTCTCTCAAAAAAACAGAAAAAGGAAAAAGAAAAGAAATAGATACTTTTACTTCCAGAATTGCAATCTAGGGGCCTATCTACATTCCACTCTTTCTTTATCTTATTCATACAACTTTAGAAGTACTCGTAAAATAAAGTATGTACCAGATTCCCCTCATTTTTTTTTTATTGTTGAGGATTCATTGAGGGTACAAGAAACCAGGTTACACTGATTGCATTTGTTAGGTAAAGTCCCTCTTACAATCGTGTCTTACCCACAAAAGCTGTGGCACACACCAAGACCCCACACCTCCTCCTTTCAACTCTCCGCTATTTCTTTTACCCACACCTCCCTCCTTCTTTCTCTCTCTGCTCTCCACTTCCCCCACCCCCACCATAACATTAATTGACATTAATTGTCCTTACATCCAAATTGAGTACATAGGATTCATGCTTCTTGATTCTTGTGATGATTTACTAAGAATAATGTGTTCCACTTCCATCCAGGTTAATACAAAGTCTCCATCTCTTTTAAAGGCTGAATAGTATTCCATGGTGTACATATACCACAGCTTGTTAATCCATTCCTGGGTTGGTGGGCATTAAGCTGTTTCCATATTTTGGCGATTGTAAATTGAGCTGCAATAAACACTTTAGAGAAAGTGTCCTTATGTTAAAGGATTTTTTTCCTTTTGAGTAGATGCCTAGTACTGGGATTGCAGGATGAAATGGGAGATCTAGCTTGAGTTCTTTGAGGGTTCTCCATACTTCCTTCCAAAAAGGTTGTATTAGTTTGAAGTCCCACCAGCAGTGTAAAAGTGTTACCTTCTCTCCACATCCGCGCCACCATGTTTGGATTTGAGATTTTTGTGATGTGGGCCATTCTCGCTGGGGTTAGATGGTATCTCAGGGTGGTTTTGAGTTGCATTTCTCTAATAATTAGGGATGATGAGGATTTTTTCATGTTTGTTAGCCATTCTTCTGTCTTCTTTAGAGAGAATCTATTCATGCCTCTTGCCCATTGATATGTGTGATTGTTCGTTTTTTTCACGTGGATTAATTTCAGTTCTCTATAGATCTTAAATATGCAAATACACTTTCCCATTGTGTAGATTATCTATTTGCTTTTGTTGTTGTCTCCTTAACTGTACAGAAGCTTTTCAGTTTAATTAATATTATTTGTTTATTTTTGTTGTTGTTGCAATTGCCACAGCAGTCTTCTTCATGAAGTCTTTCCCCAGGCCGATATTTTCCACTGTTTTTCCTATGCAGTCTTTGAGGATTTTTATTGTTACATGCCTTAAATTTATGTCCTTTATCCATCTTGAATCAATTTTTGTGAGTGGAGAAAGGTGTGGGTCCAGCTTCAGTCTTTTACATGTGGATATCCAGATTTCCAAGCACCATTTATTGAATAGGGAGTCTTTCCCCCAAGGTATGATCTTGTCTGTTTTATTGAAGATTAGGTGGTTGTAAGATATTAGTTTCATTTCCTGGTTTTCTATTCGATTCCAAATGTCTATGTCTCTATTTTTGCGCCACTACCATGCTGTCCTGACCACTATGCCTTTGTAGTACAGCCTAAAATTTGGTATGCTAATGCCTCTGGCTTTGGTTTTATTACAAAGAAATGCTGTAGCTATACAGGGTATTTTCTGGTTCCATACAAAACGCAGAATCATTTGTTCCAAGTCTTAAAAGTATGATGTTGGTATTTTAATAGGGATGGTGTTGAATTGGTAGATCACTTTGTGAAGTATAGACATTTTAACAATGTTGATTCTTCCCAGCCATGAGCATGGTATGTTCTTCCGTTTGTTAATATCCTTTGCTATTGCACTGGGAGACAAGATGGCTGACTGAAGCCAGCTTTCCACAGTGGCTCAGGTCCAGAAGGAGAGTTAAAAGACAGAAATTTAGCAAGTAACCTGGTGGATTAGAGATGCACGAAGAGAGAAGGTTGAAGAATGCACATAAACCCTGCTGAGGTGAGCTGCAACCCCAAGGATACAAACAAAAGGTACAGAATCCATCACCAAGTGGATGTCCCCCATAAGAATGGCTTGGAGTACCCAAAAAACAAACGAGCAGAGTTCAAAGTCCTCCCAATATACTCCATGGGAGAGACCCTCTAAAAACTGGACCTACCTCCCATACTAGGGTGCCATGGCACTCTCCTGCCAGGCATAAAACTGTGTAAAACTGTATATATTCTCTACCTGCAATTCTGAGCTCCTAGCACTCCCCTACACTCTTATTCTGAAGTCTGGAGGCCTGTCCCCCAGGAGTCCAGACTCTTGGGTGATTTCTCGAGGGGTGTGGACAGGGCCCGGACTGCAGCTGGTCAGGGCTGATTCTGCAGCACAGGACTGAGGAGAGGACAGTCGGCTGAGAGGGAACCATGACAGAGTGGCGGTGCCCCGAGGTGCAGAGTAGCAGCCGTTTTTGGCAACAATAGGGGTCACCCCCGGATAATCCAAAGTCACAGCCCCGTCTCTCTGGGCAACTTGAGGAGGCCGGGCATCTTCTCAGGTGGCAACAACTGCAGAACATATCTGGGACAAAAACACAGACCCTGAGAGTAAAGGATTTTCCTGAGGCAGTACTGACCTGGGTGGAGCACAGGGATAAGGAAACACACATGAAGAGATGGGAGATTCCCAGGGCTGGGCTGACCCAGAGGACAGCTTTACTGAGCCTAAGACACAACCAGCCCCCACGGGACAATCAGCTTAAACAAAGGACGGCAGGCAGAGGCTGGAACTGACAGGTAACCGTGCTGCAAATACAAACTACAACTGAGACCATACAGCACCACAGACAGAGCCTGAGGCACAGGTTCTGGGAACTAAAACAGCTTCTCTTCTGCAGGGGAATTTAACAGGGACAGAAACAAATTCCTGCAAAGTTATTCTGTTCTGTCAGTAACATCAATCAAGGGCGGGGCAGGAAGTGAGTGAATAGCCCCAGCCTCCCAAGGTTGTCAGGCCTCACCTACCGCTGCTGGATAGAGGCAGAGAACAGCAGACGGGCTGAGCAAAAATAGATCACCTTGTGATTCAGGCAGGTACAAACCCCTGGCGTATCTGCTCATTGGAGGAAACTGGGTCACAGCCCTGCAGGATTATCAGTGACTGGGTGTGACAGAGGTACAAGGTGGGGAAGGAGGCATCAAACATCCTAGACTAATCTATTTCCTTGGTGGGTCCACCTGACTTCACAAAGCACTGGAGCAAGTCATATTTGAGTTGTCAGCAGACCCCTCTGATGTAGTTGCCAGAGACCTTTTAAACTCTCCCACCTGAGACAGCTGCTGACTGAGACACTTGATTTAAACCCTTTGAACCGAGACAATCACCCGAGGAATATCCAAGTGGTGCCCTGGGTGTGTGGTTGTATGAAGGTTTGATTTTCCTTTTCCAATTGTTGCCTGTGGGTGGCAGGGTGACTTAATCGCTGGTATTTCTCCACAGCTGAGACTTCAGCCCAGAGCAACTGTTTCACTAGGGTAGGAAGGAGACCACCTGAACACAAGACAGAGACATTTAGTCCCATCACACCAAACAGGTCCCCAGTTTCCTGGGCCATAACACTGTACAGGTCCTCGGCAAAGCTCCAGGGGAAAAGTCAAACGGTGTAAAATAATCACAGGGCAGAATCAGTGGAAAAACTCTGGTAACATGAATACCCAGAATAGATCAACCCTCCCCCACCAAGGAAAGATACGGCAGATGTAACTGAAGATCCCATTCATAAACAGCTGGCTGAGATGTCAGAAATTGAATTCAGAATTTGGATTGCAAACAAGATTAATAGAATGGAGGAAAATTTGGAATTAGAAATTCAACAAGCAATTCAAAAGTCGAAATTAGAAATTCGAGGAGATATTCAAAATTTGTCTCAAGAATTCACGAATTTAAAGACAAAACCACCAAAGACTTTGATGCACTAAAGCAATAATTTTCAACCCTCAAAAATATGAAAAATACAGTAGAATCCCTCAGTAAGAGAGTGGAGCAAGAAGAAGAAAGGATTTCTGACATTGAAGATAGAGCTTTAGAACGCTCTCAAACTCTCAAAGAGGAAAAGAAATGGAGAGCAAACATGGATCATTCTCTCAGAGAGATCTGGGATAATTCGAAGAAGGCTAATATCTGCCTCATTGGAATCCCTGAAAGTGAAGAAGTAGTGTCACAAGGCACAGAGGCTCTTCTCCATAAAATTATGAAACACAATTTTCCAGACATGCCAAGAGATTGTGAAATTCAGATAGCAGACAGTTACAGAATGCCAGCATGACTCAACCCAAGTAAAACATCCCCCAGGCATATCATAATTAACATCACTAAACTTAACATGAAGGAGAAAATTCTGAAAGCAGCCAGACATAAGAAATCCATTATCTACAAAGGGAAGATTATTAGAATGACAGCAGATCTCTCTGCTGAAACTTTTCAAGCCAGAAAACGGTGGTCATCAACTTTTAATCTCCTAAAGCAAAATAACTTTCAATCCCAGATACTGTATCCAGCTAAACAGAGTTTCATTTAGGATGGAGAAATTAAATACTTTAATGACATTCATATGTTGAAGAAATTTGCCATAACCAAACCAGCTCTTCAGGATATTCTCAGACCTATCCTCCATAATGACCGCCCCAATCCTCTACCACAAAAGTAAACTCACTCAGAAACCTTTGATCAAACTCTAAATTCCACAGTGGTGAAAGGATGAAAAATGTCCACTGGACTTTCGAAAAACTTGATACCCAAAATTTTACCAGGCTTATCAATATTCTCCATTAATGTGACCAACTCAAAATGTTCTCCAAAGAGGCACAGGTTGGCTGACTGGATACAAAAACTCAGGCCAGATATTTGCCGCATACAAGAATCACATCTTACCTTTAAAGATAAATATAGACTCAGGGTGAAAGGATGATCGTCCATATTTCAGACAAATGGTATTCAGAAAAAAACAGGTATTGCAATTCTATTTCCAGATACAATAGGCTTTAAACCAACAAAAGTAAGGAAGGAAAAAAGTGGTCACTTCGTATTTGTTAAGGGTAATACTCAATATGATGACATTTCAATTATTAATATTTATGCACCCAATCAGAATGCATCTCAATTTATAAGATAAACTCTAACAGACATGAGCAACTTGAGTTCCACCAGCTCCATAACAGACAGAGATTTTAACACTCCTTTGACAGTGTTGGATAGATCCTCCAATAAGAAGCTGAGCAAAGAAATTTTAGATTCAAACCTAACAATCCAACATTTGGATTTAGCAGACATCTACAGAACATTTCATCCCAACAAAACTGAATACACATACTTCTCATCAGCCCATGGAACATACTCCAAAATCAATCACATCTTAGGTCACAAGTCTAACATCAGTAAATTTAAAGGAATATAAATTATTCCTCGCATCTTCTCAGACAACCATGGAATAAAATTTGAAATCAAGAACAGGAATCTGCATACTCATACAAAAACATGGAAGTTAAATAACCTTGTGCTGAATGATAATTGTGTCATAGATGACATAAACAAGAATATTGGCAAAATTTTGCAACAAAACGACAATAAAGACATAAATTATCAGAACCTCTGGGATAGCACAAAGGCAGTCCAAAGAGGGAAATTTATAGCACTGCAAGCCTTCCTCAAGAGAATGAAAAGAGAGGAAGTTAACAGCTTAATGGGACATCTCAAGCAACGGGAAAAGGAAGAACATTCCAACCCTAAACCCAGTAGAAGAAAATAAATAACCTACATTAGAGCAGAATTAAAAGAAATTGTGAACAAAAGAATTACACTACAGATCAATAAATCAAAAAGACGGTTTTTTGAAAAGTTCAATAAAATAGATAAACCTTTGGCTAACCTAACCAGGAAAAAAAGAGTAAAATATCTAATTTCATCAATCAGAAATGACAAAGATGAAATAACAGCAGGCTTCCTAAAAATTCAAAAAATCCTTAATGAATATTACAAGAAACTTTATTCTCAGAAATATGAAAATCTCAAGGAAATTGATCAATATTTGAAAGCATGTCACCTTCCAAGACTTAGCCAGAATGAAGTGGAAATGTCGAACAGGCCAATATCACATTCTGAACTAGCATCAACCATACAAAATCTCCCTAAAAAGAAAAGCCCGGGACCAGATGGCTTCACGTCAGAATTCTACCAAACTTTAAAGAGGAACTAGTACCTATATTACTCAACCTGTTCCAAAACGTAAAAAAAGAAGAAAGACTACCCAAACGTTCTATGAAACAAACATCACCCTGATCCCCAAACCAGAAAAAAGACCCAACAAGAAAAGAAAATTATAGACCAATATAACTAATGAATATAGATGCAAAAATATTCAACAAGATCCTAACAAACAGAATACAGAAACACATCAAACAAATTATACATCATGACCAAGTCGGTTTTATCCTAGGGTCTCAAGGCTGGTTGAATATCCGTAAATCTATTCAGCACATAAATTAAAAAACAAAACCATATGATTCTCTCAATTGATGCAGAAAAAAAGCTTTTGAGAATATCCAGCATCCCATGATCAGAACACTTAAGAAAATTGGTATAGAAGGGACATTTCTTAAACTGATAGAGGCCATCTACAGCAAACCCACAGCCAATATCATATTGAATGGAGCTAAATTGAAATCATTTCCACTCAGATCAGGAACCACACAAGGCTGCCCATTGTCTCCACTGCTTTTTAACATTGTAATGGAAGTTTTAGCCATCACAATTAGGGAAGAAAAGGCAATCAAGGTTATCCATATAGGGTCAGAATAGATCAAACTTTCGCTCTTCACAGATGATATGATTGTATATCTGGAAAACACCAGGGATTCTACTACAAAACTCTCAGAAGTGATCAAGGAATACAGCAGCATCTCAGGTTACAAAATCAACATTTATAAATCAGTAGGCTTTAAATATGCCAACAATAGTCAAGCTGAAAAAACAGTTAATGACTCTATTCCATTCACAGTAGTGCCAAAGAAGATGTAATATTTGGGAGTTTATCTAACAAAGAATGTGAAAGATCTCTATAAACAGAACCATGAAACTCTAAGAAAAGAAATAGCTGAAAAGGTTAAGAAATGGAAAAACATACCATGCTCATGGCTGAGAAGAATCAAAATTGTTAAAATGCCCATACTACCCAAAGCAATATACAATTTTAATGCAATCCCAATTACAGCTCCACTGTCATACTTAAAGATCTTGAAAAAATAATACTTCATTTTATATGGAATCAGAAAAACCTTCAACAGCCAAGACATTATTCAGAAATAAAAACAAAGCAGGAGGAATCACGCTACTGGACCTCAGATTATACTATAAATAGATAGTGATCAAAACAGAATGGTACTGGCAGAAAAACAGAGAGGCAGATGTATGGAACAGAGTAGAGAACCAACATATGAAACCAGCTACTTACCGTTATTTGATCTTTGACAAGCCAAATAAAAACATTCAGTGGGGAAACGATTCCCTATTTAACAAATGGTGCTGGGTGAACTGGCTGGCAACCTGTAAAAGGCTAAAACTGGACCACACCTTTAACCATTAACTAAGATACTCTCACTGGATTAAAGATTTAAACTTAAGACATGAAACTATAAGCATACTATAAGAGAGTGCAGGGAAAACTCTTGAAGAAACTGGTCTGGATGAGTATTTTATGAGGAGGACTCCCAGGGCAATTGAAGCAGCTTCAAAAATACACTAATGGGAACTAATCAAACGAAAAAGCTTCTGCACAGCCAAGAACACAGTAAGTAAAGCAAGCAGACAGCCTTCAGAATGGGAGGAGATATTTGCAGGTTATGTCTCCGACAAAGGATTAATAACCAGAATCCACAGAGAACTCAAACGTATAAGCAAGAAATGAACAAGTGATCCCATCTCAGAATGGGCAAGGAACTTGAAGAGGAACTTCTCTGAAGAAGACAGGCGCATGGCCTACAGACATATGAAAAAATGCTCATCATCTTTAATCATCAGAGACATGCAAATCAAAACTACTCTGAGATATCATCTAACTCCAGTAAGATTAGCCCATATCACAAAATCCCAAGACCAGAGATGTTGGCGTGAATGTGGAGAAAAGGGAACACTTCTACACTGCTGGTGGGAATGCAAATGAATACATTCCTTTTGGAAAGATGTTTGGAGAACACTTAAGAGATCTAAAAACAGATCTGCCATTCAATCCTATAATTTCTCTACTAGGTATATACCCAGAAGACCAAAAATCACATTATAACAAAGATATTTGTACCAGAATGTTTATTGCAGCCCGATTCATAATTCCTAAGTCATGGGAAAAGCCCAAGTGCCCATCGATCCACAAATGCATTAATAAATTGTGGTATATGTACACCATGGAATATTATGCAGCCTTAAAGAAAAAAGCTATAAACCAGTTATAACCTAAGATTATGTGGAGGGGATGGAGGGGAGGGAGGGAGGGAGGAGGATGCACGGAGGGAGTGTGATTGGTGGGATCACACCTGCAGTGCATCTTACAAGGGTACATGTGAAACTTAGTAAATGTAGAATATAAATGTCTTAACACAATTACTAAGAAAATGCCAGGAAGGCTATGTTAACCAGTGTGATGAAAATGTGTCGAATGGTCTATAAAAGCAGTGTATGGTGTCCCATGATTGCATTCATGTACACAGCTATGATTGAATAATAAAAGAAAATCATCTGCTATTTCCTTTTATAGGATTTCATAATTTTCTTTTTTTTATTTTTATTTTTACATATACATGTGGTAATTAGGTTTCCATACTTTTGCCTTCACAAAATTAAAAAGACTTAAAATTTAATAACAATAACAATGTTTAAGGTAAGGACTAGAAACAAAAACCTTGTAAAGAATGAACGAACATAAATACATACAGAAAAGGAATCATACAATTGCTACATTGAAATATCAAGCAATAATAATAATAATAATGCAAAGAAAGTAACATTCACATTGTCAAATAAGAGTATGTCTATTATAGAATGCTTTGACTCTGAGATTCAGTACAGAGTCATCAGTAAAATTATTTTTTAAGTCTAAAAAAATAGACAACTAATATTTATAACTAAAAGGAAAAGATAATTTCAAAAAACAGATCATGGGGGAGCGCCCGGGTGGAGCGGGCGGCAGGGCGCGGAGGAGCCGAGCGGCCCAGCGGAGGGCCAGGGGCCGGGCGGGAGCAGCGGCAGCGGAGCTGCCGGTCCTACATGATGAGAGATTTTGGGGTGCTTCTCTCTCCTCTGTGTAGTCGATAGTTTGGGTGGTGAAGAGATGGCTGACAGTGTCAAAACATTTCTCCAGGACCTGGCCAGGGGAATCAAAGACTCCATATGGGGTATTTGCACCATCTCAAAGTTAGATGCTCGAATCCAGCAAAAGAGAGAGGAGCAGCGCCGAAGAAGGGCAAGCAGTGTCCTGGCACAGAGGAGAGCCCAGAGCACGGAGCGGAAGCAAGAGAGTGAGCCACGTATTGTTAGTAGAATTTTCCAGTGTTGTGCTTGGAATGGTGGAGTATTCTGGTGTAGTCACCTCTTATTTTATCGAATGTTTATTCCTGGGCTTCAGTATGTAACAGCCCT
Organism: Nycticebus coucang; assembly: GCF_027406575.1. Lineage (NCBI taxonomy): Eukaryota > Metazoa > Chordata > Mammalia > Primates > Lorisidae > Nycticebus > Nycticebus coucang. The sequence goes on from NC_069804.1 coordinate 75,261,600, forward strand.
AATTATCGGTGATCCATCACTGCATGGAGTTTTTTGGTCCTGGCTGGAATTCTTCCTCACGTTAATTTTCAGCACTCTCTGGGTGCTTCCCCTGTTTGTGCTGAGCAAAGTCGTAAATGCCATTTGGTTTCAGGATACAGCTGACCTGGCATTTGAGGTATCAGGGAGGAGACCTCATCCATTCCCCAGTGTCAGTAAAATAATTGCTGACATGCTTTTCAACCTTTTGTTGCAGGCTCTTTTCCTTATCCAGGGAATGTTCGTGAGCCTCTTCCCTAACCATCTTGTTGGTCAGCTGGTTAGTCTCCTTCATATGTCCCTTCTGTACTCACTATATTGCTTTGAATATCGTTGGTTCAATAAAGGAATTGAAATGCACCAACGGTTGTCAAACATAGAAAGGAACTGGCCTTACTACTTTGGCTTTGGTTTGCCGTTGGCTTTTCTCACGGCAATGCAGTCCTCATACATTATCAGTGGCTGCCTTTTCTCCATCCTCTTTCCTTTATTCATTATCAGCGCCAATGAGGCAAAGACCCCTGGAAAAGCATACCTCTTCCAGTTGCAACTCTTCTCCTTGGTGGTCTTCTTAAGTAACCGACTCTTCCACAAGACAGTGTACCTGCAGTCTGCCCTGAGCAGCTCAACCTCTGCAGAGACGTTCCCTTCGCCACATCCATCTCCTGCCAAACCGAAAGCTGCTGCAGGCCACTGAGCTCCCTGTCACCCAAAGGGGGTGGGTGGGAGGGGAGGGAGGCTGCCAAGGGCCTTCTGCATATTCACTTCTCTCTGAGGAATTGGAAGGTTTGTCTCTGGTGCACATGAGGCAGAATCTTCCTGACATCAATGTGTGGATTCTTACCACCACCTGAGTCTGAAAGGACCACAGGTTTTTCTGCAGCTATTTTCTAGCCTTTGCCATCCCCTGTGCTGTGCCTGGATTTTGTTTTGTCCCTGTGCTATTTACCCTCCTCCTTTCCTGCCTTCCACCACCCTTGGATGAATGGGTTTTGTAATTCTAGCTGTTGTATTTTGTGGATTTGTTATTTTTGTTGTTTTTCTGTGAAGCACATACATTGGATGTGGGAGGTAAAGGAGGATCTCAGTTGCTCCTGGTCACTCCTGCTTTAGCCATCACTGTCTTGTTTCTTGTAACTCAGGTTAGGATTTGGTCTCTCTTGCTCTACTGCAAAAAAAAAAAAAAAAGAAAGAAAAAGAAAAAAAGAGCCTGAAGAGATGAAGAGATGGGACAGGAGGAAAGACCTCACAGCCCGACCCTATAGGTTTTGGAGTGATTTTTTTTCTTCCCCATGAAGGGGAAAAAGCTTATTTCACTGGTACATTATAGCCCCTCAGTTTGGGGAGGTACCAATTTTGGCAAATGCCACTGCAACACAATACTCAGAGACCTGAACTTTTAAACTCTGGGGGAACAGAAATTTATGGTTGGCCACTGCCGGGTCTGTCTGGTATTGCAGAGGAATATCGGGGGCTGCAAATAGGAACTGAAGGGGTAAACTTACTAAACCCATGGCATCCTGTGATTGGTTGGTATTCCTGTCATGAGAGACTAAATATGGGGCTAACGTCAAAATACTTGTACAATTTTAAAATTTCACAATTAAACGTGAGCTGGTTTCCCACAAAAAAAAAAAAAAAAAAAAACATATCATGCCAAATCTTACAGACAATAGAAAAAGAAGAAATACTTCACAATCATTTTACTAGATCTGGGTACAACTGATATTAAAATTGGGGAAAATATATTATTATAAAGGGGAAATTACAAACATACGTCACTTATAAATGAGGATACAATATCCTAAAAAACATTTTAACAAGTTGAGTTAAAAAATTAATGTTTAAGTAATATACTTTGTTCAAAATTAAAACAAATTTATGTGAAAATTAGTCACTATTTTCTTTTTTTTTCTTTTTTTCCTTTCCCTCACCCCTTCCCTCCTTCTGTCTGCTCTCCCCTTCTCCCATGCCCCACCATGTAATTAATTGTCATTGTCCTCATATCAAAATTAAGTACAGAGGTTCATACTTCTCCATTCCTGTGGTGCTTCACTAGAATAATGTGTTCCACCTCCATCTAGATTAGTACAAATGCTGCAAAATCTCCATTTTTTACAGCTGAATAATATTGCATGGTATACATATACCACAGCTTACCAATCCATTCCTGGATTGAAGGATATTTAGGTTGTTTCCACATTTTGGCAATTGTAAATTGAGCTGCGATAAACAGCCTAGTACAAGTGTCTTTATAATAAAAGTTGTTTTTTTTTTCTTCTGGATAGATGACCAATAATGGGATTGCAGGATCAAACAGGAGGTCTAGGTTGAGTTCTTTGAGGTTTCTCCATACTTCCTTCCAAAAAGGTTGTATTAGTTTGCAGTCCCACCAGCAGTATAAAAGTGTTCCTTTCTCTCCACATCCACGCCAGCATCTGCAGTTTTGAGATTTTGTGATATAGGCCATTCTTGCTGGGGTTAGGTGATACCTGAAGATGGTTTTAATAATTATCTCTAATAATTAGGGATGATGAACACTTTTTCATATGATTGCTAACCATTTGTCTGTCATCTTTGGAGAAGATTCTATTCATCTCTCTTCCCCATTGATGTATGGAATTGTTGGTTTTTTTCTTGTGAATTAATTTAAGTTATGTATAGATCCTGGTTATTAAGTTTTTATATGATTCAAAATATGAAAATATCCTTTCTCATTGGGTAGGATGTCTATTTGTTTTGGTTGTTGTCTCCTTGGCTGTATAGAAACTTTTCAGTTTAATTAAATCCCATTTTTTTTATTATTGCTGTTGCTGCTATTGCCATGGCAGTCTTCCTCATAAAATCTTTCCACAGGCCAATATTTTCCAGTGTTTTTCCTATTCTTTATGTGAAGATTTTTATTGTTTCATGCCTTAAATTTAAGTCCTTTATCCATCTTGAATAATTTTTTGTGAGTGTAGAAAGGTACAGGTCCAGTTTCAGTCTTTTACATGTGGATATCCAATTCTCCCAGCACCATTTATTGAATAGGGAATCTTTCCCCCAGTGGATGTTCTTATTTGATTTATCAAAGATTAGGTGGCTGTAAGTTGTTGGTTTCATTTCCTGGTTGTCTATTTGATTCCAAATGTCAATGTCTCTATTTTTGTGCCAGTACCATGCTGTCTTGACCACTATGGCCTTGTAATACAGCCTAAAATCCGGTATGGTGATTCCCCCAGCTTTGTTTCTATTACTAAGAATTGACTTAGCTATGTGAGGTTTTTTTTCTGGTTCCATACAAAATGCAGAATCATTTTTTCCAAGTCTTGAAAATAGGATGTTGGTATTTTAATAGGGATGGCGTTGAATCGGTAAATTGCTCTGGGAAGTATAGACATTTTAACAATGTTGATTCTTCCCACATATGAGCATGGTATGTTCTTCCATTTGTTTAAGTCCTCTGCTATTTCCTTTCTTAAGGTTACATAATTTTCTTTATAGAGGTCCTTCACCTCTTTTATTAGGTATATTCCTAAGTATTTCATTTATTTTGGGGCTATGGTGAAAGGAGTTGTGTCTTTAACTAATATCTCATCTTGGCTACTATATTTTTTAATGACTTCCAAGAGTCTTGTGGTTGAGTCTTTAGGGTTCTCTAAGTATAAGATCATATCATCAGCAAAGAGGGAGAGTTTAAACTCCTCTGCTCCGATTTGGATGCCCTTTATTTTCTTGTCTTGTCTAATTGTATTGGCTAGAACTTCCAGGGCTATGTTTAATAGTAAGGTTGACAGAGGACATGGTTCCAGTTCTAAGAGAAAAAGCTTTCAGTTTTACTCCATTCATTCATAATTTTCTTTATAGAGGTCCTTTACCTCATTTGTTAGGTATATTCCTAGGTATTTCATTTTCTTTGAAGCTATGGTGAAGGGAGTTGTGTCCTTAATTAGCCTCTCATCTTGACTATTATTGGTGTATACAAAGATTACTGACTTGTTCACATTGATTTTATATCCTGAGAAATTGCAGTATTCCTTGATCACTTCCAGGAGTCTTGTGGTTGAGTCCTTTGGGTTCTCTCAGTATAAGATCATATCATCAGCAAAGAGGAAGAGTTTGTCCTCTGTTCCCATTTTGATGCCCTTTATTTCCTTGCCTTGCCAAATTGTATTGGCTAGAACTTCAGCACTATGCTGAATAGTAATGGTGACAGAGGACAATCTTGTCTGGTTCCAGGTCTAAGAGGAAAAGCTTTCGGTTTTACTCCATTCAGTAAAATATTAGCTGTGGGTTTGTCATAGATAGCTTTTATCTGTTTCAGAAATGTGCCACATATGCCTATACTCTTTAGTGTTCTAATTAGAAAAGGATGCTGGATTTTATCGAATGCTTTTTCTGCTTCTATTGTGATGATCATATGGTCTTTGTTTTTGCTTCCATTGATATGGTGGATAACGTTTACAAACTTGTGTATGTTAAATCAGCTTTGCGTCCATGGAATGAAACCTACTTGATCACGATATATGACTTTTTTGATGATAAGTTGTAATCTATTAGCTAGGATTTTGTTGAGAATTTTTGCTTCTATATTCATTAGTGAAATTGGTCTGAAATTCTCCTTTTTAGTTGGATCTTTTCCTGGTTTTGTTATCAGGCTGATGTTTGCTTTGTAGAACATGTTAAGGAAGATTCCTCCTTCCTCCTAAATTTTTAGAAATAATTTCTGCAGTACGGGAATAAGCTGTTCCTTGAAGGTTTGATAGAACTCTCATGCAAACTGATCCAGACCAGGGCATTTTTTTGTTGGAAGATTTTTTATTGTTTCTTTGCTCTCAGAGCTTGAAATTGGTCTGTTCAGGGGCTCTATTTCTTCCTGGCTAAGTCTAGGGAGAGGGTGTAATTCCAAATATTGATCCATTCCCTTCACATTGCCAAATTTCTGGCCTAGAGATTCTGGTAGTATTCAGAGATGATCTCTTGTATCTATGTGGCATCAATTGTTATTTCCCCTTTAGCATTTCTGATTGAGGTTACCAGAGATTTTACTTTTCTATTTGTAGTTGGTCTGGCCAAAGTTTTGTCTATTTTATTTATTTTTTCAAACAAACAAGTCCTTGTTTTATTAATTTTCTCAATGATTATTTTGTTTTCAGTTTCATTGGTCTCTGATTTAGTTTTGGATATTTATTTTCTTCTGCTAGGTTTAGGCTTAGATTGTTCTTCTTTTTCCAATTCCATAAGATGGCTTGTGAGTTTGTTGATGCTCTCGCTTTCTGTTTTTCAAATGTAGGCATCTAATGTGATAAATTTTCCTCTCAGAACTGCTTTTGCAGTATCCCACAGGTTTTGATAGCTTGTGTCTTCATTGTTGTTATTCTCAAGAAAGTTAATGATTTCCTCTTTTATTTCTTGCTGCACCCAAATATCATTCAACAGAAGTTTGTTTAATTTCCATGCCTTTGTGTGGGGCTGACGGTTTTTGTTGGAGTTGAGTTTCACCTTTAGTGCCTTGACGTCTGATTAGATACAAGGTAAAATTTCAATACATTTGAATCTTTTTTCTTTTGTGTCCTAGGATAAGATAAATTTTGGAGTGTTCCATGGGGCGATAAGAAGAATGAATGTTCTTTATCTTTGGGATGGAGTGTTCTATATGCATCTATCAAGCACAGTTCTTCTAGGGTCTCATTTATGTCCCTTATATATTTGTTTAATTTCTGTTTAGAGGATATGTCCAGCTCTGTAAGAGGAGTGTTAAAGTCCCCTGTTATTATGGTGTTATAGGATATCATGTTGCTCATACTCGATAAGGTCTGTTTTAAGAATCTGGGAGCATTTAAATTGGGTACATAAATATTTAGAATTGAAATGTCTTCATGTTGTATTTTTCCCTTGACCAATATAAAGTGACCATCACACTCTTTTTTTACTTTAGTTGCTTTAAATCCACATGTATTGAAAATAAGATTGCAAATTCTCTAATCTTCTGAATTCTAGTTGCCTGAAAATTGTCTTCCAATCCTTCACTCAGAGTTTTAATTTGTCTTTTGAAGCTAGTTGTGTTTCCTGCAGACAGAAAATGTATGGCTTGTGTTTTTTTTTTTTTTTTTTTTTTTTGTAGAGACAGAGTCTCACTTTACTGCCCTTGGGTAGAGTGCCGTGGCGTCACACGGCTCACAGCAACCTCCAACTCCTGGGCTGAAGTGATTCTCTTGCCTCAGCCTCCCGAGTAGCTGGGACTACAGGCGCCAGCCACAACGCCCGGCTATTTTTTGGTTGCAGTTTGGCCGGGGCTGGGTTTGAACCCGCCACCCTTGGCATATGGGACCGGCGCCCTACTCACTGAGCCACAGGCGCCGCCCCTTTGGCTTGTGTTTTTTAAGTCAATCAACCCTTCTATGCCTCTTCAGTAGGGAATTCAAGCCATTAACATTTATTGAGATAATTTATGAGCATGGTAGTGTGCTATTCATCTTATTTTGTGAGACTCCACTGCTTAGTTTTATCTTTTGCATCATTGTGGAAACTAGGTACTGTGCTTTAATCTCTGGTTGCTTACTTTGCTGATGGTCCATTGTGCTGGTCAGTGTGTCAAACAGGTTAATGTATTTCATGGAGAACTGGTCTTGTTGTGCAAATTTCCTCAATGTTTGCATATCAGTAAAAGATTTGATTTCTCCATCAGTTTTAAAGCTTAGCTTAGCAGAATATAGCATTCTGAGCTGGAAATTGTCCTGTTTAAGCAGTTTAAAGGTAGATGACCATTGTCTTCTGCCTTGAAAAGTTTCATTAGAGAAGTCTGCAGTCACACTGATGGATTTGCAACTGTAGGTCAACTGGCACTTACTCCTGGCAGCTTGACAAATCTTTTCTTTTGTCTTGACTTTGGACAGGTTCATCACAATGTGTCTTGGAGAAGCTTGGTTAGAGTTGAGGCAACCTGGACGCCGATATCCCTCTGAAAAGAGTGTGCCAGAATCTTTAGTGATATTTGGGAAATTTTCATTTATAATATTCTGTAGTATGGCTTCCATACCCCTGGGGCATTCTTTTTTCCCTTCTTGGATACCTATAACTTGTATGTTTGAATACTTCATAGAGTCCCATAATTCTGTCAGTGAACATTCTTTCTCTGGCTTCTTTACTGCCTCTTTAACTATCTGAGTTATCTCAAGAGCTTTGTCCTCTACCTCTGAGATTCTTTCTTCTGAATGGTCTAATCTGTTGTTGATACTTTCTATTCCATCTTTAAGTCCCCTAATTGACTGCTTCAGTTCCTTCAGCTCTGCTATATCTTTTCTATATTCTTCATATTATTTATTGATTCTGTTTTTGGATTTCCTTTTGGTTATTTGCCACTTTATCAGCAATTTCCTTCATTGTTTCCATCATTTCCTTCATTGTTTTTATAATCTGTATCCTTAATTCCCTTTCTGTAATTTCTAACATGTCTTTATTGGTGGAATCCTCTGCAGTAGCTACCTCACGGTCCCTTGAATGGGTTGCTCTGGACTTTTTATGTTGCCAGGATTTTTCTGCTGATTCTTCCTCATGAGTGTTTTCTTTCATCTGTTTCCTTGCCCTAATTTGCCTTTCACTTCCTCTTGCTGTTTAAGTTACCATGCCTCTGGACGAGGGTTTTGATGAGTCCTTTTGGTATAGCACCAGAAGGATGAGAAGATTGAAGAGCAAGAAGGGAAAAAAGAAAAAGAAAAAGAAGAAGAAAAGAAAAAAGAGAAAGGAGAGGGGTGAGTAAAAGGTAATATCGACAAAAAGAAGAGAGGCACAGAAAGAGGGAGACAGGAGGAATATAAGTGTACAGTAGGGTGTTTTGACCAAACCTTAAAAACCCCCAACCTCTGGAGGTGCCAGGTTGGGTGGTTCCCTTCAGGTCAGCAGCTCTTTGCTAACCTATTCAGACACAGTATCTCACCTCCAACAAGAAGAGAGGAAAGAAAAAAATGCTATAAATCAAACCAAAACAAGCAAACAGAAAACTTTATGGGACAAAATTAGGGGAAAAACCAAATAATAGGTGTAGAAACACTAGCAAAAATAAAGTTCTAATTGTTAAAGAAGGAGACAATGGAAAATTATATTTCAACTAGGTAAATGAAGAAAGAAAAAGAAAATAGAAAGAAAAATCTAGAGGGAAAATGTTGAAATAAAAAGAAAAAATACCAAAACCAAAGCAGTATATATTTCTTGCTGAATATTGCCTGGGCGACAAGTGATCTTCTGGGGTATGAGATGTTAATCACAATGCTGATACAGCTATACAAGATGGATACTGCAGGCCTCTGCTGATTTCTCAAACACCGCAGGGTGGAGAACCTAAATCTCTCCTCAGCCCACTTAAAAGGCATTTTAAACTGCTAACCTTGGCTAAGCAGAAGCTTTCCCAGGAAAGGAACTGTCACTGGGATCACTCCTGAAGTGGCTGTCCACTTACCCAGTGTGCCAAAACTGGTCTCACTCTATGCCCCTGAGGGCCAAGGCTGTAAGGCATCTCAGTTCCCACCTTTAGGCTGCTCAATCACTAGATTACTCGCCCAGGGTCTCCTGCCTGATTCTTGTTCTGCGACCCTAAGGGCAGAGACAGGGCAATTCTCCCACAATGGCTCCACACGGCCCACAGCTGAACACTATTAGATCCATCCGGCTTAGCAGCTCAGTCTTGAGCTGTAGACAATGCTTAAAGTCCTCTTCAATCTTGCCCAAGTTCTCCCAAGTTAGTTCAACTAAGTGCCATGTCCAAATAAAACAAAACAGCTTACAGGTAAGGCCTTTCCAGTTTGCAATCTCACTCCTGGTGTACTTACAGCTGCCGGCGGGATTAGACAGAACGAACACACACAACCACTTGCCAGTACTCCACTGCTTTTGTCCTCCTCATGGGGTCCAGAAGTTTCTCACTGACTCCCTGTGTCCCCAAAGGGATGTTTCTGGGCAGATCCCACCAGCCAGAGATGCCTGGAATCTTCTCTCCCCAGTCTCACTGTGCCCAGTTGCAAGGAAGTTGTTACTCGGCCACCATCTTGCTCCTCCTGATTCCCCCACATTTTTAACAGATAAAAAAAAAATGTGGCTAGGCACCTGTACCACAATGGTTATGGCGCCAGCCACATACACCAAGGGTGGCGGGTTTGAATCTGCCCTGGGTCAGCTAAACCACGATGACAACTACAACAAAAAACAGCCAGGCATTGTGGTGGGTGCCTGTAGTCCCAGCTACTTGGGGAGACTGAGGCAAGAGAAGTGCTTAAAGCCAAGAGTTGAAGGTTGCTGTGAGCTTTGATGCAACAGCACTCTACAGAGGATGACATAGTGAGACTCTGTCTCAAAAAAAAAGACAGATGCAGAAAGGTATACCTGATTCTCTTTGGAAGGAAATGGGTAGAGCAGGAAAGGGTTAAATGAAGGTCATGATGCAGAGCCTACAAGATTATCTCCATAGTATCACCTTATCTAAAGTTCTGCATATCTCATCATAATATTGTAATGGCTTTGAGTATATATAGAACTCATAGAACACTGTGTAAAATGTCATGTTTATGGAATCTACTTAAAGAAAAATGTGAATGCATCTACCTCAGAGTCTAGTGACCTGGGTTTTTGGTCCCATTTCCCACAGTAACAAACTGTGTCCCTGGGTTATTTACATGACATTTTAAGCCTCAGTTTCCTCATCTATAAAGTTAGGATGGACTAATCACTTTCAATGAAACTTCTGCTACTAAACTGAAATATAAATGGACAGCAATAAGCTGAATTCCTTTAATTTCTTAAAAAACTAACATCCACAATAGGCCTGTATTATATAGGGAAGAATCATTTCCCGTAAGTTTTTTTGCTTGTTTTGTTTTGCTTTTGTTTTTAGAGACAGAGTCTCACTTTGTTGCTCTTTGTAGAGTTTTGTGGTGTCACAGCTCAAAGCAACCTCCAACTCTTGGGCTCAAACAATTCTCTTGCCTCAGTCTCCCAAGTGGCTGGGACTACAGCTACCCGCCACAATGCCCAGCTGTTTTTAGAGACAAGGTCTCACTCTGGCTCAGACTCATCTTGAATCTCTGAGCTCAGGCAATCCACCTGCATCAGCCTCCCAGAGTGCTAGCATTACAGGCATGAGCCACAGCGCCTGGCCCCATAAGTTCTTTTTTAAAGAACCAGAGTCTTGCTCTTGCCAGAATAGTCTTGAGCAGACCACCACAATTGGCTAAATTTTCTATTTTTTGTAGAGATGAGGTCTCACTCTTTCTCAGTATGGTCTTGAACTCTTGACCTCAAACACCCCTCTTGCCTCAGCCTCCCACAGTGCTTGGATTACAGACATGAATCATCACCCTTCACCCCATGTAAAGTCTTAAAGTGCCTAAATATCTGCTGAATCACCAAACACGATTTAAAGACCATGAAGATAAGAGTAAGAAAAATATGGATTCTAATCCTTGTTCTGCCAGGAGCTTCCTCTAGTAACTGGGAGAGGTCACTTTCTCTCTCCAATGTAATCTATCTCTGGAATACAAGATATGGTAAAAGCACCCTTGTGATTATTTATGAAAGTAATGCAGACACAAAAATCAGAATTTTTCTTTTTCTTACACTATGAGTATATTTCAGAGGTTCCTAGTTAGGGTCCACTCTCTCTATTCTAACCTAGTGTAACATTCACTATTCATTGCCAACATAACAGTATATCTTCTTCCTTACTAATTCTTCCAATAATCAGGCAGGCAAGCAACGTTCTCAAAAGAAGTGAACCCCTCTCCCAAATGGAGAGGGAATCTTAGTATTCCCAATTATAGACCCAAAAGTTGTTTTGCAAATGGCATGTGCTCACTTTGTGCCTCTGTGTCAGCATATTTTTAGCAACAACGTATTTTTAATTAAAGTACATACATTTTTTAGGTACAATGCCATTACATACTTAATAGACTACATAACTTTTATACATACTAGAAATCAATCAGCTAGGCCAATTTAATATAAGGAAAAGTCTGCTGGTGACTTTGGGAAGATATTATTTTTCTCTCTGAATAAAAGAAAAATGTAACATGAAAAGAACATTTTCCATCCTTATGTTTGGAATGATAATGTGATAATGTGGTATGTTAAGCTGTAAACCTCTTTTGATGAACTTGAGGTAAAGTCTAAAAGAATCACACAAAGAGGATACTGACCGAAACTTGTAACTGCCTACCTCCAGAGTTCTTAAGCAAATAAGAGTTCTTTCTGATGGTATTTGATGGTTAATTTTATAAGTCAACATGGATGGGCCACAATACCCAAATATTAGCTCAGACAGTAATCTAAATTTTTCTATAAAGGTAGCTTTTAGATGAGATTAACATTTTTCTTTTTGAGACAGTTTCCCTTTGTCGCCCTAAGTAGAGTGCCATGGCCTCATAGCTCACAGCAACTTCCAACTCTTAGGCTCAAGCGATTCTATTGTCTCAGCCTCCCAAGTAGCTAGGACTACAGGCACCTGCCACAATGCCCAGCTATTTTTTAGAGACAGGATCCTGTACTTGCTCAGGCTAGTCTCGATCCTATGAGCTCAGGCAATCCACTTGCCTTGGCCTCCTAGAGTGCTAGGATTACAGGCATGAGCCATAGCACCCGGCCTGAGATTAACATTTTTTTGTACACAGAATCTCACTCTGTTGCCCCACACTAGAATGCCAGGCCTAGTTCACACCAACCTCAAATTCCTGTGTTCAAGTGATCCTCTTCCCTTAGCCTCCCAACTAGATGGAACTAAAGCCACCTGCCACAAGGCCCAGCTAATTTTTCTATCTTTCTTTTTTTTAAGAGGAAGAAGGCTTTTATTCAACACATAGCATAGAATTCAAAATGGCTGCACTTCCCAAATGGCTCGTTTGTCTCCTTGTTATCCCCAGTCAAAAAGTTCCAGACCAAGGGTACCTTGCTCATTGGTCAATTATAATCAAGCTGAAGAAGCGAGCTCCCACATTTACAGAATTGCAGGCTTTCACAGAAGTGGAAGCAAACATCAGCCTCCAAGTCCCAAGAAGTTAATTTTTTACAAATTCCTAAGAGCTGAGTCACCATGGGGAAGACCTCACAGGTATATTCTTGAGGTCTCTTTGAGAACTCTGTTCTACACCTCACCCTTCCAAGGTATCCCCTCTCAGTGGCAGTGGGTTGAGTGGACCTCTCCTCAGTTCCCTAGTGGATCAGACATCCACCCCATCACACCAGCTCACATACAGCAACCAGCAACCCACGGCCTCGCAGTGCACTCCAAGCCACAGCTCCAGGCAAAGTTTCCTCACCAAATGCCACCTGACTCTCCTCTCTCAGTTGCTCTATGATAGCTCAGCCTAATGGTTTTCCTGATTCGCTCTCTTGCTCCTCCTCTCTATTTCTTTGTTTAGTTTCTGCTTGAAGGATCTGTCCAGTACTGTTAATAGGGTGTCAAAATCTCCACCTATTATAGGATAGGAAGATATCATATCGTACAGATCAGTTAGGGTTTGTTTTATATATCGAGGAGAATTCCGATAGGGTACATAGATGTTAACTATTGAAATCTCTTCATATTGTGTTTCCCTTGACCAGTATGAAGTGTCCATTTTTGTCTTTCATTATTTTTGTTGGTTCGAATGCCATTATGTCTGCATAGAAGATTGCAACCCCAGCTTTTTTCTGCTTTCCATTTTCCTGGAATACTGTTGCCCATCCCTTCACCCTGAGTCTTGTTTTATCTCTCTCTTTTTTTCTTTTTTTTTTTTTGCAGTTTTTGGCCAGGGCCAGGTTTGAACCCGCCACCTCCAGCATATGGGCCAGTTCGGTACTCCTTTGAGCCACAGGTGCCGCCCGACTCTTGTTTTATCTTTTGAGGTAAGGTGAGTTTCTTGTAGGCAACAGATATATGGCCTGAGTTTTTGTATCCAGTTGGCTAGCCTATGCCTCTTTAAAGGAGAGTTTAAACTATTTACATTGAGAGAACTGATAGATTTGGCAGAGTTTGGGTCATCCTGTTTTTCAGAAGTCCAGAGCTTAAGTTTATGCCACTCACCACTGTGGAAGGTAGGCTTTGTTCTTTACTTTCTGGGTAGGTTTAAGTTGGTGGTGTACCCTCCTGTTGCTTGTTATGAAGAATGGGTCTGAGTATTTCCTGTAGAGCTGGTCCAGTCATGGGAAATTTCCTCAGCATGTAGATGTCAGTGAAGTATTTGATTTCTCCATCACAAATGAAACTCAGTTTAGCAGTGTATAGGATCCTGGGCTGGAAATTGTTTTAAGAAGGCTGAAGGTCAATGACCATCCTTTTCTGGCTTGGAAAGTTTCAGCTGAAAGACCTGCAGTCATCCTTATGCTTTTCCCTTTGTAAGTAATACTTTTTGTACACTTAGCTGCTTGCAGAAGTTTCTCCTTCATATTAACATTGGCAAAATTAATTACAATATGTCTAGGAGATGCTTTGTTTGGATTGAGTTGTGCTGAGGTTCTGAAACTATCTACTATCTGAATTTCTGTGTCTCTTGCATTACTGGGGAAGGTCCCCACCATAATGTCTTGGAGCAGAGAATTTGTACCTTTGGGACCATCTTCTTCTCCTTCAGGTATCCCTATAATTTTGATGTTTGATTTCTTGGAATTCATAACTCCATTTTTCTGCCTCTTGGAATGCTTGGGATAGTTCAAAAGTCTTGTCTTCTTCATCTGAGACTCTTTCTTCACACTGCTCAATTCTATTTCTGAGAGACTCTATTGTATTTTGAAGCTCCTCAAATACCTTTTTCAATTCCTTAAGCTCTGCTATACCTTTCCTCATTATGTCCATATCCTTGGTGACTTCGTCTTCGAATTCATTAATTTCTTTTTTTTTTATTCATTAATTTCTTGAGACAACTTCTAAACTATTTTTTGGTTCTCTGCATCTTTTCTTCCATTCCAATTATCTTATTTGCCATCCATATTCTAAATTCTGTTTCTGACATTTCAGCAATTTCTCTGCAGATAGGACTGTCTGTTGTATTTTCTTTGACATTCCCAGGAGGCATTGATCTATTTCATGTTGCCAGAGTTCTTTAGCTGATTCCTCCTCATGAATATTTTCAGCTTCTTCCTCTTTTTCTCTTTTTTAGTATGTTAATTATACTTTTTTAGTTGAATTTATAAATTGTCCCTGATGAGTTCACTCTTCACCATTGCAGTGCCACCGCTGCACTGTTGCTTTTCTTCCACTTTTTTTTTCTGCCACTTGGTTCAGCCTGGGTGATGTGTACCTCATGCAGTCCTCTCAGTATGGAGCTCCTCTCATTCAGCTTCTATCCACTTCAGTCCAATATCTCTCCCTTTGGGCACAAGCCTCTGGCAAAAGCTACTTCTAGTCAGCCATCTTCCCACAATTGGGCTGCTTTTCTTAAAGGTCATGCTCAGTCCTACCCTTTCCAGTCACTAAGAACGTTCTGTCCCCTCTTCCAAGCTGTCTTTTACTTTAAGGCCTTCTATATGCCACTTATTTTCCAGGGTTTGGGGATTTAGGCCTCAATGATACTTTATTTTTGTTGTACAACCTAGGTCTTAATTTCCCTTCTGCTAGGATCCAAGTAACTCTTAACAATCATGGGTGAAAAGAAATTACTTTTAATGCTTATTATGTTCCAGGCACCATTCTATGTGCTTTATGGCTTTACATGTACTAACTAGTTTAATCCAAATAACATTTTTTAGGTAGTAAATAATTAAAAAGTTTAATTTGTAATTTCTTGACATATTGACTTTTAAAAGAATGACCTTATAGATTGTCTATAAAATCAGAGAAGTATTAAATATTCTTTATTTGACATTACACATAAACCACGCTAAAATGCCTTTCAATAAATAAAAGGCAGCATTTTAGTAGACCTAGGGAAATGAGATTGACATAATAAAGATCAAAAAATACAAAGTAAAAATTGCCACCTTCTCTCCAGCCCTTACCTTTAACACATTAATCTAATTTTTCTATGTTTAGAAAGGGTCTCGCTATTGTTCAGGCTGTTCTCAAACTGCTGAGCTCAAGGATTCTCCCACCCTTGCCTCCCAGAGTGCTAGATTACAGGTGTAAGCCATCATACCATAAACTTTGGTGAAATATGATTAACCTTTAGAATGTCTGTGGCCTTATACAGTTAGCCAAATACCATAGGAGAAGACGACTCAGGTCACTTGAGGAAGAGGAATGCCTTTAGAATTAAGTTGTAAAATCAACTCTTCCCTGGGTACTTTAGACTTGATAGCCCCTACAATAAACTGAGCCAAATCTCCTCCACACACATCATCTTGTTGCTTTAGAGAACCTTAACTAATACTAATATAATCCAATGTTAGAAACAGTTTTTCACTGCAAGTTAACAACCCAACTGACTCATTCAGTCACTTTGCTCCTGGACACTTATTATCCCTCTCTAATACCCTACTACAGAAAGTTATTACCAAAGTTCCTTGATACACAGGTAAACCACATTTTATTGTGCTTTGTTTTATTGCACTTCACAGCCATTACATTTTTACAAATAGAAGGTTTATGGCAATATAGTGTTAAGCATATGAATTTTTGCCAACAGTATGTGTTCACTTTGTGTCTCTGAGTCAACATATATTTAGCAATAAAGTGTTTTTTAATTAAACTATATAGTTTCTTTTTTAGATATAATGCCATTGCATACTGAATAGACTACAGTAAGTGCAAACATAATTTTTATAGGCACTAGGAACCAAAAAAAATGGTGACTCACTTTATTCAATATTCACTTTGTTGTGATATTTGCTTCATTGCAACTGTCTAAATAGGAGCCCACAATATTTCGCCTGTATTGAAGCTTCCATAAAAACATATATTAATCCAAACTAGAAGTTAAGAATATAGAATTATCTGTGTTAGAAGGCATGCAATTTTAAGTATTCCTGGTTTATAGCTAGAGCTAAGTAGGAGGAACACATTCACATTGCACCATTCATGATGAAGACATAGACTTGGAGAAAGCAGATAAACCTGGGTTTTAAAATCTATAGTGTGGCCAAACACATGAAAAAAGGCTCATCATCCTTAATCATCAGAGAAATGCAAATCAAAACTACTTTGAGATATCACCTAACTCCAATAAGCTTAGCCCACATAACAAAATCCCAAAACCAGAGATGTTGGTGTGGATGTGGAGAAAAGGGAACACTTCTACACTGCTGGTGGGAATGCACACTAATATGTTCTTTTTGGAAGGATGTTTGGAGAATACTCAGAGATCTAAAAATAGACCTGCCATTCCATCCTATAATTCCTTTACTAGGCATATACCCAGAAGACCAAAAATCACAATATAACAAAGACATCTGTACCAGAATGTTTATTGCAGCCCAATTCATAATTGCTAAGTCATGGAAGAAGCCCAAGTGCCCATCGACCCACAAATGGAATAATAAATTGTGGTACATGTATACCATGGAATATTATGCAGCCTTAAAAAAAGATGGAGACTTTACCTCTTTCATGTTTACATGGATGGAGCCGGAACATATTCTTCTTAGCAAAGTATCTCAAGAATGGAAGAAAAAGTATCCAATGTATTCAGCCCTACTATGAAGCTAATTTATAGCTTTCATATGAAGGCTGTACCCCAACTATAGCACAAGAATATGGGGAAAGGGCCAAGGGAGGGGAGAGGAGGGGTGAGGTTGGGGTGGAGGGAGGGTAATTGGTGGGGCCACACCCACAGTGCATCTTAGAATGGGTACAGGTGAAACTTACTAAATGCAGAATTCAAATGTCTTCATACAACAACTAAGAAAATGCCATGAAGGCTATGTTAAACAGTTAGATGAAAATATTTCAGATTGTATATGAAACCAGCACATTGTACCCCTTGGCTGCACTAATGTACACATCTATAATTTAATAATATAAAAAAAAAAAGAAATCTGTTAAGGGCATAAGTATGATCCTAAGAAAAAACTACCCATTTTAAATGAAATCATATTCCCCCCCCCAAAAAAAAATCTATAGTGTGTGTAATCCTGAGCAGGTATCTTATCCTCCCTGAATGCTGTATTCCTCATTTGTAAAATAAAGGTTATCTTCCTCATAGGGTATTATGAAAATGAAATTGCAATATAGGCCATGAGAAATAGTAGATTTTGAACACAAGTTAAGACTCACATCTATCTCTACAAACAGAATATTTTTAAATATTTATTAGACCCGCATGGTAGCCAAAAGCCACAAGTAGCTATTTTAATTTCAGTTAATTAAAATTAAATTTGAAATTCAGTTTTCATCACACAAGGAACTTTTCAAGTATATAGTAATGTGTGACTAGATTCTACTTTAGCGGATAATTCGTACACAAAATACAACATTTCCTCAAAAAATAGGGAATTCACAATCCAATTCAAAAATATATATGCTCTTTATTTCACACATCTCCTATCAACTCCAGGGCTGACTATGAATCTAGCTAATATTAAAAGTAGAGTTTCCTCTGCTCTAGTGGAGATGGCAAGAGACAAAGAAAATACATGACCTCTTCCTGGGTCAGGATCCATTCTATGTCACAAACAATCAGGATGATATTCCCTTTGAACATTCTACTATTCAGGCTGAATGTGGCCAATTTTCTATTTTCTAGCCATTGGTTACCTTGTAACAGAATCTTATCAATAACATCAGCCTATCTGTGGTATATTCCTAAATTGCTTGAGCAAAGGAGTCCGCTGTATGCTGGGTAATTTACATATGTAATTTCACTTGATATTAAGTAGAGTTCCTTTCTGTTTACTAGAAAATAAATTTGTTTTCCACAGATGACTGATTCCTTTGGTATACAGAGTAGAGATACAATAAACATTTGCTGAACAAAATTCTCTTGTAGTTTTCTGAATTAACTTATGGTTTCCCTTGAATGTAGAGCAAAGAAAAATCTTCTATACTGCTGGTGATAAGTGATAACATAAATAGATACAACCAGTTTGGATATCAATTTGTTATTCTATGTAGAAAGATGCATAGAAAATACAAATTAGAAATTTTATTTCTAGATATATATCCTGGAGAAAATTTTACAAGTACACAAGAAGACAAGTAAGATACTTTTAACAGAAGTATTATTTGCATTAATCTAAAAAATGGAAGCAACTGATTCATCAGCCAACAAGATAATACCTACAAAAAGATCGTATACTCTTGCAACAGAATACCATGTAACAGAAAAAATAAGAAGTATTGTTTGCATTAATCTAAAAAATGGAAGCAATTGAAAAAAAAGGAAAAAAAATGGAAGCAATTGATTCATCAGCCAACAAGATAATGCCTACAAAAAGATCGTATACTCTTGCAACAGAATACCATGTAACAGAAAAAATAAGCAAACTTGGGTTAAATATATGAATGCAGATGGATGGCATAATTACACCACTAAGAAAACAAAAACAAAGTACAATAGATGGAGTATCATTCTATTTTTATAAATAAGAAAAGCAATAATACCAAACATTTATATGTTGTCAAAAACATTTATACGTTTTACATATATAAATACATTTAATCCCTAAACTAACACTAAAATTTATCCTATATTACAGATAAGGAAAGTAATGCCAAGCGAAGTTAAGTGTTTGGCTAATCTCAACAGCTAGCAAGTTAGAGAAGGTGATGTGCAAACCCAGGTAATCTTGCTCTACAGTCTTAACCACTGCATTACAAAAAAAATAGTACTATATATTATGCCTTAGAGAAATTTACAGATGAAGCAAAAAAAAAAAAAAGTAAAGTCATAATAGGGGAGGAAGTCCCAGACAAGAAGATAATCATGAAGATAAATACAAAAAGCTTCCCTTGGTCCCTGCCTCCCTATCTGTACATATGTTAGATCATTGATAGAAGACATGATAAGGAGATAATAATTATTTTCAATTATTTTGAAATTATATATACTCTGAAAAGTACACATAAATGTCAAATTTCTATAAACTGAACATGCTCATGTCATCAGCACCCAGATCAAAAAACAAAATGGTACCAGCATCCTTGAAGAATTCCTTGTTACCATTTGTTTTTTTCTCAGTAACAACTCCACTCGGGGTAACCACTATCCTGGCTTCTAGCACCATCATTTAGTTTTGCTGGGTTTTGCTCTTTACAAAAAATGAACCCAAACAGAAGGTAATTTTTTTTTGATGCTTTTTTCTTAACTTGACTTTATATATGTCAGGTTCACCATTATTATGGTATACAACAGTTCTAGCTGCGGGTGGCACCTGTGGCTCAGTGAGTAGGACACCAGCCCCATATACCAAGGGTGGCGGGTTCACATCCAGCCCTGGCCAAACTGCAACAAAAAAATAGCCAGGCGTTGTGGCGGGAGCCTGTAGTCCCAGCTACTCAGGAGGCTGAGGCAAGAGAATCAGCTAAGCCCAAGAGCTGGAGGTTGCTGTGAGCTATGATGCCACAGCACTCTACCAAGGGTGACAAAGTGAGACACTATCTCTAAAAAAAAAAAAAAAAAAAAAAAACAGCCTGGGAAACATAGAGAGACCCTGCCTCCACACAACAGTTCTAGCTGCTTTGTCCTTATTGCTGAGGTAATAAAAATATACCACAATATGATTACATACATATTCAGTTATATGTAGACCTTATTGATCTTTCTTTTCAATCCTTCCCATAGCAGCCAAAAAAAAATCTGGGATCACAGTAGGTGAAAGAGCACAGACTGCAGAGTAACAAAAACCTACTTGAAACTAGCTTCTATTACTAAGTATGTGCCCTTAGACAAGTTATTCATATTTTGCCATTACAGGCCTTGACTTCCCCATCTGTAGCATGTGGACAATAATGCCTGACTGAGATGGCATATAGCAAGTACCAATAAGATAACAATTATAAGGCTCTTAAAATTGTTCTTATTAACTTTAAAATCACTTATGAATTACTATCATGTAGCTTACTTCTCAAGCACCTTTACTACTAGATTCTACCTGCTAATCAATTCTGATAGTCATGAAGATCCAAACATGAGGGAAAATGTGAAATTCAGATTCTTTAAAGACATTGTTGGGAAATTTGCTCCTGAATCTTCCTCTATTTTTTTTTTTTTGAGACAGAGTCTCAAGCTATCACCCTGCGTAGAGTGCTGTACCATCATAGCTCACAGCAACCTCCAACTTGGGCTCAAATGATCCTCTTGCTTCAGTTTTTCTATTTTTACTAGAGACAGAGTCTCGCTTTTGCTCAGGCTGGTCTCGAACTCGTGAGCTCAAGCAATCCACTGGCCTTGGCCTCCCAGAGTGCTAGGAATTATGCGTGAATCACCACACCCAGCCAAATTGTCATTGAGGACTGTCTCTTTCCGTCTGTTCCTTCATTCTCATTGTTATTGTTATTTTTATTTTTGTTTTTATTGCTCAAACACTTTGTGTTGAAGCAAGGTGTTTGAATCACTTTTATTTTTTATTTATTCATTTTCGAGACAGAGTCTCAAGCTGTCGCCCTGGGTAGAGTGCTGTGGCGTCATAGCTCATACCTCCAGCTTTTAGGCTCAAGCATTGTGGTAATCGCCTGTAGTCCCAGCTACTTGGGAGGCTGAGGCAGGAGACAGGGGTCTCACTTATGCTCAGGCTGGTCTCAAACTTGTGAGCTCAAAATATCCACCTGCCTCAGCTTCCCAGAGTGCTGGGATTACAGGAGTGAGGAGCCACTGGGCCTACTGCTGTTTCCCCCTTCTCTTTCCAAGAGAAAGCACTGGCCAAGACTAATACCTTTGGCTTCATCTACCCTTACTATCAGTATTTTTTTCAGTCTCTTCCACAAAACAGTCATCCTTAAAGTTCTTCCTGGCTGGGCGCAGCATCTCACAGCTGTAATCCCATAACTTGGGAGGCTGAGGCAGGTGGATCACCTGAGCTCTGGAGTTCCAGGCCAGCTGGAACAAGAGCAAGAACCCATCTCTAAAAAATAGCAGGGCAGGGCCTGGCACGGTGGCTCACGCTTGTAATCCTACCACTCAGGGAGTTCAAGGCAGGTGGATTGCCTGAATTCATGGGTTCAAGACCAACTCGACATAGAGCGAGAGCCCATCTCTAAAAATAGCCAGGTGCTATAACAGTCACCCATAGTCCCAGCTACTTGGGAGATTGAGGCAAGAGAATCGCTTGAGCCCAAGAGTTAGAGCTTGCTATGAGCTAAGACACAATGGCACACTACTGAGGGTGAAAAAGTGAAACTCTGTCTCCAAAAAAAAAAAAAAAAAAAAATAGCAGGTCATTGTGGCAGCACATGTAGTCCCAGCTACTCAAGAGGCTGAGGCAAGAGAATCTCTTAAGCCCAAGAGTTTGAAGTTGCTATGAGCTGTGACGCCACGGCACTGTACCAAGGGCAACTAAGTCAGACTCTGTCTCAAAAAAAAATAATAAAGTTCTTCCTGTGAACTATGTTTATGGAGAAGAAACAACAATAAGACTAGCACATCCATAACCTGCTGTCACTGCCCTCTTGCCTGTCATCTGTTGGGTAAGAACACACTGTATTAGAGGTGCAAGGCCAGCTCCCACTCTCTAAGAAGTGGGTTAAATGCACACTCAGATGTCTTAGACAATTTGGCCTTCATCCCCTCATAAATCACAAAAAGAATCAATTCAATGGCTGTTCTTTCTGGCAAGAGCATCCTTAAAAAAGAACTGAAAACATCATACTGTGAGCAACTATGACAAGACACAAAAAATATGAATCAAAGGGTACAAATACTCTCCCTGTCATGTGTCTAGAGGAGATGATTGAGTCATTATTTTGCCATCTCTGGTGGGCAGTCCAGTATTCTGCATTGAAGGATAAAAGAGCCATTATGAACAAAGCCTTATTTGTCCTCCCTGGATTTTGGGTCAAAGGCGGGGGTGGTGGTGAGGAAGTTGCATGATGATGGGAAAAGGAATAGTGAAAAGATAAGTCCTACCAATACAGTGATAGCAAAAGTGGACACATGGGAATGGGTTCACAAACTTTGCATGTGTTATGATTGAAGGGATTTAAGAAGTTAACCAAACAGAAATCTAGAACTTAAGGACAAAGAACTCTTAAAACCTGCAAGAAAATAATAGAAAAATTAGGGTCGGTGTGCATAGCACAGTGGTTACAGTGCCAGCCACATACACCGAGGCTGGCGGGTTCAAACCCAGCCCAGGCCAACTAAACAACAATGACAATTGCAACAAAAATAGTTGGGCGTTGTGGTGGGCGCATGTAGTTCCAGCTACTTGGGAGGCTGAGGCAAGAGAAGCATTTAAGCCCAAAAGTTTGAGGTTGCTGTGAGCTGTGATGCCATAGCACTCTACTGAGGGCGACATAGTGAGACTTAGTCTCAAATAATAATAATAATAATAATACTAGGGGCGGCACCTGTGGCTCAAAGGAGTAGGGCGCCGACCCCATATGCCAGAGGTGGCGGGTTCAAGCTCAGCCCTGGCCAAAACTGCAAAAAAAAAAAAAAGAAAGAAAAGTTAATCCAGTGTGGTGACTGCAGAACCATCCCTGTAGTCCAAGCTACTCTGTAGTGCAAGCTACTCCAGAGGCTGAGGCAGGAGGATTGCTTAAGCCCAGGAATTTGAGCTTGCATTGAGCTAGGATGAAGTCACTGCCCTATGGCCCAGGCAAAATTGCAAGACCCTGTCTCAAATAAAAGAATTTGATACCCAAAGCATCATAGGATGGCTAATCTAATGGTAACTTCTCTCTTTAGCAAATAACTCACTTCAGCCAGGCATGGTGGCTGACGCCTGTAATCCTAGCACTCTAGGAGGCTGAGGCGGGTAGATTGCATGAGCAAACGGGTTTGAGACCAACCTGTGCAAATCTGATACCCCGTTTCTACTAAAAACAGAAAAACTGAGGCAAGAGGATCACTTAAGCCCAAGTTGGAGGTTGGAGGTTGCTGTGAGCTATGACATCACAGCACTCTACCCAGGGTGACAGCTTGAGACTTTGTCTCAGAAAAAAAAAAGAAAGAAAAAGAAAATAACTCACTTAGAGATTCTGAATTTTTTTTTTCTTTTTTGAGACAAAGTCTTACTCTGTCACCATGGATAGTGTCATGGCATCATAGCTCACAGTAACCTCAAACTCTTAGATGCAAGCAATCCTCTTGCTTCAGCCTCCCAAGTAGCTCAGACTACAGACAGTGTCCACTAGGCTAGTTTTTCTATTTTTAGTAGAGATGGGATCTGGCTCTTCCTCAGGCTGGTCTCAAACTCATGAGCTCAAGCAATCCACCTGCCTTGGCCTCCCAGAGTGCTAGGATTACAGGCATAAGCCATAGTGCCCAAAGATTCTGGTTATTTAGACACCCAGTCATCTTAGTTGAACAAACTAAAGTTCACTGGCCTACAAATGGGATCTAGAGAGTGAATTGCATCAGCCGGAAAAATCAGCTGGAATCTGTCTATACAGTACACCCTGGAGGAAAATATTCTTTGAGGATAAGTTCATCCCCCCATGACCTATCCACAGATTTCAAATGATTTTGCTTTATTATTTCAACTGGCAATATCTATCATTGGTTCCACCTGAAGAGGTTAATTCTTGGTTCATACCCATTCTAACCTTAACAAGAGATCAATCAGCCTCATTCTTAGTGCTCTCCATAGAATCTGCTTTCTTATTCTTTGCAGTAAAAACAGGCTAAAGATTTTCAAAATATTTAGGCTGTGGTTCATTTTTGCTTAAGAATTTCTTCTTCATCGGATGAAGGGAAGATGGCGGACTGAAGCCAGCTTTCCACAGAGGCTCCCGTCCTGAAGGAGAGTTAGGGGACGAAAATTTAGCAAGTAACCTGATGGATTCCAGCAACACCAAGTGAGAAAGTTGAAGAATGCACATCAACCCCGCTGAGGAGAGCTGCGACCACAAGGAAGCAAACAAAAGGTACAAAACCCATCACCAAGCGGATGGGAGTCCCCCCTCCCCCACCTGATCGGCTTAAGGGCCCCACAAACAAAAGGGCAGAAATCAAAGGCCATCCCACTACACTTCATGGGAGAGACCTACTACAAACTGGACCTACCTCCCTTACTAGGATGCCTAGGCGTTCTCCTGCCAGGCATAAAACTGTATAAATCTGTAAATATCCTTTGCCGGCAACTCTGAGCACCCAGCACTTCCCTCCACTCTCTCTGAGGTCTGAAAGCCTGTCCCCCAGGAGTTCGGATTCTTGGGTGACTCCTAAAGAGGAGAAACAGTCCCCGAGCTGCGGCTGGTCAGCGCTGATTCTGGGGCACGGGAGAGAGGTGAGGACAGTCAGCGGAGGGAGACCCTCACCAGGCTGGTGCTTCCACGAGGCGAGGTGCAGAAGCCCTCCTTGGGCAACAATACAACCAGGCATATAGCTGAGTCGAACTCGCTACCAGCTGCTCTGAGTGCCTGGCGCTCCCCCCACCCTCACTCTGTGGTCCGGAGACCTGAACGCCTGCCATGTGGCCGGGCAGGGAACTGGGGATAGCCGAGTCTGTTCGCTGCCCAGCGGTTCTGGGCTCCAGCTGCTCCCTCCCACCCCGCCCCCACTCTGAAGCCTGAAGGCTTGAGCTGCGGCGGTATAACCAGGCAAGAGACTGGAAGAAACTGAATTTGCTCGCTGCCGACTGCACTCTGGCTCCAGGCTCCCGGCGCTCACCCCACCCTCGCTCTGTGGTCCAGAGACCTGAACGCCTGTGCGGTTCTGGGCTCCAGCCGCTCCCTCCACCCGGCCCCCACTCTGAAGCCTGAAGGCTTGAGCTGCGGCAGTACAACCGGGCGAGAGACTGGGAGAAACTGAATCTGCTCACTGTCGACCGGGCTCCCTACGGCTCGGAGCCCCTGCTGGCTCTGAGCTCCAGGCGCTCCCCCGCCCTCACTCTGTGGTCTGGTGACCTGAACGCCTGCCGTGTGGCCGGAAAGGGAACTGGGGATAGCCGAGTCTGTTTGCTGCCCAGCGGTTCTGGGCTCCAGCCGCTCCCTCCCACCCCACCCCCACTCTGAGATCTGAGGGCTTGAGCTGCGGTGGTATAACCAGGCAAGAGACTGGAAGAAACTGAATTTGCTCGCTGCCAACTGGGCTATGGCTCCAGGCTCCCGGCGCTCACCCCGCCCTCGCTTTGTGGTCCAGAGACATGAACGCCTGTGCGGTTCTGGGCTCCAGCCACTCCCTCCACCCCGCACCCCCTCTGAAGCCTGAAGGCTTGAGCTGCGGCGGTATAACCAGGCAAGAGACTGGAAGAAACTGCATTTGTTCGCTGCCGACTGGGCTCTGGCTCCGGGCTCCCGGTGCTCACACCGCCCTCGCTCTGTGGTCCGGAGACCTGAACGCCTGCATGGTTCTTGGCTCCAGCCGCTCCCTCCACCCCACCCCCACTCTGAAGCCTGAAGGCTTGAGCTGCGGCAGTAAAACCGAGAGACCGGGAGAAACTGAATCTGCTCGCCATCAACCGGGCTCCCTACGGCTCGGAGCCCCTACTGGCTCTGAGCTCCAGGCGCTCCCCCGCCCTCACTCTGTGGTCTGGAGATGTGAACGCCTGCCATGTGGCTGGGCAAGGAACTGGGGGTAGCCAACTCTGTTCGCTGCCTGGTGGTACTGGGCTCCAGCCGCTCCCTCCACTCCGCCCCAACTCTGAAGCCTGAAGGCTTGAGCTGTGGCGGTACAACCAGGAGAGAGTCTGGGATGAACTAAATTTATTCGCTGCCCACTGGGCTCCCTGCGGCTCGGAGCCCCGGCTGGCTCTGGGCTCCTGGAGCTCTCCCTGCCCTCGCTCTGTGCTCTGGAGACCTGAGCGTCTGCCGTGTGGCCGGGCAGGGAACTGGGAGGAGCTGAGTCTGCTTGGCGGTCCTGGGCTCCAGCCACTCCCCCACCCCCCCTCACTCTGAAGTGGAGGCTTGGGCTGCAGCGGTGCAGTGGAGCCAAACATTGGGAGAAAAGGAGTAAGCTTGCTGCCGGTGGCTCTGAGTTCCCAGCACCCCACCCCACCCACACTCTGCGATCTGGAGGCCTGTCCCCCCAGGAGTCCAGATTCTTGAGGGATTTGTTGGGGCGTGGCGTGGACAGTGCCCGAACTGCGGCTTGTCAGTCCTGACTCTGGGACACAGGAGTGAGGCTGGGAGAGACCCACATAAGAGCAGCAGTTTCCTGAGGTGGCTGAAGCCATACCCCCTGCCTCCCTGGGCAACCACAGGGGGCCACCCCTGAGAATAGGATTTGCCTGAGGTGACTCACAGACCCCGGAAACATCCAGGGTAGGGCCGAATCAGAGAACTGAGACTTCAACCCAAAGTAAGTGCTTCACTGAGGTCAAACAGAAGACAGCTGACAAGAAGTCAGAACCACTCAGCCGCACCACATCAGACAGGGCCCCAGTCTCTCAGGCTACAACACTGAACGGGCCCTCAACAAAACCCTAGGGGAAAAATCAAAGGGAGTAAAACAACCATGGGGCGGAATCAGCAGAAAAACTCCGGTAACACAAATAACCAGAATACATCAACACCCCCCCCAAGAAAAGAAATGGCGGATGTAATTGAAGATCCCATTCATAAACAACTGGCAGACATGTCCGAAATCGAATTCAGAATTTGGATTGCATACCAGATCGATAAAATGGAATTAGGAATCCGAGGAGAAATTCAAAAGTTGTCTCAAGAATTTAATGAATTTAAAGACAAAACCACCAAAGACTTAGACACACTGAAGCAAGAATTTGCAGCCCTTAAAGATATGAAATATACAGTAGAATCCCTCAGCAACAGAATGGACTAAGCAGAAGAAAGGATTTCTGATATCGAAGATAAAGCCTTCGAACGCTCCCAAACTCTCAAAGGGGAAGAGAAATGGAGAGCAAAAACGGATCTTTCTCTTAGAGAGCTCTGGGATAATTTGAAGAAGGCAAACATACAAATAATAGGAGTTCCGGAAAATGATAAAGTGGCATCGAGGGGCACAGAGGCCTTTCTGCATGAAATTATGAAAGAGAATTTTCCAGACATGCCTAGAGATTCTGAAATTCAGATAGCAGACAGTTTCAGAACTCCAGCACTATTCAACCCCAATAAGTCATGCCCCAGACATATCATAATTAGCTTCACTAAAGTCAACATGAAGGAGAAAATTCTCAAGGTTATCAGGTGAAAGAAAGCCATTACCTACAAAGGTAAGAACATTAGAATGACTGCAGATCTCTCTGCTGAAACTTTTCAAGCCAGAGGAGGGTGGTCATCGACTTTTAATCTCCTAAAGCAAAATAACTTTCAACCCCAGATCTTGTACCCAGCTAAACTGAGTTTCATCTATGATGGAGAAATTAAATACTTTAACAACATTCATATGTTGAAGAAATTTGCCACAACCAAACCAGCACTTCAGGATATTCTCAGACCTATCCTCTGTAATGACCAACCCAATCCTCTACTACAAACGTAAACTCACTCAGAAACTCCTGATCACACTCCAACATCTACAATGGTGAAAAGATTAAATTCATCCACCGGACTTTTGAAAAACTCGATACCCAAAATTTCACCAAACTTATCAATAACCTCCATTAATGTGAATGGCTTAAACTGTCCTCTAAAGAGACATAGGTTAGCTGACTGGATACAAAAACTCAGACCAGACATCTGTTGCTTAGAAGAGTCACATCTTAACTTAAAAGACAAATACAGACTCAGGGTCAAAGGATGGGCATCCATATTTCAGGCAAATGGTAACCAGAAAAAAGCAGGTTTTGCAATTCTATTTGCAGACTCAATAGGCTTTAAACCAACAAAAGTAAGGAAGGACAAGAATGGTCACTTCATATTTGTTAAGGGTAATACTCAATATGATGAGATTTCAATTATTATTATCTATGCACCCAATCAGAATGCACCTCAATTCATAAGAGAAACTCTAACAGACATGAGCAACTTGATTTCCTCCACCTCCATAATATTGGAGATTTTAACGCTCCTTTGGCAGTGATGGATCGATCCTCCAACAAAAAGCTGAGTAAAGAAATTTTAGATTTAAATCTAACCATCCAGCATTTAGATCTAGCAGACATCTACAGAACATTTCACCCTAACAAAACTGAATACACATACTTCTCATCAGCACACGGAACTTACTCCAAAATTGATCACATCTTAGGTCACAAATCTAACCTCAGTAAATTTAAAGGAATAAAAGTTATTCCATGCATCTTCGTGGACCATCATGGAATAAAACTTGAGCTGAGTAACAACAGGAATCTACATACTCATACAAAAACATGGAAGTTAAATAACCTCATGCTGAACGATAGCTGGGTCAGAGATGAGATCAAGAAGGAATTTGCCAAATTTTTGGAACTAAACAACAATGAAGACACGAACTATCAGAACCTCTGGGACACCACAAAGGCAGTTCTAAGAGGGAAATTTATAGTGCTGCAAGCCTTCCTCAGGAGAACAGAAAGAGAGGAAGTTAGCAACTTAATGGGACATCTCAAGCAACTGGAAAAGGAAGAACACTCCAACCCCAAACCCACTAGAAGAAAAGAAATAACCAAAATCAGAGCAGAACTAAATGAAATTGAAAACAAAAGAACAATACAACAGATCAACAAATCAAAAAGCTGGTTTTTTGAAAAGGTCAACAGAACAGATAAACCATTGGCCAACCTAATCAGGAAAAAAAGAGTAAAATCTCTAATCTCATCAATCAGAAATGACAAAAACGAAATAACAACAGACTCCTCAGAAATCCAAAAAATCCTTAATGAATATTACAAGAAACTATACTCTCAGAAATATGAAAACCTGAAGGAAATGGACAGATACTTGGAAGCTCGTCACCTTCCAAGACTTAACCAAAATCAAGTGGAAATGTTGAACAGGCCCATTTCAAGTTCGGAAATAACATCAACCATACAAAACCTCCCCAAAAAGAAAAGCCCAGAAAAAAAAAAGAAAAAGAAAAGCCCGGGACCAGATGGTTTCACATCAGAATTCTACCAAACCTATAATGAGGAATTAGTACCTATATTACTTAAACTCTTCAAAAATGTAGAAAAAGAAGGAAGACTCCCCAACACGTTCTATGAAGCAAACATCACCCTGATCCCCAAACCAGGTAAAGACCCAACAAAAAAAGAAAACTACAGACCGATATCACTAATGAATATAGATGCAAAAATATTCAACAAGATCCTAACAAACAGAATCCAGCAACATATCAAACAAATCATACATCATGATCAAGTTGGCTTTATCCCAGGGTCTCAAGGCTGGTTCAATATACGTAAATCTATAAACGTAATTCAGCATACAAACAAAGTAAAAAACAAAGACCATATGATCCTCCCAATCGATGCAGAAAAAGCTTTTGATAACATCTAACATCCCTTCATGATCAGAACACTTAAGAAAATTGGTATAGAAGGGACATTTCTTAAACTGATAGAGGCCATCTACAGCAATCCGACAGCCAATATCATATTGAACGGAGTTAAATTGGAATCATTTCTACTTAGATCTGGAACCAGAAAAGGCTGCCCATTGTCTCCATTGCTTTTTAACATTGTAATGGAAGTTTTAGCCACTGCAATTAGGGAAGAAAAGGCGATCAAGGGCATCCACATAGGGGCAGAAGAGATCAAGCTTTCGCTCTTCACAGATGATATGACTGTACATCTGGAAAACACCAGGGACTCTACTACAAAACTCTTAGAAGTGATCAAGGAATACAGCAACGTCTCAGGTTACAAAATCAACATTCATAAATTGGTAGCCTTTATATATACCAACAATAGTCAAGTTGCAAAAACAATTAAGGACTCTATCCCATTCACAGTAATGCCAAAGAAGATGAAATATTTGGGAGTTTATCTAACAAAGGATGTGAAAGATCTATATAAAGAGAACTATGAAACTCTAAGAAAAGAGATAGCTGAGAATTTTAATAAATGGAAAAACATACCATGCTCATGGCTGGGAAGAATCAACATTGTTAAAATGTCCATACTACCCAAAGCAATATATACCTTCAATGCAATCCCTATTAAAGTTCCACTGTCATACTTTAAAGATCTTGAAAAAACAATACTTTGTTTTATATGGAATCAGAAAAAACCTCAAATAGCCAAGACATTACTCAAAAATAAAAACAAAGCAGGAGGAATTACGCTACCAGACCTCAGACTATACTACAAATCGATAGTGATCAAAACAGCATGGTATTGGCACAAAAACAGAGAAGTAGATGTCTGGAACAGAATAGAGAACCAAGAGATGAACCCATCTACTTACCGTCATTTAATCTTTGACAAGCCAATTAAAAACATCCAGTGGGGAAAAGATTCCCTATTTAACAAATGGTGCTGGGTGAACTGGCTGGCAACCTGTAGAAGACTGAAACTGGATCCACACCTTTCACCACTAACCAAGATAGACTCTTACTGGATTAAAGACCTAAACTTAAGACATGATAGTATAAAAATACTAGAAGAGAGTGCAGGGAAAACCCTTGAAGAAATTGGGTTGGGTGATTTTTTTATGAGAAGGACCCCCCCGGGCAATTGAAGCAGCTTCAAAAATACACTTTTGGGACTTGATCAAACTAAAAAGTGTCTGCACAGCCAAGAACACAGTAAGTAAAGCAAGCAAACAGCCCACAGAATGGGAGAAGATATTTGCTGGTTATGTCTCTGACAAAGGTTTAATAACCAGAATCCACAGAGAACTCAAACGCATCAGCAAGAAAAGAATAAGGGATCCCATCACAGGCTGGGCAAGAGAATTGAAAGGAAACTTCTGCGAAGAAGACAGGCGAGCGGCCTACAGACATATGAAAAAATGTTCATCACCTTTAATCATCAGAGAAATGCAAATCAAAACTACTTTGAGATATCATCTAACTCCAGTGAGACTAGCCTATATCACAAAATCTCAAGACCAGAGATGTTGGTGTGAATGTGGAGAAAAGGGAACACTTTTGCACTGCTGGTCGGAATGCAAACTAATACATTCCTTTTGGAAAGATATATGGAGAACACTTAGAGATCTAAAAATAGATCTCCCATTCAATCCTGTAATTCCTCTGCTGGGCATATACCCAGAAGACCAAAAACCACATCATAACAAAGATATTTGTACCAGAATCTTTATTGCAGCCCTATTCATAATTGCTAAGTCATGGAAGCAACCCAAGTGCCCATCGATCCACGAATGGATTAACAAATTGTGGTATATGTACACCATGGAATACTATGCAGCCTTGAAGAAAGATGTAGACCTCACCTCCTTCATGTTTACATGGATGGAGCTGGAACATATTCTTCTCAGTAAAGTGTCTCAAGAATGGAAGAAAAAATATCCAGTGTATTCACCCCTAGTATGAAACTAACTTAGGACCTTCACATGAAGCTATAACCAAGTTTCAACCTAAGAACAGGGGGAAGGGGGAAAGCGTGGGGAGGGAGGGGGGAGGTGTGTAGAGGGAGGGGGATTGAAAGGATCACACATGTGGTGCATCTTACAAAGGTACATGTGAGCCTTGGCAAATGTGGAATGTAAATGTCTTGACAAAGTAACTAGGATAATGCTAGGAGGGCTATGTCAACTAATGAGATGAAAATGTGTCAAATATTCTATGAAACAAGTGTATGGTGCCCCATGATCATATTGATGTACACAGCTATGATTTAATAAATAAAAAAAAGAATTTCTTCTTCAATTTGTTTCTTTCTACTTACATTTTAGTATAAGCAAAGGAGGAGACATCAAGTTTCTCCTTCAGTATCTAGTTTAGAAATCACCTCACCTAAATTTCCAATTTTTTTCTTTCTTTTTTTTTTAGACAGAGCCTCATTTTGCCACCCTTGGCAGAGTGCCACAGCATCACAGCTCACAGCAACCTCAAATTCTTGGGCTCAAGCAATTCTCTTGCCTCAGCCTCCCAAGTAGCTTGAACTACAGGTGCCTGGCCATTTTTTTTTTTTTTTTTTTTGAGATGAAGTCTCACTCTGGATCAGGCTGGTGTCAAACTCGTGAGCTCAGGCAATCCACCCATATCGGCCTCCCAGAGTACTAACTAGGATTACAGGTGTGAGGCACCATGCCCAGCCTTAAATATCCAATTTTATTGCCCACAAATTCTACCTTCCACAGAACACTAGAACACAAATATTATTTGGCCAAGTTCATTGCCACTTTATAACAAGGATTACCTTTTCTCCATTGTCCAATAACATAGTCCTCACACCCATCTAAGACCCCATCAGAATTACCCTTGAAATCCACACTTCCACCAACATTCTTTACATAATTTTTATGTATTTGCTAAGACGAAAACTTTTTGTATACCTTTTTTATGAGCCCCCATAAAAATTGCTTTTTAAAGTCCTTTCATTGGCTCATGTGATTATGGAGATTTAAGAAGTCCCGGTGGCGCCTGTGGCTCAAGGAGTAGGGCGCCAGTCCCATATGCCGGAGGTGGCGGGTTCAAACCCAGCCCCGGCCAAAAACCACACACAAAAAAAAAAAAAGAAGTCCCAGGGGGTTGGGCCTTGTTGGCTCACACCTGTAATCCCTCACTCTGGGAGGTCGAGGTGTGTGGATAGCCTGAGCTCACAGGTTCAAGAGCAGCCTGAACCAGAGCCAGAACCCACCTCTAAAAATAGCCAGGTGTTGTGGCAGGCACTTGTAGTCCCAGCTACTTGGGAGGCTGAGGCAAAAGAATTGCTTGAGCCCAAGAGTTAGAGGTCACCGTGAGCTATGACAGCATGGCACGCTACCAAGGGCAACAACAACGTAAGACTGTCTAAAAAAAAAAAAAAAAAAAAAAAAAAAGAACATGATCTGGTGGCGCCTGTGGCTCAGTGAGTAGAGCGTCGGCCCCATATACTGAGGGTGGAGGGTTCAAACCCGGCCCTGGCTGAACTGCAACCAAAAAATAGCCGGGCGTTGTGGTGGGCACCTGTAGTCCCAGCTACTCGGGAGGCTGAGGCAGGAGAATCGCTGAAGCCCAAGAGCTAGAGGTTGCTGTGAGTCCTGTGACATCATGGCACTCTACTGAAGGCGGTAAAGTGAGACTCTGTCTCTACAAAAAAAAAGATGATCTGCCAGGATCTGCCAGGTGTACAAGCTAGAGAACAAGGAAATCCTGTGGTATAACTCTGAACCACTGGAATATACTCCAACCTGCAACTCTGAAGACCTGAGAGTTTGTGAACCGCTGGAATATACTCCAACCTGCATCTAAAAGACCTGAGAAACAGGAACACCCAGGGAAGGAAAAGATCAATATTTCGGGTTTAATCAACTATTGGAGATTCCAGTGGCCCAGTCAGGTTTACAGATAAAATTAACAATCATGCCCTTGTGAAGTGAAGAGTGCTCGCCAAAATACCCAACTGCCATAAAAATATCTTCTAAATTAATAGAAAATGTACCTTGGTGAAGCCTATTTGCTCCTTCCGGAAATTTTCCAAGGGTTTGATAAGCAAATCACTAGCATTGTGTACCTAGAGGAAAAAGGAAAAACACACAAAACAACTTTTAGGTTAACAAGTTTAAGATACAAGATTCCTTGTTACTATAATATTTTTTGTAATATATAATCCTGTAAAATGTTAAATGGTTTGATGGTTTGCTACTGTGTTTTTCCCACATTGACTCTGAAAACCAAATTCTTTGACAGTACATGAAAGAAACACGAAGGGCATTTCTCTGTAATGTTAATGGTATTCTAACCCAAGTTTTTAATCAATAAATATCAAGAGTGGTGTCCAGCAACAGGCACAGGAGACCTAAAGGACATGTGAAAAACAGAAGGAGAATGGCAAATATATGAAAAGGCAAAATGCAACAAGTGTAAAACATTTCATGAATGGTAAATGAAGGCACCAGTGGCTCACACCTGTAATACTAGCACTCTGGTAGGCTGAGAGGGTTGAATTACTTGATAGCTTGAGTGCAGGAGTTTGAGACCAGCCTGAGCAACAGCAAGACCCCCATGTCTACTAAAAATAGAAAAACTGGCTCAGTGTTGTAGTGGGCACCTATAGTTGCAGCTACTTGGGAAGCTAAGGAAGAGGATCTCTTGAGCACAAGAGTTTGAGGTTTCTCTGAGCTATGAGGCCACTGCACGCTACTCTACCTTGGACAACAGAGTAAGACTCTGTCAGAAAAAAAAAAGAAAAGAAAAGAAAAAGGGTGGAAGGGGAGGAGAGAAGGAGGGAGGGAAGGAGAAAAGGGTGGGAGGGATAGGGAGGGGAGATAAGAGAAAGAAAGAGGAAGGAAGGAAAGGAGGAGAGGGGAGGGGAGGGGAGGGAAGGAAAATGAGAAAATGAGTTAACAATAATAGCCTTAGGATAAATCATTTACAGTCCCACACTGGTATGCCATAAAACCAGAATATTTCCTTAAGAACCTGGAGTGTTGTATAGAACAGAAACCACTGAAACAGACCATCAAATGATCTAAATATAGATGCTCAGAAGTTAGCAGGAATGACCTGATACTTTGGGAGGCCCAGGTGGGTGGACTGCTTGAGGCCAGGAGTTCCAGCTGAGCCTGAGCAAGAGCAAGACCCATTTTCTACAAAAAAATACAAAAATTAGCAGGATACAGTGGTGCTGCATGCCTTTAATCCCAGCTACTTGGAGGCTAAGGCAAGAGATCACTTGAGCTCAAGAGTTTGAAGTTGCAGTGAGCGCACGATGATGACATAGTACTCTAGCTCAAGCAACAGAGTGAGACCTTTTCTCAAAAGAAATAAAACAAAAATAGGGAAATAAAGGAATGTTTTTCTTGTCAGATGTGACATACAGTGTTAGTAAGGCAACGTGTATCTTCATAACAAAAAAAAAAGTAAGGCAACGTGTATCTTCATAACAAAAAAAAAAGACAGTGAAAAGACAGTTTTGACCCATTCTTTTCAGACATGTAACCAAATTTAACATAGCTTAAAGAAACATGAGAGCTGGGACATTAGCACACATTTTATCTACATACTGCAGGTATTTCAGACCTCCTATATATTGTCTACGTATGATTCAAAGTTTTAACTAAATGGGCAAATTAACAAGGCACTGCTAATCTTTACATGAGAACAATCTGGTGACCCCTGATGTTCTGATCTGATACAGCTCCTAATACTACCCTCCAGGACTGCAAAAACCCAGCATAAAATGCAAAACTAAGCAATAATGTTTGCCTTATGGGCAGAGTCATTTTCTGTATGTCTCTCTTTTTTTTTTGGAGACAGTCTCAAGCTGTTGCCCTGGGTAGAGTGTTGTGGTGTTATAGCTCACAGCAACCTCCAACTGTTGGGCTCAAGCAATCCTCTTGCCTCAGTTTTTCTATTTTTAGTAGAGACAGGGGTCTTGCTTTTTGCTCAGGCTGGTCTTGAACTCGTGAGCTCAAGCAATCCACCCGCCTCAGCCTCCAAGAGCGCTAGGATTATATGTCTCCTGATCATCAATGTTCATATGGTGGGCTTTCTAAATCCTATTTGCTATAAGACTAGAATTATAAAATCATGTAACCCTTCTTGACCTTTGTTATTTCTTATAAAAACAGACCTCTTGCTTAATAAAACTTATAGACCTGGTCTGATTCTCATCACATCTCAACTTATCAACTGGCTCTATAAAACCATATTTGATCCTTATCATACTATAACCCAACTCCTATGGTGATACCTAACATCCCTCTTTATCCCTGAGTATGCTAATTAGCCAAAGGCAGGAAATTTTATAAATTTATACCTCTAAGATACCCCAGTAGAGAGTTCTCTACAGAAGTATGATTCTCAGAAAGATTCACTTTGATGAGTCATCCAATCAAAGCTCCATGGGCAACTATGGTACCAAAAATAAAGACACCTGTGCAAAAATTCTTTAACTGAAAGTAGCAGCACACATCTCCTGCCCAACACACTCTACACTTCCTTGAAATATGGCTTATGTACCATCAACTTGTGTACTCCAGCTGGACAAAAATTAAATCATTGTCAGAGACACAGACAGAAGAAAGAGTGATTCTACTTCTTTACTGCTATGGAAATCTTAAAACGTGGCCACACATTATCTGACACACCTTATATTGGGAGGTGAGGTCTATGTCTCCTCTAACTTGAATACAGGTAGCCTTGTTACTGTTTTGAACCAACAGAGTACAGCAAAAATGACACTCCTCTAGGATCCCACTATGTAAGAAGAACTATCTGGGACTACCAAGCTAAAGACTCCACATGTATACAATTCTGGGAAATGTCTCATATCAGCTGAACCCAGCTTTCCAGCAATCCCCACTGGAAAGTGACAAATATATAAGGAAAGTCAGGCTGGATCCTCCACATCAACTGGTCTTCCACCATGTAAAGCAAAGGAATCACCTAGCTGACCCCTGCCTGAATTTCTGACCCACAAGATAATTAGATATAAATAAATAGATTTAATTTAAGCCCCTAAATTTTAAAATATATTGTCATGCAAAATAAATAGTGATAAAAATAAACAAATAATTAGAGAAACTACTACTAGTTTCACAAAGATAACATGTTATAAATGGCCAACTGGGATGCATCGAGGAAGTTTGCCATTGAATAAGAAGTGAACATGGAAAAAAAATTTAAAAAAAAGAAGTGAACAAGGCACTATTTAAAAATGTAGCATATAATAAGCCTCTGCATGAATAGAGATGGACCCTTCATTGAGAGAGGATACCTGGGAAGGGTGAGGTCTAGGAGAACAGAGTCTTCTCAAAGAGACCCCAGGGATGCACTGCACCCACCCCACCCCCTGGGATGACTCAGTTCTTATGAATTTGTGGAAACTTAACTTCCTAGGACCTGGAAATTTCCACTTCTATGAAATCCTCTAGTTCTGTGGGAGCTGGAACAGCTTCCCCCACTTGACTTACACTGACCAATGAGAAAGATAACCCATGGATTGGAACTTTTTGACTGAAGATAAAAAGGGAAAGACCAAGCCAGTCTCAGAGCATGGCCATTTTGAATTCTTCTATGCCATTCACTCCAGCAGCTGAATAAACGATTTTTCCTCTTAAATGCAGTGTTTGGCTATTCCTTCTCTCCACTGGGCCTCGCTTTCCCACAACAGCATAACCAGGCAGCTCCAGGATGGCACAGTTGCTGTAATTTCACATGTCAAGGGGATTGTCCTGCAAAAGCAGGTGTTTCAACAATTTCTAACACAGGTTCCCTAAGGCCTCTGCTTTTTACATGTTAGGTCCCAATTCTGTCAAGGAAAATAATATGATTCACTAAAATTAGAATCCAAACTTTTCTCATAATTTCATTGGCACTACTGTACATAGTCTCCTTTACCACAAATAGACACTCGGAAGTTTTTCCTCTCTTTAACACTCAGTGGTTATCAGACTTTTTCTGCCAGAAGAGAGAAGTAGGAATATAAGAAAAGGTCATATTGAGGATTGGCTGTTTTTTCTGTTTTATTCTTAAAACTCTTAGAAGTGTAGCAAACACTCCAAAAACAACCTCAAGTAAACTTGGGCTTTAATCATCTTCCAAATCACTGCATACATTTTAGGAGATTATTAGGAAGGAAAAAAAAAAAAAAACCTCCTACATCCTATCTGAAAGAAGAATGCCCACATTGAGAAGTGAAATTATAAACACAGTAGTGAGTTAAAATAATCACATTTGGATTAAATTAAAGGCCAAATTAACAATGGACAATGTGTTAAGCAAAACAGAGATGATATTCAGTACAATAATGCAGGATTACTCGGGAACCTTTGTTGGTAAACAAATTACCAACAGAAAGCACTGAGGACACACTGTGAAATATTATGGACCTCGTCAAGTCAATTGTGACAGCCCTCAAAAACACTCCTTTCACACTGGCAACAGGGCCCCCTTCAGAGTCAGAAAAACATTTAAAGACCACCTTCTGAGGGACTACAACCTCCCCCAGGATACAACCATTGAGAACCTTACAGCTGAAATGCTCTTCCTCATTATTTCCCTCAATAGTTCCTGCCAAAATTTATATTCATTTATGGGGAAATTGTCACATTCTAAGGCTGTGAACTTCCTTACCATTATTCCAAAGCTTATTTTAGCCTCTTCTTTTACAAAGGATGAACAGCTATGTAGCACTTCCCACATTATCCAGATCCAAGTCCTTTTACTATAGCCCCAGGAAATGTCAGAGGTACAATCAAGCAATGAATTCCTGGCATAGTGTGAAAGGCCCTCACTAAGCTAAACATTGTCAGCATTCCTGGAATTAAGTGGAAAATGAGGAGCAAATACTCAATACATGATTGAAAAGTTTTGCAGATGAAATGGCTCCTTTAAATGTAAGGAACCATTAAAGACAGAAGAAAATGAATCAGCCATGTGGCAAGGAGCCTGAAAGAAGGGTGAGAAAAACAACATCTCAAAATATGAATCCTACTTTAATATTTGAAAGCTTTGTTATTGAATAATAGAGATTCAGAAACAGCTAGTGCTAAAGAGAAGTACAGTTGAACTTTCTAGTGGTACCTGAATGAAATGAAGGTGAATGCCTTTGAAAAAAACATGGGCACCAATCCACAAACTCTGAGAAGAGGTAAACTTTTAGTGAAGTGTGAATTAGCTCTGGGGCCATCCATGAAGTTCCAGGGAAACCACCTATGTTGGTTTCTCCTTCGTTTCTCTCGAAAAAAAAATTATTTACTTGTTTATTTACTTATTACTTATTTATTTCTGAGACAGCCTCACTCTGTTGCCCTAGGTAGAGTACCATGGCATCATAGCTTATAGCAACCTCAAACTCTTGGGCTTAAGCAATCCTCTTGGCTCAGCCTCCTCGTAGCTAAGACTATAGGCATTGGCCCACATGCCCAGCTAGTTTTTATATTTTTAGTAGAGGCAAGGTCTCACTCTTGCTCAGGCTGGTCTGAACTCCTGAGCTCAAACAATCCACTCACCTTGACCTCCCAGAGTGCTAGGATTAAAGGCATCAGCCATCACTTTTTTCTATAAAGTAAAACTTGACTAAAAATTGAAATCTACATGCCGAGTGCAGCAGCTCACACCTGTAATACTAGCAGTCTGTGAGGCTGAGGCAGATAGATAGTCTGATCTAGGGAGTTTGAGATAGCATGAACAAGAGTCAGACGCTACATACAGAAAAATAATCTGGGCATGGTGGCAATGGTGGGGACTGTTAGTCCCAGCTACTCATGAAGGCTGAGGCAAGAGGATTGCTTGAGTCCAAGAGTTTAAGGTTGCTGTGAGCTATGACACCATGGCATTATACCCAGGGCACAAAGTGAGACTCTGTCTCAGAAAAAAAAAAAAAATTAAAATCTACAGTATTCTTTTTAAAAATCAACTTTAAATGTAAGGAACCATTTTAACATAGATTTCAATAAAACAATCATTCATCCAATATAAACAAATCACATATTATTTCTGATAGCAGAGAAACAGAATAATAAATTGATAATTTGGTTGAGAATACTAAAGGCCATAATTTTTGTCAATATTTTCAACAACGCACTTGAATCTACCATGAAATTATTTTTCATTGAAATGAATAAGGATAGGATTTGTATATTAATTCCCCTCTACTGATGTCAAACTCAAGAATGGCAGCTTGATACAGAATACCCATATTTACTGCCTACTTTTACAGCACCAGAAAGCCCTGATATAGAAACTGTACCAGCACAGAATCAATCCTAGGATAAATGACAGGGAAAAAAGCCCCAATATCAGCCATGATCTCAGCTTCAATAACAGTGTTAGTGACCTACCATCATCATCCTCTCGTTCTCTACTTCATTGAGCAACTCAGCAAATTCCTTGAAGGACTCAGCTGGAATGAGAAAATAAAAAGTAAAGCAAATTAATCATGGTAGACAGAGATCTGTGCAACATGAACTAGGGACCAATGCCCAAAGCCCAAAAGACTAGAAGGTATCAAATATAATGCTAACATAATAATATGTTCAGTACCTGTTGAACATTTCTTTTTTTTTTCTTTCCTTTTTTGCTAATCCTCATACTCAAAGAGTTCTTTCATAGCTAATATTTTATTTAATCCTTAGAACCACTCTTAGGTGTTGCTAGGACAGTGTTGTCCAACCTTTCTTTTTTTTTACTCTTTTATCTCAGGGCACACTTGAACCTACAGTTAAACTTCTGCAACACACTTGAATTACATTGATCCAAAAAAAAAGTAAAAGAAAGAGTATAGTTAGTGTGCTTTGAACTTCTTTCAAAAATAACTTAATTGATGATCTTTAAAAATATTTATAGCACACCTAAGATCCTCTCATGGCACACCAGTTGAAAAATCACTGTGCTGTGACTTCTCTGATTTCACAAATAACCAAAACCATTAGGGAACAGGCAATAGGTTTGCTGTCTATGGAATGGCATCTCTAGCATCCTAAAACTTGAGATTATTCTTATTTTCCTCAGATTAAATACTCTCAATTAACTCAACTTTAAATTTCCAAATGATTTCTTCTCTCATTATAAATCTCATGTTGACACCCTTCAGTGAATTTATTTTGTTTATTCTACTTTTGAACTAAGATTTAGCTTTGTGCAGTGGCAGTATTGTAGCCAATGAGGTTTATCCGAGGTGCAATTATTGCTAATTGAACTAAGATTTAGTTGATTTAATTTAAAAAAATTCCATCTCTCCATTGATATTTTCTTTTTTAAATATTGTTTTTATTCTTTCCTTTAATTCTATAGACATGGTTTCACTTATTTATTTAAATACATTTTTAAATAGCCAATTGACCTCATGGTAGGAATGATAGGATGAATTTTTTCTTCTGGGTAGCTACCTAATAATGGGATTTCAGGATCAAATGGAAGGTCTACTTTTAGCTCTTTGAGAAATCTTCATACTACTTTCCAAAGAGGTTGTATTAGTTTGAATTCCCACCAGTAGTGTAAAAGTGTTCCCTTCTCTCCACATCCACGCCAGCATCTGCGGCTTTCAGACTTTGTAATGTGCACTATTCTCACTGGGGTTAGATCATATTTCAATGTGATATTGATCAAACCAAGTGTCTATCAACACATGAATGGATTAATAAACTATGATATGTATCACAGAATACTATTCAGCCATAAAAAAGACTTTACACATCTTTTGTATTAAGCTGGATGGAGTTGAAGAACATTCTCCTTAGTAAAGTATCACAAGAATGGAAAAGCAAGTATCCAGTGTACTCAATACTAATATGAAACCAACAGATAAACAACTACACACCCACAACCAAAGGAGAGAAAATCACAATTAAATTTAAGTGAGGGTAGCGGGGAGGAAGAAGAGGGGACAGGGGAGGGAGGGGGATTGGTAAGCTCTCACCTAATGGGCACAATGTAAGAAAATACAGCACACGTTGTGGGTGAAGAGTTCAACTACAACTTGGACTTAACCTAACAAACACAAACAATGTAACCTGTTAATACCCTCATATTAATCTGATATAAGAAATAGCTAATTTAAAGCTAATGTCAGGGCTTCCTCAGAAACAGTTTCTATTGATTCTTTTTTTTCCTTATCCATGGGCAATTTTTTTTTTAGAATTTTTTTTTTTGAGACAGAGTTTCACTTATTAACCCTCGGTAGAGTGCTGTGCTGTCACAGCTCACAGCAACCTCTAAATCCTTGGGCTTAGGCGATTCTCTTGACTCAGCCTCCCTAGTAGCTGTGATTATAGGCGCCCGCCACGACGCCCAGCTATTTTTTTGTTGCAATTTGGCTAGGGCTGGGTTTGAACCCACAACCCTCAGGGGGGCCGGCACCTTACCCACTGAGCTACAGGTGCCACCCCATGGGCAATTTTTTTACTATTTTTGTATGTCTCTTAGTTTGGGGTTGAAAAATAAACATTTGCATAATGTGGCCTGGGTGTTCATGTCTGTAATCCTAGCACTCTGGGAGGCAGAGTGGGGAAGATCGCTTGAGCTCAGGAGAGGAGCCTGAGAAAATGACACCTCATCTGCACTAAAAATAGAAAAAGTAGCCAGGTGTGGTGGCATGCATCTACAGTCCTAACTACTTAGGAGGCTGAGGTAGGAGAAGAATCTCTTGAGCCCAGGAGTCTGAGGTTGCAGTGAGCTATAATGACATGACTACCCTCTACCCACGGAG
Source organism: Nycticebus coucang (assembly GCF_027406575.1). Classification (NCBI taxonomy): domain Eukaryota; kingdom Metazoa; phylum Chordata; class Mammalia; order Primates; family Lorisidae; genus Nycticebus; species Nycticebus coucang. Next base: position 75,303,735 of record NC_069804.1, read on the forward strand.
ACAGAGTGAGACCTTGTCTCAAAAAAATAAAAAATACAGGCCCGGTGCCCATTGCACAGTGGTTACAGCACCAGCCACACACACCAAGGCTGGCGGGTTCAAACCCGGCCCAGGCCAGCTGAACAACAATGACAACTGCAAGAAAAAGATAGCTGGGCATTGTGGCGGGTGCCTATAGTCCTAGCTACTTGGGAGGCTGAGGCAAAAGAATTGCTTAAGCCCAAGGGTTAGAGGTTGCTGTGAGCCATGACACTACAGCACTCTACCGAGGCTGATATAATGAGACTCTGTCTCAAAAGAAATAAAAAAATACAGAAAGAAAGAATTAATGTAATGTTGCAACTTTGGAAATCAGGAACCCCTTCCATCTCCAGGGGTTCTTACTCTTGTCACTGCTATTTAGAGAACTCTGTGGACTAACTCTATAAAAATCTGTTATTCTTCATTACATGAAACATCTAAAATCTCTAGTCAGGTTACTGCTCAACAACTGATTGGACAAAGATTTCTTCAAATGGTTTCCAGCCAGTGGTGACGTTCTCTGGGTGCATTTTGGAGGGTGCCTTTAAAACTAAACCAGACACTTTGCAACTGTACCTTAGTCTTCACTTCCTGCTTGCATAGAGGCGCCAGAAGTGAGTGATTAGAACCTTCCCAGATTTTTTATGGACGGGTCCAAATCCTGGACATGTGCAATGCCCTACAAATGCACATGACCTTCTGCACTTCTAGGAATATCCCATGGCTTTTCACAGCTTTCAAATAATATCTCATTTTCTACGTTTTCTTTTTAGGTCTATTGTTCAGCTTTTTGTTTGCTATTTTATTATTATTGTTGTTGTTATTATTATCATTATTATTATTATTTGAGACAGAGTCTCAAGCTGTCACCCTAGGTACAGTGTCATGGCATTACAGCTCACAGCAACCTCAGAATCTTGGGTTTAAGCGATTCTCTTGCCTCAGCCTCCCAAGTAGCTGGGAATACAGGCGCCTGCCACAACACCCGGCTATTTTTTTGTTGTTGTTGCAGTTGTCACTGTTGTTTTAGCAGGCACAGGCCGGGTTCAAACCCGCCAGCCCCAGTGTATGTGGTCAGCGCCCTACCCCAGTGAGCTATGAGCCCTGCCCATGATGTTTTATTCTTTTTGCTGCCTATGACAAGACACAGTAGAAAACAATAGCTACAAATGGCCTGAAGGAAAAACCATTTAAAATGAGAAGGCTCTGAATCAGTTCAAATAACATAAGCCCTGTAAGTTATATTTCCCAGATTTTAGGTAACTTCACACATTTTTAGCCCTCTCCCATGGCTGTTACAATGGTGGTTTTCATGTTTTCCAAGATTGTACACTGTCCATGATTGTGTGGAGTTAGTTTTCAATGTTAATGTAGAGCTGAAGAAAAAGAAGTCAGAACAAGGCAAGTTAAAATGTTGCGAAGCTCATTGTTCTCTCCATTATCAATACATTTATCTTTAATAAATATGCTTATATTGTTGTAATACTTTGGTCAATTTCCAGACTTCTTAAAAAGTTGATTTTGAAAATTTGGGGGGGGGTACCATATCCTTTTCTATGTCCATCCAGTTTCCGAAAACCCCCTTCATGGTGTTTTTGTTGCTTTTATGAAGCATTTACCTTTTTGGAGGTCCTTTCTCCACCAGTGCCAATGATCTTTTCTTTGATCAAAACTTTTTGATTCTTAATTTCAATCAACTACTTGCTGGGCACGGTGGCTCCCGCCTCTAATCCTACAATTCTGGGAGGCCAACACCAGTGGACAGCTTGAGCTCACAGGTTCAAGACCAGCCTGAGCAAAAGTAAGACCCCATCTCTACTAAAAATAGAAAAACTGAGGCAAGAGGATTGCTTGAGCCCAAGAGTTGGAGGTTGCTGTAAGCTATGAAACCATGGCATGCTATGTAGGGTGACAGCTTGAGACTCTGTCTCAAAAAAAAATAAATAAATAACAATTCGATCAACTACAGCTTCAGTAAGCTTCAACAATGTCAAAACACTTTAAAATTAAGTTGCCCAATAGGATCCATGGCTCACATCTGTAATCTCAGCACCTTGCAAGGCCAAGAATGAAAGATTACTTGAACCAAACAGTTCCAAGACCAGGCTGGGTAACAAAACGATACCTTATCTATAAAAAATATATATGTTTAATTAGACAGGTGAGGTACAACATGCTGGTCATCCTAGCTACTCCAGAGGCTGAGTTAGGAAGATCACTTATGCCTGGAAATTTGAAGACGCAGTGAGCTATGATCAAAAGACTGGTTACAGAGTAAGAGACCTTGTCACAAGGAAAAAAAATTAAGTTACCAAATCAAGAAAAACCTCATTGCTTGGCTCGGCACCCGTAGCACAGTGGTTATAACACCAGCCACATCCAACAAAGTTGGCAGGTTCGAACCCAGCCAGGGCCAGCTAAAACAACAATGACAACTGCAACAAAAAATAGCCAGGCAATGTGGTGGGCGCCTGTAGTCCCAGCTACTTGGGAGGCTGAGGCAAGAGAATTGCTTAAACCCAAGAGTTTGAGGTTGCTGCAAGCTGTGACGCCACGGCACTCTACCAAAGGCCACATAGTGAGGAATCTGTCTCCAAAAAAAAAAAAAAAACTCATTGCTCAATGTCTGGATTCTAAAAGGCCTAATCATATATTTCTTTATTGATCAGCAGACCTCAGAAGCCTACTAATGTATAAGGCATCAGGCAAGAAGTACATAGCAAAGTCAATACAACCTCGGCATTCTGTTCACTTGCCATCTAAAAGGCTCAAGGTCTTTTACAGATGATGTATCTTTGTTCAACTACCTCATTTTATTCACAAGAAAACTGGGGATCAACCAAAACGGGAATTAACTTGTCCAAGGTCACACAAGTAGCTGAACAGTCAGAAGCAGACTATATTTCAATGCCCTCTCTACAGCTTTAAGAACATAAGTAGTCTCTAGTCGCAGCTGAAGTATGGGTACCATATCCTTTTGTATGTCCATCCAGTTTCCAAATACTCCCTTCATGGTGTTTTCTTTCCCTAAATTTTCTCATATTCATTCTTCTTTGTGCATGTCTATAGTGAGAATCAGTTCAATGTAAGCATTTCACATTGTATATCAAATCAGTACACTGAACCCCTTAAATGCATCAATGTACACAGTTATTTAACAAATAAAAAAATAAATGTTTCAAGGACAAATGTGGAAGGTTTGGGCAATGGTAATTTCTGAATTACAGTAATGAGATCCTCTAAGGCCACTTACTGATACATTTTTTTTTTTTTTTTGCAGCTTTTTTGGCCGGGGCTGGGTTTGAACCCACCACCTCTGGCATATGAGGCCAGGGCCCTACTCCTTTGATCCACAGGCACTGCCCTTACTGATACATTTTTAACCAAAGGTCATACAGCACCTTCTGAAAACAAACCCTTGCTGTTGACAGAGAAAAACATAAAAATGTTTCTGATAAGATCAGACTGTCCATTAGAGTGCACTGGGAGAGAATAATCATTAAGGAGCAGGAAATCATTAAAGAGAAGGCTTTACCCTCTCTTTAGATAAGATGCATAATGAATAAGAAAATTGCCTCAGAAAAGGGAGAAAAGACCTAGCCAGGCATTGCGGCAGTCACCTGTAATACCAGCTACTCAGGAGGCTGAGGCAAGAGGATTACTTGAACCCAAGAGTTTAAGGTTGCTATGAGCAGTGACACCATGGCACCCTACCCAGGGCAATAGAGTGAGACTCTGTCTCAAAAAATTAGAAAAGAAAAGAAAGAAAACAGGCCTGCATAACTATCACCAACACAGTCATCAACAACATTCTCTGCCCCACCACCACCACCAAGTGTGATTTAGAAAACTAACTTTGACCTTCTTCAATGTCTACCATTCCAAGAACATAAAAAAGAACCTAGTAAGAGTTAATTATCCCTAGAAAATTTCAAAGGAGAAATTACAAGAAAGAATTTTCTAACATTGTTACATACTATCTTCCAAAAGCATTATAAATTTCCAATGCAATTTAACAACAAAAAGGGATCAAAAGGTTTAAAATTGTTAGGCTGGGTGGCTAACATGGGGTATAGAAGTTCATGCCTGTAATCCTAGCAATCTGGAGGCCAAGGTAGGAAGATTGCTTGAGCTCAGGAGTGTCAGACTAGCCTGAGCAAGAGGGAGATCCTGAATCTATCACTAATAGAAAAATTAGCCAAGCTGAGGTAGAAGGATCGCTTGAGCCCAGAAGTTTGAGGTTGCTGTGAGCTAGGCTATGGCAATAGAGTGAGATTCTGTCTTAAAAAAAAAAAAATAGTTTAAATTTTTTATAATCCTTTACCCACTAAATTCTCTTCTACGAAATCATGTCTAAAAAACAATACTGAAACCCTTTACATCTGTCTTAGCACAGTGGCTCATGCTTATAAAAATAGTACACTGGGAGGCTGAGGTGGGTGGACTGCTTGAGCTCAGGAGTTGGAGACCAGTTTAAGCAGGAGTGATACCCCTGTTTCTACTAAAAATAGAAAAAATAGCCAGGCATGATGTCCCAGCTACTCAGGAGGCTAAGGCAAAATGATCGTTTGAGCCCAAGAGTTTGAGGTTGCTGTGAACTATGACAATGCCATGGCAGCTCTCAACCCAGGGTGACAGAGTGAAACTCTTGTCTCCAAAAAAAAAAGTTTATAACTAAAAGTATGCATTCAACATTATTAATGATAGTGCATAATTGAAAACAACTAAAATATCCAATGATTAGAAAATTATTAAGTACATCAAATTAATGGATTTTTTTTTTCTTTTTGAGACAGAGTCTCACTTTGTCACCTTCGGAAGAGTGTCGTGGCATCACAGCTCACAGCAACCTCCAACTCCTGGGCTTAGGCAATTCTCTTGCCTCAGCTTCCCGAGTAGCAGGGACTACAGGCGCCAGCCACAACGCCTAGCTATTTTTTTGTTGCAGTTTGGCTGGGATCAGGTTCGAACCTGCCACCCTCAGTATATGGGGCCAGCACCCTACTCACTGAGCCACAGATGCCGCCCCAGTTAATGAACTATTATGGCTATTTGAAAGGAGCATTACACAAGATTTCATAAACATGGCAAAATATCTGTCGTGTCTCATTATATTAAAAAACAGAATACAAAACTTGGTGCAGGAAAATTGTACATATTACAACTATATGTAGAAAATTTATCTTTAAACCAAAAAAGGGTGGGAAGCTAATAAATCAAAATACTTGTGGTCATCTGTGGAAAGCATAAATGTGTAAACTTTTACAGTCAAGATGAACTGATTTAAAATCTCACTTAAGCTAGTGATTAGCTATGTGACTCTGAGAATGTTTCTTAACTTAGCCTCAGTCTACCTCCTTAAAATGGCTCTGATGTGCTCAAATAAATTTGAGAAATAGTATATGTAATAATTCATTTTCTTTCTCCAACTCCTGAGAGGGGAAAATTGTTCTAAGAACTAAACAATGTATTTTATACATGGCAAGTGCTCAGCAAATAAAAGCTAATAATATTCCTTTTTCTCTATTTCCTTATTTTTATAATAAAGTATGTTTAAATTATAATATAAAGGTGCTGAAAGACTAAATTTGTAATTTTTAAAAAAGAAAATATCCTAAGACCAAATACTAATAAATGGACAGGACAGAGTCTAAACTCAGGTATAGCCAATCTAAGACCTTGTGACTATATCCTACTATCTCCCCAAGAAGAAATGTTAGCCAAGGTGTTAGAAGGGTTAGTACTGTAGATATAAGACAGTGGCAGGAACGGAATAGAGGGGAAAGCTCCAAGTGAAACATTACTAGAGTCAGTGAGACCTTTAAGCAAGACATTTATAATGGAGAAGTAGTGAATGGCATATAGACCTGAGGCCAGAGTCTATCAAAGGATGCTCCTGAGAAACTGACACTCACTTTACTCAATATCAAGGCCAATAGCCAGGAATATCTTGGGATCATTTTGTACCATTTACTTGACCTTGGCTAGCACATAACTAGCAGATAGACTCCAGATCAGTCATATGAGATACATAGCCGGAGAGTACAAAAAGTCCATGAGAATAGAAGAGGGTGAAATAGCAGTCTCCTCACTCTGCCTTGACACCCTCTTCTGTCAAATGTGCCTGTGAGACCTCAGAAAGCCAAGAAGCTTTGAAAGCACTCAGGATTATGCCCTGCTTTGTGAATGCTAGACCACAGAAAATGTGGAACTAAGCAATGGGCTCCAGAAAAGCAGCTACTGTTGAGAAATCCCTTGCCTTTTTGTGTTCTGAAAAAATAGCTGGATTGCAAAGGATGACCCTTACCTCACATATGAGATTCATCTCCAACTTTTCTCACCACTCTTACAAGACTTACAGATTACTCCTCCCTTGTTTACCTTGCCTCTATAAAACCCCACACCTCAGCAATGAAGGTTCCCTCTATGGCAAACATCTGAATACAATCAATCACATCCTTATTTGTCCAATACGAAGTTTGGGTACTTTTGGTTTAATCACCTGAGTTAGATAAGGAAGCATTCTCCAAAAATGATGTTTAAACTTTATAAGGTCAAATGGGTAAAATGTTACTAATACACATATTTCAGATGTTATAAGCTATATAGGAAGTTCTGAGAGAATCATCAATGCCCTCAATACGTCACCTGATATTAAACTATGCTATAGTGTTATCAGTCTTAATATCAGTTATTTAATTTTTTTGTTGTTGAGACAGGGTCTTCGTTGACCTTGGTAGAGTGCTATGAAATCATAGCTCACAGCAACTTCAAAATCTTGGGCTCAAGCAAATCTCTTGCCTCAGCCTCCCAAGTAGCTGAGACTACAGATGCCCACCGCAGCACCTGGCTACTTTTTAGAGACAGGGTTTCTCACATACTCAGGCTGGTCTTGAACCTGTGAGTTCAGACAATCCACCCTCTCAGCCTCCCAGAGTGCTACGATTACAGGTGTGAGCTACCGTGCCCAGTCCCAGTTATTTCTTTAATGTTAACTTCATAGAACTCTAATTCTTTAATTTGGAATTAGATATTATATAATATGAAGATTTTTTTCTTTATAAATATTGTGTTTATTTTATAAATTAAATGTAATATACCTTTGATATTACTTCTTTGAAAACAGGCTTAATTATTATATTTATAGATTATAAAAACTTTCTTGGGTTGACATTTCTCATGTTTTGTATGCCTCTGAAACCACATGTCCTTTTCAGTTATATTACTATTCCTTGTTTTTTGAGACAGAGTCTCATTATGTCGCCCTCGGTAGAGTGCCATGGTGTCACAGCTCACAGCAACCTCAAACTCTTGGGCTTAAGCAATTCTCTTGTCTCAGCCTCCCAAGTAGCTGGGACTACAGGTGCCTGTCACAATGCCTGGCTATTTTTTTGTTGCAGTTGTCATTGTTGCTTAGCTGGCCTGGGCTGGGTTCAAACCCGCCAGCCTCGGTGAATGTGGCCACCACCCTACTCACTGAGCTATGGGCACTGCCTACATTACTTTTCTTGTAATGAAATTTCATCAAATCTTTCACTTTTGAAAATGATCACTAATAAGTTAGCCATATCCATTTTAAGTCGTTTTCTCATCTATAGTTGATGTTTAAATCTGATGCTTCCCAGAAAGCATTTACAACTATCTACAGGCCAGAGTTCCTAAGTTTTAACAAAGAGGAAGTTTTTTTTTAGAACCCTATGGAATAGTACAACTACAACAGGTAGTTTTGCATACAGGCTTCGAAAAACATCATACAAAGAACTTTACAACCATACCAGTGAGTTAATGTGGATTCTGAGAACTCTAATCAGTTATCAGCTTGATTCATAAGACTGCTAACTCAAGATATACAGAACAAGACTTACATAGGACGGAATGAACTGATGAAGGATGATTGTAGATATGTATGGAACCAATTTCTATTATTTCATAAGCTACCTATAACTCATACCAATTAATAAATTATGCTTGTGTATACTGAAATGACACATTCATAAATGATAGTCTCTCCTCCAAATCCCCTCCAGGTTTCAGGAATGCTTGCTAAATATTCTTATTTCCATGGCAATAAAATTAATTTCATAGGGTTAATAAGAATCTGTCTTCTATGTTACAAAGACAGAATTGGAAACAATGGTTAAACAACGAAGGCCTTGCCTAGATGACATATCTGAAAATGATGCTAACTGAATTAGATAAGATCACTTTTAAGGAGCTGCAGTTTACATTATGGAACCAATATGTACTCAACTTTGATATGAGGACAATTAATGACAATTAAGGTTATGGGGGGAAAGCAGAAAGAGGGAAGGAGGGAGGGGGGTGGGGCCTTGGTGTGTGTCACACTTTATGGAGGCAAGACACGATTGCAAGAGGGACTTTGCCTAACAATTGCAATCAGTGTAACCTGGCTTATTGTACCCTCAATGAATCCCCAACAATAAAAATAAATAAATAAATAAAAAGTCCTCTTGGGGGCGGCGCCTGTGGCTCAGTGAGTAGGGCGCCGGCCCCATATGCCGAGGGTGGTGGATTCAAACCCAGCCCCGGCCAAACTGCAACAAAGAAATAGCCATGCGTTGCGGGCGCCTGTAGTCCCACCTACTCGGGAGGCCGAGGCAAGAGAATCGCGTAAGCCCAAGAGTTAGAGGTTGCTGTGAGCCGTGTGACGCCATGGCACTCTACCCAAGGGCGGTACAGTGAGACTGTCTCTACAAAAAAAAAAAAAAAAGTCCTCTTGGAAAAACTGGTGTAGTATCTGACCTACAGAGTTCCAATCCTTGTAGGTAAGGGTAGAGTCTTCCTTTTAGGTCCAGAAACCTTAGGATATTTTAGAGATCTCAAAAAGAGCTGATTTCACCCAAATTTACAGATACTAGTTTCTGAGCCTAAGGATATTTTTAAACATCCAATCTGAGGGGCGGCGCCTGTGGCTCAGTCGGTAAGGCGCCGGCCCCATATACTGAGGGTGGCGGGTTCAAACCCGGCCTCGGCTGAACTGCAACCAAAAAATAGCTGGGCGTTGTGGCGGGCGCCTGTAGTCCCAGCTACTCGGGAGGCTGAGGCAAGAGAATCGCTTAAGCCCAGGAGTTGGAGGTTGCTGTGAGCTGTGTGATGCCACGGCACTCTACCGAGGGCCATAAAGTGAGACTCTGTCTCTACAAAAAAAAAAAACAAAAAACAAAAAAATCCAATCTGAGGTTCCTTGCGAAAACTTCTAGCAAAGTCAACTTAAAAAAAACCATATGTAGGGTGGCGCCTGTGGCTCAAGGAGTAGGGCGCCGGTCCCATATGCCGGAGGTGGCGGGTTCAAACCCAGCCCCGGCCAAAAAACCACAAAAAAAAAAAAAAAAAACATATGTGTAGACTGTTGGTAGGAAAACAATTAGTATAACTTGTACGGAAATTAGTATGGAGATTTCTCAAAGAACTGGAAGTATATATGCCATGACATCCTTCAACCTCACTGCTAGATACCTAGCCAAAGGAAAAGAAATCATACTATCAAAATAACACTTGGCCTCGTATGTTTATCACATAGCACAATTCACAACAGCAAAGATATGAAATCAACCTAAATGCCCATCGACAAATGAGTGGATAAAAAAATGTGACTGTATACTACATACCATGGACTACTCACCCATAAGAATGAAATCATGTCTTTTACAGCAACATGAAAAGCACTGGAGGTCATCGTCTTAAGTGAATTAACTCAAGAACAAATAAATAATGGGTACATATTCTCTCTCAGGAGTTGGAGCAATGGCTGCATAAGAACACACAGAACGCTGTAATGGGCATTGGTGACTCAAAAGCGGGGAGGATGAGAAATGTGAGAGATGAAAACTTACCAATTGGATACAACAGACACTATCTGGGTGATAGGTACACATAAAGTCCAGCCTTCACCACTACACAATATATACATTTAATGGAATTTAACTTGTACCTCCTAAATCTATTGAAAGAGACGCCAGTGGCACCGGGCAGCAGCTGTGAGGAGCGCTAGCCTGGCCAGTGCGCCAATACACACCCCAGAAGCCAGAGAGGCAGGGTCTGACTCTGGGCCTGACTAGAAGCCGTTCCGTGCCCATAAGCCCAGGAAGCCCAGAACTCAGGAACCCAGGAACCAGGGAACCCCGGAAGATGGAAAGGCAGGGACTGGCTGGAGGCCACTGCATGCCACATCGAGTAGCTGACTTCCAGACGCCATTTTGGTCCATTTGAGGCACTGCAGTGGTGAAGGAGTAGGAGCCAGAGTCAGGAGGAAGCAGCCAAAGAGTTGTGAGAGAATAGCCGCAGCCATAATGTTGGCTCTAGCAACCAGAACCGGGGCATGGAGGCTCACAACATCCTTAGCAAATGGGATTCAGTGTTAGGATTTGGAACAGGAAAGAAAGTGAAGCTTCCAGGACCAGCACCCTACAAGCCAAATGTTTATGATTTCAAAACCACATACGAGCAGATATACAATGATCTTGTTAGGAAAGACGAAGATTTATACAGAAAGAATGGAATTTTGCATATGCTGGCCAGAAATAAGAGAATCAAGCCTCAGCCAGAGAAGTTCCAGAACTGTAAAGATCCATTTGATCTGATCCTCACTTGTAAAGAAAGAGTCTATGACCAGGCAGTAGAAGATCTGAATCCAGAGAACATATGATCTGCAAGCCAGTCCATGTGGTTAATGTAGAAATCCCAGATAATGCAGAAGAGGCCACTCTGGGAGCGTTAGTAATTTGTGAGCTATGCCAGTGCATCCAGCACACGGAAGACATGGAGAATGAGATCGATGAGCTGCTGCAGAAGTTGGAGAAAAAAAGTGGTAGGACCTTCCTGCAAACAGTGTGTTTCTACTGATGCCTGTATCTACCCACCCTCCAGAAGCTGCCCATCTGATATTTTAGTATTCTGCTGGTGGAAGAGTGTTACCCAATTGACTGTACATATAAAATGAGAAGATACACACGAATGCTAGTTTAAAAGCAATCAACTTTTTGTGTCCCACTTATGAGTAGGATATTGAATATCTTTAACCAAAAAAGAAAAAAAAAAGTTTCTAGTACATTTCTCTCAACATCCCTGTGTCCTCAGCTGTGCCAGCCTTTGCCTTCCCTCTGCCTCTAACTGGCTGGACTTTACAGATACTTGAATAAAGCAACCAGTGTCACGTTCTTAGGAAAGAACTTGGGATTTTCCAATAAGTAAAATGTTTCTAGTCAAAAAATCTATAGAAATTAAATAAATAAACATTTTTAAAAGACCTATATGTTAAATTGTCATCTTTATTGTAACTCTGTAAATAATCACACCATATGTACTAAGACCAGCATTATCTCATTTTTCTATCAAGAATATTTGAAGAGGCTGGACACCCATAGTACAGTGATTACACCGAAACTGGCAAGTTCGAACCTGGCGGAGGCCAGCTAAACAATAATGACAAATGCAACAAAAAATAGCTGGGCATTGTGGCAAGTGCCTGTAGTCCCTGCTACTTGGGAGCCTGAGGCAAGAGAATAGCTTAAGCCCAAGAGTTTGAGGTTCTTGTGAGCTGTGACACCACAGCATGCTACCGAGGGTGGCATAGTAAGACTCTGTCTCAAAAAAAAAAAAAAAAAAAAAAAACAAATAGCCGGGCGTTGTGGCAGGCTCCAGTAGACTCAGCTACTCGGGAGGCTGAGGCAAAGGAATAGCTTAAGCCCAAGAGTTTGAGATTTCTGTGAGCTGTGATACCATGGCACTCTACCCAGGGCAATGTAGTGAGACTCTGTCTCAAAAAAAAAAAAAAAACCTAAGGACAGAAAAATCACTAATGTTATGGTAAGCCATATTAAAAAAAAAAAAAAGAATATTTCAAGAATATTTTGACTTTGATATTAATTTTTTTTGAAACAGTTTCACTTTCTCACCCTCTGTAGAGTGCTCCGGCATCACTCTTGAGAATTGCTTGAGGTAGCTCACAGCAACCTCAAGCAATTCTCTTGCCTCAGCCTCCCAAGTAGCTGGGACTACAGGTGCCCGGCTATTTTAAGAGACAGGGTCCCACTCTTGCTCAGGCTGGTCTTGAACCTGTAAGCTCAGGGTAATCCATCCACCTTGGCCTCCCAGAGTGCTAGGATTATAGGTGTGAGCCCCCATGCCCGGCCCATCTTTGATGATTAATTTTAATAAAAAGATAATTTTGTTGTGTTTCACTAGAAAACCTAGAAAACCATGCATTGTCTATAGCACACCCTTTTTTTTTTTTGCAGTTTTTGGCCTGGGCTGGATTTGAACCCGTCACCTCCGGCATATGGGGCTGGCGCCCTACTCCATTGAGCCACAGGCACCACCCTAGCACACCCTTTTCATTATCAGTGTTTTCTCCTTTTTTTTTTACACTTCTTTTTCTTTTTTTTGACAGGGGGAGGGTTTGAACCCGCCACCTCTGGTACATGGGGCCGGCACCCTACTCTTTGAGCCACAGGTGCCACCCTATTTTCCCCTATTCTTTGAGATATTTTCACCTCCTGTTGATTGTGGGTAACTAATGAGTGTGCAGACTTACCTGGTTGAAATTTAATTCACCTTCTCCAGTTTCCTGTCAAAAAAACAATTTGGGTCCTTATCTGTTAATTGGACTAGATCCTGTTACTTTGTCCAAATTATACATACTTACTAAATTTTCTTTTCTTCCCATTTCCTTTAATATCTAGCTGCAATCCACCAAACTAACACTTTCGGTTTTCCCCTTCCCATCTGACATTGAGTCACAAAGAACTAAAACTTGAATGCCCAGATTCCTATAGGAAATCCAGATTGCCTTTTGTTTGCTCTTTTCCTCAATATCTAAAAAAAATAAGCTGGGTGCAGTGGCTCACACCTGTAATCCTAGCACTTTGGGAGGCCGAGGCAAGTAGATCGCCTGAGCTCAGGAATTCAAGACCACCCTGAGCAAGAGCGAGACCCTGTCTCTACTAAAAAATAGAAAAACTAGCAGGGCATTGTGGGGTACCTGTAGTCCCAACTACTTGAGAAGCTGAGACAAGAAGATCACTGAAAGCCAGGATTTAGAAGTTGCCATGGCTAGTGAGAGTCTGACTCAAAAAAAAAAAAAAAAAAAAATTAGAAAGTATCACAAGAATGGAAAAGCATGTGTCCAATGTACTCAATACTAACATGAAACCAGTAGATGATCTAATACATGTCCACATAACAGAAAAAGTCAATTCCGCTCAAGCTGGGGGGAGGGGAAATGAGGGAGAGGAGATGGGAGGGGAGGAGGATTGGTGTGTTCTCATTTAATAGGCATAATGTGGATATATAGATACACCTCTTGGGTGGGGGACACAACTACAAGGGGGACTCTATCTACCTAACAAATGCAAACATTATAACCTAGTTGCACCCTCACAATAACCTGAAAAATAAAAAAAAAGATCTGAAAAACTATCTGTGAACTGAAGTCTAACAACTTGATATAAACCTCCAAGGACACAACACCACAGCAGACCATGTGTAGGGCTAGAATCTCCTCCAAAAGCCATTGCCTGAACTAAGGAAGTCTGGCAAAATATTCAGTTCATGCATGATCCTATACAAGATAACCAAGGTTGTGGCTGTTAACCATGAACACTTACATTCCAGCTCGTAAGATTCAAGAAACTCCATGAAAAGTGCTGCCTGGGCGGTGTCTGTGGCTCAGTGAGTAGGGCGTTGGCCTCATATACCGAGGGTGGCAGGTTTGAACCTGGCCCCAGCCAAACTGCAAAAAAATAGCCAGGCGTCGTGGCGGGCACCTGTAGTCTCAGCTACTCGGGAGGCTGAAGCAAGAGAACCACCTAAGCCCAAGAGCTGGAAGTTGCTGTGAGCTGTGACCCCATAGTGCTCTACCGAGGGTGATAAAGTGAGACTGTCTCTGAAAAAAAAAAAAAAGTGCTGCCTAACCAAAAGACTTCCCTCCACCAACCTCATGAAAATCACTGGACATTCAGGATTCAACTCCTGACTCTTTAACACAATCTTTTATATTAATATTTACCTACTTAACTTTTGCCATACTTTCTTTAAGATGCCTCATCTCCAGAACCATACAACTAACTATTGCCATTATCTCCCAACAGACAGTTGAACTAATTTTGAAACAACACTAACAAGAGTCCTCAATAGGCTGATTTTTCTTAGACGTTTTATAATCCCACTCAAGAGGTTTATGGCCTGCTATAAAATTGTTCAGCATTGAATTAATATTCACATTGAACAAAACACACAGGAGGGAGGTAGATCTGACAAAATGAACTTTATGTGAACCCTCACCTCCCAGAAAACAGTAATAGGTGCCTGATGGAACTTTCTATCAACACGTTTGACTTTACAGCAATCTTTATGGTCCACAAAATAGTTTCTGCAAGTATAGTAGGATGACTGGAGTGGACACATAATTTACAGTCTGAGATTTAGAAACACTGCTTTTCTATCCCCAAGCATAAAAAAAATCCTGCTAAAACCTGATGGATGCCACCTTCTAGAAAAGATACAGAAAACAAAATGTACACAATAATGGACTGTTATCAGAGTTCACCTGATAGATACCCCCATTCTTGTGATGACAAGACTGAAATTCGGGGTTAAAATAGACTTTCCAAAGCACCTCCACAAAATAATCCCCCATGTTTTTAAGATTAAGGAAATATGCCTGAGTTTTACTCAATGATTTCTTCCCATCTGTATATTACTCCCAATAAGCTGCAGGATATTATCGAAATTCTTTAATTAGGTATCCGAGGCTTTTCACTATCTAAACCAGTGTCACAAACCCCATTGGCTGGCTATATTGGGCCAATAGGTTTTCTTTGGCCTGCATCTGGATATTTCCTTCTGGTGAAAAATCAGATATTCTGGCAACGTTGGATGGATCCACACTTTCAGATGGCAACAATCGCTGGAGCCCATTCAAGGATGCTGCTTTTAGATGGAGCATGCCCTTTTCTGTTTGCAACAAACTTACCACCATTACTAAGTCATTCCATTTTAATTGCCATTCTATATCTAGCTAAGTTTGCTTATTTTCATCACCTGTCTAAAACTCTAATTTAGTCCTTAAAAACCTTTCCTAGCTTCTCTCTAAATCTGCTCCATTCTTTCCAGTCACATTTAATCACTTCCACTTTCAAGAAAAATAATCTCATTCTCTTCACATGTGCCTTTCTATATTTGTTTTCTCTGTCTTTCTTTTCCTAAGTCTCACTCATTAATCAGAAACACAACTCAGATCAGGACCAGAATAGCAGGCAAGAGAGGCATCTGGACTGCAAACTTTAAGGAGGCATATTAACTCTCAGGCGTGAATGTGCACCTGTGCTAACCTGAGAGTGAATTGTCTCCTTAAATCTGAGCCCAAGCCATCTCACTTGCCTTACCCTAGCCCTTTACCATGCCTCTAAATAGACACAAATATCCCAGTCTGAACCGGGCATGTAGTAGTAAGCATAGCAAGCACTATGCTTACCTCTAACGTAGGACTTACCACATTTGTGTTGCAATCATCTGTTTATTTATCTTTCTCCTTCTGGAGACTATGAGCTTTTTGAAGGCAAGGGCATGTGTCCTCTGTTTCTGAATCCCCAGACTATGGAATTTAGTGGACACTCTCCAAGTATTTACTTATAAACAAACATACATATCAGAAATAAGCAGATTTTCTGAACCCTGTAAGAGAAGCATTCATTATTCTTCCTAGCTCTTGGTAGTGTGATCACATAGGAAGTCACTTGCCTATCTGTAGTTCTTCTTAAAACTTACATGAACAGAAGCTCTGTGAGGACAGACATTATAGCAGATGCTCAATAAAATTTTACTGGATCAATTGGGCTTTAGAAGACACAGAGTCTAGGAGTAAACACGGTACCATCTGGCTGTTTAAGACCTTCAGCAATCACTTATCCCTCTGAATCTTTTTGCCTATTTGTTGAATTGAATTAGTTTAGTATTTTCTCTCTCCCTCCCCCCATATTTTCATTCTTCAAGCAAATTCTCACATAGGAGCTGGATGAGAGACACTAAGAACCACACTTTGAAAAAATGTGAGACTTGTCCTACGGTTCCAAAATGTTCTCCAATGTTATGATGACTATGTAGAAATCAGGACCCTGGGCTTACACTACAGAGATTCTGATTCTTCTGCTCGAAGACAGGTCCTCTAGATTAACAAGATGCCCTTGTGATTCTGCTATGATGCTACATGAGAAATAACTGAAGTACTCTATTTAATGTCCTTGCCAATACTGGCATTTTATGACTCTACATTTTCTTTCTGTTAATTCGGGAAACACAATTTCAAATAAACACCATTTTCCACAAATTAGCTTCTGCCGTGTTCCCAGTACAATCAATAACAATTATGAGTTATTGGCAGCACCTGTGTCTCAGTGGATAGTGCACCAACCACATACACCCAGGCTGGCAGGTTTGAACCCAGCCCAGGCCAGTTAAAACAACAATGACAACTACAGCAAAAAAACAGCCAGGCATTGTGGCAGGCGCCTGTAGTCCCAGCTACTTGGGAGTCTGAGGCAAGAGAATCACTTGAGCCCAAGAGTTTGAGGTTGCTGTGAGCTGTGATGTGACAGTACTCCACCCAGGGTGACAGCTTGAGACTCTGTCTCAAAAAAAAAAAAAAAATTATAAGTTATTGACCACCAATTACATGCCAGACACAAGCTAAATGATTTACATACAATCTCTGATATATGTATTACCTGATTCCTCCTCACAACCTTCTGAGCTAGATTATACTCCACAACTTTACAGATGAGGACAGAGGCTCAAAAAGCTCAAGTAATGTTGCCAAGATCCCATAGCTATAGAATAAAACTCATATCTGAAGCAGACACAAGACCACCTAAACACCTGGGATTACCAGAGGTAGACATAAGGCCAGGAAATGCCAATGGAAACACAGATGTATTGTACTAAAGCAGTGACAAATGACATGGTCAGGTCAGTGAGACACTGCCTCCCACTTCTCCCTGTTTTACAGACTTTTCGAAGTAGATCCTAGAGCTGATCGTCAGAGGAAGAAACTCCTCAGAGAAGACTCAGGCTTTCACCATGTGCCCTAGGAATCATTGTCATCTCTGCTAGATAACTGATACCTATAATAGGGTCAATGCTAAGTTATTTCTTGGAACCATAATGAAAAATCCATTATGGAAAGATCCTCTGCAAATGTAATGTGAAATCCAAAAGTACAACCCCAAATTTCATCCAATTGTAATTTTGCCAATCTCTCCATTGTAACAGAAGATACTACGACTCAGGGCCAGTAGTTTTTGCAACTGGGGGGCATGGCATACTCTGCTGTCTCAGCTTCCAAAGCTACTGCTCTTTGCACCAATAGCCTCCCAGTAGGGTCCCCAAGACTTCTTCTCAAAGCCTCCAAAGAGCTTCAGCCACAGCTGTTGGAGAACTGACTCTTCCTCTCATTACCACCATAAATCACAGCTTTCAAAATGACAGATTCGATGAGGACAATAATCATGGCAGGCCAATGAATTTTCACAACCTCTCTTCAGTCTCCATTAATAAAAGTCAATTCATTGAGTCAGCATCCTTCAGAACAATGGAGTGTGGAGTATAATCTAGCTTCAGAACAATGGTCAAAGCTTCTGGAGTTGGCAAGCAAATGGTCATTGAATTAAATAATCATTGTAAATCACACATTAAAAAGCAAAAATGTCACAGCCATCCCAGATACCCACAGAAACCTGGCAGCACCAGGGAGTCATTTCTATTTTGCTTTGTAAATCATTATGCTCAGCTCAAACACCCACATTTCCCTGCATAGCATAGCACTAGTTGACACTTTGTGGTTATGTTTATGTGGTGAGGGAGCTAAAACACAATGTTCAACATAAAGGATAATATGGGAAAGTTCTCAGCTGTTGGTTGTCTTTGGGGAAAAAATGGACACCTGTTCAAAATCAAACATTTCCAAGAGAAAAGGAAAGCATTTATGGAATTCTATGTGCCATTTATTTCCTAATCTTCAAAGTCACCAATTAATAGGCAAGTAGCAGTTATTTCAAGAAAGAAGTACAAAGAAGTCAAAGCTTGTATTAACACTAAAGGTGAAAAAAGTAACACTTATTTAGACACTGTGCACACTTAGCATCAATTATCTAACCTCTATTTTAGAAGATGAGAAAAATTAGAAGTGAAGTCACTGGCGAAGGTTACAAAGCTAATATGTTGTAGAGACAGGATTCAAACTTAGACTATTTCATTCCCATAGTATTAACTTTTAACATGCCTTTGGACAAAGATAGATTTGCAGGAGTAAAACAAAATTGAATAATAAAGAAATAATCAAAACACAAATATCTGCCTCACTAGTTACACAGATATTTACCCAAAACACTCATCAATCTTAATTTCATAAAAATACTCATTGCAGTAGTATTTACAGCAGTGACAAATTGGAAATAAGCTAAATTTCCAATGTTCATTAAGTTCCAAGTAACTTATACCTGCTACAATAATAAAATACAAATGCATCCATTATTCATTCATTTAGCAAAAATCTATTGAACATCTACTACATGCTGAGAGAACCAGACCTACGCCATCTTAAGGATTCAGCCATTTTGGCTTCTGTCAGCCATTTTGTCCAAAACTGATGAGTCACTGTGAACGGTTTTCCACCTTGAGTCATCAGCATCTAATCAGAAACTGCCTTCTGGAGTGGGCCATATGGCAGGACCAGTAGCAGCCAATCCAGAAGCGGCCCATTTGTTTAACTTGTATACGCCTACTTTGCTGTGCTATACTATAAAAACATCCCTGTTACAAAGCTCAGGGCTCCTGTCTCGGATCTGTTGCAGCAGAGTCCCTGGGAGCCCAAGTTCGAACTTGCAATAAAAGGCCCTTTTGCATCGGACTCAGCTCCCTGGTGGTCTTTGTGGGGGATTTCGAGATCTGGGCACAACAATGCCAGGCATTCCTTTACATGCTTGGGAAATAGCAGTGGACAAAACAATGCCTTCCATCACCCCCATGAAAAAATTTTAAATAACATAGAAAAATTCTTATGATAAAATGTTAGGCTAAAAAGAAGAAATTATGTATTTACTATGGACTAAACTACATACAAAGGAAAACAAATACATGTAAAGGAAAATATGTCCAATACACATCTTCTGTTCAGAAATATAAGCACAGCCAATATATAATTTTATATCTTTATGCATAATTCACATTATTACACTAGCGATTAGTAATAATAATACATTTTTATATTTTAGTTCTGGGCTTTATAAATATACATGAGTTCCTAATTTGTTCCAGTAACATTAAATCACACATAATAGTTATGTAATTCAATGTTCTCAACCAGGAAATGCTTTAAACTAACTCTTTAACTCAAAAGTCAGCAAACTTTTTCTTAAATGGCCTGAAGGTATATATTTTAGGTTTGAGTGCCATCCAGTTTCTGTCACTACTACTCAGTGCTGCTGTGATGCCACAGAAACATCCATAGACAATACTTAAATGAATAAGAGTAGCTATGTAACAACAAAATTTTATATACTAAAGCAGGTCATGGACTGGATTTGGCCCAAATGCCATAGTTTGTTAACCCCTGCTTTAACTTCACAACAACTAATACAAACACAAAATTCTTTTTACTTCCACTGTTCAACCTCCTCTTTCAACATACTTGAAATATCAGAGAGGAAATATCCTGTCCAAGATTATACAGCTAAAAGTGAGCTATTAAGTCCAATTCCCAAAGAGCTGGAAAATCTCCTATTACCTAAAAAAACTGTACATATAAATGCTAATTTTAAACTTCCTGGGGGAATTTGTTCCTTAGAAGAATTTTACTCCAAATCATTTTGCAAAATAAACAAAAACAAAATCACTCTTGGTTAGGTGCAATGACTCATGCCATACTCTGGGAGACAGAGGCAGGTGGGTTTCTTGAGCTCAAGAGTTAGAGACCAGCCTGAGCAACTCTGAGACCCCATCTCTAAAAATAGCTGAGCATTGTGACAGGCGCCTGTAGTCCCAGCTACACGGGAGGCTGAGGCAAGAGGATGGCTTCAGCCCAAGAGTTTGAAGTTGCTGTGAGCTATGATGACACCACAGCACTCTACCCAGGGTGACAGAGTGAGACTCTGTCTCAAAAAAAATAAAAAATGCTCTTTAACTTATCCTTTACAAAAATATCTATTTTCATGTATTTTATGCTTTAAAGAAAAGTTCCTCAGCATACAGTCTGAATCAAAGGCCTGAGTGGAAGTTTAAGAGATATTTTTTTTTTCCCCAAGAAGAGATAAATTTTTTATTGCCTTTTTTTTTTTAAACAGAGTCTCACTATGTGGCCCTCGGTAGAGTGCCGTGGCGTCACATCTCACAGCAACCTCCAACTCCTGGGCTTAGGTGATTCTCTTGCCTCAGCCTCCAGAGTAGCTGGGACTACAGGCGCCAGCCACAACGCCCAGCTCTTCTTATTGCTCTTGTGTGAGGGAGGCATGGAACAGACAAGGCTTCCTGAGCAGCCTTCCAGAGGCTCGGCACTGAACCATAAGGGATGCCCCAATACTCTGTACCCACAAACAAAAAGACTATATAGTCTCAGGCCTGCCTCAAGGTGCACGTGGTCACATATAGATAGACTTACCGATGTTAATCTCATCATCAGTCAGTGTGTCTCCAATGAAATCAAACTGAAATGACTGCAGCGTCTGGGAAAATTTCTGAACAGCAGTGGAGTAACCTGCAAAGGAAGGGGAACAAGAGAAATGGTCAACACTGCTATCCTTTGACCTATTTTCTATCTTCTATGTTAAAGCAGATAGGAAAAAAGCAAACAGAATTGCTCCCAGAAGGCAGCAACTAGCACTTAACAAAATTAAACAAAATATCAGACTTTCAGTAGAAAAAAGTTTGAACTAAAATCACAAATTAAGTGCAGGCACATTGGCTCACTCCAGTAATCCTAGCACTCTGGGAGGCTGAGGTGGGTGGATCTCTTGAGCTCAGGAGTTCGAAACCAACCTGATCAAAAGTGAGACCCCCGGCTCTACTAAAAATAGAAAAACTATCTGGCACCGTGGAGGGCACCTATAGTCCCAGCTACACAGGAGGCTGAGGCAGGAGGATGGCTTTGAGCACAGAAGTTTGAGGTTACTGTGAGCTGTGATGCCACAGCACCTGGGGCAACAAAGTCAGACTCTGTCTCAAAAACAATACAATGAATAAAATAAAATCACAACTTAAAGGTTAGTGATAAAGTTACTTTTATCCTCCACCCCTCTCCTCTCTGACTTGTTCTACACAAAACCTGGAAACTCTGAAACTATTTAGTTACATTCCTTTAGCATTTACTGAACACTGGTTATGGGCAATAGACTACAGGCTTTCTCACCTCTAACAAAACAAATATCTGCAATCATTCTACAAAAAAAGAATTTGCTCCATTTTGTAAATGTAGAGCTCAAGGTCCCAGAGCTAGCAGGCAAAGCTGGAAATATAAGCCAAGTGGTCTGTCTACTTCTGCAGGGCCCTTTCCATGATAACACAAGTATCACCTAGATGTTTTACATGTTAGCCAGATGACACCATGTCAACCTTCTGGCAAAGTAAGAGATTTAACTTGATATCACAGAATATTTATCAAGAGACCTAAGAAAATAATGAATTTAAAAAATGAGTGTGGGGGCAGTGCCAGTGGCTCAAAGAGTAGGGCGACAGCCCCATATGCCAGAGGTAGTGGGTTCAAACCCAGCCCCGGCCAAAAACCGCAAAAAAAAAAAAAGAGCGTGGCCTGGCTAGGCAAATTCTTTTATTTTTGGTCAATGATTTTCAATTTTAGTATATAAATTTTAATGATGTATAAAATTAAGTCACATTAAACTACATTATTGAGAAGTTACATTTATTGGAAGTTTTGAAAGATTTGCTTCCCCAAAATATCCAGCCAGACTCAAGACTCTTGTTATTCTGAGAATGGTAATCAGACCACCAGCATGAACATCACCTGGCAGATTGAAGGAAATGTACATTTCCAGGCCCCATTCCTTGACCTAATAAATCAGAAACTGCATTTTTATACAAGCCCTAGGGCATTCATGTGCTCTTTAAAATTTTAATAGCACTGTTCTCACCAACTGAGCTAACCCATCTTCTAAGGAAACTTCAACCTTGTTGATTATTTTTGGTTCCCTGTTTCTGTTTCTTTTCTTTCTTTCTTTTTTTCTTTTTTGAGACAGAGTCTCAAGCTGTCGCTCTGGGTAGAGTGCTGTGGCATCACAGCTCACAGCAACCTCAAACTCTTGGGCTTACGAGATTCTCTTGCCTCAGCCTCCCAAGTAGCTAGGACTACAGGCACCCGCCACAGCGCCTGGCTATTTTTCTTTTGCAGTTGTCATTGTTGCTTTAGCTGTCCCTGGCCAGATTCGAACTCACCAGTCTCAGTGTATGTGGCTTGTGCCTTACCCACTGACCTATGGGCACCGACTCTATTTCTTCTTTGATTCCTGGTTTCATCATGATCCTCATCCTCCACCTTCTAATCTATCAGAAACATGGCTTACTGAGCCTGAGTATTTACTCTCAAGCTAAGGTAAATGAAGACAAGGCAAGCAAGAGTACCCATGCTTTCAAATGAAAAGCTATCACAGTTAACCACAAACATAATAACACATATTCAGGCCTTTGTCTGAAACAGATCACATGCCAAGAATATTATTACCATTTTGTCTATGCTCTATTTCCAGAAAAACATATTTTCAGAATTCTGAGTGTTGACTCTTTGAACATACCACTAAAAATAATAATGATAATAATGAAGTTTTTATACAGTTTGGGGACTGACTACAGACCAGGCTATTATGGCCTCTCACAATTTGTACACTGTAGAATCACATTTTCTTCTTCAAATATAAGCCACATAAATGTTTAGAGGAGCGTGCACACCCTACAAGTCCTTCCACAGTTCATCAGCAATAAGAACACAAAACTGACTCCATGTCTGGAAAACAAGCACTTTTCTCTGGCATCCTTGTCTGGCAGTAAAAAAGGGCAAGCCCAGAATTTCTCAACTGTTCTGTAAAATTCAGGGAAATAACTTAAAACATTTATTAAATTGCTCTTCTATACATACCAGTATTATCAAAATTCTATTTGAATCAAGGAAGGTATGGTTACTAATTACTCTTCTTGAATTACCTGAGAATTTTGGCAACCACAAATAATGCAATTTTCAACACTTACATTATTTTGAGAGTGAAAGCACAAAATAAGAAAGGATTTGTATTCAATTCCCATTTTAATTATTTACACCAAACTCTTCTAATCTCTAGACTTCAGGCCTTCAAAACACTACCTCGCATTTTCACAGGGCTTGAAATTTTATGAGGAATTTTCCACAAACATTTAAATTTACTTCTACCAAATACCTGAAGGCAGGAATTGCTATTCTCACCTTAAAGTCCAATAAGAAAATGAGAACTATGTACACAACTCCCATTGAAAAATATGAGCATACGGGCGGCTCCTGTGATTCAATGGGTAAGTCACTGGCCCCACATACAGATTGTGGCGAGTTCAAACCCAGCCCCAGCCAAACCTGCAACAAAAAAATAGCCGGGTGTTGTGGTGGACACCTGTGGTCCCGGCTACTCAGGAGGCTGAGGCAAGAGAATCGCCTAAGCCCAGGAGTTGGAGGTTGCTGTGAGCTCTGACACCTTGGCACTCTACTGAGGGTAACAAAGGGGAAGGGGAGGGAAGGGGAAGGGGAGAAAATATGAGAATGCATAAATTAACGGCTCTTCATGGAAAGAAAAAGTCTCAAGTATTTATTTATAATCTAGGAAATGACAGAAAAACTCTTTGCATTTGCCTAAGACTTTCACATAAATAAGTGGAATAGGTGACTCCTGGCATTTATATGAATACTTATGAGATAAATGAGGTGTGTAACTTCTGGATGCCAATGAATCCACATATAACCTAGAAATGCTTGTCACGTCTGAGGCATTTATTTCCTTATCATACTAAAATTTACTACTTTGCTCTAAACCAAGTGAACAAATCATTTTCTCTTCCCCAGTATTTCCCCATCTCTGTCTGTCATACAACTATCTCAAAATGTTCAGACTACCTTGGAGGTTTTGCTCTCCAGCACCTTCTCATAGATGCATATGCCCTCTATGTTCTTACCTCACCTTTCCCTTATTCATTTGAGAATGTAGCTAGATACAGCCAGATAGTGATTTATAGGCAGTTTGAAGCTTTTGGGGAAAAAGAATATTAACAGGAATAATAAACTAATTAGTTTTTTTAATTTTTTATCACTTTATAACAATTTTATTACATTTTATTATTATCTAGACTCTGAGGTTGTCTGTATCTATTATTTCTGTGTGATAGAAATACTGTATGATAGGGTTCCATTGTCCATTTCATCCCTACTCTACATTCAGTGACTACACGGTGGGAGCTTGAAACCATGATGGAAGGATTTACACCACAGATATTGACAAATGCCACAAATCGGTGTTTCTCGACCCAAAAGAGAGCTGGTTGTTAAACATTTACCAACATGTCACTGGTACCAAAAAACATGAGTTTCCTTCCCCTTAATTTATGTAAAGTGTCCACACAGAATCTGTGACTGTGAATTTTTTTTGCTCTATTTTTTTAATCTTTTTTTAATTAATTTATTTTTATTCTTAAATCATAGCTGTGTACATTAATGCAATCAAGGGGTACAATGTGCTGGTTTCATATATAATCTGAAATATTCTCCTCCAACTGTTTAACATAGCCTTCATGGCATTTTCTTAGTTACTGTATGTAGGCATTTGTATTCTGCATTTAGTAAGTTTTGCCTGTACCCATTCTAAGATGCAACATAGGTGTGGCCCAACCCTCCCTCCATCATAACCTCCCCCCTCCCTTCCCCTGCCTTGGTCCTTTCCCCATAGTCTTGTGCTATAGTTGGGTTATAGCCTTCAGGTGAAAGCTATAATTTAGCTTCATAGTAGAGCTGAGTACATTGGGTATTTTTCCTTCCATTCCTGAGATACTTTGCTAAGAAGAATATGTTCCAGCTCCATCCATGTAAACATGAAAGAGGTAAAGTCTCCATCTTTCTTTAAGGCTGCATAATATTCCATGGTATACATGTACCACAGTTTGCTAGTCCATTCATTGGTCGATGGGCACTTGTGCTTCTTCCATGACTTAGCGATAATGAATTGGGCTGCAATAAACATTCTGGGACAGATGTCTTTGTTATATTGTGAGTTTTGGTCTGCTGGGTATAAACCTAGTAAAGGAATTATAAGATTGAATGGCAGGTCTATTTTTAGGTCTCTATGTATTCTCCAAACATCCTTCCAGAAGGAACGTATTAGTGTGCATTCCCAACAACAGTGTAGAAATGTTCCCTTTTCTCCACATCCATGCCAACATCTCTGGTTTGGGGATTTTGTTATGTGGGCTACTCTTACTGGGGTTAGGTGATATCTCAAAGTAGTTTTGATTTGCATATCTCTGATTATTAAGGATGATGAGCTTTTTTTCATGTGTTTGTAGATCATGCATCTGTCTTCTTCAGAGAAGTTTCTCTTCAAGTCCCTTGCCCACTCTGAGATGGGGTCACGTGTTCTTTTCTTGCTAATACGTTGGAGTTCTCTGTGGATTCTGCTTATAAGACTTTTATTGGAGGTATAACCTGCAAATATTTTCTCCCATGCTGAGGGCTGTCTGCTTGCTTTACTTACTATGTTCTTGGCTGTGCAGAAGCTTTTTAGTTTGATCAGGACCCAGTAGTGTATTTTTGATACTGCTTCAATTGCCTGTGGAGTCCTCCTCATAAAATATTCCCCCAGGCCAATTCCTTTTTTCTGATTCCATAGAAAACGAAGTATTATGTTTTCAAGATCTTTCAAATATGACAATGGAGCTTTAATAGGAATTGCATCAAAATTATATATTGCTTTGGGTAGTATAGACATTGTAACAATGTTGATTCTTCCCAGCCATGAGCATGGTATGTTTTTCCATCTGTTAACATCTTCAGCTATTTCTTTTCTTAAAGTTTCATAGTTCTCTCTGTAGAGATCTTTCACATCCTTTGTTAGGTATACTCCCAAATATTTCATCTTCTTTGGCACTACTGTGAAAGGAATAGACTCCTTGACTGTTTTTTCAGCTTGGCTATTGTTGGTATATAAAAAGGTTACAGATTTATGGGTGTTGATTTTGTAGCCTGAGACATTGCTGTATTCCTTGATCCCTTCGAAAAGTTTTATAGTAAAATCCCTAGTGTTTTCCAGATATACGATCATATCATCTGCGAAGACTGAAAGTTTGATCTCTTCTGACCCTATGTGGATACCCTTGATCACCCTTTCTTCCCTGATTGCAATGGCCAAAACTTCCATTGCAATGTTAAAGAGCAATGGAGACAATGGGCAAACTTGCCTGGTTCCTGATCTAAGTGGAAATTATTTCAATTTAACTCCATTCAATACAATATTGGCTGTGGGTTTGCTGTAGATGGCCTCTATTAGTTTAAGAAATGTCCCTTCTATACCAATTTTCTAAAGTGTTCTCATCATGAAGGGATGCTGGGTATTATCAAAAGTTTTTCTGCATCAATTGAAAGAATCATATGGTCATTATTTTTTAGTTTGTTTATATGCTGAATTACATTTATAGATTTACGTATATTGAACCAGCCTTGAGACCCTGGGATAAATCACACTTGGTCGTGGTGTATAATTTTTTTGATGTGTTGTTGGATTCCTTTTGTTAGGATCTTATTGAGTATTTTAGCATCAGTATTCATTAGTGATATTAGTCTATAATTTTCTTTTCTTGTTGGGTCTTTTCCTGGTTTGGGGATCAAGGTGATGTTTGCTTCGTAGAATGTGTTGGGTAATATTCCTTCTTTTTCTATATTTTGGCAGAGGTTTAGCAATATGGGTACTAGTTCTTCTTTAAAAGTTTTGTAGAATTCTGACGTAAAGACATCTGGTCCTGGGCTTTTCCTTTTAGGGAGATTTTGTATAGTTGATGCCATTTCAGAATAGGCCTGTTCAACATTTCCACTTCTTTCTGGCTAAGTCTTGGTAGGTGGCATACTTCCAGGTATTGGTCAATTTCTTTCAGATTTTCAGATTTATGAGAGTGAAGTTTCTTGTAGTATTTGGTAAGGATTTTTTGAATTTCTGAGGGGTCAGTTCTTATATCATCATTACCATTTCTGATTTATGAAATTAGAGATTTTACTCTTTATTTTCCTGGTTAGGTTTGCCAAAGGTTTATTTATTTTACTAATCTTTTCAAAAAACCAACTTTTGGATTTATTGATCTGTTGTATAATTCTTTTGCTTTCAATTTTGTTTAGTTCTGCTCTGATTTTGCTTTTTTCTTTTCTTCTGCTGGGTTTGGGGTTGGAGTATTCTTCCTTCTCCAGTTGCTTGAGATGTCCCATTAACTTATTAATTTCCTCACTTTCCATTTTCTTGAGGAAGGCTTGCAGTGATATAAATTTCCCTCTTAGGACTGCCTTTGCAGTATCCCAGAGGTTCTGGTAATTCATGTCTTCAGTGTTGTTTTGTTCCAAAAATTTGATGATTTCCTTCTTAATCTCGTCTATAACTTACCTATCCTTCAGCATAAGGTTGTTTAGCTTCCATGTTATTGTATGGGTATGCATATTCCGTTGTTATTTAGTTCAACTGTTCTTCCATTATGGTCTGAGAAGATGAAAGGAATAATTTCTATTTTTTTTTTTTTTTATTTCCTGAGGTTAGATTTGTGGCCTAGGATGTGGTTGATTTTGGAGTATGTTTTGTGGGCTGAAGAGAAGAATGTGTATTCAGTTTTGTTGGGATGAAATGTTCTGTAGATGTCTGTTAAGTCCAGATATTGAATGGTTGAATTTAAATCTAAAGTTTCTTTGTTTAGCTTCTTTTTGAAGGATTTGTCCAGCACTGCCAAAGGGCTGTTAAAATCTCCAACTACTATGGAACTGGAGGAAATTGAGTTGCTCACATCTGTTAGTGTTTCTCTTACAAATTGAGGTGCATTCTGGTTGGGTGCATAAATATTAATAATTGAGATCTCATCATATTAAGTATTACCTTTAACAAATTTGAAGTGTCCATCCTTATCCTTCCTTATTTTGGTTGGTTTAAAGCCTATTGTGTCTGCGAATAGGATTGCAATGCCTTATTTTTTCTGCTGTCCATTTGCCTGGAATATAGATGACCATCCCTTCATCTTGAGTCTATATTTGTCTTTTAATGTAAGATGCAATTCTTGTATGCAGTAGATATCTGGCTTGAGCTTTTGTATCCAGTCAGCCAACCAGTGCCTCTTTAGAGGACAATTTAAACCATTCACATTAATTGAGAATATTGATAAGCCTTTTGAGAGTCCGGTGGACATTTTTAATCCTTTTGCAACTGTGGAAGTTGGAATTTGATCAAAATTTTCTGGGTGGGTTTACTTTTGTGGTGGAGGATTACGCTGGTCTTTATGGAGGGTAGGTCTAAGAATATCCTGGAGAGCTGGTTTAGTTATGGCAAATTTCTTCAACATGTGAATGTCATTGAAGTATTTAATTTCTCCATCATAAAAGAAGCTCAGTTTAGCTGGGTACAGGATCCTTGGTTGAAAGTTATTTTGTTTTAGGAGATTAAAAGTCGATGACCATCCTCTTCTAGATTGAAAGGTTTCAGCAGAGAGATCTTCAGTTATTCTAATATTCTTCCCCTTCTAGGTGATGGTTTTCTTTCGTCTGGCAGCTTTCAGAATTTTCTCCTTCATATTAACTTTAGTGAAATTGATTATGATATGTCTGGGGGATATCTTATTCGGGTTGAGTCGTGCTGGAGTTCTGAAACTGCTATATGAATTTTAGAATCTCTTGGCATGTCTGAAAAGTTCTCCTTCATTATCTCATGAAGAAGAGATTCTGTGCCTTATGAAGCCACTTTGTCGCTTTCAGGGATCCCTATAAGACGAATATTGGTTTTCTTCGAATTATCCCAGAGCTCTCTGAGAGAGTGATCTGTTTTTGCCCTCCATTTCTCTTCCTCTTTGAGAGTTTGGGAGCGTACAAAAGCTTTGTCTTCAATATCAGAAATCCTTTCTTCTGCTTGCTCCATTCTGTTACTGAGGGATTCTACTGTGTTTCTCAGATCTTTGAGGGATGCAACTTCTTGTCTCAATGTGTCAAAATCTTTGGTCATTTCGTCTTTGAATTCGTTGATTTTTTGAGGTATCTTTTGGGTTACTACTTGGAATTCTAATTCTATCTTATTTGCTATCCAGATTCTGAATTCGATTTCTGACATTTCAGCTATTTGTTTGTGCATGGGATCTTGTGCTATGTCTGCCCCATTGATCCTTGGGAGAGTGGATCTACTCTGATTATTCATATTGCCAGAGTTTTTCTGTTGATTTTGCCTCATGATTGTTTTTCACCGTTGCCTCTAGCTGTCCTCAGAGTTGGGGAGGTGTCTCTCCAAGATTAGGTCCCAGCAGGATCACTCTATTGTTGCTTGATCTTTGTAGGGAGTGACCCTGTGTAGTTCCTCTGGGGCTGACCCAGCTAGGGAGTTTTGATTGTGGAAGCAGCTCCGGTGTGTGACACACCCAGATCCAGCAACAGGGCGCGAGGTGGTGTGCACTGTTCTGAGAGTGCCTGGCACTCAGTGACTTTGGCACAGAGAGCCCAAGACTCCATCAGTCTCTCGCTACGATAAGGGCTCTGCACAGAGGCAGGGAGGGCTCCAGAGGGCATGTGGCTACCAGTATTCCTGGCCAGACAAGCGGGCCAGTGTGAAGGCTTGGAGGATACAGGAGGGACGACGCGGGGTTGCGCGGCTCCCGCAGTTTTTGGTCAGGGCATGCAGAAGCCCGGCAGACGTGGGTCATGGGTCCGGGGTCGCGGCACAGCTCTTATGGAGGTCTGGGCGGCGCCAAGCCCAGGAGTTTGAGGTTGCTATGAGCTATGATGCCACAGCACTCTACCGAGGGCAACAACCCAAGGCTCCAGTGTGCCAAAACCTGTCTCACTCTGCCCCTAAAGTTTAAGGCTGTAAGGCAGCTCAGTCCCCACCTTTAGGCTGCTCAATCACTAGGTTACTAGGTCCCGCCTGATACTTGCTCTGGGACCCTGAGGGCGGAGCTTGCCAGGGTAGTTCTCTCACAATGGCTCCCAGCGGCACAGCTCAGCAGCTCAGTCTAGGGCCCTAGACAATGCCCAAGGTTCTCCACACTCCTGCTCAAGCTCTCCCCAAGGCAGTTCAACTGAGTGCCAAGTCCAAAAACACCGAAACAGTTCACAGGTAAGGCCAATCCAGTTGTTAGTCTCACTGCTGCTTGTACTTAGCGTTGCCAGTGGGATTAGGTTGATCAAACACACACAACCACTTGCCAGTTTTCTACTGTTTTTGTCCTCCTCTTGAGGTCCAGAAGTCCCTTGCTGGCTCCATATATCCTCAAAGGGATGATTATAGACAGATCCCACCAGCCAGAGAGGCCTAGAGTCTTATCTCCCCAGACTCACCGTGCCCAGTTGCAGGGTAGCTGTTACTCGGCCACCATCTTGCTCCACATAATTGGTTTTTTAATTAGACAATGATGATGATGAAGAGGAGGGCCCAGATGAGACCCTGTCAGAGAGACAATGAGGTCCGATGGAGATGTTACCGGAGAAGATACATTCACAGCCAGAGCTTTTGATCTTTCCTTTGTTGCTCAAAAATGTACATGTTTTCCAGGGCAGCCTTATGGATTGGGAATACTTCTTTATGATCCTGGTTCTTCCTGTTGTCTTTTAGTCTGAGAAGTTGAAAATGGAGCAACAGGCCAGGCACAATAGCTCACAGTTGTAATCCTAGCATTCTGGGAGACCAGGGTGGGTGAACTGCTTGAGCTTATGAGTTCAAGACCCGCCTGAGCAAAAGGGAGACCCTATCTCTACTAAAAATAGAAAAACTGAGACAAGAGTTGGTTGGAGGTTGCTATGATCTCTGACACCAGGTCACTCTACCCAGGGAGACAGCTTGAGAATGTATCTCAAAAAGGAAATGGAGCAAGAGCAACAACTACAGCAGCAGCAGCAGATTCTTCTAAGGCATGACACAAGGCTGTATGGAGCAATGCCAGGAGCTCTACCTTTACTTCCTGGAATGATCTAGATTGTTACTGCTACATTGGTGGGGAAAATTCGAAATTTAATAGTATTTGAACCGCTAATTATTTGGATTTTTTTTTAAATTTTGGCATATTGATCTATCTAAACCTCGGGGTGAGAAAATTCTCCACACATTGTCTCATGCATAGACTGTCAACTTGCATCTATACCCTGCATGATATCCTTATTTTTCCTCTCCTCATTCTGATACCAGAGTGCAGCCATGCAGATGGTTATTCCAGCTCTAGCCACCCCACTCCTTTCACTAAATTGCTTCTAATTGAAAGATCTCACGATCTCATTGTGGGGTAGGAATTGATACCAGTGGAAGGGATTTATCACTGACCATTAATGACATTTTTTCTTTTTTTTTGCAGTTTCTGGCTGGGGCTGGGTTTGAACCAGCCACCTCCAGCATATGGGGCCAGAGCCCTACCCTTTGAGCCACAGGCACTGCCATAAGGACATTTATTAAAAGAATAATGATGTTTGGGAGGGACATGCACACAATAACAAACAGACAGAAGTCATTTCACCTGTCGTGGAAAGATGTCACAATGAATCACTGTATATGTTGGAGAGGAGGAAGGCCGGCTGCAGCTTCAGCCATAGGATGGGGACTGTGAAGGATAGAGCAGAAGCTCATTTTGTGTGTACATTCTGCCCATTAGACCTGTGTGTGTAAAAATACAAAAAACCAGGGCTCACTTTTTGTATTTAAATATTAAAATCTATTCCAATGAAAAGTGTCAAAAAAAATTGCACATAAGCCTTTCTGAGACATGTTTTCATTTCTACTGGGTAAATGGCATGCAGGTCCGAGAATCCAATGCATGGGTATATATGGCAAATTGATGATTATATGTTTAACTATATGTAAAAAAGTTCCATGCACCACATTTTGCTCCTCAGAGACCATGTACCAACTTCCTGAGCACCTGATGCTACCAGCAACCACCAGAGACCCGGCACTCAGCATGCACCCACCTTCTAAAGCAACCACCCAGCAGTCCCTACCCAAACAAAGCTCCACCTTTGCTTCCAAAAATACCCACAGTCTTGGCTATTGTGTTGGCTCCTTTCTGGTTCCTATAAATTTTAGGATTTTTTAAATAACACTGTAAAAAATTATGTTGGTTTTATTCATTTTTGTTTATCTTTTTGTTTTGGAGACAGACTATTATTCTGTCACCCAAGCTAGAATGCAATGGTATCAGTATAGCACACTACAACCGCAACCAACTGGGCTCAAGTGGTAGTCTTGTCTCAGGCTCCTGAGTAGCATGGATAACAGGTGTGTGCCACCACGCAAGCTAAATTTCTATTTTTAGTAGAGATGGGGTCCCATTCTTGCTTAGGATGCTGTTAACTGCTGGGCTCAATCAATCCACCAACCACGATGTCTCACAGTGCTAGGATTGAGAGGGTGGACCACATGCATCGTTCAGCTGAGCTCTCCTAGAACGACTTGGAAAAATCAAAACCCAGACATACTTAATGCAAGAACCTTACCCAGAGTCATAACTCAGTGAGGACAGCGAGGAGGTGGTGAGCTGGATACAACATATGATCCAGAGCAGTACAAACCTGATGAATTATGGAAGTGATAAAAACCACCTGGCATCAGCAACCTAACCCCACAAAGAGGTGCAGGACTGGAGAAAGCCTTTTCCAGAGCATTTAGTTGTTGGAGGAAGCTGTGCATTGAGTAGAAAGCTTGGAAGAGCAGGCACACTTCACTTGAACAGTACACAGAAATCACATTTCAATCTCAGTTGCAGTGGATTTTCCATAGGTTTGGGAGCTGGCCAGTCAGCCATATTGAAAAGGTCTCAGCAGTCAGAGAGCTGCCATTGTGGTAACACTGCGAGAAACTATTACAAGGGGCATAAATAACAGCAATCTTAATTCCTCCTGCTGGGATGAGAGCTCCACTCTTGGGACAGGCTGAGAGAACCCACACGCCAAGGGCACTGGGGTTGGGGGCACTATGACACTTGCCCCTGAAGGATCTAGTGAGCTTTAAGATCCCAACCTGGCAGGGTCTGAATGCTGAGGAAACAATAAGGCACTCACCAAAGGCAACTTAGTTCAGAATAAGGACCATAGAGGCTGCTGGCTATGCTCTATGTCTCCTAAAACAAACCACGGTGCCACCAGGTATCCCCATGGCATATTACAATATACTGTGATCAAGAGGAAGAACTTCTGTCTGAAACAAAGAAAGCAGTGAGAGTAAAAAAGGAAGACAAGTAAGAGAACACGAAGAAAATACACATGAAGCAGACCCAATAGAAAAATTCAGAAAACATAAAAAAACAAAACAGAGGAACTCCCCCAACGGAACATGAGGCAGCTACTGCAGAAGACTATATCTATAAAGAATTAATGGACTTCACAGAAACAGAATTTAAAATAGGGGTGACAAAGACAATAAAAAGAATGGATGGGAAAATGGAAACAAATAACCAAAAGTCAGGTGAGAGATAAGCCGAATATAGAAAGAATATGAAAAGAGGGGAGAGACAAGAAGGCAGACTGAAGCCAGCTTTCAACAGAGGCTCCCATCAAGAAGAAAGTTAAGGGACAAAAATTTAGTAAGTATCCTGGTGGATTTGAATTTAAAGACAAAACAACCAAAGATTTAGACACACTGAAGCAAGAATTTACAGCCCTCAAAGATATGAAAAATGCAGTAGAATCCCTCAGCAATAGAGTGGAGCAAGCAGAAGAAAGAATAAAGTATTCTAATGCTCCCAATCTCTCAAAGAGGAAGAGAAATGGAGAGCAAAAATGGATCACTCTCTCAGAGAACTCGGGGATAATTCGAAGAAGATCAATATACGAATAATTGAAATTTCTGAGAATGATGAAGTGGCCTCAAAGGGCACAGAGGCCCTTCTGCATGAAATTATGAAAGAAAATTTTCCAGACATGCCTAGAGAATCTGAAATTCAGATAGCAGACAGTTTCAGAACCCCAGCACGATTCAACCCCAATAAGTCATCCCCCAGACATATCATAATTAGCTTCACTAAAGTTAATATGAACAAGAAGATTCTCAAAGCAGGCCGGCAAAAGAAAACCATTATGTACAAAGGAAAGAATATTAGAATAACTGCAGATCTATCTCCTGAAACTTTTCAAGCCAAAAGAGGGGAGTCATAGACTTTTAATCTCCTAAAGCAAAATAACTTTCAACCCAGGGTCTTGTATCCAGCTAAACTGAGTTTCATTTATGATGGAGAAATTAAATACTTCAATGACATTCATATGTTGAAAAAATTTGCCATAAGTAAACCAGCTCTTCAGGATATTCTCAGACCTCTCCTCCACAGTGACCAACCGAATCCTATACCACAAAAGTAAACTCACTCAGAAACTTCGGATCAAACTCAAACTTCCACACTGCCGAAAGGATTAAAATTGTCCACTGGACCTTTGAAAAACTGGATACCCAAAATTCCACCAGATGTATCAATACTCTCCATTAATGTGAACGGCTAAAACTGTCCTCTAAAGGCATAGGTTAGCTGACTGGATAGAAAAACTCAAGCCAGATATTTGTTGCATAAAAGAGTCACATCTTAACTTTAAAGACAAATACAGACACAGGGTGAAAGGATGGTCATCCATATTTCAGGCAAATGATAATCAGAAACAAGCAGGTGTTGCAATTTAATTTGCAGATACAGTAGGCTTTAAACCAACAAAAGTAAGGAAGGACAAGAATGGTCACTTCTTATTTCTTAAGGGTAATACTCAATATGATCAGATCTCAATTATTAATATCTATGCACCCAACCAGAATGCACCTCAATTTATAAGAGAAACTCTAACAGACACAAGCAACTTCATTTCCTCCAGCTCCATAATCGTCAGAGATTTCAACACTCCTTTGGCAGTGTTGGATCGAACGTCCAGCAATAAGCTGAGCAAAGAAATCCTAGATTTAAATTTAAGCATGCTTAAATCTAAGCATATTTAGATTTAGCAGACATCTACAGAACATTTCATCCCAACAAAACTGAACACACATACTTCTCATCAGCCCACGGAACTTACTCCAAAATTGACCACATTTTAGGTCACAAGTCTAACCTCAGTAAATTTAAAGGAATAGAAATTATTCCTTGCTTCTTCTCAGACCATCATGGAATAAAACTTGAGCTGAGTAATGACAGGAATCTGCATACTCATACAAAAACATGGAAGTCAAATAACTTTATGCTGAATGATAGCTGGGTCAGAGATGAGATTAAGAAAGAAAACACCAATTTTTTGGAACAAAACAACAATGAAGACACAAACTATCAGAAGATCTGGGACAATGCAAAGGCAGTTCTAAGAGGGAAATTTATAGCACTGCAAGACTTCTTCAAGAGAATGGAAACAGAGGAAGTTAACAACTTAATGAGACATCTCAAGCAACTGGAAAAGGAAGACCATTCCAACCCCAAACCCAGTAGAAGAAAAGAAATAACCAAAATTAGAGCAAAATTCAATGAAATTAAAAACAAAAGAATTACACAACAGATCAATAAAACAAAAATGTGGTTTTTTGATAAGGTCAATAAAATAGATAAACCTCTAACCAACCTAATCAGAAAAAAGAGTAAAATCTCTAATATTATCAATCAGAAAAAACAAAGAGGAAATAGCAACAGACTCGTCAGAAATCAAAAAATCCTTAATGAATATTACAAGAAAATCTATTCTCAGAAATATGAAAATCTGAAGGAAATTGACCAATACCTGGAAGCAGGTCACCTTCCAAGTCTCAGCCAGAATCAAGTGGAAATACTGAAAAGGCCCATAGCAAGTTCAGAAATAGCATCAATTATACAAAACCTCCCTAAAAAGAAAAGCCCAGGACCAGATGGTTTCACGTCAGAATTCTACCAAACCTTTAAAGAGAAATTAGTACCTATATTACTCAACCTATTCCAAAAGGCAGAAAAAGAAGGAAGACTATCCAACACGTTCTATGAAACAAACATCACCCTGATCCCAAAACCAGGAAAAGACCCAACAAGAAAAGAAAATTATAGACCAATATCACTAACGAATATAGATGCAAAAATATTCAACAAGATCCTAACAAACAGAATCCAGCAATACATCAAACAAATTATACATCATGACCAAGTCGGTTTTATCCCAGGGTCTCAAGGCTGGTTCAATATATGTAAATCTATAAATGTAATTCAGCACATAAACAAATTAAAAAACAAAGACCATATGATTCTCTTAATCGATGCAGAAAAAGCTGTTGATAATATCCAGCATCCCTTCATGATCAGAACACTCAAGAAAATTGGTCTCGAAGGGACTGTTCTTAAACTGATAGAGGCCATCTACAGAAAACCCACAGCCAATATCATATTGAATGGAACTAAAATGGAATCATTTCCACTCAGATCAGGAACCAGACAAGGCTGCCCATTGTCTCCATTGCTTCTTAACATTGTAATGGAAGTTTTAGCCACCGCAATTAGGGAAGAAAAGGCGATCAAGGGTATCCATATAAGGTCAGAAGATATCAAACTTTTGCTCTTCGCAGATGATATGATTGTGCATCAGGAAAACACTAGGGACTCTACTACAAAACTCCTAGAAGTGATCAAGGAATACAGCAGCATCTCAGGTTACAAAATCAATATACAGGAGGGAGGGAGACAAGATGGCGGACTGAAGCCAGCTTTCAACAAAGGCTCCCGTCCAGAAGGAGAGTTAAGGGACAGGAATTTAGTAAGTATCCTGGTGGACTTGAGCCTCACCAAGAGAGAAGGCTGAAGAACGCACATCAACACCGCTGAGGCAAGTTGTGATCACAAGGACGCAAACAAAAGGTACAAAATCCACCACCAAGCGGACGGGAGTCCCCCTCCCCCATGAGACCGGCTCTGGAGCCCCACAATTTAACAAGCGGGCAGAAATTAAAGGCCCTCCCACTACACTCCACGGGACAGACCTTCTAAAAACTGGACCTACCTCCCCTACTGGGGTGCCGTGGCGTTCTCCTGCCGGACATAGGGCTGAATAAAACTTTGGGAATCCTTTGCCGGCAACCCTGAATCCCCGGCGCTCCCCTCCCGCCCACTGAGGTCTGGAGGCCTGTCCCCCAGGACTTCGGATCCTTGGGTGATTTCTCAAGGGGAGTGGACAGTCCCCGAGTTGCGACTGGTAGCATTGACTCTGAGGCCCGCGAGTGAGGAGAGGGCACCGGGCTGAGGGGGAGTCACGCCTCGCGGCACTTCCCTGCGGTGCAGTGCACCAACTCTCCCCGGGCATACGGGGCCCAAGACTGAATAAGACTCTGGCCTCCCCGCTGAGAGCTGAGAACCCCTACTCTCACTCGGGGTCTGAGGGCCTAT
Organism: Nycticebus coucang; assembly: GCF_027406575.1. NCBI lineage: Eukaryota > Metazoa > Chordata > Mammalia > Primates > Lorisidae > Nycticebus > Nycticebus coucang. Next base: position 75,341,346 of record NC_069804.1, read on the forward strand.
CCCCCAGGAGTTCGGCTCCTTGGGTGATTTCTCGAGGGGAGTGCACAGTGCCTGAGCTGCGTCAGGTCAGCGCTGACTCTGGGATACGTGAGCGAGGAGAGGGCACTCCGCTGAGGGGAAATCAAGCCTTGGCGGCACTTCCCTGCGGTGCAGTGCAGGAGCCCTCCCCGGGCACAAGACTGAATAAGACTCTGGCCTCCCCGCTGAGAGCTGAGAGCCCCTACTCTCACTCGGGGTCTGAGGGCCTATCCCTCCGGAGTTCGGCTCCTTGGGTGATTTCTCGAGGGGAGTGCACAGTGCCTGAGCTGCGTCAGGTCAGCGCTGACTCTGGGATACGTGAGCGAGGAGAGGGAACTCTGCTGAGGGGAAATCAAGCCTTGGCGGCACTTCCCTGCGGTGCAGTGCAGGAGCCCTCCCCTGACCGTAGTATTGCGTGAAACTGAATGAAACTCTAGCTTCCCCCCGCCCCACTCCCAATCCGGGTCTGGGGGCCCATCCCCCAAGAGTTCTGATTCTTGGGGGATCTCTTAAGGGGTGTGGACCCAGCACAAACTGCAGCCGCTCAGTGCTGACTCTGGGGCGCGGGACAGAGGAGAAAAGGGTCGCCTGAGTGCCCACACCAGAGCAGCAGTTCCCTGGAGGTAGATCAACAGCCGTTTTTTCTTTAACGGCAGAACGCTCACTTCTGGATATTCTGAGGCCACACCCCCTGTCTCCCTGGGCAACCAGAGGAGGCCACCGGTGTCACGGCTCACAAACCCAGAAGCCTCCAGGGCGGGGCCGACCCAGAGAGGTGTTCAGACGCAATTCTCCAGCAGCAAAGACGTTTGAACTCAAAACAGCCCGTCTCCTGTAGGCGATGACAGGAACAGAGACAGAACCTCACAAAGTTGTCTGTTCTGTTCTGTTCTGTTAGCAGCATCCATCAGGGACGGGGCTAAGCCTGAGTGAACACCTCCTTCCCATCACCTGCATCAAACACTCAAAGATGTCAGGCCCCATCTCCTCCTGCTAGATAGCGGCAGTCTGCGGGGGCCTGGCAGACTTCCTCGCGATTCAGGCAGGTGCAAACCCCTGGAGTGTCTGTTCACTGCAGGCAACTGGGTTAGCCATCTGCAGAGATACCAGTGACTGGGTCCGACGGAGGGGCAAAGTGGGGAAGGAGACGTCAACCTTCCCAGACTGCTCTGTTTGCGGGGTGGCTCCTCCTGATTCCACGCTGCACTGGGGTGAGCTGTCTCAGAGGAGTCACCAGGCCCCTGTGATCCAGTTCCCAGAGACCTCTTGAACCCTTCCACCTGAGACAAGTGCCGATTGAGACAGTTGATTCGGACCTTTTGAACTGGGCTAATAGACTGAGGACTTTTCAGGTGGTGCCCTGGGTGTGCGATTGTAGGAAGGTTTGATTCTCCTTTTCCAACTGGGGCCAGAGGTGGGCAGGCGGGGTGACTTAATTGCTGATTTTTTCACACAGCTGAGACTTCAAGCCAGAGTAGAAGTTGCAATAGGATCGAACAGAAACCAGCTGAAAACAAGACAGAACCACTTTGCTCCACCACACCAGACAGGGCCCCAGTTTCTCAGGCCACAACACTGTACGGGCCCTCGATAAAACCCCAGGGGAAAAACCAAAGGGAGTAAACCATGGGGCGGAATCAGCGGAAAAACTCTGGTAACAGGAATAACCAGAATAGATCAACCCCCCCAAGAAAAGATACGGCAGATGTGATTGAAGATCCCATTCATAAACAACTGGCTGAGATGTCAGAAGTCGAATTCAGAATTTGGTTTATAGACAAGATTAATAAAATGGAATTAGGAATTCGAGGAGAAATTCAAAAGTTGTCTCAAGAATTTAACGAATTTAAAGACAAAACCACCAAAGACTTAGACACACTGAAACAAGAACTTACAGCCCTCAAAGATATGAAAAATACAGTAGAATCCCTCAGTAACAGAATGGAGCAAGCAGAAGAAAGGATTTCTGACATTGAAGATAAAGTCTTCGAACGCTCCCAATCTCTCAAAGAGGAAGAGAAATGGAGAGCAAAAACGGATCACTCACTCAGAGAGCTCTCAGATAATTCGAAAAAACATAACATAAGGGTTATAGGAATTTCGGAGGCTGATGATGTGGCAGCCAAGGGCACAGAGGCCCTTCTACATGAAATTATGAAAGAAAATTTTCCAGACATGCCTAGGGAATCTGAAATTCAGATAGCAGACAGCTTCAGAACCCCAGCACGATTCAACCCCAAAAAGCCATCTCCCAGACATATCATAATTAGCTTCACTAAAGTTAACATGAAAGAGAAGATTCTCAAAGCAGCCCGGCGAAAGAAAACTATAACGTACAAAGGTAAGAATATTAGAATAACTGCAGATCTCTCTGCTGAAACTTTTCAAGCAAGAAGAGGCTGGTCATCAACTTTTAATCTCCTAAAGCAAAAAAACTTTCAACCCAGGATCTTGTATCCAGCTAAACTGAGTTTCATCTATGATGGAGAAATTAAATACTTCAATGACATTCATATGTTGAAAAAATTTGCCATAAGTAAACCAGCTCTTCAGGATGTTCTCAGACCTATCCTCCACAATGACCAACCCAATCCTATACCACAAAAGTAAACTCACTCAGAAACTTCGGATCAAACTCCAACTTCCACACTGGCGAAAGGATTAAAAATGTCCACTGGACCTTTGAAAAACTCGATACCCAAAATTCCACCAGACTTATCCTTACTCTCCATCAATGTGAATGGCTTAAACTGTCCTCTAAAGAGGCATAGGTTAGCTGACTGGATACAAAAACTTAAGCCAGATATTTGTTGCATACAAGAGTCACATCTCAACTTAAAAGACAAATACAGACTCAGGGTGAAAGGATGGTCATCCATATTTCAGGCAAATGGTAAACAGAAAAAAGCAGGTGTTGCAATTTTATTTGCAGATACAGTAGGCTTTAAACCATCAAAAGTAAGGAAGGACAAGAATGGTCACTTCATATTTGTTAAGGGTAATACTCAATATGACGAGATCTCAATTATTAATATCTATGCACCCAACCAGAATGCACCTCAATTTATAAGAGAAACTCTAACAGACATGAGTAACTTGATTTCCTCCAGCTCCATAATCGTTGGAGATTTCAACACTCCCTTGGCAGTGTTGGATCGATCCTCCAGAAAGAAGCTGAGCAAAGAAATCTTAGATTTAAACCTAACCATCCAGTATTTAGATTTAGCAGACATCTACAGAACATTTCATCCCAACAAACCTGAATACACATACTTCTCATCAGCCCACGGAACTTACTCCAAAATTGATCACATTTTAGGTCACAAGTCTAACCTCAGTAAATTTAAAGGAATAGAAATTATTCCATGCATCTTCTCGGACCATCATGGAATAAAACTTGAATTGAGTAACAACAGGAATCTGCATACCCATACAAAAACATGGAAGTTAAATAACCTTATGCTGAATGATAGCTGGGTCAGAGATGAGATTAAGAAAGAAATCACCAATTTTTTGGAACAAAATGACAATGAAGACACAAGCTATCAGAACCTCTGGGACACTGCAAAGGCAGTTCTAAGAGGGAAATTTATAGCACTGCAAGCCTTCCTCAAGAGAACGGAAAGAGAGGAAGTTAACAACTTAATGGGACATCTCACGCAACTGGAAAAGGAAGAACATTCCAACCCCAAACCCAGTAGAAGAAAAGAAATAACCAAAATTAGAGCAGAATTAAATGAAATTGAAAACAAAAGAATAATACAACAGATCAATAAATCAAAAAGCTGGTTTTTTGAAAAGGTCAATAAAATAGATAAACCTCTGGCCAACCTAATCAGGACAAAAAAGAGTAAAATCTCTAATATCATCAATCAGAAACAACAAAGACAAAATAACCACAGACTCATCAGAAATCCAAAAAATCCTTAATGAATATTACAAGAAACTTTATTCTCAGAAATATGAAAATCTGAAGGAAATAGACCGGTACTTGGAAGCACGCCACCTTCCAAGACTTAACCAGAATCAAGTGGAAATGTTGAACAGACCCATAACAAGTTCAGAAATAGCATCAACTATACAAAACCTCCCTAAAAAGAAAAGCCCGGGACCAGATGGTTTCACGTCAGAATTCTACCAAACCTTTAAAGAGGAATTAGTACCTATATTACTCAACCTGTTCCAAAATGTAGAAAAAGAAGGAAGACTACCCAACACGTTCTATGAAGCAAATATCACCCTGATCCCCAAACCAGGAAATGACCCAACAAGAAAAGAAAATTATAGACCAATATCACTAATGAATATAGATGCAAAAATATTCAACAAGATCCTAACAAACAGAATCCAGCAACACATCAAACAAATTATACATCATGACCAAGTTGGTTTTATCCCAGGGTCTCAAGGCTGGTTCAATATACGTAAATCTATAAATGTAATTCAGCACATAAACAAATTAAAAAACAAAGACCATATGATTCTCTCAATTGATGCAGAAAAAGCTTTTGATAATATCCAGCATCCCTTCATGATCAGAACACTCAAGAAAATTGGTCTAGAAGGGACTTTTCTTAAACTGATAGAGGCTATCTACAGCAAACCCACAGCCAATATCATATTGAATGGAGTTAAATTGGAATCATTTCCACTCAGATCAGGAACCAGACAAGGCTGCCCATTGTCTCCATTGCTTTTCAACATTGTAATGGAAGTTTTAGCCACCGCAATTAGGGAAGAAAAGGCGATCAAGGGTATCCATATAGGGTCAGAAGAGATCAAACTCTCGCTCTTCGCAGATGATATGATTGTGTATCTGGAAAACACTAGGGACTCTACTACAAAACTCCTAGAAGTGATCAAGGAATACAGCAGCGTCTCAGGTTACAAAATCAACATTCATAAATCGGTAGCCTTTATATACACCAACAACAGTCAAATTGAAAAAGCAGTTAAGGACTCTATCCCATTCACAGTAGTGCCAAAGAAGATGAAATATTTGGGAATTTACCTAACAAAAGACGTGAAAGATCTCTATAAAGAGAACTATGAAACTCTAAGAAAAGAAATAGCTGAAAATGTTAACAAATGGAAAAACATACCATGCTCATGACTAGGAAGAATCAACATTATCAAAATGTCCATACTACCCAAAGCAATATATACTTTCAACGCACTCCCTATTAAAGCTCCACTGTCATATTTTAAAGATCCTTTAAAAACATTACTTCGTTTTATATGGAATCAGAAAAAACCTCGAATAGCCAAGACATTACTCAGAAATAAAAACAAAACAGGAGGAATCACACTACCAGACCTCAGACTTTACTACAAATCGATAGTGATCAAAACAGCATGGTATTGGCACAAAAACAGAGAAGTAGATATCTGGAATAGAATAGAGAACCAAGAGATGAATCCAGCTACTTACCGCTATTTGATTTTTGACAAGCCAATTAAAAACATTCAGTGGGGAAAAGATTCCCTATTTAACAAATGGTGCTGGGTGAACTGGCTGGCAACCTGCAGAAGACTGAAATTAGACCCACACCTTTCACCATTAACTAAGATAGACTCTCATTGGATTAAAGATTTAAACTTAAGACATGAAACTATAAAAATAGTAGAGGAGAATGCAGGGAAAACCCTTGAAGAAATTGGTCTGGGTGAGTATTTCATGAGGAGAACCCCCCGGGCAATTGAAGCAGCTTCAAAAATACACTACTGGGACTTGATCAAACTAAAAAGCTTCTGCACAGCTAAGAACACAGTAAGCAGAGCAAGCAGACAGCCCTCAGAATGGGAGAAAATATTTGCAGGGTATAACTCTGACAAAGGTTTAATAACCAGAATCCACAGAGAACTCAAACGCATCAGCAAGAAAAAAACAAGGGATCCCATCGCAGGCTGGGCAAGGGATTTGAAGAGAAACTTCTCTGAAGAAGACAGGCGCACGGCCTTCAGACATATGAAAAAATGCTCATCATCTTTAATCATCAGAGAAATGCAAATCAAAACTACTTTGAGATATCATCTAACTCCAATGAGACTAGCCTATATCACAAAATCTCAAGACCAGAGATGTTGGCGTGGATGCGGAGAAAAGGGAACACTTCTGCACTGCTGGTGGGAATGCAAATTAATACATTCCTTTTGGAGGGATATATGGAGAACACTCAGAGATCTAAAAATAGATCTGCCATTCAATCCTGTAATTCCTCTGCTGGGCATATACCCAGAAGACCAAAAATCACAACATAACAAAGATATTTGTACCAGAATGTTTATTGCAGCCCAATTCATAATTGCTAAGTCATGGAAAAAGCCGAAGTGCCCATCGATCCACGAATGGATTAATAAATTGTGGTATATGTATACCATGGAATACTATGCAGCCTTAAAGAAAGATGGAGACTTTACCTCTTTCATGTTTACATGGATGGAGCTGGAACATATTCTTCTTAGTAAAGTATCCCAAGAATGGAAGAAAAAATATCCAATGTACACAGCCCTACTATGAAACTAATTTGGGACTCTCACATGAAAGCTATAACCCAACTACAACTTAACAATAGGGGGAAGTGGGAAAGGGGGGGTGGGTAGAGGGAGGGGAATCGGTGGGATCACACCTGTGGTGCATATTACAGGGGTATTTGCGAAACTTGGTAAATGTAGAATATAAATGTTTTGGCACAGTAACTGAGATAACGCCGGAAAGGCTATGTTAACCACTGGGATAAAAATGTGTCAAATGGTATATGAAGTGAGTGTATGATGCCCCATAATCATATCATTGTATACACTTATGATTTAATAAAAAAATTAAAAGAAAAAAAAAAGATAAAAGAAATTCACAAAAGGAAAAATCAATAAATTCTACCACATTAAAACTTCAAAAAAAAAAAAAAAAAAAAACAAAATCAATATACATAAATCAGTAGCCTTTATATATACGAACAACAGTCAAGTTGAAAAACCAGTTCAGGACTCTATCACATTCACAGTAGTGCCAAAAAAGATGAAATATTTGGGAATTTACCTAAAAAAAGATGTGAAAGATCTCTATAAAGAGAACTATGAAACTCTAAGAAAAGAAATAGCTGAAAATGTTAACAAATGGAAAAACATGCCATGCTCATGGCTGGGAAGAATCAACATTATTAAAATGTCCATAATACCCAAAGCAATACATAATTTCAACGCACTCCCTATTAAAGCTCCGCTGTCATACTTTAAAGATCTTCAAAAAACTATACTTCGTTTTATATGGAATCAGAAAAAACCTCGAACACCCAAGACATTACTCAGAAATAAAAACTAAACAGGAGGAATCACGCTACCAGACCTCAGACTTTACTACTAATAGATAGTGATCAAAACAGCATGGTATTGGCACAAAAACAGAGAAGTAGATGCCTGGAACAGAATAGAGAACCAGGAGGTGAATCCAGCTACTTACCGTTACTTGATCTTTGAAAAGCCAATTAAAAACATTCAGTGGGGAAAAGATTCCCTATTTAACAAATGGTGCTGGGTGAACTGGCTGGCAACCTGCAGAAGACTGAAATTGGACCCACACCTTTCACCATTAACTAAGATACACTCTCAATGGATTACAGATTTAAACTTAAGACATGAAACTATTAAAATATTAGAGGAGAGGGCAGGGAAAAACGTTGAAGAAATTGCTCTGGGCGAGTATTTTATGAGGAGGCCCCCCGGGCAATTGAAGCAGTTTCAAAAATACACTACTGGGACTAGATCAAACTAAAAAGCTTCTGCACAGCCAAGAACACAGTAAGTAAAGCAAGCAAACAGCCCACAGAATGGGAGAAGATATTTGCAGGTTATATCTCTGACAAAGGTTTAATAAACAGAATCCACAGAGAACTCAAACGCATTAGCAAGAAAAAAACAAGGGATCCCATCGCAGGCTGGGCAAGGGATTTGAAGAGAAACTTCTCTAAAGAAGACAGGTGCACAGCCTTCAGACATATGAAAAAATGCTCATCATCTTTAATCATCAGAGAAATGTAAATCAAAACTACTTTGAGATATCATCTAACTCCATTAAGACTAGCCTATATCACAAAATCTCAAGACCAGAGATGTTGGCGTGGATGTGGAGAAAAGGGTACACTTCTGCACTGCTGGTGGGAATGCAAATTAATAAATTCGTTTTGGAAAGATATATGGAGAACACTCAGAGATCTAAAAATAGATCTGCCATTCAATCCTGTAATTCCTCTGCTGGGCATATACCCAGAAGACCAAAAATCACAACATAACATAGATATTTGTACCACAATGTTTATTTCAGCCCAATTCATAATTGCTAAGTCATGGAAAAAGCCCAAGTGCCCATCGATCCACGAATGGATTAATAAATTGTGGTATATGTACACCATGGAATATTATGCAGCCTTAAAGAAAGATGGGGACTTTACCTCTTTCATGTTTACATGGATGGAGCTGGAACATATTCTTCTGAGTAAAGTATCTCAAGAATGGAAGAAAAAGTACCCAATGTACTCAGCCCTACTATGAAACTAATTTGGGGCTTTCACATGAAAGCTATAACCCAGTTACAACCTAACAATAGGGGGAAGTGGGAAAGGGAGGGGAGGGAAGGGAGTGGTGTGTAAAGGGAGGGGGATTGGTGGGATTATACCTGTGGTGCATCTTACAGGGGTATTTGCGAAACTTAGTAAATGTAGAATGTAAATGTCTTGGCACAGTAACTGAGATAATGCCAGGAAGGCTATGTTAACCATTGTGACGAAAATGTGTCAAATGGTCTATGAAGCGAGTGTATGATGCTCCATGATTATATCAATGTACACAGCTATGATTTAATAAAAAAAAAAAAGAAAGGATATGGCAGAGCTTAAGGCAATGAATGAGACAATCATGGAATATAAAAAAGCAGTAGAAAGTATCAAACAAATGTTAGACCATAGACAAGAAAGAACCTCAGAGCTAGAGGATAAAGTTTTCAAGTTGACCCAGGTAGTTATAGAAGCAGAAAAGAAGAGAGAGAGAGAGAGACAGCAGAATAGAGATTGCTTGAAGCATTCAAATATACAAATAATAGGGATTCCTGAAGTGGAAGAACATTGTCTAAAAACAAACAAAAAAAAGCCCTACTACGCATTATCATAAATTAAAATTTCCTAATTTTTACTAAAGACTCCATACAAATGGATATCGAACCCTGGGTCATCTCAACCTCTCCAAGACATATTGCAATGAACCTGTCCAAAGTTGAGAAGAAAAAAAAAAACTCTGCAAGCACCCAGGATTAAGTGCCAACTGACCTATAGAGACAGAGCTCTAAGGACGACAGCAGATTTTTCCACTGAAACCTTCTAACCCAGAAGAGCATGATTATCCACATTCAACGTTCTTAAACAAAACAATTTTAAGCCCAAAATTCTCTATCCTGCTAAACTAAGCTTCAAAACTGATGGAGAAATCAAAGCTTTTGCAGATATACAAGCACTAAGGAAATTCACCACAACAAGACTAGCTCTACAGGAAACTTAGACCTATTCTCAACACTGACTACAAAAATGGACCACGGGGAAAGTAAACACCCAGAAGCTAAAGGTCAAAACATAGCTTGCACAATGGCCTGAAGGATAAAACTACTCAAAAGACTTTCACAAAATAAGATGAATAGAACTCCACCACATTTATCAAGTCTCTCAATAAATGTGAGTGGACTGAAATCACCAGTGAAGAGACACAGGATGGCTCACTGGATAAAAAAGCACAAGCCATCTCTATGTCGTCTCCAGGAGACACATTTAGCCTTTAAAGACATATCATGACTCAGGGTTAAGGGGTGGAAAACAGTATTTTAAGCAAATGGAAATCAGAAGAAAGGAGAGGTTGCGATCTTATTTTCAGATACAAGCAGATTTAAAGCAACTAAAGTTAAGAAAGACAAAGATGGACACTTTATACTAGTCAGAGGAACAATTCAACAAGAAGACATTTCAATTTTAAATATTTATGCACCCAACTTAAATGCTCCCAGATTTATGAAACAGACCTTGATGGGTCTAAGCAATATGATATCCCATAACACCATAATAGTAGGGAACTTTCACACTCCTCTGACAGAACTGGACAGATCATCTAAACAGAAACTGTGCACAGGTACAAAGGACTTAAATGTGACCCTAGAACAATTGATAGACATATACAGAACACACTATCCCAAAGCTAAGGACTATACATTTCTCTCATTAGCCTATGGTATGTACTCCAAAATCAACCACATTCTAGTGTAGCAGCCCGTATAACCTATGGCTAAAAGGAGTAAGAGTTATAAGAAATACCTGTATAGCTCAATAATGGAACACCTTGGTGAAAAGGGCATGGAGAGGGATTTAGCTCTCCTAACAAACATGAAAGCTTGAGAGATGAGAGCATTGGTGAATTGGCAGTCTACACCTGTGGTATTGAGACGCATAGATCAGCTTTATATTAGGCTGGAGGATAAAGCAGTCAGGAGCATGTGCATTCTATCATGGACCCCTTACTCTGACTCTGTCTCCTCTCCTGCCTGCAGAACGCCAGCAGGGCATCTCTCTCCTGAAGATTACCAAGCTCTACCAAAGACTAAGATCTATCTATTCTAAGACTACTTTACTCTAAGACTCTCTCTCTTTCTCTCTTTCTCCCCTACTAAAGTAAATAGCCCTCAGGCAACTAAGAGAAATTGTTCCTGAGTGAGATAATAGCTTCGTGGTCCGTGTTCAGAACCTACTTGAGCCAGGTCGGAGACCTGGCCACTCCTAGGCGTTGTCAAGCACTGGCAGCGGCGGGCTGTGACATTCTAGGATACAAATCAAACCTCACCAAAATGAAAACAGTACCAATTATATCTAGTATCTTCTCAGACTCCCAGGCAATAAAGGTGGAACTAAACTGCAACAAAAACGTTCATCCCAACACAAAGACTTGGAATTTGAACAATCTTATGCTGAATGATAGTTGAGTTGAGGAAGAGATAAAAGAGGAAAACATTAACATAACTACAATGAAGACACAAGTTACCAAAACATGTGGGAAGCAGCAAAAGCAGTCTCAAGAGGGAAATTTATCAAAAAACATGCCTATATTCAAAATACAGAAAGAGAGCATATCAACATACTCATGAACCATTTTATGGAATTGGAAAAATAAAAGAACAATCTAATCCCAAACCCAGAAGAATAAAGAAAATAACCAAAATTAAGGCAGATATTAATAAAATTGAAAATTAAAGAATAATTCCGAGAATTAAAAAAAGAAACAGTTGGTTTTCTGGAAAAAAAATCAAATCAATAAACCGTTAATCTAACTAGAAACAGGACAGAAAAAGCTCTAACAAACTCAATCAGAAACTATAAAGTACAAATAAAAACAGATGGCACAAAGATATGAGAGATCAACTCCGGATACTACAAGAAACTCTATGGCCAGAAATTAGACAATGTGAAAGAAATGCATTACCTAGAATTACACTCGCTCCCTACACTTAAGATGAAATAGATCTGTTGAACAGACTAATTTCAGGAACTGAGATGGAAGAAACAATAAAAAAAACTCCGAACAAAAAAAGTCCTATTCAGATGCCTTCACATCTGAAATCTATAAAACATTCAAAGAAGAGCTTATTCCATATTGCAGAAAGTATTACAAAAAATTGAGACAGAAGTAATCTTCCCCAACACATTCTATGAAGCATAGATCACCCTGACAGAGCCCTAACCTTCAGGGGTAGAGTCAGACGGCTTTGGGCACACTGGTCCACAGGCACGAGAACTTAAAGAGAAAGAGGAAGTGAAAGGAAAATTAGGGCAAGGAAACAGATAAAAGAAATCACTCATGAGGAAGAATCAGCAGAAAACTCCAGGCAACGTGAAGAACCAGTCCAGAAAAACCCTGCCAAGGCACAATGAGGTAGCTACTGCAGAGGATTCCACCTAAAAAGAAATGTTAGGAATGACAGAAAGGGAATTTAGAATACACATGGTGAAAACAATGGAGGAAATGATGGAAACAATGACGGAAACTGCAAATAAAGTGGAAAATAACAAAAAAGGAAGTCAAAAACAGAATCAAATAAGAGATAAACAACATGAAGAATATAAAAAGGATATATCAGAGCTGAAGAAACTGAAACAGTAAATTAGGGAACTTAAAGATGCAATGGAAAGTATCAGCAACAGATTAGACCACGCAGAAGAAAGAATTTCAGAGGTAGAAGACAAAGTTCTTGACATAACTCAGATAGTAAGGGAGGCAGAAAGGGAGAGAAAGCAAAACGTTCACTGTCAGAATTATGAGACTTTATGAAGCATTCCAACATATGAGTTATAGGAATCCCAGAAGGGGAAGAAGAATGCCCCAGAGGAATAGAAGCCATACTGCAGAATATTATAGAAGAAAATTTCTGAAATATCACCAAAGATTCTCACACAATGCTTTCAGAAGGATATCAGACACCAGGTCACCTCAAATCTAGCTGAGATTCTCCAAGACACATTGTGATGAACATATCCAAAGTCAAGAAGAAAGAAAAGATTCTGCAAGCTGCCAGGAGTAAGTGCCAGTTGATCTAGAGGGGCAAATCCATCAGAGTGACAACAGACTTCTCTAATGAAACTTTCCCACCAAGAAGACAATGGTTATCTACCTTTAATCTACTTAAACAGAACAATTTCCAGCCCAGAATTCTATACCCTGCTAAGCTAATCTTAAAAATTGACAGAGAAATCAAATCATTTACGGATATACAAACATTGAGAAAATTTGCCACAACAAGATCAGCTCTACAGGAAATACTTCAACCTGTTCTGCACACTGACCACCACAATGGATCAGCAGCAAAGTAAGAACTTAGAAATTAAAGGACAGAACCTAACCTCCACACTGATGCAAAAGATAAAACTAAGCAATGGACTCTCACAAAATAAGATGAATAGAATACTACCACACTTATCAATTATCTCAATAAATGTTAATGGCTTGAATTCCCAATTGAAGAGACATAGATTGGCTGACTGGATTAAAAAACACAAGCCCTCCATTTGCTGTCTGCAAGAAACACACCTGGCTTCAAAAGACAAATTAAAGCTCCGAGTCAAGGGTTGGAAGACAATTTTTCAGGCAAAAGGAATTCAGAAGAAAACAGGAGTTGCGAACTTATTTTCAGATACATCTGGATTTAAAGCAACTGAAGTCAAAAAAGACAAAGATGGTCACTTTATATTGGTCAAAGGAAAAAATACAACAAGAAGATGTTTCAATTCTAAATATTTATGCACCCAATTTAAATGCTCCCAGATTTAGCAATCTGAGCAATATGATATCTGGTAATACCATAATAACAGGCGACTTTAACACTCCTCTTACAGAGCTGGTCAGATCCTCTAAACAAAAATTAAACAAAGACATAAGAGATTTAAATGAGACCCTAGAACAACTGTGCTTGATACATGCATATAGAACACTCCATCACAAAGATAAACAATATACATTCTGCTCATCACCCCATGGAACATTCTCCAAAATTGATCATATCCTGGGACACAAAACAAATATCAACAGAATCAAAACAATTGAAATTTTACCTTGTATCTTCAAAGACCATAAGGCACTAAAGGTGGAACTCAACTCTAACAAAAACGCTCCACCCCACACAAAGACACGGAAATTAAATAATCTTCTGTTGATTAACGGATGGGTCCAGGAAGAAACAAAAGAGAAAATCATTAACTTCCTTGAGCATAACAACAAGGAAGACACAAGCTACCAAAACCTGTGGGATACTGCAAAAGCAGTTTTGAGAGGAAAATTCATCGCTTTAGATGCCTACATTCGAAAAACAGAAAGAGAGCACATCAACAATCTCACAAGAGATCTTATGGAATTGGAAAAAGAAGAACAATCTAAGCCTAAACTCAGTAGAAGAAAAGAAATATCCAAAATCAAATCACAGATGAATGAAGTTGACAACAAAAGAATCATTCAGAAAATTAATGAAACAAGGAGCTGGTTTTTTGAAAAAATAAATAAAATAGATAAACCATTGGCCAGACTAATGAGAATAGAAAAATAAAATCTCTAGTAACCTCAATCAGAAATGATAAAGGGGAAATAACAACTGATCCAACAGAGATACAAGAGATCATCTCTGAATACTACAAGAAACTCTACGCCCAAAAATTTGACAATGTGAAGGAAATGGATAAATATTTGGAATCACACCCTCTCCCTGTACTTAGCAAGGAAGAAACAGAGCTCCTGAACAGACTAATTTCAAGCACTGAGATCAAAGAAACAATAAAAAATCTTCCAACCAAAAAATGCCCTGGTCCACATGGCTTCACAACCAGAATTCTATCAAACCTTCAAGGAAGAGCTTATTCCTGTACTGCAGACATTATTCCAAAAAATTGAGGAAGAGGGAATCTTCACCAACACATTCTATGAAGCAAAAATCACCCTGATAGCAAAACCAGGAAAAGACCCAAAAAAAAGGAGAATTTCAGACCAATCTCACTCATGAATATAGATGCAAAAATTCTCAACAAAATCCTAGCCTATAGATTACAGCTTATCATCAAAAAAAAGTCATTAACCATGATCAAGTAGGCTTCATCCCAGTCATGCAAGGCTGGTTTAACATACAGAAGTCCATAAACGTTATCAACCATATTAACGGAGGCAAAAATAAAGATCACATGATCCTCTCAATAGATGCACAAAAAGCATTTGATAAAATCCAACATTATTTTATAATTAGAACACTAAAGAATATAGGCACAGGTGGCACATTTCTAAAACTGATTCAAGCTATCTATGACAAACCCACAGCTAATATTTTACTGAATGGAATAAAACTGAAAGCTTTTCCCCTTAGAACTGGAACCAGACAAGGTTGTCCTCTGTCACCTTTACTATTCAACATAGTGCTGAAGTTCTAGCCAATACTATTAGGCAAGACAAGAAAATAAAGGGAATCCAAATGGGAGCAGAGGAGGTCAAACTCTCCCTCTTTGCTGACGACATGATCTTATACTTAAAGAACCCCAAAGACTCAAGCACAAGACTCCTAGAAGTCATCAAAAGATACAGTAATGTTTCAGGATATAAAATCCATGTCCACAAGTCAGTAGCCTTTGCATACACAAATAACAGTCAAGATGAGAAGCTAATTAAGACACAACTCCCTTCACCATAGCTTCAAAGAAAATGAAATACCTAGGAATATACCTAACAAAGGAGGTGAAGGACCTCTATAAAGAAAACTATGAAATCCTCGGAAAGGAAATAGCAGAGGATATTAACAAATGGAAGAACATACCATGCTCATGGATGGGAAGAATCAACATTGTTAAAATGTCTATACTTCCCAAAGCAATATACCTTTTCAATGCCATTCCTATCAAAATACCAACATCGTACTTTCAAGATTTGGAAAAAATGATTCTGCATTTTGTATGGAACCAGAAAAAACCCCATATAGTGAAGGCAGTTCTTAGCAATAAAAATAAAGCTGGGGGCATCAGCATACCAGATTTTAATCTGTACTACAAAGCCATAGTGCTCAAGACAGCATGGTACTGGCATAAAAACAGAGACATAGACACTTGGAATCGAATTGAACACCAAGAAATGAAACTAATATCTTACAACCACCTGATCTTCGATAAACCAAACAAGAACATACCTTGGGGGAAAGACTCCCTATTCAATAAATGGTGTTGGGAGACCTGGATGTCTACATGTAAAAGACTGAAACTGGACCCACACCTTTCCCCACTCACAAAAATTGATTCAAAATGGATAAAGGACTTATATTTAAGGCATGAAAAAATAAAAATCCTCAAAGAAAGCATAGGAAAAACACTGGAAGATATTGGCCTGGGGAAAGACTTCATGAAGAAGACTCCCATGGCAACTGCAACAACAACAAAAATAAACAAATGGGACTTCATTAAACTGAAAAGCTTCTGTACAGCTAAGGAGGCAACAACCAAAGCAAAGAGAAAAACCAACATAATGGGAAAGGATATTTGCATATTTTCAATCAGACAAAACCTTGATAACTAGGATCTATAGAGAACTCAAATTAATCCACATGAAAAAAGCCAACAATCCCAAAAATCAATGGGCAAGACACATGAATAGAATCTTCTCTAAAGATGACAGACGAATGGCTAACAAACAATGAAAAAATGTTCATCATCTCTATATATTAGAGAAATGCAAATCAAAACAACCCTGAGATATCGTCTAACCCCAGTGAGAATGGCCCACATCACAAAATCTCAAAACTGCAGATGCTGGCGTGGATGTGGAGAGAAGGGAACACTTTTACACTGCTGGTGGGACTGCAAACTAGTACAACCTTTGTGGAAGGAAGTATGGAGAAACCTCAAAGCACTCAAGCTAGAACTCCCATTTGATCCTGCAATCCCATTACTGGGCATCTACCCAGAAGGAAAAAAATCCTTTTATCATAAGGACACTTGTACTAGACTGTTTATTGCAGCTCAATTTACAATCGCCAAAATGTGGAAACAGCCTAAATGCCCACCAACCCAGGAATGGATTAACAAGCTGTGGTATATGTATACCATGGAATACTATTCAGCTATTAAAAACAAATGGAGACTTTACATCCTTTGTATTAACCTGGATGGAAGTGGAAGACATTATTATTAGTAAAGCATCACAAGAATGGAGAAGGATGAATCCTATGTACTCAATTTTGATATAAGGACAATTAATGACAATTAAGTTTATGGGGGTGAGGAAAAGCAAAAAGAAGGATGGAGGGAGGGGGTGTGGGGCCTTGGTGTGTGTCACACTTTATGGGGGCAAGACATGATTGCAAGAGGGACTTTACCTAACAATTGCAATCAGTGTAACCTGGCTTATTGTACCCTCAATGAATCCCCGACAATAAAAAAAAGAAAGCATCACAAAAATGGAGAGGCATGAATCCTACGTACTCAATTTTGATATGAGGACAATTAATGACAATTAATGTTATGGGGGGAAGGGAAAACAGAAAGAGGGACGGAGGGAAGGGGGTGGGGCCTTGGTGTGTCTCACACTTTATGGGGGCAAGACATGATTGCAAGAGGGACTTTACCTAACAACTGCAATCAGTGTAACCTGGCTTATTGTACCCTCAATGAATCACCAACAATAAAAAAAAAAGACTGTGCCACATTATTGACATTCATAGGGTTTCTCTTTAGAATAACTTATTTTATGTACAGAAAGGTTTGAGTACCTCTTAAAGCTTCTGCCACACGGTTGACATTCATAAGATTTCTCACCAGAATGAATTCCTTTATGTCCAGAAAGATGTGAGTACTGGTTAAAGACTTCTCCACATTCCTCACATTTGGAAAAAAAAAAATTCACACTGATAACAAAATAAAGAAAAGACTCAACTAAAAATAATTTCAGACCAATATCACAAATGAATATGGATGTAAAAATTCTCAACAAAGTCCTAGCCAACAGATTACAGCTACACATTAAAAAAAAAAAATCTTTCATCGTGCAACAAGTTTGCTGCCAGTACACAGGTGTTGTGAAAACTGCCCATACAATCCAAAATGGGGAAGGAAAAGATTCATATCAACATTGTCATCATTGGACATGTAGATTCAGGCAAGTCCACCACTACTGGCAATATGATCTACAAATGTGGTGGCATTGACAAGAGAACCATTGAAGAATTTGAGAAGAAGTTTGGATTAAAGGTGGTGGCCGAGTAACATCTTCCCTGCAACAGGGAACGGTGAGTCTAGGGAGATAAGACTCCAGAAATCTCTGGATGGTGGGATCTGTCTATAATAATCCCCTTGTGGTAACAGGGAGTCAGCAAGGAACTTCTGGACCCCAGGAGGAGGATAAAAACAGTGGGAAACTGTCAAGTGGTTGCATGCACTTGATCGACCTAATCACGCCGGCAAATGTAAGTACAAGCAGCAGTGAGACTGCAAACAGGAAAGGCCTTACCTGTGAACTGTTTCGGTGTTTTTGGACTTGGCACTCAGTTGAACTGCCTTCTGGAGAGCTTGAGTAGGAGTGGGGAGATCTTTGGGCATTGTCTGGGGCCCCAGACAGAGTCACTGAGCTGGGATGCAGGGAGCCATTGTTCAAGAGAACTGCCCTAGCAAGATCCGCCCTCAGGGTCTCAGAGCAACGACCACGGGAATTAGTAACCTAGTGACTGAACAGCCTAAAGGCAGAGACTGACCTGCCTTACAGCCTTAACCCTTAGGGGAAGAGTGAGACGGTTTTGGCACACTGGAGGGTTGGGCTGTTGCCCTGGGTAGAGTGCCATCGTTTCACAGCTTATACCAACCTCAAATTCCTGGGCTTGGTGCTGCCCAGACCTCCATAAGATCTGTGCCGTGACCCCACACCAAACGGGCCTCCGCATGCCCTGACCAGGAACTGCAGGAGCCATGCAACACTGCATCCTCCCTCCCGGGTCCTCCCATCCTCCACACTGGCCCGCTCATCTGGCCAGGAATACTGGTAGCCACGTGCCCTCTGGAGCCCTCCCTGCCTCTACACAGAGCCCTTCTCCTGGCCAGAGACTGCTGGAGCCTTGGGCTCTCTGTGCCAAAGTCACTAGGAGACAGACACTCCCAGAACAGTGTGCACCACCTCCTGCCCTATTGCTGGATTCTGGTGTGTGACACGCTAGAGCTGCTTCCACAACCAGAACTCCCAAGCTGGAGCAGCCCCAGAGGAACTACACAGGGTCACTCCCTACAAAGATCAAGCAACAATAGAGTGATCTTGCTGGGATTTAATCTTGGACACACACCTCCCCAATTCTGAAGATGGCCAGAAGCAACAGTGAATAAAAATCATGAGGCGAAATCAACAGAAAAACTCTGGCAATATGAATAATCAGAGTAGATCAACTCCCCCAAGGATCAATTGGGCAGACTCGGCACAAGATCCCATGCACAAACAAATAGCCGAGATGTCAGAAATCAAATTCAGAATCTAGATAGAAACTAAGATTGAACTAGAACTCTAAGCAGTAACCCAAAAGATATCTCAAGAATTCAACAAATTCAAAGACCAAATGACCAAAGATTTTGACACATTGAGACAAGAAGTTGCATCCCTCAAAGATCTGAGAAACACAGTAGAATCACTCAGTAACAGAATGGAGCAAGCAGAAGAAAGGATTTCTGACATTGAAGACAAACTTTTCAAACACTCCCAAACTCTCAAAGTGGATGAGAAATGGAGGGCAAAAACAGATCACTCAATCAGAGAGCTCTGGGATAATTCGAAGAAAACCAATATTCGTCTTATAGGGATCCCCGAAAGTGACGAAGTGGCTTCACAAGGCACAGAGTCTCTTCTCCATGAGATTATGAAGGAGAACTTTCCAGACATGCCAAGAGATTCTGAAATTCAGATACCAGTTTCAGAACTCCAGCACCACTCAACATGAATAAGACATCCACTAGACACATCATAATCAATTTCACTAAAGTTAATATGAAGGAGAAAATTCTGAAAGCTGCCAGATGAAAGAACACCATTACCTAAAAGGGGAAGAATATTACAATGACTGCAGATCTCTCTGCAGAAACCTTTCAAGCTAGAAGAGGATGGTCATCGGCCTTTAATCTCCTAAAACAAAATAACTTTCAACCCAGGATCCTATACCCACCTAAATTGAGTTTCATTTATGATGGAGAAATTAAATGCTTCAATGACATTCACATGTTGAAGAAATTTGCCATAACTAAACCAGCTATCCAGGAAATTCTCAGACCTATCCTCCATAAAGACCAGCATAAACCTCCACCACAAAAGTAAACCCACCCAGAAAGTTTTGATCAAATTCCAAGTTCCACAGTAGCCAAAGGATTAAAAATGTCCACTGGACCCTTGAAAGGCTTATCAATATTCCCAATTAATGTGAAGGTTTAAACTGTCCTCTAAAGAGGCACAGGTTGGCTGACTGGATACAAAAACTCATGCCAGATTTCTGCTGTATACAAGAATCGCATCTTACATTAAAAGACAAATATAGACTCAAGGTGAAGGGATGGTCATCTATATTCCAGGCAAATGGAAAGCAGAAAAACAGAAGGCATTACAATCCTGTTCGCAGATACAATAGGCTTTAAACAAACCAAAATAATTAATAATGATGGACACTTCATATTTGTTAAAGGTAATACTCAATATGACGACATCTCTATTGTTAATATTTATGCACCCAACCACTACGCACCTCAATTTATAAGAGAAATTCTAACAGACATGAGCAACTCGATTTCCTCCACCTCCATAGTAGTTGGAGATTTTAACACCCCTTTAGCAGTGCTGGATAAATCCTCCAAAAAGAAGCTAAGCAAGGAAATTTTAGATTTAAATTCAAACATTCAATGTCTGGACTTAACAGACATCTACAGAACATTTCATCCCAAAAAAACTGAATACACATTCTTCTCATCAGCCCACGGAACACACTCCAAAATCGACCACATCCTAGGCCACAAATCTAACCTCAGCAAATTTAATAAAATATATAAGTTATTCCTCGCATCTTCTCAGATCATCATGGAACAAAAGTTGAACTCAATAACAACAGGAACCTGCATACCCATACAAAAACATGGAAGCTAAACAAACTTATGCTAAAGGATAGATGGGTTATACACGAGATTAAGAAGGAAATCACCAAATTTTTGGAAGAAAACAACAATCAATACACGAATTACCAGAAACTCTGGGATATTGCAAAGGCTGTCCTAAGAGGGAAATTTATAGCACTGCAAGCCTTCCTCAAGAAAACGGAAAGAGAGGAAGTCAATAACTTAATGGGACATCTCAAGCAACTGGAGAAGGAAGAACACTCCAACCCCAAACCCAGCAGAAGAAAAGAAATAACCAAAATCAGAGCAGAACTAAATGAAATTGAAAACAAAAGAATTATACAACAGATCAATAAATCAAAAAGTTGGTTTTTTGAAAAGATCAATAAAATACATAAACCTTTGACCAACCTAACCAGGAAAAAAAGAGTAAAATCTCTAATTTCATCAATCAGAAATGGTAAAGATGAAAGAACAAGAGACCCCTCAGAAATTCAAAAAATCCTTAACGAATACCACAAGAACCTCTACTCTCAGAAATATGAAAATCTGAAAGAAATTGACCAATACCTGGAAGTACGCCACCTACAAAGACTTAGCCACAATGAAGTCGAAATGTTGAACAGGACTATATCAAGTTCTGAAATAGCATCAACTATACAAAATCTCCATAAAAAGAGAAGCCCAGGACAAGATGGCTTTACGTCAGAATTCTACCAAACCTTTAAAGAAGAACTAGTACCTATACCACTAAACCTTTTCCAAAATATACACAAAGAAGGAATATTACCCAACACATTCTACAAAGCAAACATCACCTTGATCCCCAAACCAGCAAAAGACCCAACAAGAAAAGAAAATTATAGACCAATATCACTAATGAATATAGATACTAAAATACTCAATAAGACCCTAAAAAACAGAATCCAACAACACATCAAAAAAATTATACACCATGACCAAGTGGGATTTATCCCAGGGTCTCAAGGCTGGTTCAATATATGTAAATCTATAAATGTAATTCAACACATAAACAAACTAAAAAATAATGACCATATGATTCTTTCAATTGATACAGAAAAAGCTTTTGATAATATCCAGCATCCCTTCATGATCCGAACACTTAAGAAAATTGGTATAGAAGGGACATTTCTTAACTAATAGAGGCCATCTACAGCAAACCCACAGCCAATATTGTATTGAATGGAGTTAAATTGAAATCATTTCCACTTAGATCAGGAAACAGGCAAGTTTGCCCATTGTCTCCATTGCTCTTTAACATTGTAATGGAAGTTTTAGCCATGGCAATCAAGGGTATCCACAGAGGGTCAGAACAGATGGAACTTTCACTCCTCACAGATGATATGATTATATATCTGGAAAACACTAGGGATTCTACTACAAAACTTTTAGAAGTGATCAAGGAATACAGCAATGTCTCAGGCTACAAAATCAACACCATAAATCTGTAGCCTTTATATATACCAACAATAACCAAGCTGAAAAAACAGTCATGGACTCTATTCCTTTCACAGTAGTGCCAAAGAAGATGAAAAATTTGGGAGTATACCTAACAAAGGATGTGAAAGAGCTCTACAAAGAGAACTATGAAACTTTAAGAAAAGAAATAGCTGAAGATGTTAACAGATGGAAAAACATACCATACTCATGGCTGGGAAGAATCAACATTGTTAAAATGTCCATATTACCCAAAGCAATATATAATTTTGATGCAATACCTATTAAAGCTCCATTGTCATATTTGAAAGATCTTGAAAAAATAATACTTCATTTTATATGGAATCAGAAAAAACCTTGAATAGCCAAAACATTACTCAACAATAAAAACAAAGCAGGAGGAATCACGCTAGCAGACCTGAGACTGTACTATAAATAGATAGTGATCCAAACAGCATGGTACTGGCAGAAAAGCAGAGAAGTAGATGTCTGGAACAGAATAGAGAACCAAGAGATGAATCCAGCTACTTATTGTTATTTGATCTTTGACAAGCCAATTAAAAACATTCAGTGGGGAAAAGATTCCCTATTTAACAAATGGTGCTGGGTGAACTGGCTGTCATCCTGTAGAAGACTGAAACTGGACCCACACCTTTCACCATTAACTAAGATAGACTCTCACTGGGTAAAAGATTTAAATTTAAGACATGAAACTATAAAAATTCTTGAAGAAAGTGCAGGGAAAACGCTTGAAGGAATTGGCCTCTGTGAATATTTTATGAGGAGGACTCCACAGGCAATTGAAGCAGTATCAAAAATACACTACTGGGACCTGATCAAACTAAAAACCTTCTGCACAGCCAAGAACATAGTAAGTAAAGCAAGCAGACAGCCCTCAGCATGGGAGAAAATATTTGCAGGTTATACCTCCGATAAAGTTCTAATAACCAGAATCCACAGGGAACTCAAACGTATTAAGCAAGAAATGAACACGTGATTCCATCTCAGTGTGGGAAAAAGACTTGAAGAGAAACTTCTCTAAAGAAGACAGATGCACAATCTACAAACACATGAAAAAAAGCTCATCATCTTTGATCATCAGAGAAATGCAAATCAAAACTACTTTGAGATATCACCTAACCCCAGTAAGAGTAGCCCACATAACAAAATCCCAAAACCAGAGATGTTGGCGTGGATGTGGAGAAAAGGGCACACTTCTACACTGCTAGTGGGAATGCAAATTAATACATTCCTTTTGGAAAGAGGTATGGAGAACACTTAGAGATCTAAGAATAGATCTGCCATTCAGTCCTATAATTCCTCTACTAGGCATATACCCAGAAGACCAAAAATCACATCACAACAAATATATTTGTACCAGAATGTTTATTGCAGCCCTATTCATAATTGCTAAGTCATGGAAGAAGCCCAAGTGTCCAGTGACCCACGAGTAGACTAGCAAATTGTGGTACATGTATACCATGGAATATTATGCAGCCTTAAAGATAAATGGAGACTTTACCTCCTTCATGTTTACATGGATGGAGCTGGAACATATTCTTCTTAGCAAAGTATCTCAGGAGTCGAAGAAAAATTATCCAATGTACTCAACTCTACTATGAAGCTAAATTATAGCTTTCACATGAAGGCTATAACGCAACTATAGCACAAGACTATGGGGAAAGGGCCAAGGAAGGGGGGAGGTTTTGGGGGAGGGATGGCAATAGGTGGGGCCACATCTACAGTGCATCTTGGAATGGGTACAGGCGAAACTTAATAAATGCAGAATACAAATGCCTACATACAGTAACTAAGAAAATGCCATGAAGGCTACGTTGAAAGTTTGATGAAAATATTTCAGATTGTATATGACACCCGCACATTGTACCCCTTGATTACACTAATGTACATAGCTATGACTTAACAATAAAATAAATAAATTTTAAAAAAAATTGAGAAGGAGGCTGCTGAGATGGGAAAGGGCTCCTTTAAGTATGCCTGGGTTTTGGATAAACTGAAGGCTGAACATGAGCATGGTATCACCATTGATATCTCCCTGTGGAAATTTAAGACCAGCAAATACCATGTGACTATCATTGATGCCCCAGGACACAGAGACTTTATCAAAAACATGATTACAGGCACATCTCAGGCTGACTGTGATGTCCTGATTTTTGCTGCTGGTGTTAGTGAATTTGAAGCTGGTATCTCAAAGAATGGGCAGACCCGTGAGCATGCCCTTCTGGCTTACACACTGGGTGTGAAACAACTAATTGTTGGTGTTAAAAATATGGATTCCACTGAGCCATCTTATAGCCAGAAGAGATACGAGGAAATGGTTAAAGAAATCAGCACATTAAGAAAATTGTCTACAACCCTGACACAGTAGCATTTGTGCCAATTTCTGGTTGGAATGGTGACAACATGTTGGAGCCAAGTGCAAACATGCTTTGGTTCAAGGGATGGAAAGTCACCCAGAAGGATGGCAATGCCAGTGGAACCACGCTGTTTGAAGCTCTGGATTGCATTCTGACACCAACTTGCCCAACTGACAAGCCCTTGCGTCTGCCTCTGCAGGATGTCTACAAAATTGGTGGTATTGGTACTGTCCCTGTGGGCCAAGTGGAGACTGGTGTTCTCAAACCTGGCATGGTGGTCACCTTTGCTCCAGTTAATGTTACAACTGAAGTAAAGTCTGTTGGAATGCACCACGAAGCTTTGAGCAAAGCTCTTCCAGGAGACAAAGTGGGCTTCAACATCAAGAATGTGTCTGTCAAAGATGTTCACTGTGGCAATGTTGCTGGTGATAGCAAAAATGACCCACTGATGGAAGTACCTGGCTTCACTGCTCAGGTGATTATCCTGAACCATCCAGACCAAATTAGTGCTGGCTATGCTCCTGTACTGGATTGTCACACAGCTCACATTGCCTGCAATTTTGCTGAGCTGAAGGAAAAGATTGACCGCCACTCTGGTAAGAAACTGGAAGATGGCCCTAAATTCCTGAAATCTGGTGATGCCACCATCGTCGATATGGTTTCTGGCAACCCATGTGTGTTGAGAGCTTCTCAGATTATCTGCCTCTGGGTTGTTTCGCTGTTTGGGACATGAGACAGATAGTTGCTGTTGGTGTCATCAAAGCAGTGGACATGAAGGCTGCTGGAGCTGGCAAGGTCACCAAGTCTTCCCAGAAAACTCAGAAGGATAAATGAATATTATCTCCAACACCTGCCACCCCAGTCTTAAACAGTGGTGGAAGAATGGTCTCAGAACTATTTGTTACAATTGGCCATTTAAGTTTAATAGTAAAAGACTGGGTAATGATAAAAAAAAAAAATCATTCATAAGAATCAAGTAGTTTTCATCCCAGGGATGCAAGGCTGGCTTAACATATGCAAGTCCATAAACATAATTCATCATATCAACAGAAGCCAAAACAAAGACCATATGATCCTCTCAATAGATATAGAAAAAGCATTCAACAAAATTCAACATCCTGTTCTAATAAGAACTCTAAAGAAAACAGGCACAGGTGGCACATTTCTTAAACTAATTGACACCATCTACAATAAACCCACAACGAATATTATACTAATGGAGTAAAATTGAAAGCTTTTTCACTTAGAACTAGAACCAGAAAAGGTTGTCATCTATGGCCACTACTATTAAACACAGTGCTGGAATTTCTAGCCAATACAATCAGGCAAGAGGAAGAAATAAAAGGCAACCAAATGAGGGCAGAGGGGGTCAAACTCTCACTCTTTGCCAATGATATAATCTTATACATAGAGAACCCCAAAGACTCAACCACAAAACTCTTAGAAGTGATCAAAAACAAAGTAATGTCCCAGGATATAAAATCAATGTCCACAAATCAGTAGACTTTTTAACTACCAGTAATAGCCAAGATGAGAAGATAATCAAGGACACAATTCCCTTCACAGTAGCTCCAAAGAAAATTTAAAACATAGGAATATATCTAACAAAAGAGGTGAAGGACCTCTACAAAGAAAACCAAGAAGCCATAAGAAAAGAAATAGCAGATGTTAACAAATAGAACATACCATGCTGGTGGCTGTGAAGAATCAACATTGTGAAAATGTCTACACTACCCAAACCAATCTACAGATTCAATGTCATCCTCATTAGAATACCATCATCATACTTTCAAGATTTGGAAAAAATAATTCTTCAATTTGTATAGAACCAGAAGAAAACCCGTATAACTAAGCAATTCTCAGTAATAAAAACAAGGCTGGGGACATTAGCTTACCAGATTTTAGGCTGTACTACAAGGCCATAGTGATCAAAACAGCATGGTATTGGCACAAAAACACAGACACATACATCTGGAATCGAGTAGAAAACCATGAGATTAAACTAACATCTTATAACCACCTGATCTTTGATAAACCAAACAAGAACATACCCTGGGGGAAAAAAATCCCTATTCAATAAATGGTGCTGAGGTACCTGGATAATCAATCATGTGTAAACGACTGAAACTGGAGCTGCATCTTTCTCCACTCACTAAAATTGATTCAAGATGGAGAAAAGATCTACATCTAAGGGATGAATCAATAAAAATCCTCAAAAAATGTACGGGGAAACACTTGAAGTTATCAGACTGAGGAAAGACTTTATGAAAAAGACTCAAGTGGCAATTGTAACAACAAAAATATACAACTGGGATTTAATTTAACTGAACAGCTTCTGTACAGCTAAGGAGATGACCAAAGCAAATAGACAACCATCGGAATGGTAAAAGATATTTTCATATTATGAATCAGACAAAAGCTTGATAACTAGAATCTACAGAGAACTCAAATTAAGCAATTAAAAAAGAACAAACAATCCCTATGTCAATGGGCAAATGAGATGAATATAACCTTCTGTAAAGAAGACAGAAGAATGGCTAACAAGCACATGAAAAAATGCTCATCATCCCTAATCATCAGAGAAATGCAAATCAAAACCACCCTGAGATACCACCTAACCCCAGTGAGAATGGCCCACATCACAAAGTCTCAAAGCTGCAGATGCTGGCGTGGATGTGAAGAGGAGGGAATACTTTTACACTGCTATTGGGACTGGAAACTAATACAACTCTTTTGGAAGGAACTCAAAGAACTCAAATTAGACCTCCCATTTGATCCTGCAATCAATCCCATTACTGAACATCTACCAAGAAGAAAAAAAAAATCTTTTTTATCATGAGAACATTTGCACTAGACTGTTTATCACAGCTCAATTTACAACTGCCAAACTGCAGAAACAACCTAAATGCCCACCAACCCAGGAATAGATTAATAAGCTGTGGTGTAAGGCCAGGAGTGGTGGCTCACACCTGTAATCCTAGCATTCTGGGAGGCCAAGGCAGGTGGATTGCCTGAGATCAGGGGTTCTAAACCAGCCTGAGTAAACATAAGACTCCATTCCTAAAAATATCTAGGCATTGTGGAAGGCACCTGTAGTCCCAGCTACTCGGGAGGCTAAAGCAAGAAAATTACTTGAGCCCAGGAGTTTGAGTGTGCTGTGAGCTATGATGCCATGGCACTCTACCAAGGGTGACAAAGCAACACTTTATCTCAAAAAAAAAAAAAAAAAAAAAGCTGTGGTATATGTATACCATAGAATACTATTCAGCCACTAAAAAAGATGGTAACTTTACATCTTTTGTATTAATTTGAATGGAGTTGAAATACATTCTTCTTAGTTTAGTTAGGCATTACAAGAATGGAGAAGCAAGAATGCAATGTACTCAATTCTGATATGAGGATAATTGATGCTAGTACAAGGTGGGGGAAGGGAGTTGGGGGAGTGAAAAGAAGGAATGAGGGAGGGGGGTGTAGGGCCACAGTGTATGACAAACCTCTTGCAGGTGGGACACTATTATTAGAGAGACTTTACCCAGCCAATGCAAGCAATGTAACCTAGTTCTTTGTGCCCTCAATGATTACCCAATTTGTGCCCAATTATTAGGCAATAAAAAAGATATTTGCATATTATAAATTGGACAAAAACTTAATAATGAGGATCTACAGAGAACTCAAATTAATCAACAAAAAAAGACAAAACAATCCCATATATCATATCACTGGGAAAGAGACATGAATAGAACCTTCTCTAAAGAAGACAGACGAATGGCTAACAAACATTAAAAAAAAATGCTCACCATCAAAATCAAGATGGCAGCCAAGTAACAGATTCTTTGCAACTGGGCAAGGAGGATTGGGGAGAGAAGATTCCAGGCATCTCTGGCTTTTGGGCTCTGCCTGGAAACATCCCTTTGGAGATGTATAGAGGCAGCAAGAGACTTCTGGACCCGAGGAGGAGGACAAAAGCTGAGGAGAAGTAGCAAGTGGTTGCATTTGGTCTGAGGCTGCCACAGCTGTAACCAAAACAGCAGCAAGATTGCAGAAAGGGAAGGCCTTCCCTGTGGGTTGTTTTGGTTTTCGACTTGGGCAATCGGTTGAATTACCTTGGGAGAACTTGGGCGAGAGTGCAGGTGGCCTTAAGGGTTGTCCAGGGTAGGGGACTGAGCCGCTGGGCCAGAACAGAGCTAACATTCTTTGGCTGTGGGCCACATGAGCAGCCATTGTGGAAGAACTGCCCTACAGGCTCTACACTCAGGGTTGCAGAGCGAGGCTCGGGCTGGGAGACATGGATGAGTGATCTTTGTGAGCAGTGACAAAGGCCAGGACTGAGACCCTGGGGAACAGTGGAGCTTTCAGTGTTTGGCAGTAGGAGGGCTGCCTTGCAGCCTCGACCCTCAGGGGCATAGAGTGAGGCCATTTTTGGTGCACTGGATAAGCATGCAGCCACTTCAGGAGAGATCCCAGTGACAAGTGCTTTCCCAGGAAAGCTTCTGTTTAACCAAGGTTAACAGTTTAAAGTGTCTTTTAAGTGGGCTAAGGAGAGTTTTAGGGTCTCAGCCCTGCTTAGAGTTTTAGGGTCTCAGCCCTGCGGGTTTGATGGCAAAGAAGTCAGCACAAACCTCCAGTCTCTATTCCATTTCATACAGTTGTACAGCATTGTGATTAGCATCTCATTTGCCATAAGATCGCCTGTTACCCAGACAATATTCAAGATATATACACTGGATTTTTTGGTTTTGGTTTGTTTTTTGTTTTTTTGTTTTTTCTTTCAAAATTTTCCCCCAAGATTTTTCTTTTTTTTATCATTTTTCATTATTACTCTTTAAATATAATTTTCCATTGTTGCCCTTTTTTAATAATAAGAAGTTCTAGTGTTTCTGCCCCTATTATTTGTTTTTTTCCCCAGTTTTATCCTGTAAAGTATTCTGTTTGTTTTCATTTGCTTTATAATATTTTTTTCTTTCTGGTCTATTTGGCGGAGATGGGGTACTGTGTCTGCTCAGGCTGGCAAAGAGCTGTTGACCTGAAGGGAACCACTAAAACCAGCACCCCAAAAGGATGGGGGTTATTAAGGTGTGGGTCAAAGTGCCCACGTGTACAACTTTATTACACCTGTCTCCCTCTTCTGTGCCTCTCTTCCTTTTTTCAATATTTCCTTTTACTCACCCTCCCCTTTCCCTTTTTTCTTTTTTTTAAACTTTTTTCCCTTCTTGCTATTCAATCTTCTTATCCTTTTAGTACCAAAAGGATTCATCAAACCCTTAGGCCAGAGGCACAGGAACTTAAAGATCAAGAGAAAGTGAAAGGAAAATTAGGGCAAGGAAATAGATAAAAGAAAACACACATGAGGAAGAACCAGCAGAAAAATCCTGGCAAAATGAAAAACCAGTCCACAAAAACTTCCACAAAGGACCATGAGGTAGCTACTGCAGACGATTCCACCTATAAAGAAATGTTAGAAAGAAGGGGAATTTAAAATACAGATGATGAAAATAATGAAGTAAATTGCTAAGAAAGTGGAAAATAACCAAAAGGAAATCCAAAAACAGAATCAAGTAAGTCATGAATGATATGAAGAATATACAAAGGATATAACATAGCTGAAGAAATTGAAGCAGTCAAATAGGTGCCATAGAAAGTATCAATAACAGATTAGACCATGAAGAAAAAGAATCTCAGAGGTAGATGACAAAGCTCTTAAGATGACTCAGATAGTTAAAGAGGCAGAAAAAGAGAGAGAGAAAACAGACAATTCACTAACAGAATTATGGGATTTTATGAAGTATTCAGCCATACAAGTTATACGTATCCCAAAAGGGAAGAAGAATATCCCAGAGGAATGGAAGCCATACTAAAGAATGTTACAAATAAAAATTTCCCAAATATCACCAAAGATTTTGACACACTCCTTTCAGAGGGACCCCAGGTCACCTCAACTCAAACAGAGCTTCTCCAAGACACATTGTGATGAATCTGCCCAAAGTCAAGACAAAAGAAAAGATGTTGCAAGCTGCCAGGAGTAATCAACAATTGACCTACTGGGGAAAACCCATCAAGATGACTGCAGATTTATCTAATGAAACCTTTCAAGCCAGAAGACAATGGTTATCTACCTCTACCTAAACAAAACCATTTCTAGCCCAGAATTCTACATCCTGCTAAGCTAAGCTTTAAAATGGATGGAGAAATCAAATCTTTTACTAATATGCAAACACTGAGGAAATTTGCCACAACAAACTAGCTCTACAGGAAATACTTCAACCTGTTTGACACACTGACCAGCACAATGGACCACCAGCAAAGTAAGCACCCAGAAATTAAAGGACGAAACACAGCTTCCACAATGATGCAAAAGATAAAACTAAGCACTGGACTTTCACAAAATAAGATGAATAGAATGCTTCCACACTTATCAATTATCTCAATAAATGCGAATGCCTTGAATTCCCCACTGAAGAGATTGACGGATTAGATTAAAAAGCACAAGCCATTCATTTTCTCTCTGCGGAAATACACCTAACCTCAAAAGACAAATTAAAGCTCAGAGTTAAAAGTTGGGAGACAATTTTTCAGGCAAACAGAATTCAGAAGAAAAGAGGGATTACAATCTTATTTTCAGATAAGAGTGGATTTAAAGCAACTAAAGTCAAAAAGACAAAGATGGTCACTTTATATTGATTAAGGTAAAAACACAACAAGAAGACATTTCAATTCTAAATATTTATGCACCCAATTTAAATGCTCCAAGATTCTTGAAAGAGACCTTAGTCTGAACAATATGATATTCTATAACACCATAATAACAGGGGACTTTAACACTTCTCTTACAGAGCCAGACAGACCCTCTAAACATAAATTAAACAAAGAAATAAAGAACTTAAATGACACCCTAGAAGAACTGTGCTTGATAGACGTATATAGAACACTGCCTCCCAAAGCTAAAGAATTTACATTCTTCTCATTGGCCCATGGAACATTCTCAAAACTTGATCGAATCCTAGGACACAAAACAAACCTCAACAGAATCAAAAAAAATTGAAATGTTATCTTGTGTCTTCTCAGACCACATGGCATTAAAGGTGGAACTCAACTCCAACAAAACCGTTCAACCCCACACAAAGGCATGAAAATTAAACAACCTTACACTTAATGACAATTGGGTGAAGGACGAAATAAAAGAGAAAATCATTAACTTCCTTGACCATAACAACAATGAAGACACAAACTACCA
This sequence comes from Nycticebus coucang, assembly GCF_027406575.1. Classification (NCBI taxonomy): domain Eukaryota; kingdom Metazoa; phylum Chordata; class Mammalia; order Primates; family Lorisidae; genus Nycticebus; species Nycticebus coucang. The sequence continues at coordinate 75,373,094 of NC_069804.1, forward strand.
AAATCTGGGGGATATAGTAAAAGCTGTCCTGAGAGGAAAATTTATCGACTCACATGCCTATATCTAAAAAACAGAAAGAGAACACATCAACAAACTCACAAGCCTTCTTATAGAATTGGAAAAAGAAGAACAATCTAAGCCTAAACCCAGCAGAAGAAAAGAAATATCCAAAACTAAATCAGAGATTAATGAAATTGAAAACAAAAGAATCATTCAGAAAATTAATGAAACAAGGAGTTGTTTTTTTTTGTTTTTTTTTTTTTTAATAAATAAAATAGATAAACTTTTGGGCAGACTAACCAGAAATAGAAAACTAAAATCTCTAGTAACCTCAATCAGAAATGATAAAGGGGAAATAACAACAGATGCCACAGAGATACAAGAGATTATCTCTGAATATTACAAGACACTATGTGCCCATAAATTTGACAATGTGAAGGGAATGGATCAATATTTGGAATTACATCCTCTCCCTAGACTTAGCTAAGAAGAAATAGATCTCCTGAACAAACAAATTTCAAGCACTAAGATCAAATAAATAGTAAAAAAATCTTCCAACAACAAAAAAATGCCCTGGTCTGGATAGCTTCACACCAGAATTCTATCAACCCTTCAAAGAAGAGCTTATTCCCATAGTACAGAAATTATTCCAAAAAATTGAGGAGGAAGGAATCTTCCCTAAAACGTCCTATGAAGCAAAGATCATCCTGATACCAAAACCAGGAAAAGACCCAACTAAAAAGGAGAACTTCAGACCAATTTCACTAATGAATATAGATGCAAAAATTCTGAACAAAATTCTAGCCAATAGATTACAGCTTCTCATCAAAAACGTCTAATTAGAACACTGAATAGTATAGACATAGTTGGCATATTTCTTTTCTTTCCTTTCCTTTTTCTTTCTTTCTTTTTTTTTTTTTTTGTTGTTGTTGTTTTTGTTGCAGTTTTTGCAGTTTTTGGCCAGGCCAGGTTTGAACCCACCACCTCCGGTATATGGGGCTGGCACCCTACTCCTTTGAGCCACAGGTACCACCCGGTGGCACATTTCTTAAACTGATCAAAGATATATATTACAAATCCACAGCTAATATTTTACTGAATGAAGTAAAACTGAAAGCTTTTCCACTTAGAACTGGAAACAGACAAGGTTGTCCTCTATCACCACTACTTTTAACATAGTGCTGAAAGTTCTAGCCAGTAGAATTAGGCAAGACAAGGAAATAAAGGGCATCCAAATGGGAACAGAGGAGGTCAAACTTTCCCTTTTTGCTGACGATATGATCTTATACTTAGGAGAACCCCAAAGAAACAACCACAAGACTCCTGGAAGTCGTCAAAAAATATAGTAATGTCTCAGGATATAAAATCAACGTCCACAAGTCAGTAGCCTTTGTAAACGCCAATAACAGCCAAGATGAGAGGCTAATTGATTTCCCTTCATCATGGCTTTGAATAAAATGAAATACCTAAGAATATACCTAACAAAAGAGGTGAAGGACCTCTATAAATAAAATTATGAAAGCTAAGAAAAGAAATAGCAGAAGATATTAACCAATGGAAGAACATAACCATGCTCATGGCTGGGAAGAATCAACATTATTAAAATGTCTATACTTCTCAGCTCAGCGCCTGTAGCACAGTGGTTAAGGCACCAGCCACATGCACTGAGGCTGGTGGGTTTGAACCCAGCCCAGACAAGCTAAACAACAATGACAACTGCAACAAAAAAAACAGCTGGGCATTGTGGTGGATGTCTGTGGTCCCAGCTACTTGGGAGGCCGAGGCAAGAGAATTGCTTAAGCCCAAGAGTTTGAGGTTGCTGTGATCTGTGATGCCATAGCACTTAACCAAGGGCAAAATAGTGAGACTCTGTCTCAAAAAAAAATCTCTATACATCCCAAAGCAATTTACAGATTCAATGCCACCCCTACTAAAATACCAACATTGTACTTTCAAGACTTGGAAAAAATAATTTTCTGTTTTGTATGGACCTAGAAAAAAACCTGTATAGCTAAGGCAGTTCTTAGTAATAAAAACAAAGCCAGAGCATCAGCCTACCAGACTTTAGGTTGTACTACAAGGCCATAGGGGTCAAAACAGCATGGTACTGTCACAAAAATGGGACACAAACATTTGGAATTGAATAGAAAACCAGGAAATGCAGCTAAAATCTTACAGCCACCTAATCTTCAATAAAACAAACAAGAACATACACAGGGAGGAAAGAATCCCTATTCAATAAACGGTGCTGGGAGAATTAGATACTCACATGTAAAAGACTGAAACTGGACCCACACCTTTCTCCACTCACAAAAATTGATTCAAAATGAATAAATGGCCTAAATTTAAGGCATGGAATGATAAAAAATCCTCAAAGAAAGCATAGGAAAAACACTGGAAGATAGCGAACTGGGGAAAGATTTTATGAAGAAGACTTCCATGGCAATTCCAACAACAACAAAAATAAACGAATTGGACTTAATTAGCTTCTGTACAGCTAAGGAGACAACAATCAAAGCAAATAGACAACCTACACAATGAAAAAAGATATTTGCATATTTTGAATCAGACAAAAGCTTGATAACTAGGATCAATAGAGAACACAAATTAATACACATGAAAAAAGCCAACAATCCCATATATCATTGGGCAAGAGACAAGAATAGAACCTTCTCTTAAGAAGACAGATGAATGGCTAGCAAACCTATGAAAAAATGCTCATCGTCCCTAATCATCAAAGAAATGCAAATCAAAACCACCCTGAGATATCATGTAACCAGCAAGAATGGCCGACATCACAAAATCTCAAAACTGCACACGCTAACATGGATGTGTAGAGAAAGGAACATTTTTACACTGCTGGTGGGAATGCAAACTAATACAACCATTTTGAAAGGGAGTATGGAGAACCCTCAAAGAACTCAAGCTAGACCTCCCATTTGATCCTGCAATCCCATTACTGGGCATCTACCCAGAAGGAAAGAAATCCTTTTACCATAAGGACACGTGCACTAGACTGTTTCTTGCAGCTCAATTTACAATCGCCAAAATTTGGAACAGCCTAAATGCCAACCAACCCCAGAACGAATTAACAAGCTGTGGTATGTGTATACCATGGGATACTATTCAGCCACTAAAAGACATGGAAACTTTACATCTTTCATATTAACTGGGAGGTGGAACACATTCTTCTTAGTAAAGCATTACAAGAATGTTGAGGCAAGAATCCAATGTACTCTATTCTAATATGAAGGCAGTAAATGAGCTAATATAAAGGGGATAGGGGAATGAGCAAGTGAGGAGAAGGGAGGAGGAAGGGGCATGAGGTCTCGATGTGTGGCTAGATTCCATTTGGTGGTGGGCACAATTATAAGACAGACTTTATCTAACAAATGCAATCAGTCAGTGTTAAACAAGCTAGTTCTTTATACCCTCATTGAATCCCAAACAATTAAAAAAAAACCTTCATTAAAAAAAGGATGGTTAATGAGCACAAAAATACACTTAGATAGAAGGAATAAGATCTACTGCTTAGTATTACAATAGAATGACTATAGCTAAACAATAATTTATTATATATCTGAAAATAACTAAAAGAGTAGAACTGTGTAGCAGACCACCATATAGCTTCAGAGGAAGGAGAAGCGTGAGTTATTAGAAACACCTGTAACAGCTTAGTAATGTAACACCTTGGTGATAAGGGCATGGGGAAGGGATTCAGCTCTTCTCAAGAGAGCTCCTGAGATGAGAACATGGGTGATTGGCAGTCTCTACACCTGTGGGTAAATAGCCATGGGATCATGTCTATAAGAAGCTACAGGAGAAGGCAGTTGGGGAGTGCGCACACATTCTTTCACGGACCCCCTCCCTCTGACTCATTCACTTCTCCTGCCCGCAGGGCATCTGCCCAGAATCTCTCTAAGAAGACTGCTAAGATTTACTTTCTGACTAAGACTGTTTCTGTCCATCAAAGACTGTTTCTCTCTCTCTCCCTTCTGCAAAAGCGAATAGCCCTCATGCACCTAAGGGTAATTCTTCCCAAGCAAGATAGCACAGCAGTCCACGTCCAGATGCTATGTAAGTCGGGGCCGGAGACCTGGCTAGTCCAAAGTCCCGACAAGTGGCACCCCAGATAGGACCCTCTAAGGGGCGAGGAGGATGGGATAGTGAAAGCCACTGGCAGAACTGGACCCGTTCCTAACACACACATAAAATGATAAATTCCTGAGATGATGGAAACCCTAATTACTCTGATTTGATCATTACACTTTGTATACTTATATCAAAATATCACATGTACTCTATAAATACATAGAACTATTAAATGTCCATAAAAATAAAAAACAAAAAAAATTTTAAAAGAAAAACAGTGCCAGGATTACAGGCCTGAGCCACCATGCCCAGCCAAAAATAAATTTCACCCTAAAAGCTGCATAAGGAGAAACTATGGAAATTCTTTTGAAATATGAGTGACAAAAGCACAGATAAAGCTAGGGATAGAAGAAGGATGTGTCAAAAAAAAAAAGAAAGAATGAACCCAAGTCCTAATTAGTTTCTAATTTTAGATAAGCAACTAACAGGAAAATGTGTATAAATGTTATCTACAAGTGTGGGTAGATACATTTACTTGAATTATATGTAGTAACTCCATTTGCATCCAGTTTTTAATTGGGATGAAACTCAAATAGTAAACTTTCAATACGACTCAAAACTTCGTAGAAGCAACTCTATTTCTAAAGTACATTACAAAATAGAAATGACCAAGGGACTGCAAGGCTTGGTGGTTTGGGCTGCTTTCTGTTTAAAAAGAAATAAAAATGTTCTCTTAATACATGCATCCTTTTATACTCACAAATTTATTATTTTAAATGGATCAGCATATTACCACCTGATAAGGGTGTATATTTTTCCAAGGGAAAAAGCAGTAGTGGAAATATCAGTAAGACTGGAGTTCCAGTCTTGGCTCTGGAACACATCAGTGTTGTAGGTTTAGGAAAGTGACTTTGCCTCACTGGGCCTCAATTAATAAAACAAACACAAAAAATCATACTACTTACCAGTTCTTATGATTTTCCTTAAATTCCTACAATTCTAAAATAAGGATATCATCTACATCAGTGGGTTGTGAAGGGATTAAATGACATGGTAAAGTTCTTTTAAACACTAAAAATCATTTCATAAATATAATTAGATATTTTTATTTTAAAACTGGGCTAATCAATCTGGATAGAAGATGGCAGCCGAGTAACAGCTTCAGTGCATCTGGGCACCGTGAGTATGGGGAGATAGGACTCCAGGCATCTCTGGCTGGTGGGATCTGCCTATCATCACCCCTGAGAGGATACAGGGGGTCAGCAAGAGACTTCTGGACCCCAAGAGGAGGACTAAAACAGTGGAAAACCGGCAAGCGGTCACGTGTGTTCAATCCGTCTAAACCCGCCCGCAACTTCAACAGGCACGAGAACTTAAAGAGCAAGAGGAAGTGAAAGGAAAATTAGGGCAAGAAAACAGATAAAAGAAATCACTCATGAGGAAGAATCACCAGAAAACTCCAGGCAACATGAAGAACCACTCCAGAACAACCCAGCCAAGGGATCATGAGGTAGCTACTGCAGAGGATTCCACCTATAAAGAAATGTTAGGAATGACAGAAAGGGAATTTAGAATACACATGTTGAAAACAATGAAAGAAATGATGGAAAAAATGAAGGAAACTGCTCATAAAGTGGAAAATAACCAAAGGGAAATTCAAAAACAGAATCAAATAAGAGATGAATGATATGAAGAATATAAAAAGGATATAGCAGAGCTGAAGGAACTGAAACAGTCAATTAGGGAACTTAAAGATGCAATGGAAAGTATCAGAAACAGGTTAGACCATGCAGAAGAAAGAATTTCAGAGGTAGAAGACAAAGTTTTTGAGATAACTAGATAGTAAAAGAGGCAGAAAAGAAGAGAGAGAAAGCAGAACATTCACTGTCAGAATTATGGGACTTTCTGAAGCGTTCCAACATACGAGTTATACGAATTCCAGAAGGGGAAGAAGAATGCCCCAGAGGAATGGAAGCCATACTAGAGAATATTATAAAAGAAAATTTCCCAAATATCAACAAAGATTCTGACACAATGCTTTCAGAGGGATATCGGACCCCAGGTCACCTCAACTCTAACCGAGCTTCTCCAAGACACATTGTGATGAACCTGTCCAAACTCAAGACAAAAGAAAAGATTCTGCAAACTGCCAGGAGTAAGCGCCAGTTGACCTACAGGGGCAAATCCATCAGAGTGACCGCAGACTTCTCTAATGAAACTTTCCCAGCAAGAAGACAATGGTCATGTACCTTTAATCTACTTAAACAGAACAATTTCCAGCCCAGAATTCTGTACCCTGCTAAGCTAAGCTTCAACATTGACGGACAAATCAAATCATTTACGGATATACAAACATTAAGGAAATTCGCCACAACAAGACCAGCTCTACAGGAAATACTTCAACCTGTTCTGCACACTGACAACCACAATGGATCAGCAGCAAAGTAAGAACTCAGAAATTAAAGGACAGAACCTAACCTCCACACTGATGCAAAAGATAAAACTAAGCAATGGACTCTCACAAAATAAGACGAATGGAATACTACCACACTTATCAATTATCTCAATAAATGTTAATGGCTTGAATTCCCCACTGAAGAGACATAGATTGATTGACTGGATTAAAAAACACAAGCCATCCATTGGTGTCTGCAAGAAACACACCTGGCTTCAAAAGACAAATTAAAGCTACGAGTCAAGGGTTGGAAGACAATTTTTCAGGCAAATGGAATTCAGAAGAAAAGAGGAGTTGCAATCTTAGTTTCAGATACATGTGGATTTAAAGCAACTAAAGTCAAAAAAGACAAAGATGGTCACTTTATATTGGTCAAGGGAAAAATACAAGAAGACATTTCAATTCTAAATATTTATGCACCCAATTTAAATGCTCCCAGATTCTTGAAACAGACCTTACTCAGTCTGAGCAATATGATATCTGATAATACCATAATAACAGAGGACTTTAACACTCCTCTTACAGAGATGGACAGATCCCCTAAACGGAAATTAAACAAGGATATAAGAGATTTAAATGAGACCCTAGAACAACTGTGCTTGACAGACGCATATAGAACACTCCATCCCAAAGATAAAGAATATACATTCTTCTCATCACCCCATGGAACATTCTCCAAAACTGATCATATCCTGGGACACAAAACAAATATCAACAGAATCAAAAGAATTGAAATGTTACCTTGTATCTTCTCAGACCATAAGGCACTAAAGGTGGAACTCAACTCTAACCAAAATGCTCGACACCACCCAAAGGCATGGAAATTAAACAATCTTCTGTTGAATAACAGATGAGTGCAGGAAGAAATAAAACAGGAAATCATTAACTTCCTTGAGCATAACAACAATGAAGACACAAGCTACCAAAACCTGTGGGATACTGCAAAAGCAGTTTTGAGAGGAAAACTCATCACTTTAGATGCCTACATTCGAAAAACAGAAAGAGAGCACATCAACAATCTCACAAGAGATCTTATGGAATTGGAAAAAGAAGAACAATCTAAGCCTAAACTCGGTAGAATAAAAGAAATATCCAAAATCAAATCAGAGATCAATGAAATTGAAAACAAAAGAATCATTCAGAAAATTAATGAAACGAGGAGTTGGTTTTTTGAAAAAATAAATAAAATAGATAAACCATTGGCCAGACTAACGAGGAATAGAAAAGTAAAATCTCTAGTAACCTCAATCAGAAATGATAAAGGGGAAATAACAACTGATCCCACAGAGATACAAGAGATCATCTCTGAATACTACCAGAAACTCTATACCCAGAAATTTGACAATGTGAAAGAAATGGATCAATATTTGGAATCACACCCTCTCCCTAGACTCAGCCAGGAAGAAATAGAGCTCCTGAACAGACCAATTTCAAGCACTGAGATCAAACAAACAATAAAAAATCTTCCAACCAAAAAATGCCCTGGTCCAGATGGCTTCACTCCAGAATTCTATCAAACCTTCAAGGAAGAGCTTATTCCTGTATTGCAGAAATTATTCCAAAAAATTAAGGAAGAAAGAATCTTCCCCAACACATTCTATGAACCAAACATCACCCTGATACCAAAACCAGGAAAAGACCTAAACAAAAAGGAGAATTTCAGACCAATCTCACTCATGAATATAGATGCAAAAATTCTCAACAAAATCCTAGCCAATAGATTACAGCTTATCATCAAAAAAGTCATTCATCATGATCAAGTAGGCTTCATCCCAGGGATGCAAGGCTGGTTTAACATACGCAAGTCTATAAACGTTAGCCACCATATTAACAGAGGCAAAAATAAAGATCACATGATCCTCTCAATAGATGCAGAAAAAGCATTTGATTAAAATCCAGCATCCTTTTCTAATTAGAACACTGAAGAGTATAGGCATAGGTGGCACATTTCTAAAACTGATTCAACCTATCTATGACAAACCCACAGCCAATATTTCACTGAATGGCGTAAAACTTAAAGCTTTTCCTCTTAGAACTGGAACCAGACAAGGTTGTCCTCTATCACCTTTATTATTCAACGTAGTGCTGGAAGTTCTAGCCAATACAATTAGGCAAGACAAGGAAATAAAGGGAATCCAAATGGGAGCAGAGGAGGTCAAACTCTCCCTCTTTGCTGACGACATGATCTTATACTTAGAGAACCCCAAAGACTCAACCACAAGACTCCTAGAAGTCATCAAAAAATACAGTAATGTTTCAGGATATAAAATCAATGTCCACAAGTCAGTAGCCTTTGTGTACACCAATAACAGTCAAGATGAGAAGGTAATTAAGGACACAACTCCCTTCACCATAGTTTCAAAGAAAATGAAATACCTAGGAATATACCTAACAAAGGAGGTGAAGGACCTCTATAAAGAAAACTATGAAATCCTCAGAAAGGAAATAGCAGAGGATATTAACAAATGGAAGAACATACCATGCTCATGGATGGGAAGAATCAACATTGTTAAAATATCTATACTCCCCAAAGCAATCTACCTATTCAATGCCATTCCTATCAAAATACCAACATCATACTTTCAAGATTTGGAAAAAATGATTCTGCGTTTTGTATGGAACCGGAAAAAAACCCGTATAGCTAAGGCAGTTCTCTGTAACAAAAATAAAGCTGGGGGCATCAGCATACCAGATTTTAGTCTGTACTACAAAGCCATAGTGCTCAAGACAGCATGGTACTGGCACAAAAACAGAGACATAGACACTTGGAATCGAATTGAAAACCCAGAAATGAAACTAATATCTTACAACCACCTAATCTTTGATAAACCAAACAAGAACATACCTTGAGTAAAAGACTCCCTATTCAATAAATGGTGTTGGGAGAACTGGATGTCTACATGTAAAAGACTGAAACTGGACCCACACCTTCCCCACTCACAAAAGTTGATTCAAGATGGATAAAGGACTTAAATTTAAGGCATGAAACAATAAAAATCCTGCAAGAAAGCATAGGAAAAACACTGGAAGATATTGGCCTGGGGAAAGACTTCATGAAGAAGACTGCCATGACAATTGCAACAACAACAAAAATAAACAAATGGGACTTCATTAAATTGAAAAGCTTCTGTACAGCTAAGGAGACAATAATCAAAGCAAAGAGACAACCTACACAAAGGGAAAGGATATTTGCATATTTTCAATCAGACAAAAGCTTGATAACTAGGATCTATAGAGAACTCAAAATAATCCACATGAAAAAAGCCAACAATCCCTTATATCAATGGGCAAGAGACATGAATAGAACTTTCTCTAAAGACGACATGCGAATGGCTAACGAACACATGAAAAAAATGCTCATCATCTCTATATATTAGAGAAATGCAAATCAAAACAACCCTGAGATATCATCTAACCCCAGTGAGAATGGCCCACATCACAAAATCTCAAAACTGCAGTTGCTGGCGTGGATGTGGAGAGAAGGGAACACTTTTACACTGCTGGTGGGACTGCAAACTAGTACAACCTTTCTGGAAGGAAGTATGGAGAAACCTCAAAGCACTCAAGCTAGACCTCCCATTTGATCCTGCAATCCCATTACTGGGCATCTACCCAGAAGGAAAAAAGTCCTTTTATCATAAGGTCACTTGTACTAGACTGTTTATTGCAGCTCAATTTACAATCGCCAAAATGTGGAAACTGCCTAAATGCCCACCCACCCAGGAATGGATTAACAAGCTGTGGTATATGTATACCATGGAATACTATTCAGCCATTAAAAAAAATGGAGACTTTACATCCTTTGTATTAACCTGGATGGACGTGAAAGACATTATTCTTAGTAAAGTATCACAAGAATGGAGAAGCATGAATCCTATGTAATCAATTTTGATATGAGGACAATTAATGACAATTATGGTTATGGGGGTGGAAACAGAAAGAGGGAAGGAGGGAGGGGGATGGGGCCTTGGTTGTGTCACACTTTATGGGGGCAGGACATGATTGCAAGAGGGACTTTACCTAACAATTGCAATCAGTGTAACCTGGCTTATTGTACCCTCAATGAATCCCCAACAATAAAAAAAAAAAAAAACTGGGCTAATGCTACTGTTAACTAGACTGATACAAAACAATGAGAACATAAGCAATTTTTCTGGAAAATTTAAAAAAAGAAATAGACTAGAGCATCACTTCTTGCATTTTTGTTTATTTATTCATGTTTTTTTTTTTTTTTCTTTTTTTGAGACAGTCTTACTGTGTCACCCTCGGTAGAATTCTGTCGCATCACAGCTTATAGCAACCTCAAACTCTTGAACCCAAGCGATTCTCTTTCCTCAGCCTCCCATGCAGCTGGGACTACAGATGCCCACTACAATGCCCGGCTATTTTTTGTTGCACTTGTCATTGTTGTTTAGCTGGCCTGGGCCGGGTTCGAATCTGCCAGCCTCAGTATATGTGACTGGTGCCATAACCAATCTGCTACAGCTGCCAAGCCACTTCTTTCATTTTTAAAGAATTGTAGACCCTTTGAGAATATGATAAAATACATAAACTTTCTTCTCAATAAAATATACATATAAGCAAACTTCTGTAAAATCTCAAGAGATCCCTGATGGCCTGAAGCTCAAGTTAAGAACCCATCAACAAGATAATCTTTAAGATCACTTCTAGATTTAATATTCTTGAATGTATGTTTTACCTTTTTATAAGAAAATAAAGTACCGACCCAATAAATCAGATGTCTTTTAACTAAAATGTAATCCTCCTAATCCAAACACACAGAAATTCTGTGTAAAATGTAACAAATGGGGGTGTGAGTCTTTTAAAAAATACACATAGCAGACACAGTAAGCAAGAACAAGAAGCTCCCAAGTACTAGAAATGAAAAAAAAAAAAAAAAATCAAAAGCAGAGCAGAAAGCAGTAGCTGATGGAAAACAGCCAGTAGAGGGGTGTTGGAATTAGATACATTCAATCTTCATATTTGCAGATTCTGTATCTGTTATTTGTCTAGTCAATAAATGGATTTTTAACCCTAAATCAATACTTACAACACTTCCCTGTTCATAGCCACAGAAAAGAGCTGTTATAAAATCTGAATCACAAGAGGGCAAAAAGGGGACATTATCTTCCTGTTAGAGCTCTCATACTGTAAACAAATACCCTTTTCCTGGTCTATTTAGTACCACGTTTTTCACAATTTTCTAGTTTTCACTGGTGATTTAACTGTTTAATATAGTCCCTAAGTATAGTATTCAAGTCATTTCCAGTGGACCTAAGGGCAAGAAGGCTGGGATGTCTTTATAGAGCATATATGTGTTATACGACCTTCATTCAGGCACCAGTAACACATTACTGTTACTCATTAATTCAACATTAATGAATCAACATATGTAAAATAAGGTATCTTTAAACAGAGCATACAAGGTTATATATTGATTGGTTGATAACAATCCTATAAAGAAAGGCTCAAAAGAACCTAACCCTGTATTTCCTGTAGAAGCAATATTTTAGTATTAATTAATTTAATGTTTTTTTGTTTGTTTATTTTTTGAGACAGAGTCTCACTCTGTTGCCCTGGGTAATGGGCTGCAGCATCATAACTAACAAAAACTTCAGACTCTTGGACTTGAGCAATCCTCTTGCCTCAACCTCCCAAGTAGCTAAGACTAAAGTTACCTGTCACAACACCCAGCTATTTTTTCTATTTTTAATAGCAACAGGGTCTCGTTCTTGCCCAGGCTCATCTAGATCTCCTGAGTTCAGACAATCCACGTACTTCTGCCTCCCAGAGTGCTTGCTAGAATTTCAGGCATGAGCCACCGCATCCAGCCTAATTGAATGTTTACACTGACTTTATAGATCATAACTACAACAAATGACAAGGACTGGCAGTATGTGGGAGTTAGAATATTATCTGGCAGGCAGAGAGACTTTCCTTAGGAGCTAGGAGCTTGAAATGAGGTTCTGACATGAAGCCCACTGGCCCAGGACACCACAAGGAACTGGCAGGTAGTCTAATACTGTTGTACAAAAAACAGTTACCAAGAAACAGAAGCTTTTACTAATTAGCCTTCAAACTTATACTGACAACATAGGTTTTAAAAATTAAAACTAATTCGGAACTTGCCCCAGCAAGCTCCAAGAAGTGATAAAATAAAAACTGCCCACAAAAAGACATCTCTAGAACCCAAGGCAAAGAAAATATCCCAAAAAAACAACTGCCATCCAGGAGAACTTCAAAGTCAAAAAATAAAAAAGCACACTAGGAAACCAACAAGGGAGCCAGGCAGCAGTTAATACAAACAACTGGATTATCTTCTATAAGAACTGGAAATGAGGTCAGACATGGTGGCTGACACCTGTAATCCTAGCACTTGGGAAGGCCTAGGAGGGTGGATTACCTGAGCTCACAGGTTCGAGACAAGCCTGAGTCAGAGAGAGACCCCATCTCTAAAAGTAGCCAGGCATTGTGGCAGGCGCCTGTAGTCCCAGGTTCTTGGGAGACTAAGGCAAGAGAATCGCTTGAGCCTAAGAGTTTGAGGTTGCTGCGAACTGTGATGCCATAGCACTCTACCAAGGGCAACAAAGTGACACTCTGTCTCAAGAAAAAAAAAAAAAAGAAAGAAAGAAAAGAAAAATGAAAATGTACTGCTACAATCCAAAATATTTTTTTTCAATAACTATATTTAAAATATTAAAAGACAAGAAGTGCTGTAGCCAAGATATGGCCTTCAGACTCTCCACCTACATCAAGAACGCCCTTGGCTGGCTGGGCACGGTGTCTCATGCCTGTAATCCTAGCACTCTGGGAGGATGAGGCGGGAAGCTTGCTTGAGCTCAGGAGTTCGAGACCAACCTGAGCAAGAGTGAGATCCTGTCTCTACTAAAAATAGAAAAATTTGGTTCCGCGCCCATAGCTCACTGGTCAGAGTGCTGGCCACATGCAGCAGGGCTGGCAGGTTCGAACCCAGCCCAGACCCCCTAAACAACAATGACAACAACAACAACAATAAAAACAGCAAGGCATTTTTGGGAGGCTGAGGCAAGAATATCTTACACCCAAGAGTTTGAGGTTCCTCTGAGCTGTAACGCCATGCAACTCTACCAAGGGTGACATAATGTGACTCTGTCTTAAAATGAATAAATAAATAAATAAAATAAAATAAAATAATAGAAAAATGAGATGGAAGTTGCAGCAAGTTCCTATTGTCCCAGATACTTGGGAGACTGATGCAAGAGATTCACTAGAGCCCAGGTGTTTGAGGCTGCTGTGAGTTATAACATCAGGGAAGTCTACCCAGGGTAGCCAGTAAGACTCTGTCTTAATTTGAAAACAAAAATTAAACAGACAAGGATGACTTCTTTCATCATTTCTAGTCATTGTAATAGTGGAAGTTCTACTCAGAGAGCAATTAAGTAAAAGAAATAAAAGACTTTCAAATTGGAATGGAAAAAGTAAAATTATCTCTGTTTGCCAAGGACATAAATTTATGTGATTTATGCATATGCTGAAAATCCTAAAGATTAAAAAAAAATACTATTAGAGCTAATAAACAAATTTGGCAAAGTTATAGGATACAAATTCAAAACATAACAACAATTGCATTCCTTTTTTTTTTTTTTTTCTGAGACAGAGTCTCAGTTTGTTAATCAGGCTAAATTTTCCTGGTCATCTAGGTCACAGCAACCTCAAAGTCTTGGTTAAAAAGCCTGCCTAGTAGCTGGGACTATAGGAACCTGCTACAACACAGACCCAGCTTTTTCTATTTTTGGTAGAGATGGGGTCTCGCTCTTATTCAGGCTGGCCTCCAACTACTGAGCTCAAGGGATCCTCCTGCCTGGGCCTTCCTGATTACAGGCATGAGGCATCACCCTTAGCCAACAATTACATTTCTATACACTAAAAATGAACAATTTGAAAAGAAAATTGAGGAAAGGATGGAGAGATTAAACATGGCAGCCGTATAACAGCTTCCCTGTAACTAGTCACAGTGAGTCTGGGGAAATAAGACTCCAGGCATCTCTGGCTGGCGGGATCTACCTATAATCATCCATTTGAGGATACAGGGAGTCAGCAAGGGACTTCTGGACCCCAAGAGGAGGATAGTGAGAAAACAACAGTGAGAAACTGGCAAGTGGTTGCGTGTGTTCAATCGACCTAATCACGCAGGCAACCGTAAGTACAAGCAGCAGTAAGACTGCAAACCAGAAAGGCCTTACCTGTGAACTGTTTTGGTGTTTTTGAACTTGGCACTCAGTTGAACTGCCTTGGTGAGAGCTTGAGCAGGAGTGCACAGAACTTTGGGCATTGTGTGGGGTCCCAGACAGAGCCACTGAGCTGGGCTGCAGGCAGCCATTGTGACAGAACTGCACTGCCAAGCTCTGCCCTCAGGGTCCCAGAGCAAGGATCAGGTGGGACCTAGTAACCCAGTGACTGAGCAGCTTAAAGACAGGGACTGAGCTGCCTTACAGCCTTAAACCTCAAGGGCAGAGTGAGACGGTTTTGGCACACTGGAGACTTGGGCTGTTGCCCTGGGTAGAGTGCTGTGGTGTCACAGCTCATAACAACCTCACATGCCTGGGCTTGGCACCGCCCAGACCTACATAAAATCTGCACCGTGACTCCGAACCAACCGGGACTCCGCCGCCAAGCAACCCTGTGTCCTACCTCCTGTGTCCTCCCAGCCTCCACACTGGCCCACTCGTCTGGCCAGGGATACTGGTAGCTGCGTGCCCTCTGGAACCCTCCCTACCTCAGCGCAGAGCCCTTCTCCTGGCCAGAGACTGCTGGAGCCTTGGGCTGTCTGTGCCAAAGTCACTGGGAGACAGGCACTCCCACAACCGAACACACCACCTCCAGCCCTGTTGCTAGATCCGGGTGTGTCACATGCCAGAGCTCCTTCCACAACAAGAACTCCCTAGCTAGAGCAGCCCCAGAGGAACTACACAGGGTCACTCCCTATAAGTATCCAGCAACAATAGAGTAATCAAGCTGGGGTCTAATCTGGGAAAGACACCTCCCCAAGTCTGAGGACGGCCAGAGACAATGGTGAAAAACAATCAGGAGGCGAAATCAACAGAAAAACTCTGGCAATATGAATAATCAGAGTAGATCAACTCCCCCAAGGATCAATGGGGCAGACACAGCACAAGATCCCATGCACAAACAAATAGCTGAGATGTCAGAAATCAAATTCAGAATCTGGATAGAAAATAAGATTGAATTAGAACTCCAAGCAGTAACCCAAAAGATATCTCAAGAATGCAACAAATTCAAAAACCAAATGATCAAAGATTTTGACATACTGAGACAAGAAGTTGCCTCCCTCAAAGATCTGAGAAACACAGTAGAATCCCTCAGTAACAGAATGGAGCAAGCAGAAGAAAGGATTTCTGACATTGAAGACAAAGTTTTTGAACGCTCCCAAACTCTCAAAGATGAAGAGAAATGGAGGACAAAAACAGATCAATCTCTCAGAGACCTCTGAGATAATTCGAAGAAAACCAATATTCGTCTTATAGGAATCCCGGAAAGTGATGAAGTGGCTTCCCAAGACACAGAGTCTCTTCTCCATGAGATTATGAAGGAGAACTTTCCAGATATGCCAACAGATTCCGAAATTCAGATAGCAGACAGTTTCAGAACTCCAGCACGATTCAACCCGAATAAGACATCCCCCAGACACATCATAATCAATTTCACTAAAGTTAATATGAAGGAGAAAATTCTGAAAGCTGCCAGATGAAAGAAAACCATTACCAACAAGGGGAAGAATATTACAATAGCTGCATATCTCTCTTCTGAAACCTTTCAAGCTAGAAGAGGATGGACATCGACTTTCAATCTCCTAAAACAAAATAACTTTAAACCCAGGATCCTATACCCACCTAAACTAAGTTTCATTTATGACGGAGAAATTAAATACTTCAATGACATTCCCATGTTGAAGAAATTTGCCATAACTAAGCCAGCTCTCCAGGATATTCTCAGACCTATACTCTATAAAGACCAGCATAATCCTCCACCACAAAAGTAAACTCACCCAGAAAATTTTGATCAAATTCCAACTTCCACAGTCGCAAAAGGATTAAAAATGTCCACCAGACTCTCGAAAGGCTTATCAATATTCTCAATTAATGTGAATGGTTTAATCTGTCCTCTAAAGAGGCACAGGTTGGCTAACTGGATACAAAAACTCAAGCCAGATATCTGCTGCATAAAAGAATCACATCTTACATTAAAAGACAAATATAGATTCAAAGTGAATGGATGGTCATCTATATTACAGGCAAATGGAAAGCAGAATAAAGCAGGTGTTGCAATCCTATTCACAGATGCAATATGCTTTAAACCAACCAAAATAATTAAGGATACGGATGGACACTTCATATTTGTTACAGGTAATACTCAATATGATGAGATTTCAATTATTAATATTTATGCACCCAACCACAACGCACTACAATTTATAAGAGAAACTCTAACAGACATGAGCAACTCGATTTCCTCCACTTCCATAGTAGTTGGAGATTTTAACACCCCTTGAGCAGTGCTGGATAGATCCTCCAAAAAGAAGCTAAACAAAGAAATCTTAGATTTGAACTTAACCATTCAACACCTGGACTTAACAGACATCTACAGAACATTTCATCTCAACAAAACTGAATACACATTCTTCTCATCAGCCCACGGAACATACTCCAAAATCGACCACATCCTAGGCCACAAATCTAACCTCAGCAAATTTAAAAAAATAGAAATGATTCCTTGCATCTTCTCAGACCATCATGGAATAAAAGTTGAACTCAATAACAACAGAAATCTGCATACCCATATAAGAACACGGAAGCCAAACAACCTTATACTGAATGATAAATAGGTTATAGACGAGATTAAGAAGGAAATCACCAAATTTTTGGAATAAAACAACAATCAATACACGAATTACCAGAACCTCTGCAATACTGCAAAGGCAGTCCTAAGAGGGAAATTTATAGCATTGCAAGCCTTCCTCAAGAAAACGGAAAGAGAGAAAGTTAATAACTTAATGGGACATCTCAAGCAACTGGAGAAGGAAGAACACTCCAACCCCAAACCCAGCAGAAGAAAAGAAATAACCAAA
Organism: Nycticebus coucang; assembly: GCF_027406575.1. Classification (NCBI taxonomy): domain Eukaryota; kingdom Metazoa; phylum Chordata; class Mammalia; order Primates; family Lorisidae; genus Nycticebus; species Nycticebus coucang. The sequence goes on from NC_069804.1 coordinate 75,390,766, forward strand.
ATCAGAGCAGAACTAAATGAAATTGAAAACAAAAGAATTACACAACAGATCAATAAATCAAAAAGTTGGTTTTTTTGAAAATATCAATAAAATAGATAAACCTTTGGCCAACATAACCAGGAAAAAAAAAAAGAGTAAAATCTCTAATTTCATCAATAAGAAATGGTAAAGATGAAATAACAACAGACCCCTCAGAAATCCAAAAAATCCTTAATGAATACTACAAGAAACTCTACTCTCAGAAATATGAAAATCTGAAAGAAATCAACCAATACCTGGAAGTATGCCACCTACCAAGACTTAGCCAGAACGAAGTGGAAATGTTGAACAGGACTACATCAAGTTCTGAAATAGCATCCACTATACAAAATCTCCCTAAAAAGAAAAGCCCAGGACCAGATGGTATTTTTTTTTGAAAATTAAATAGATCTGTTTTATTCTAGACAGAGATTCTCAACCAGTGGGTGGTGACACCTGTTGGGGGGGTCGAATGACGCTTTCACAGGGGTCGCCTAAATACATCTTGCATATCAGATATTCGCATCACGATGCATAACAGTAGCAAAATTACACTTATGAAGTAGCAATGAAAATAATTTCATGGTTGGGGTCACCACAACAGGAGGAACTGTATTAAAGGGTCACAGCATTAGGCAGGTTGAGAACCACTGTTCTAGTACCTATAACTTCACTTTGTTTTCTTTTTTTTTTTCTATTAACTCATAGCTGTGTACATTGATATGATCATGGGGCATCATACACTAGCTTCATAAACCGTTTGACACATTTTTATCACACTGGTTGACAGCCTTCCTGGCATTTTTTTAGTTATTGGGCTAACACATTTACATTCTACATTTACTAAGTTTCACATATATCCTAGTAAGATGCACCACAGGTGTGATCCCGCCTGGCCACTTCCCTCTACCCACGTTCCCCTTCCCTCCCCTCCCTTTCCCCCTTCCCCCTATTCTTAGGTTGCAACTGGGTTATAGTTTTCAGGTGAAAGCACTAAATTAGTTTCATAGTAGGGGTGAGTACATTGGGTACTTTTTTTTCCATTCTTGAGATACTTTACTAAAAAGAATATTTTCAATTTCCACCCATGTAAACATAAAAGAGGTAAAGTCTCCATCTTTCTTTAAGGCTGCATAATAGTCCATGGTGTACATATACCACTATTTATTAATCCATTCGTGGATCGATGGGCACTTAGGCTTTTTACATGACTTAGCAATTATGAATAGGGCTGCAATAAACATTCTGGTGCAAATTTCTTTCTTACTATGTGATTTTTGGTCTTCTGGGTATATGCCCAGTAGAGGAATTACAGGATTGAATGGCAATTCTATTTTTAGATCTCTAAGTGTTCTCCATATCTCTTTCCAAAAGGAATGTAATAATTTGCATTCCCACAAGCAATGCAAAAGTGTTCCCTTTTATCCGCATCCACGCCAACATCTCTGTTCTTGGGATTTTGTGATATAGGCTAGTCTCACTGGAGTTAGATGATATCTCAAAGTAGTTTTGATTTGCATTTCTCTGATGATTAAAGATGGTGAGCATTTTTTCATATGTCTGAAGGCCGTGTACCTGTCTTCTTCAGAGAAGTTTCTCTTCAAATCCCTTGCCCAGCCTGCAATGGGATCCTTTGTTCTTTTCTTGCTAATGTGTTTGAGTTCTCTGTGGATTCTAGTTATTAAACCTTTGTCAGAGATATAACCTGAAAACATCTTCTCCCGTTCTGAGGGCTGTTTGCTTGCTTTACTTACTGTGTTCCTGGCTGTGCAGAAGCTTTTTAGTTTGGTCAAGTCCCATTAGTACCTATATTAATCAAACTGTTCCAAAAGGTAGAAAAAGAAGGAAGACTACCAAACACGTTCTAAGAACCAAACATCAACCTGATCCCCAAACCAAGAAAAGAACCAACTAGAAAAGAGAACTATAGACCAATATCACTAATGAATATAGATGCAAAAATATTCATCAAGATCCTAACAAACAGAATCCAGCAACACATCAAACAAATTATACACCATGACCAAGTTGGCTTTATCCCAGGGTCTCAAGGCTGGATCAATATACGTAAATCTATAAATGTAATTAGGCACATAAACAAATTAAAAAATAAAGACCATATGATTCTCTCAATCGATGCAGATAAAGCCTTTGATAATATCCAGCATCCCTTCATGATCAGAACACATAAGAAAATTGGTATAGACGGGACATTTCTTAATCTGATAGATGCCATCTACAGCTAACCCACAGCCAACATCATACTGAATGGAGTTAAACTGGAATCATTTCCACTCAGATCAGGAACCAGACAAGGCTGCCCATTCTCTCCATTGCTTTCCAACATTGTAATGGAAGTTTTAGCCACCACAATTAGGGAAGAAAAGGCAATTAAGGTTATCCATATATGGTCAGAAGAGATCAAACTTTCGCTCTTCACAGATGATATGATTGTATATCTGGAAAACACTAGGGACTCTACTACAAAACTCTTAGATGTGATCAAGGAATACAGCAGTGTCTCAGGTTACAAAATCAACATTCATAAATCGGTAGCCTTTATATATACCAACAACAGTCAAGTTGAAAAAAAAGTTAAGGACTCTATCCCATTCACAGTAGTGTCAAAGAAGATGAAATATTTGGGAATTTATCTAACAAAGGACATGAAAGATCTCTATAAACAGAACTATGGAACTCTAAGAAAAGAAATAGCTGAAAATGTAAACAAATGGAAAAACATACCATGCTCATGGCTGGGAAGAATCATCATTGTTAAAATGTCCATACTACCCAAAGCAATATATAATTTTTATGCAATTCCTATTCAAGCTCCATTGTCATATTTGTAAGATCTTGAAAAAATAATACTTTGTTTTATATGGAATCAGAAAAAAACTTGAATAGCCAAAACATTACTCAGCAATACAAACAAAGCAGGAGGAATCCCACTACCAGACCTGAGACTGTACTATAAATCCATAGTGATCAAAACAGCATGGTACTGGCACAGAAGCAGAGAAGTAGATATCTGGAACAGAATAGAGAACCAAGAGATGAATCCAGCTTCTTACCGTAATTTGATCTTTTACGAGCCGATTAAAAACATTCAGTGGGGAAAAGATTCCCTATTTAACAAATGGTGCTGGGTGAACTGGCTGGCAACCTGTAGAAGATTGAAACTGGGCCCACACCTTTCACCATTTACTAAGATAGACTCTCACTGGATAAAAGATTTAAACTTAAGACATGAAACTATAAAAATGCTTGAAGAAAGTGCAGAGAAAACTCTTGAAGGAATCGACTTGGGTGAATATTTTCTGAGGAGGACTCCCCAGGCAATTGAAGCAGTATCAAAAATACACTACTGGGCAGTCTATAAATGTTCAGAGTCTTTATGCCAATCAGCCACAAAATTATGTGTTTTAATTTCTTGGGTTAAAGCCACGCCAGAGATAGCAGCAGAAGCTGTCACAGCAATAATTCCTAAAATTATAACAGATGAAAGTCCAATAAATCTTCTCATTCTTCTCAAAACTCCATCAGCCAGAAGTTGATGAACTGTCAGGGCACTGAATTATATAATTAATTTGCTAACTTAGAACAAGCTGTTGTTATGTTGGGGACTGAGTTAGTTCACTTAAAGAAACAAATGAAGTTGAAACGTATTAGAATATAACTACTTTTTGTATAACCGCTGTTAAATATAATGAGAGTAAATTTCCTTGGGAGAATGTTAAAAAGCATTTGTTAAACCATGATAATTTGACTAAGGAATTGTAAATTTACAACATGAGGTATATTCTACCTTTGAAAATAAGTTACAAAAAATAAATGGAGATCAGATTTTACAAGGCATAACTGATGGAATTGAACAAATGAATCCTATTCCAAAAATACAAGGACTTATAGGAAGTTCCATAGGATCATTAGCATTGTTTTTAATTATTGGATTCATTTTATATTTAATTTGTAAAAGAATGAAGAATGTTCAAAGCAAAAATGAACGTTATGCGCAAGTGTTCACTTTAATGATGACAGATATGAATAATATTTGTCAAAAAAAGGGGGAAATGTAGGATAATATTCAGAAATAAACTTATCCTACATCAAGCACACAAAGTAAATTCAGTATGAGTTTAAAATGACTTGCTTTTCCTCCAGAGGCTTAAAGAGACCTGGACCCCCCTGGGTTACTCACAGAGTTAGGCTTTTTTGGAATTGTAAAATTCCTTAGGCCTTTTCTCTGAAGCAGTACACCCCGTGAAGCCTGAGATCCAAGGGCATGCCGCCCTTCCTCAGAGATACGGGCCAGAGGGTTGAAATATGTTAACAATATATTGTCAAAAGTCTATAGGTACTCTGCCCTGAGGGAAGGACATAGTCATTACTTCATACTGAGTAAACTGAGTGAATGCTTGAAGATATTCTTCTATCAACTCTGTTCCTCTATGGCTACTTTCGTCTTTGTGATCTACTCATAAACTAGTCACTGTTTAGAGGAAGAGATTTACTACACAAGTGATCGCATTGATATGATAAATATTTCCTTTCAAGTTAAATTACAGATATGTAAAAAAGAAGATAAAATGATGAAACTAATAGATAATGGATTAGGTGTGTACATGACTGGAAGAGTATAAAACTAAAACTTGAAAAAAAAAATTTTGCTATATGCCAAAAAAAAAAAAAATACACTACTGGGACCTGATCAAATTAAAAAGCTTCTGCACAGCCAAGAACATAGTAAGTAAAGCAAGCAGACAGCCCTCAGAATGGGAGAAAATATTTGCAGGTTATACCTTCGATAAAGGTCTTATAACCAGAATCCATATAGAACTCAAACATATTAGCAAGAAAAGAACACGTGACCCCACGTCAGGGTGGGCAAGGGACTTGAAGAGAAACTTCTCTAAAGAACATGAAAAAAAGCTCATCATCCTTAATCATCAGAGAAATGCAAATCAAAACTACTTTGAGATATCACCTAACCCCAGTAAGAGTAGCCCACATAACAAAATCCCAAAACCAGAGATGTTGGCGTGGATGTGGAGAAAAGGGCACACTTCTACACTGCTGGTGGGAATGCACACTAATACGTTCCCTCTGGAAGGATGTTTGGAGAATACTTAGAGACCTAAAAATAGACCTGCCATTCGATCCTATAATTCCTTTACTAGGTTTATACCCAGAAGACCAAAACTCACAATATAACAAAGACATCTGTACCAGAATGTTTATTGCAGCCCAATTCATAATTGCTAAGTCATGGAAGAAGCCCAAGTGCCCATCGACCCATGAATGGACTAGCAAATACCATGGAATACTATGCAGCCTTAAAGAAAGATGGAGACTTTACCTCTTTCATGTTTACATGGATGGAGCTGGAACATATTCTTCTTAGCAAAGTATCTCAGGAATGGAAGAAAAAGTATCCAATGTACTCAGCTCTACTATGAAGCTAAATTACAGGTTTCACATGAAGGCTATAACCCAACTATAGCACAAGACTATGGGGAAAGGGCCAAGGAAGGGGAAGGGAGCGGGGAGGTTTTGGTGGAGGGAGGGCTATGGGTGGGGCCACATCTACGGTGCATCTTAATGTACACAGCTATGATTTAACAATAAAAATTAATAAATTTAAAAAAGAAAATTGAGGAAAGAATTCCATTTACAATAGTGTCAAGACGAAGAAAACAGTTAAATTTAATCAATGATGCAAAATAATTGTATACTGAAAACTATAAAGTAGTGATAAAAAATTTAAAGGCATCTATGCTCATGGATTAGAGAACTCAATGTTATTAAGATGACAGTAATAAGCAAAGCAATCTACAGTTTCAATGTAAACCCTAGGAATAATCCAATGTTATTTTTTACAGAAACGGAACGATCCATACTAAAATTCACACGGAATCTTAAGAGACCCTGAACAGACAAACAGTCTTGAAAAAAAAATAACAAGTTAGAGGGCTCACATTTGCTGATATAAAAACTTAACAACAAAGGCATTGTACTGAAAGCAGTGTGGGGCTAGCATAAAGACAGACATTTAGACCAATGGAATAAAATAGATATCCCACAAATAAACCCTAGCATATATAGTGAATTGATTTTCAACCATGGCTCCAAGACTATCCATCGGCCAAAGGTTTTTTGACCTATGGCATATCAACATGAAAAAAAAAATTAAGTGACACTCTTTCCCTATATCAAATAAAATAACTCATAATAGATAAAAGCCATAAACATTAGAGCTAAAACTATACTAAAGTAAGCAATCTTCAGAATGGGAAAAGATGTATGTATACTATGAATCTAACAAAAGCTTGATAACTAAAATCTACAGAGAACTCAAATTAATCAACGAAAACAGACCCAACAGTCCCATATGTCATATATCACTGGGCAAGAGACATGAATAGAAGAACTGTGTCTAAAGAAGACAGACGGAGCAGTGCCTGTGTCTGAGTGGGTAGGGCACCAGCCCCACATACCGAGGGTGGCAGGTTCGAACCCAGCCCCGGCCAAACTGTGACAAAAAATAGCAAATAGCCGGGCGTTGTGGCAGGCACCTGTAGTCCCAACTACTCAGGAGGCTGAGGCAAGAGAATCGCCTAAGCCCAGTAGTTGGAGGTTGCTGTGAGCTGTGACGCCACAGTACTCTATCGCAATAAAGTGTCTCAAAAAAAAAAAATACGAATGGCTAACAAACATATGAAAAAATGTTCATCATCCCTAATCATCAGAGAAATGCAAATCAAAACCACCCTGAGATATCACCTAACCCCAGTGAGAATGGCCCACATCACAAAGTCTCAACGCTGCAGATGCTGACGTGGGTGTGAAGAGAAGGGAACACTTTTACACTGCTGGTGGAACTGCAAACTAATACAACCCTTTCGGAAAGAAGTATGGAGAATCCTCAAAGAACTCAAATTAGACATCTCATTTGATCCTGCAATCCCATTACTAGGCATCTACCCAAAAAAAAAATAATCCTTGTATCATAAGAACATTTGCACTAGACTTCACCACAGCTCAATTTACTGTCACCAAAATGTGGAAACAGCCTTTATGCCCACCAACCCAGGAATGGATTAACAGGCTGTGGTATATGTATACCATTGAATACTATTCAGCCATTAAAAAAGATGGAGACTTTACATCTTTTGTATTAACCTGAATGGAGGTGGAATATATTCTTCTTAGTAAAGAAGCAAGAATCCAATGTACTCCATTCTAATATAAAAGCATTAGATGAGCCAATACAAGTGGGGGGTTAGGGGAGTGAGCAACTAGAGAGAGGTGGATGGGTCATGGTATATGGCACACCTCTTGGGAATGGGACTTTATCTAACAAATGTAATCAGTGTAACCTAATTCTTTGTACTATCAATGAATCCCAAACAACAAAAAAGATAAAATAAATTTTTAAAAAGAGCTAAAACTATGATAGTCTCAGAAGAAAAGATGGAAAAATTTTCATGACAATGGAGTTGACAGTAATTTCTTGGATGTAACACCCAAACCGGGAAAACAAAGGAATAAATAAGAAAACTGGACTTCATCAAAATTGAAAACTTTTGTGTACATGTCCAAGGGGACTACCAACACACTAAAAAGGCACCCACAGGAGAAAATATTTCCCAATCACATATCTGAGAAGGGATTCATATCCAGAAAATATAGGGAACCCCTAAAACTCAACAAGAATAAACAACCCAAACCAAAAATAGGCAATTTGAATAGACATTTCTCCAAAGATATACAAATAAGAAATAAGAACATTTGAAAGTTGTTCAACATCATTAACCATTAGAGTAATGCAAATCAAATCCACAATGAGACACTACTTCACACATATTAGGATATCTATACAAAAAAGGAAGAAAGAAAGAAAAATAACAACTATTACAAAGATTTGAGAAATCAAAACCTTCATTACTGACTGAGGTCTGTCTCCTATCCCATCCTTACCCCCAGGTGAGAATGTAAATGGTACAGTCACTATACAAAATAGTTTGGGTACTTTCTCAAAAAATCAAACATACAATTATTGTAAAATCCAGCAATTCTTCTGCTAGATGTATACCCAAACAATTACAAAGCAAGACTGAAATACTTATATACCAATGATTACAGCAGCATTACTCAACCTCTCTAGAAGACAGAAACAACTAGAAGTTCAATAACAAATTTTTGGATAAACAAAATATAATGTACACATATAATGTAATATTATGCCTTACAAATAAATAGTAAATATAAATTAACTTTTTTACAATAAGTAAAAAGGATGAAATTCTGTTACATGTATAATATTGATAAACACTTAAAACATAATGCTAAATGATAAAAGCCAGATACAAAAGTACAAATATTGTATGATTCCACTCATCTGAACTCCCTAGGATAGACAAATTCACAGAAACAGAAAGTAGAATAAGGCTGGGCAAGGTGGCTCACACCTGTAATCCTAGCACTCTGGGAGGCCAAGGTGGGTGGATTGCCTGAACTCAGGATTTTGAGACCAGCTTGAGCAAGTGCAATACCCTGTATCTTAAAATAGCTGGGCATTGTGGTCAATGCCTCGAGTCCAAGCTACTCAAGGAGGCTGAGACAAGAGGATTACTTCAGCCCAAGAGTTGAAGGTTGCTGTGAACCATAATGCCATGGCACTCCACCAAGGGTGACAAAGTGAGACTCTATCTCAAAAAAAAAAAAAAATGAAAGAAAGTAGAATAGAGGTTAGCATGAATTGAGAGGATAGAAGAGTAAAGAATTATTTAATAGACACAGGCAGATTGTTTGTTTGTTTGTTTGTTTTTCATTTTTTTATTTATTTTTGAGACCGAGTCTCACTTTGTCACCCTCAGTAGAGTGCTTGACATCATAGCTCACAGCAACCTCAAACTCTTGGGCTCAAGTGATCCTCTTGCCTTAGCCTCCCTGGGACTACAGGTTCCCAAAACAATGTCTGGCTATTTTTTAGAGACGGGGTCCTGCTCTTGCTCAGGCTGGCCTTGAACTCCTTGAGCTCAGGCAATCTACTCTCCTTGGCCTCACAATGTTCTAGTATTACAGGAGTGAGACACTGTGCCTGACTATTCTTTTTTTTTTGAGATAATCTCAGTGTAGCTGGGACTATAGGTGTACCACCATGTACCCAGCTAATTTTTCCATTTTTAATAGAGACATAGGTGTACCACCATGTACCCAGCTAATTTTTCCGTTTTTAATAGAGACAAGGTCTTGCTTTTGCTCAGGCTGATCTCAAACTCCTGAACTCAGGCAATCCAACTGACTTAGCCTCTCAGAGTGCTAGGATTACAGTTGTGAGATACCACGCCAAAGAGTTTCTGTTTGGGATGACAAAAATATTCTGGAGATAGTGGTGATGATTGCACAGCATCATTAATGTATTTAATGCCACTGATTTGTAGATTTGATAGTTATTACTATAGAAAATATTGTTATGCATTTTTGCCACAATCTAAAAGGTAATAGGGTAAGAAAATAATTCAAAGACGTATTGCTATGCCCAAATAAATTTAACTGCAATAGGAACTGGACACAGAACTCTGCCTCCTATCCCATCACCTCCCTCTGAAATACTGGTGGAAAAATTGTCTTCCATGAAATTAGTCCCTGGTGCCAAAAAAGTTAGGGACCACAGCCTTAAATGGATATTTTATATAACAAGGATGAGTGAAAAGTGAGGAGTCTGACACCCAACTTTTAAAGCTTATGGACAGAAACAGTCTCCAAAAATAATATACACAGAAAAAAAAATAAAAATAGGAGCAGAAGTTAATGAAAAAGAAAAGGGATATGAAGAACCAAACAAAACCAAACCTGGCTCTATGGAAACACTCAAAGTATAGATTAACATCTAGCAATATTGACCAAGAAAAAACAAATAAACAAAATTAGGAATGAAAAGTCTCATTGCAGATACATGAAGAGATTTTTAAAATCATAAGAGAAGTATATAAATAATTAACCAAATATTATTGAAAAGTAAGTAAAATGGGCAATCACTTAGAACTTGTGAAGACCACTATATACACCAGGATAAATAACTAGTAATATAAAGTAACCAGGGATAAATTAGACAAAAGCATCAATATGTTAGGTTAAAATTTTTGCAACAATTTTGAAAATTAAAAAAGTTAATAAATGTTGAAATAAATCACTTCCTTTTTTTTTCAGTTTTTTTTTTGCCAGGGCCAGGTTTGAACCCGCCACCTCCGGCATATGGGGCCAGCGCCCTACTCCTTGAATCACAGGCTTCAGGCTTCCCCTGAAATAAATCACTTTTGTGATGGCAAAAATTGAAAATCATGGGGAGGTGCCCATGGCTCAAAGGAGTAGGGCACCGGCCCCATATGTGGGAGGTGGTGGGTTCAAACCTGGCCCCGGCCCCAACCAAAAAAAAAAAGGCAAAAAAAAAAAATTCAAAATCATAATTACCTAAATTCGCTAAAAAAGAAACATAAAACCTGAATAGACAACCACTAAAATGAAAAATGTTCAGTATAAACTATACTACTCCCATACCTATCCTCCCTTCCTCCCCAGGTATTTTTACCAACTTCCTTATAAACAAATGCATAAAGTTCAGGTAGTTTTACAGTGAATCAAATAATTCAAATGCTTTATACGCCGTCAGAGAATAAAACGAAGGAAGACCTTTTACTTCACAATAGATAACAGTAGGCATTCCTTTCTCTATACCTACCTATAACTCCTACTAAGTACAATTAAACACCATGTACATTACATATAAAACCAACACAAGACTCTGAAAACCTCAAAAGTTATTATTAGCTTTAGGCTGGGTATGGCAGCTCATGCCTGTAATCCTAACACTCTGAGAGGATGAAGCAGGTGGATTGCTTGAACTCAGTAGTTGGAGACCAGCCTGAGCAAGAACAAAAACCCGTCTCTACTAAAAATAGAAAAAACTGGCTGGGCATTGTAGCAAGTATCTGTAGTCCCACCTACCCAGGAGGCTGAGGCAAAAGGATCGCTTGAGCCCAAGAGTTTGAGATTGCTGTGAGCTATGACACCATGGCAGTCTAGCCAGGGCAACAGAGTCTCTGTCTTAAAAAAAAAAAAAAAATAGTATTACTGGATCAGTGTCTATAGCTCAGCATCTAGGGTGCCAGCCACATACACCAGAGCTGGCAGGTTGAAACCCTGCCTGGGCATGCCAAACAACAACTGCAACCAAAACATAGGGCAGTCGCCTGTAGTCTCAGCTGCTTGGGACACTGAGGCAAGAGAATCGCTTAAGCCCAAGAGTTGGAGGTTGCTGTAAGCTGTGATGCCAGAGCACTCTACCAAGGGTGACACAGTGAGACTCTGTCTCAAAAAAATATAGTATTAACTTTCAAATACTGAGAGAAGAAAGCAACTTAATACAGGTTGAATAACCCTAATTTGAAATTTTAAAATCTGAAATGCTCCAAAATTCTAAACTTCTTGAGCACAAACATGGATAAATACTTAATGCAAATTTAATTTCATGCACAAAATTATTTAAATATCATACAAAATTACCTTCAGTATATATGTCATAAGGTAGATACCAAACATAAATCAATTTCATGTTTAAACTTCTGTCTCATCCTCCAGATACCTCATTATGTATTAGGTAGAAACAAACATACTATAACTCATAAAAATCAAAAATCTCAATAAAATACTTCTGTTACCAAGCATTTTAGATAAGGAATACTCAATTTCTAGTACTAAATTGGAAAATAAACCTGAAGAAAAGCACAGTTTTGAAGAAGACTGGAAAATACAGTCATGTGTCCCTCAATGAGGGAGACACTTTCTGAGAAATTCATCTGTGAAAGGCATTACTAGGCAATTTCCTCATTGTGCAAACATCACAGAGTGTATTTTCCCAAAACTAGATAGTATGCTCTACTACACACACACACCTAGTTGAAACGGTGTGGCCTATTATTCCTAGCCTACAAACCACTACAGCATTTTACCGTACTGAATAGTGTAGATAATGTGTGTAACACAATGGCTAGTACTTATGTATCTAAATCTAGAAAAAAATATATCCTGAAAATACAATATGAAAAGTAAATGGTATACCTGTATAGGAGAGTTGCATTATAATCATATGGAACAACCACCATCTATCTGTTATTGACAGAAAGGTAAGCATGTGGCACAGGACTGCATTCAAAAAATAAGATACATATAATCTTATTTTGTGAGAGTCCCTTGCATAGTTTTATCTTTTGCACCAGTGTGGAGGTTAGGTTCTGTCCTTTAATTTCTGAGTTTTTACTTTGCTGCTGATTCATTGTGATGGTCAGTGTGTAGAACAGGTTGAAGTATTTCCTGTAGAGCTGGAAGATATTGGCCTGGGGAAAGACTTCATGAAGAAGACTGCCATGGCAATTACAACAACAACAAAAATAAACAAATGGGACTTCATTAAACTGAAAAGCTTCTGTACAGCCAAGGAGACAACAACCAAAGCAAAGAGACAACCTACACAATGGGAAAGGATATTTGCATATTTTGAATCAGACAAAAGCTTGATAACTAGGATCTATAGAGAACTCAAATTAATCCACATGAAAAAAGCCAATAATCCCATATATCAATGGGAAAGAGACATGAATAGACCCTTCTCTAAAGAAGACAGACGAATGGCTAACAAACATATGAAAAAATGTTCAACATCCCTATATATTAGAGAAATGCAAATCAAAACCACTCCGAGATACCATCTAACCCCACTGAGAATGGCCCACATCACAAAATCTCAAAACTGCAGATGCTGGCGTGGATGTGGAGAGAAGGGAACACTTTTACACTGCTGGTGGGACTGCAAGCTTCCTTTCTGGAAGGAAGTATGGAGAAACCTCAAAGCACTCAAGCTAGACCTCCCATTTGATCCTGCAATCCCACTACTGGGTATCTACCCAGAAGGAAAAAAATCCTTTTATCATAAGGACACTTGTACTAGACTGTTTATTGCAGCTCAATTTACAATCGCCAAAATGTGGAAACAGCCTAAATGCCCACCAATCCAGGAATGGATTAACAAGCTGTGGTATATGTATACCATGGAATACTATTCAGCTATTAAAAAAAAAAATGGAGACTTTACATCCTTCGTATTAACCTGGATGGAAGTGGAAGACATTACTCTTAGTAAAGCATCACGAGAATGGAGAAGCATGAATCCTATGTACTCAATTTTGATATGAGGACAATTAATGATAATTAAGGTCATGGGGGAGGGAAGGAAAAGCAGAGAGAGGAAAGGAGGGGGGGTGGGGCATTGGTGTGTGCCACACCTTCTGGGGACTAGACATGATTGCCAGAGGGACTTTACCTAACAAACGCAATCAGTGTAACCTGGCTTATTGTAGCCTCAATGAATCCCCAACAATAAAAAAAAAAAAAAGATACAAAAAGCTAGGTGTGGGGCAGCACCTGTGGCTCAAAGGAGTAGGGCGCTGGCCCCATATGCTGGAGGTGGTGAGTTCAAACCCAGCTTCGGCTGAAAAAAAACTGCAAAAAGCTAAGTGTTGTGGCTCACACCTGTAATCCCAGCACTCTGGGAGGTTGAGGCAAGTGGAATGCCTGAGCTCAAGAGTTATCAATATCAGCATGAACAAAATTAAGACTCCATCTCCATTAAGAAAAACTACCAGGTGTGGAGGTGCACTCCTGTAGTCCCAGCTACTCTGGAGGTTGAGGCAGGAAGATCACTTGAGCCTAAAAGTTTAAGGTTGCTGTGAGCTATGATGACACCACGGCACTTAAAAATAAATTAAGAAATAATAAAAAATTAAAAAAACAAAAAGAGACAAGTATTGAATAAGAGGCCCTGACAGAAACTATTAGGGAACTCCATCAGCTGGAGAACACGGGAACCCAAGGACAGACATTAACCACATTTCTCTGGGTTACATTTTGTCCTCATAAATCCAAGTCTAGGTGCTGGTGAAGTCAGCAATCTACAGTCACCAAAGAACACCAAAAAAGGACCTATGCCTAATCTCTCAAACTCAAAAACCAAAAAAGGTGTCGTCTAGCAGGACAGAAAACTTAGTTGTTTTTTTTTTAATTTTTTTTTCATCTCGACTTTGGACAGTTTCATTACAATGTGTCTTGTAGAGGGTCTGTTTGAGATGAGATAACCTGGGGTTCAATATCCATCTGAAAAGAATGTGTTGAGTTCTTTAGTAATACCTGGGAAGTTTTCCTTTTTGATGGTCTCCAGTAGGACTTCCATTCTTTTGTCTCAATCTTCTTCCCCTTCAGGAATCTCTATTATTTGTATATTTGAATGCTTCAAGCAGTCTCTATTCTGCTTTCTCTCTTTTCTTTTCTGCCTCTTTATCTACCTTGGCTAACTTTAAAACTTTATCCTCTAGCTCTGAGGTTCTTTTCTCTCTATGGTCTAACCTATTTTTGATACTTTCTACCGCACCCTTACATTCCCTGACTGTCTCCTTCATTGTCTTAAGCTCTGCCTTTCTATATTCTACATATCTCTCTTCTGACTTTTTGTTCTGTCTTTACATTTTCTTATCCATTCATTTTATTGTCTTTAACATCCATATTTTACATTCCCTATCTATAAAGTCCATTAATTCTTTACAGGTGAAGTCTTCTATAGTAGCTGACCCATGGTCCCTTGGGGAAGTTCCCCTGTTTTGGTTTTTCATATTGCCTGAACTTTTCCATTAGCTCCTCCTCATGTCTTCTTTCTTCTTTTTTACCTCCTTTTCTCCATTTTTACTTCTCACTGCCTCCTTTGTTTTAAACATAAGTCCTTGTTCTTGGCCGGGCATGATGGCTCACACCTGTAATCTTAGCACTCTGGGAGCCCAAGGTGGTTGGATTGAGAGCTCAGGAGTTCAAGACAAGCCTGAGCAAGAGCATGACCCTGTCTCTACTAAAAATAGGCAGGTGTGGGCTTGGTGCCTGTAGCTCAATGAGTAGGGCAACAGGCACATACACCAAAGCTGGGGGGTTTGAGCCCAGCCCGGGCCTGCTAAACAACAACAACTGCAACAAAAATTTAGCCAGGCACTGTGGTGGGTGCCTGTAGTCCCAGCTACTGGGGAAGCTGAGGCAAGACAATCACATAAGCCCAAGAGTTTGTGAGCTGTGACCCATGGCACTCTACCAAGGGTAACATAGTGAGACTGTCTCAAAAAATAAAAGATAACAATAAATAAAAAATAAAAATAGGCAGATGTGGTGGCTGGCGCCTGTAGTCTGAGCTGCTTGGGAGGCTGAGGCAAGAGAATTGCTTGAGCCCAAGAGTCTGAGATTGCTGTGAGCTATGATGCCACAGCACTCTATCAGGGCAACGGGGTCAGATTCTGTCTCAAAAAATAAAAATAAAAAAAGGCCTTTCTCTTGATGACAGTATGTTGCAATGTGTCACCAGCACAAGTGGCAATGTGATTTTTTAGGAGAAAGCACAGCTAGCAAACTCTATGGTCACTATTGCAAACTTGGTTGCCTTCAGTGATCACCTGATTGTTTCCTCAGCATTCAGACCCTGCTAGGTTGGGATCTTAAAGCTCCCTGGAATCCTTCAGGGGCAGGTCTCACCATGCCCCCTGACTCCAGTTCCTGTGGGGTGCAGGAGTCCCTCAGCCTGTCCCAAGAGTGGAGTTCTAATCCCAGCAGGAGGAATTAAGACAGCTGTGCTTTAGGCCCCTGCTACACCTTCTCATGACCTTCCCACCATGGCAGGCCCCTAGCTGCTAAGACCTTGTCAGTATGGCTGCCTCACCAGCCACCAAACCTATGGCAAGTCCACTCCAACAGGCATTCAAATTTGTTTTCTGTCCACTGTTCAAGTCTTCCCACTCTTCCAAGCTTTCCACTCAATGCACATCTTCCCCCAACAACTGAAAACTCTGGAAAGGCTTCTTCCTGGCCCAGGCCTCTGTGGGCAGCCAGACAATCATAGCTGGTCACAATCACTTGCCTAAGTAATCACATTTCCACCATTCCAGATCATACACTGTATCCAGCTCACCACCTACTTGCTGTGCTCCCTGAGCAATGACTCTGGTTAAGGTCCTCATGCCTGGTATGGTGGGGTTCTCTTTTTTCCCCAGTCATTCTAAGAGAGCACAGCTGAAAGATTCTTCTGGTTCCCCATGTTGTTCCGCATCTCTCATGGAAGGCTTTCAAGTCTAACTCAAGATTCTTTATAAAAGATTCCAACAAAGCCAATTTTAAAAAAGAAGAAAAGCCTAGATGGCTAATAATTATTCTTGCTGTACTTTATGCCAATAATCAGACCCAGTATATGGAAAGTACAGTTTATTTTAACAATTAAATTAGTTCTGCTATAATTTGTCTTTAGTAAAGTGAAAAATTAGAGAAAAATGGTTCAAAAGTAAAAAAATAACTTCAGCCCACCTGTATTAGATTCCAGCCTTGTCTGCAAAGCCAGCTCATAAAATGAGATATTATTATTTAACTAAACTAACCTGTTAAGCAATACTAAGAGACTGGGCAAAGAATGTAGAATTATATACAGTAGTTATATTTGCTCTGAAGCCTTAAGGCTCATCAAAGATCGCCTGTTGGCTACCCTGGAAAAATGTATGCAGTATTAAATGCTATCTTCTGTGTCTATATAGATAACTCAGAAAAAACTGGACCCTGAATATTCACTTAAATTGCCCAGAACTTTGGATCAGTTCTGTAGGGACTCTTAAAACTAGGTATTATCTTAAAAATCTGTGCTGAAACTGTAAAATATTCTCATTGTGTGAACCTTAGCCTTGAAATACAGAACTTGTAGATATTTGTAGGTGACTGCTAAATGGTTGCATTCTCTTATCCTGGATCCAACTTTGACTTCGTCCCTGTCAGTGTAGGAAAGCCAGAAAGACACAAACATATGCAAATTGGCTGAGGTCATACAAAGGTAGATTATAATCCTGGGAATTTCTAGGAAAGACTGTGAAACATACAGACTGGCCAAAAGAAAGGCTCTCTACTTGGGTAATTAACTGTGTTCTGTTTAGTCTTTTGTGTCCGTACACTCTTTCTCTCCGGAGAATCAAGTCTAGGTAAAGGACCAGAATCTGGTTCCCCTCAAACCAAGGTAGAAAAGACCCTACACCATCATCCTAACTACACCCACAGCAGTGAAGGTGAAAGGGATCCTCACGTGGATCCATCACAGCAGGGTGAAGAGAGCTTCATTGCCTCCATGGGAAGCAAAGGTAACTTTTTAAGTTACCAGTCATTAGGGTAAGCAGAGGTAACTTTTTTTTTTTTTTTTTTTGCAGTTTTTGGCTGGGGCCAGGTTTGAACCCACCACCTCCAGTATATGGGGCTAGCGCCTACTCCTTTGAGCCACAGGCACCACCCAGAGGTAACTTTTAAGACTGTCAACATGCCCTGCTCTGGCCACATGCTGAGAGCTGGCTGGTCAATACACAGATGAAGTCTGAGAAATGCCTGATAGGATTTGTCTTAATTGGTCTGTGGACTTTGGGAAAGGGGGAGGAAGAATGAGATCTGTGCCCCACATCACTAAGATAGGACTCTTTTATAGCTTTTATGAATGCAAATGCACTCACAAGGGAACTTGCATTCATAATCTAATACAATATTCAATATGTAACACAGAGAAAGGTGAAAAATCATATGTATATTACAACTCCATGGAGTCCCCCACCATGGTACAGTTATGGCCTGGGTAGAGAACCCAAGAGGAGTCACAGTCCCTGAAATCTGAATGCTGGTCCAGACCAGAGAAATAGGAAAGCCCATTCAGGTGACTCTGAAATACCTTATAAACACAAAATGTGACATTACAGAACAATCTCCTTACATATCATAATTCAAAGTTTTTTTCAATGCTCAGGATCCTTTTTCCCACATTTGGAACTTATGAAATTGAAATGGCAATCATGAATCTCTCCATAGTAATAGAACAGGAGTTCAGCATCACCATACAGGCATTGAGAATACTTCAGACAGAAGTTAATGATCTAGCATCTGTTTTAATTCAAAGTCACCATATCCTGAATGCTTTCACAGCTTAACAAGGAAGAACTTGGGCTGTTATTGAGGAAAATTGTTGTTTTTACGTATATCAATCAAGGCAAGTAGCGACTCATCTACATCTCTTAAAAGAAACGATAAATACTCTTCATCAAATTAACTAAGTGAAACCATCCTATTGGACTAAGCTATTTCCAGGAATGGGAGACTGATTTAATGGGATGTAGTGAAATGTGCTGAGATCTATTCTTTTCTGCTTATTCATTCCATCCTAGCTTATGTTCTTGTATCTCTTTCAAACATCTTATTACTAAGCTGCTCTCTCACCACACAGTTACTAACTTAGCTCTTAATGAGTGAAACTTCTAGGGAAGTTCCAGATGAGGGGAATGAAAAAGCTAAGGAAATTTTGTCTCAAAATATGACTCCTTGGTATAAAGAACTGAATTAAATTTAAATTAATTGAATTTGAATTAAAGGCCATTCATGATCAGGAAGCATTGAAAGAAGCCTTTCCTCTATCTGCATAAAACCTGAGTAACCTAATAGAGAATCAAAAAGGGGACACTGATTTCCTTATTACATGGTAATAGACCTGGACCCAGGGAAATTTGAAGCATGATACATGTCTCAAGTTAATTTACAAATCAATCTGTTTCTACCATCTACACACACATCCCCCAGCAACCACTTGCTGCACCTGTACTTTCCACATTTTCCCCTTCCCTTCCAAAAAGCATCTGGGTAATCATCCTTGTTCCGCCCCCCCCCCCAATGCACATGGTATTTGGAAATAAACCTTTCTCTTATTAATCTGTCATAATTTTGAGTTGATCTTTCAGCAAAGCAACCAAGGGAAAAGGACAGGTTTTGCCATGATTCCTACACTATCTATCTATCTATCTATCTGGCTTGTCTTTATTTTTTGGAGACAGTCTCATTCCATTAGAGTGAGGCTAGAGTTGCCCAGGCTACAGTGCCATTAGAGTGCCCTGTTCTCAGCCTCCTTACAACAACCTCAAACTCCTGAGTTCAGGTGGGTTCTCCTGCCTCAGCTTCATGAGTAACTGGGACTATAGTTTTGTGTAACAACACCTGACTCATTTTTCTGTTTTTAGTAGAGATGGAGTTTCACTCTTGCTCAGGCTGGTCTTAGACTCCTGCACTCAAGGGATTCTCCAACCTCAGCCTCCCAGAGTGCTAGGATTACAGGCTCGAGATCCTGTGCCTCGCCACAACTCCTTATATGTATACATATAATACTCAAAACTGAAAATTGAAAACAATACAACCAGAAAATGAGGAACAAACATGAAGAGATAATTCACTGAAGAATATATATGGATGGGAAATAAGCACAAGAAAAGACACTCACTAACAATTTTGGAAATGTAATTAAAGAATGCAGAGATATCACTATATACTTATCAGAAAAAAATAAAATAAAAAAGTGGTAAAAACAAAAGCTAGTGAGGATGAAGAAAAAAATAATTTATCATACACTGTTGTAACAAATTTTTTTTTTTTTTGAGACAGAGTCTCACTTTATTGCCCTCGGTAGAGTGCCGTGGCATTACACAGCTCACAGCAACCTCCAACTCCTGGGCTTAGATGATTCTCTTGCCTCAGCCTCCTGAGTAGCTGGGATTACAGGTGCCAGGCTATTTTTTTGTTGCAGTTTGGCCAGGGCTGGATTTGAATCCATTACCCTTTGTATATGGGGCCGGCACCCTACCCACTTGAGCCACAGGTGCCACCCTATTATTATTATTATTATTATTATCATTATTTTTGAGACAGAGTCTTGCTATGTCACCCTCGGAAGAGTGTGTGGCATCACAGCTCACAGCAACCTCAAACTCCTGGGCTTAAGCAATTCTCTTGCCTCAGCCTCCCAAATAGCTGGGACTACAGACGCCCGCCACGACGCCTGGCTATTTTTTGTTATTGTTATTGTCGCTGTTTAGTAGGCCCAGGCCAGGCTTGAACCCACTAGCCTCGGTGTATGTGGCTGGCACCCTACTCACTGAGCTATGGGTGCTGAGCCTGTTGTAACAAATTTAAAACTGTAAATCCACTCTAGAAAATAGTTTGACAGTTTCAGCGATAGGAAAAAAGCAAAAAAAAATTGTTTTTCTATTCCTCTCACACCCTAAAAATAACACTGAAGATTCTTATGACCAAATGTGTGTGAGTTTTTCCCTAGATACCAAATAAGCAGATAACATTTGAGTGTTCTCTAATTCAATTCTGAGACCATCTACCAGAAGATAGTCTCAAATGCACAGGTTGTTCAAATATCAGTTGCAAGTCAGAACATCTGGAACTTCCAACCAACCAGCATCAAGCTGGGGATTCCATGACCTCCTCTTTGGGGGTCAACTAATTTTCTGGAGTGCCTTACAAAAATAACAGAAATCAGCTTATCGTAAAGAATATTACAAAGGATACAGATAAGAGATGCATAGGGTAAGGTATAGGAAAAAAGGCTCAGAGCCTCCATACCCTCCCTGCGAATACCAGCCTCCGGGAACAGCACTGACTCTTTTTGGTTTTTTATGAAGGCTTCATTATGTAGACATGATTAATTAAACCATTGGCAATTGTTAATCAACTTCACCTTGGGGAAAGGGAGCTCTCCTCCCCAGAGGAGGGGATAGTATAGGGCTGAAAGTCCCAACCATCTAATCTTGACTCAGTTTCTGGTAACTATCCCCTGTTCTGAAGCTACCAGACATCAGTCAACTCATTGGCATACAAAAAGACATCACATGGAAGAAATTCAAAGTATTTTAGGTGTCTTCCAGGAAATACATATAATATTACAGTTCCAGCACCTCTTCAAATGATATCCCTTATTATCGAAAAATACCTAGGCCAGTAGTGGTGGCTCATGCCTGTAATCCTAGAACTCTGGGAGGCTAAGATTGTTTGAGGTCATGAGTTCAAGACCAGCCTGAGCAATAGTGAGACATGCCTTTATAAAAAATAGAAAAATTAGCTGACCATTGTGGTACATGCCTGTAGTCCCAGCCACTCAGGAGGCTGAGGCAAGAGGATTGCTTCAGCTCAGTTGTCTGAGGTTGCCTGTGAGCTATGATGATGCCACTACACTCTAGCCCAAGACAACAGAGTGAGACTCTGTCTCATAAAAAAAAAAAAAAATACGGGCACACTACTAGAATCCCATTCAACCATTATTGATTATTACAGTGCATCATATTGTATGAATGCCTTCTAGGGTGAGGCTGCTCAATATTGCAGGTTTCCATTCTACCTACAGTACAAGTGGTCTCAAACACAGCTTTACCCATTCAGGCAAATGGTAAAATTGAGCTAAGAAACAATGTCATCTCTTGCCCTGAGCTTCTTTATAGGTGTTAATTTAACATTGGATTTCCCTTAATTTATCACCCGTTCATTTACTCCTCTACCCTCAGCTACTATGCTTCCTTTTCTTTAGAAGTGACATTAGCATCACCCAGTGCTGGTCTAGATGGCAGTCAACAATACCCCTCCACAATCCACTCCCATTCAGATAAGGCAAGGTTACACGGGTGCCAAACTAGGGCCATTTTTATCACCTGGCAATATAGGTGCATTCACTGATAATCACAGTTTAGCACACACCACCTCCATCAGGCCCTTAACAATTCTGGCATAAGGCTAAAAAATATAGTTATAACTTCTTGCTTAGGAATCATCCCTTCTTCCAGCACATGTAGTTGAAGCCTTGGTCCTAGGACCACTACAGATAAAGGGAAAGAAAAAAGAAGTTGAGTTGATATGAGAAAGAAATAAAGAAAAAAGAAAATATAATCATTATACCAGCATACTCCTCCCTTAGTAAGAATTGCATAGTCTCATACCAGCAAGCTCCCCTAACCCTTCTTCCCCAAATCAACCACAGAAATGGAGAAAAACCTAGTAGGGATGCGTCTTTCTCTGCTCAGTACTCACACACTCATTAAGGAATGAAAGCCAGCCCTTCATGCTTTTATCTACCCTTATTTTACAATCAGTGCTCCAATTCCAGGTTCTACATCTCTATCTAACTACTTCTCTAAGGAGGCTATCTCTCTGCCCACTGATGGACATTACATGCTGTACAGTATGCTCTTTGGCTTGAAGGAACGGTAAACTGTCCAAATCTGTGCTCTATCTCCTATTCAGGCTTTCTTATGGAACTCTGAGCATTTTCATATTCAAGCAGGTAAACAAAACCCAGGCCAGAATCACATCTATTCATGTCAACACCCATTTGTACTCCCTCAGGGCTACCAGGAGCAGTCTCACTTGCCAGCTGTACTCAGGGCCTTCCCACCAGGGTATCTGCCCCACAGCCATAAGTAGTCTCTGTTTCTCTGCTGAAAAATACAACAATTCTGAGAGTGCAAAAGGAATATGTCTAGATTAGCCCATCTCAGTACTGCTATAGTACCCCACTTCATGAACCCAGGTGGCTACCTCAAGGGAATATGGAGATACATCTGCTTTTCGATTCCAAAACTGGAAGTGAGTTCTTCTTATGCATCCACATGACCAATCTCAACACATCCTTCAAATTTCCACATGGTTGTGCCCCAGATAAGCATCCCTTTAAAAGACTAGGTCTTTAGACCAGCCTGAGCAAGACCAAGATCCTGTATCTACCAAAAATAGAAAAATTGGCTCGGCACCGGGAGCACAGTGGTTATGGCACTGGCCACATGTACTGAGGCTGGCAGGTTCGAACCCAGCCTGGGCCAGCTAAACAACAATGACAACTGCAAGAAAAAAACAGCGGAGCATTGTGGCAGGCGCCTATAATCCCAGCTACTTGGGAGGCTGAGGCAAGAGAATAGCTTAAGCCCAAGAGTTAGAAGTTGCTGTGAGCTGTGATGCCCTGGTACTCTACCGAGGGTGACATAGTAAGACTCTGGTCTCAAATAAATAAATAAATAAATAATAGAAAAATTATCTGGGCTTTGTGGTGGATGCCTGTAGTCCCAGCTACTCGGGAGGCTGAGGCTGGAGGGTTGCTTGAGCCCAAGAGTTTGAGGTTGCTATGAGTTATGATGACACCATGGCACTATACCCAGGGTGACAGAGTGACACTCAGTCTCTAAATAAATAAATAAGATCAGCTTTCTTTTTTTGAGACAGTTTCACTATGTCACCCTCAGTAGCGTGCCATAGCGTCACACCTCTCAGCAACCTCAATCTCCTGGGCTTACGTGATTTTCTAGCCTCAGCCTCCCAGTAGCAAGGACTACAGGCGCCCACCACAACACTAGGCTATTTTTTGTTGCAGTTGTCATTGTTGTTTAGCTGTCCCAGTGTGTGTTCGAACCCGCCAGCCTCGGTGTATGTGGCCGGCGCCACAACCACTGTGCTATGGGCGCCAAGCCAAGACCAGGTTTTTATTGGCTTTCAGTGTGACCGTGTGGCCAGGCCATTGACCACTGCCCATGAGTAACCATTTCTATTTTATCATGGACCTCTCTGGGCAGACATCATGCTAGACAGAAATGAGTATTTCAGGTGTCAAGATCAGAATTTAATTCCCCTCTTGTGAAAATTCTCTATTCCAAACTCCTAACAGCTACTGCTGGGAGGCGCTAACAGCCATTTTGCCTTATGCCTCAAATGCTCCACGGAGTGCTAAATAATACAGAATTTGTCCCTACCAGCAAGCCACCTTTTATTCTACACTGTGTGGACTAAGACAACCTTATTAGTTCTCACTGAACATGCTGCTTGAAAGGCGGACTTACATGTCTTCAGTTTTAAAGTACCAGGTAGAAGGAAAATCCCCCAAGTCATATACAGTGCCTGCTCCTATGAAACATTTAAGTAAAGAAGACACAACTACTTTACATAAAGCCTGTTTAAACATTCCAACTTTCATAATTCTATCAAATCTAACATTTTCATGTTCTAGCCTCAGGATCTTCCCTTCTCCACCCCAGATAATTTTATCCTCTCTAGTGCAAAATGATTTAGATCTCCTGGCCCTTTAGTCAATCTTGATTAACTTGCCTCAACATTGCCCAAAGCAATTGTTCAGGTTTCTCATTGTAATTTCTGCCTTCTAACTTTTTTTTTTGAGACAGTCTCACTATGTTACCCTCTGTAGAGTGCCGTAGTATCACAGCTCACAGCAACCTCAAACTCTTGGGCTTAAGCGAGTCTCTTGCCTCAGCCTCCCGAGTAGCTGGGACTATAGGGCACCCACCACAAAGCCCGGCTATGTTTTTGTTGCAGTTGCTATTGTGGTTTAGCTGGCCTGGGCCAGGTACAAACCCGCCAGCCTCGGTGTATGTGGCCAACCCGCCATAACCACTGTACACGGGCACAGAGCTAAACTTTTTTATTTTTAGACAGTCTCATTCTGTGGCCCTTGGCAGAGTGCCATGGCATCATAGCTTACAGTGACTTTAAACTCCTGGGTTTGAGCAATCCTCTTGTCTTAGCCTCCCAACTAGCTGGGACTATAGGCACCTGCCACAATGCCCAGCTGGTTTTTCTATTTTTAGTAGAGATGGAGTCTCACTCTTGCTCAGGCTGGTGTTGAACCCCTGAGCTGAAGCAATCCACATGCATTGGCCTCCCATAATGCTAGGATTACAGGCATGAGCCACCACGGCTGGCTTCCTGACTTTTTAAATTTCTCTAAATGGGGGTAAATACATGAAACCTTTTTGGAACCCCTTAATGCTAGAGAAACAGCAGGGGCTCCCTGCAGCTTCAAATTGGAGTTCCCATGTCCCCATCTTTGGGGTCAACTAATTCATTAGAGCGACTCACAGCACTTAGGGAAACATTTACTTGTGTTTGCTGATTTGTTTTAAAGGATATTACAAAAAATACAGATAAGAGATGCATAGGGTGAGATATGGGGAAAGAGGCTCAAAGCTTCCACCAACATTCAGAAACCTCCACATATTCACTTCAGAGAACTGAGTCCTTTCAGGGTTTTTTGGAGTCTTCATTACATAGGCATGACTGATTAAACCACTGGCCACTGGAGATCAATTTCACTTTCAGCCCCTCTTCCCTCCCTGGAGGTGGGGGTGGGGTGGGGATAAAAGTCTCAACCCTCTGATCCTGCCTAAGTGTCTCCTGTGACTGGCCAAGATCATCCAGAGACTTAGGGGCCCCCATCCTCCAGAAGCTCCCAGCCAATAGTCAATTCATTAGCATACAAAAAGACATCACTTAGAGGAGATTCCAAAGATTTTGGGAGTTGTGTGTTAGGAAACTGGGCCAAGGACCAGACATACATTTTACACTATCACAGTACCTTTAAAAACACTTAACATACAACCTAGCAATTACATTCCTGGGCATTTATCCCAGAGAAATTAAAACATAGTAACTGCACAAAATCATCTGCATGAATGTTCATAGTAGATTCATTTGTAATAACCAAAAACTGGAGTCCCTGAATAGATAGACAAACTGCCCATACCATGGAATACTATTCTATAGTAGTACTACTCAATACCAACCAAAAGGAATTAGTTATTGATACATGCAATAACTTGCAAGTCACCGGTAAATTGTGCTGAGTAGGTGATAAAAATAAAGAGACGGAGAGCGGTATTACTGGCTGCCAGGGGATATGAATGCTGGAAGGAAGGTGCATGGGTATTAACATAAAGGGGTAGCTTGAAGGAGGTATCTGTTGTAAAGAAACATATATGTGTCTTGATTGAGGTTATAAGCATACAAATCTACACAGCTTGATAAAATGCATAGAACTATACATATACATTGTAAACAATGTTAGTTTCCTGATGTTGATAGTGTACTATAATTAGTAAGATGTAACCATTGTGAAATATTGGGTAAAATGTACAGGAAACATCTCTATACTGAGAGGGAAAGCTGGCTTGGCGCTGCTCAAGCAGCTAAGGCACCAGCCACATATCCCAGAGCTGGCGGGTTCAAATCCAGCCCAGGCCTGCCAAACAACGACAACTACGACCAAAATAAAAAGCCAGGCGTTGTGGTGGGCACCTGTAGTCCCAGCTACTTGGGAGGCTGAGGCAAGAGAATCGCTTAAGAAACACTCCCTATTTAACAAATGGTGCTGGGTTAACTGGCTGGCGACCTGCAGAAGACTGAAACTGGACCCCCACCTTTCACCATTAACAAAAATTGATTCTTACTAGATAAAAGATTTAAACTTAAGACATAAAACTATGAAAATACTAGAAGAGAGTGTAGTGAAAACACTTGAAGAAATTGGCCTGGGAGAATATTTTATGAGGAGGACCCCCAGGCAATTGAAGAAACACCACAAATCCATTACTGGGATCTGATCAAACTAAAAAGCTTTTGCACAGCCAAGAGCACAGTAAGTAAAGCAAACAGACAACCTTCAGAATGGGAGAAGATTTTTGCAGGTTATGCTTCCGACAAAGGCCTGATAACTAGAATCTACAGAGAACTCAAACTAATTAATAAGAAAAGAATAAATAACCCCATTTCTATGTGGGCAAGAGACTTGAACAGAAACTTCTCTGATGAAGACAGGCGCATGGCCTACAAACACATGAAAAAATGCTCATCAACCTTAATCATCAGAGAAATACCACTTTGAGGTATCATCTAGCTCCAGTAAGATTAGCCCACATCACAAAATCCCAAAACTGCAGATGTCAGTGTGGATGTGAAGAGAAGGGAATACTTCTACACTGCTGGTGGGAATGCAAGCTAATAAGACCTTTTTGGTAAGAAGTTTGGAGAGCATTCAAGGAACTAAAAGTAGACCAACCATTCAATCCTGTAATTCCTCTACTAGGTATATACCCAGATGATCAAAAATTTTTTTATAACAAAGACATTTGCACCAGGATGTTTAGTGCAGCCCAATTCATAATAGACGAGACATGGAAACAGCCCAAGTACCCATCAACCCATAAATGGATTAACAAATTGTGGTATATGTACACCATGGAATACTATGCAACCATAAAAAAGACAGAGACTTCACATCTTTTATGTTTACCTGGATAGAGCTGAAACATATTCTTCTTAGTAAAGTATCTCAAGAATAGGGGAAAAAAGCATCCAATGTACTCAATACTACTATGAAATCAATATATAATCACCTACACACTCATATGAATGGCAAAACATAACTATAGTCCAGAAAGTAGAAGGGAAGAGAAGGGAGAGGGGAAGGGAGGGGGGATATGGGAGGAAGGAGGATATTTGTGGGGACCTCACCTAATGTGCATGATGCAATGGTACATTTCAAAACTATTAAGAAATGAGTATAATTGTGATGGATGTGTTAGTTTAATGTAAACATTTCACATTGTATATCGAAGCAGTACCCTGAACCCCATAAATGCATCAATATACAAAGTTATGATTTAATAAAAAATAATTAATTAAAAAATTAAATTTAATTAAAAAAAAAAAAGAGAGAGAATCTCTTAATCCCAGGAGTTGGAGGTTGCTGTGAGCTCTGATGCCACAGCACTCTACCCAGGGCAACAGCTGGAGGTTCTGTCTCAAAAAAAAAAAGAAAGGGAAAGCCATCCAATTTATTTACTGGTCCAGTCCAATAGGAAAAGCAGTTGCAGCCATAATGAATTCCATTGTGTTCTTTGAATCCACCAGAAACATACTCACTTTAGGGCCATTGTGGGTCATTATTCTTTCTCTTCCCCAAGATAACTTTACTCAAATGTCACCTTGTCAGAGAGCAGCTGCTGCAAATTCTTTTCTAAGATTGCATATAACACTCAAGCACATACATTATACCATTTTTTTTTTTTTTTTTTTTTTTTGTAGAGACAGAGTCTCACTGTACCGCCCTCGGTAGAGTGCCATGGCGTCACACAGCTCACAGCAACCTCCAGCTCTTGGGCTTACGCGATTCTCTTGCCTCAGCCTCCCGAGCAGCTGGGACTACAGGCGCCCGCCACAACGCCCGGCTATTTTTTGGTTGCAGTTTGGCCGGGGCTGGGTTTGAACCCGCCACCCTCTGCATATGGGGCCGGCGCCTTACTCACTGAGCCACAGGCGCCGCCCCATTATACCATTTTTTGTTTATTTTTCATCATTAGCATTTTGCCAACATCCAATATGCTAAATATAAAATTAATTATCTTGTTTATGGTCTGCCTTCCCTCTAGTAGGATATAAATTTCATGAGAGCAGAGATTTTAATCTATTTTGTTCACTAGTATATCCATATTTACTAGAACAGTACATGGAACACAGTATGTACTCAATAAATACTTGTTGAAGAAGTAAATGATAAAATGTACAAAGAAAGAAAATTATAAGCCAATTTCATTCATGAAGATAAGTGCAAAAATCCAAAATAGAATGTTGGTCAATAAGCAACTATATATCATGATCAACTAAGGTTTATTTCAAGACTTCAAGGATAAGTCAACATAAGAAAATCTATTATTGGCTCTGCACCTGTAGCTCAGCAGCTAGCGTGCCAGCCACATACGCCAGAGCTGGTGGGTTCGAATCCAGCCCAGGCCTGCCAAACAACAACTACCACCAAAAAATAGCCCGGTATTGTGGCGGGCACCTGTAGTCTCAGCTACTTGGGAGGCTGAGGCAAGAGAATCACTTAAACCCAAGAGTTTGAGGTTGCTGTGAGCTGTGATGCCATGGCACTCTACCCATGGCTACAACTTGAGACTCTGTCTGAAAAAAAAGAGAATTGCTTAAGTGCAAGAGTTTGAGGTTGCTGTGAGCTGTGACGCCACAGCACTCTACTGGGGGTGACAAAGTGAGACTCTGTCTCAAAAAAAAAGGAAAATCTATTATTATAACTTACCATATTTACAGACTGACAATACCAAAAATAATTTTGATAAACATGCAACATTCATTCATGAACATCATTATCGAAAAGAGATCTTTGGACTAGAAAGGACCTTCAATAACTCGGCAACCTCTATATATCAAAGATTACATTGATAAAGCCAAATGTAGAAACCCGCCCAAATAGAACCCACACTCCTAGGAAAGAACGCCCGTCCCAGGAAAGAATGAGTGCACCAATCCCTACCCCGACCCAACTCTTATATTCCCACCCTGCCTTAACCCATGTGCTTTCCTTTTCCAACTCAGCCTGCTCACACCCAAGTGAATAAAGCCACTTTGCCCACACAGAACCTGGACTCTGCTTCCTTTTGTTCACGTCTCAGAATAACCTCTCATTTTCAATCCTCGACCTCTCATACATCAAACATCAAATTTAACAGTAAAATTTTGGGAGCATTCCTATTAAATTACAGATCAAGTCCAGGGTACCCCCATAGCTCTTATTAATAGACATTGTATGGTGATCCTTGATTAATAGTTAGGTATACAAATATTTAACAATAATGAGATACCTTTTCACACCCATATCAGAGTGGCAAAATTTTTAAAGTCTGACAATTTCAAGTGTTAATGATGTAGATAAATGGATAATGTGGATAATCTTCTAGTTGTTAGTGGAAGCATAAATGGGTATAACCACTTAGTACAATTTGGAAATATCTGATTATGTTATGAATATTCACAAGCTGAGGAACTCTTGTACATTGCACTAGAAAGCATAAACAAAGATATTTGTGGGCGGCACCTGCTGCTCAGTGAGTAGGTTGCTGGCCACATACATCAAGGCTCACGGGTTGGAACCCGGCCCCGGCCAGCTAAAACAACAATGGCAACAAAAAAAATAGCCAGGTGTTGTGGTGAGTGCCTGTAGTCCCAGCTACTTGGGAGGCTGAGGCAGGAGAATCTCTTGAGCCCAAGAGTTTGAGGTTGCTGTGAGCAATCTACCCAGGGTGACAGCTTGAGACTCAGTTTCAAATTTTTAAAAAAAGATATTGGCTGTGCCTGTGGCTCAAAGGAGTAGGGCACCGGCCCCATATGTCGGAGGTGGCGGGTTCAAACCCAGCCCCGACCAAAAACTGCAAAAAAAAAAAAAGATATTTGTGGGCGTATTATTGACAATAATAAAAAATTAGAAATAGTCTACATACCTATTAATAAGGAAATTAATAAATAAATAAGTGATATATTCTAGTATTGAATGTTCCCAGTTATCAAACTGGAAAAAACTTTTCCCTTTTCCTAGAGCAACTCCTTGAGAAAACTTGTAATTATAAAGTCACCTCTGTCCCTTCGATAAGTATGCAGATAATTTTAAAATCTAAATAAGCCTCTGGCAGCATGACAACCCAGTAATATTTTTCTCAAGATATTGAAAGCCATTTCTTTGAAACATTAACATCAAGGTAGTTAGGCCCCTATCTCCCATTACCTTGAGAGTTTAGCCTAGGCACCTTGCTTCAAGTCTCAATTGCTTGCTGGCTATAGAGATAAGAGAAGTTTATTTAGTCCTTTGGATAAAGGTAATTAAACTAACACATGGTAACCCCATTTACTGCTGTCAGGTCTTCTAACTTGAAAACATGTATGCAATGGAGTGTATCTGCATGCCTAAATAAAAGACTGAGTTTCTTTCTGTCCTTACAATCTCATTAATAGACTGCCTATGATTCACATTTCAGTCTGATTTAATGTTTATGCAATAATAAAATAGTTTTCTTTCTTTTGTATGTTTGTGAAAGGGTTTTATGGGGTAGCAAGAGATTTTATTTATTTATTTATTTATTTATATATTAATATTTTTTTGAGATAAGAGTCTCACTTTGTCACCCTCGGTACCTTGGTGTCACAGCTCATGGCAACCTCCAACTCTTGTCAAGTGATCCTCCTGCCTCAGCCTCTCGAGTAGCTGGGACTACAGGCATCCACCACAATGCCCAGCTAGATTTTTTGTTTTTTGGGTTTTTTTAGAGATAGTGGTGTCACTTTGGCTCAGGCTGGTCTTTAACTCCCAACTTCCAGCAATCCATCCGCCTTGGCCTCCCAGAGTGCTAGGCTTACAGGTGTGAACCACTGAGCCTGGCCTTTACTGAGTACATATAATTCCATTATATCACAACTGAACACATTTCTTGGCTACCATTATATGTACTGAGACTGTGATTTAATAGGGTATGGAATGTGAACTTGAATTTTCAGTCTTTTGGCTCTTTTGTCTGTAAGGTGATATACTAGTGATAGAGTACTGCATTTTTGAAGAATATTGTTTTCCTATGGTGGCAAAAAACTCTAATTTACTCCCAAGGAAAAGTTTGCTCTTACTTCTGCATCTAGGCAGCAGAGTCTGTTTGCTTTATTTCCTGAAGATTTGTGTATACACACAGAGGCAGTCTATGTTCCTATGGTTTGAGGGCTTTAAGCTCTCTGACCCCTTTTTAAGAAAAATTCCACAAATGATCACTTAAAGGTAAGAGAAATGATAGGGAGGTTATAAAGATTTTCCCTCTATCCTTTCTTGGACCAGAGGTCTCCTGTTTTGTTTTCTTAAAGGCTGTCTTTAGCAGTGGTTCTGCCAAAGAGAACTGGATTTTCCCCTGGGAATCAGAGAAGGGCTTAGTACTCAGTAAATCTGAAAAAGACAAGCTTTCCAGATGTTAATAAGTGTAAGCAGGACCAAGGAAGCTCTGCAGTCTAGGGGGCAGATTAAATACTCTAGCAGTATGAACTTTTCCTGGGTTATAGCCAGGTTCTGAACTAGTGGTGATAACTTTAAGAAAGGATAACAAAGGTGGAATTCTCCCAGAGGGCATCACCCTGAACTTGAAATTCAACATAGGCTCCGAAAATCACAGCAAGTAAGAAGCACTGACAACACCAAACGCTTATTTGGGTGCCAGGTTTTTGCATTTTCTTTGAGTTTCTCTCCATGTCTCTAACCCAGGCTGCTAGTGAATACATAACTGCCAATTGCTACCTACCATAAACATCATGTAGTGAAACTTGAAAAAAAAATGGTTCTCTGCTTTGGAAAGAACACAGGAGACACAGGGAAAAAAGCAATTACTTATTTTTATTATTAATATTATTCATGCAAATTTAGAAATACACATTTATATAATGAACGTTGTACACACCTCCTAGGGACGAACATTTTATAATGTTTGCCTCAGATTGCTCTTAAACATTTACAGAGGTAATGAAGTATGCTTTTACCCTTTTCCCCAGGCCTATTGTTTTGTCTCACTGGAGGCAATCACAATGCTACATTTGGAAGTTATCCTTGACTGTGTTTTTTTTTTTACATATATGAAATATATATTTTATACAGGTTGGCCTAGATAACTATTTTAAATTGCACACGAACTTTTTAGCCAACCTGTATAAAGAGTTACATATAATATCATATAATTATATATTAATGCATTATAGTTAAAATATTATAATTGAGTATTATATAATTATAAATTATATTATACATTATTATATCATATGCAATAAAATTTAATATGATTATATATTATATAAATTATAAAACATAATTTTAATTATACATGTGATACAATAATATGTAACAGATAATATATGAGATACATAATAGATATATAATACAATAGAAAACATAGCCATAGGCCAGACATGATGGCTCTTATCTGTAATCCTAGCACTTCAAGAAAGGAGAGGAAAGGATTGTTTGAGGCAGGGAGTTTAAGACTAGCCTGAGCAAGAGCGAGGCCTTGTCTCTAACAATTGAGAAACTAGCTGGTCATGGTGGTAGGTGCCTGTAATACCAGCTACTTAGGAGGCTGAGGCAAGAGAATCACTTGAGCCCAATAGTTTGAGGTTGCCGTGAGCTGTAACGCCACAGCACTCTACAGAGGGCGACGAAGTGAGGCTGTCTCAAAACAAAAATATGTAGTCAGTAAGATTCATGATTTAAAGGATACACACTGGTACACACACACAAAGGCACCTCCACATATGAAAGAGTTATGACAAAACATATCAAAATGGGCTGGCTGTGGTAGCTCATACCTGTAATCCTAGCACTCTGGGAGGCCAAGCTGGGAGGATCCCTTGAAGCCAGGAGTTCAAGACCAGCCTGAGGTAAGAGGGAGACCCCATTTCCACTAATAATAGAAACCTTAATTGGGCATTGTGGCTGGTGCCTGTAGTCCCAGCTACTTGGAAGGATGAGGCAGGAGACCTGCTTAAGCCCAAGAGTTTGAGGTTGCTGTGAGCTAGGCTGATGCTTCTCTATCAGTAAACAGATAAGTGTTATTAATTTTTTTTTTTTTTTGTAGAGACAGAGTCTCACTTTATGGCCCTCAGTAGGGTGCCATGGCATCATACAGCTCACAGCAACCTCCAACTCCTGGGCTTGGACAATTCTCTTGCCTCAGCCTCCTG
Source organism: Nycticebus coucang (assembly GCF_027406575.1). Classification (NCBI taxonomy): domain Eukaryota; kingdom Metazoa; phylum Chordata; class Mammalia; order Primates; family Lorisidae; genus Nycticebus; species Nycticebus coucang. The sequence goes on from NC_069804.1 coordinate 75,424,084, forward strand.
AGTAGCTGGGACTATAGGTGCCCACCACAACACCCGGCCATTTTTTTGTTGCCGTTTGGCTGAGGCCACGTTTGAACCCGCCACCCTCAGTATATGAGGCCAGCGCCCTACCCACTGAACCACAGGTGCTGACCATAAGTGTTATTAATTTCAAACTAACACCCCCTGACTTATTAGATCTCCTTAACACATCCAATGTTAACAGGGAAGGTTTTCTCTAATTCACATAAAATTTTCTACTCTGGTCAATACAATCCAATGAAATCTTAATTTAAATTGATATAAATAGTTATCCAAATAGATACTTCTGAGAGAGGATACCCAGGAAGGTCTAGAAAAACAGAGGTCTTCTCAAGGAGACCAAGGATACATGTGCAGGGTCCTCTCCATGATGACTCAGCTCTTAGGAATTTGTAGACTTAACTTCCTAGAACCTGGAAATTTCTACTTCTGTGAAAACCTTTAGTTCGGTTGGGGGCTGGAACAGCTTCTCCTGCTTGATTCAAACTGACCAATGAGAAAGGTACCTGTGGGTTGGAACTTTTTGACTGGAGATAAAAAGGGAAAGACCAAGCCAGTCAGGGAGCATGGCCATTTTGAATTTGTCTAAGCCTGCCGGCTGAAATAAAGCTCTTCCTCTTATAAACATGGTGTTTGGGCACTCTTTCTCTCTTTTGGGCCTCGTCTTCCTGCAACACTTCCTTTTATTTATTTATTTATTTTGAGACAGAGTCTCACTCTGTCACCTTGGGTAGAATGCTATGGCATCATATCTCACAACAACCTCAAATTCCTGGGTTTGAGGGATCCTCTCACCTCAGCCTCCCAAGTAGCTAGGACTACAGGCTCCCACCACAACACCCGGCTAGTTTTTCTATTTTTAGTACAAATGAGGTCTCTCTCTTGCTCAGGCTAGATTCTGACCTCCTGAGTTCAGGCAATTCACCCACCTTAGCCTCCCAAAATGCTAGGATTACAGGCATGAGCTACACACCTGGCCTGAGAGTTGCTTTTCTAATTCTTAAAGTCCACTAGGAAAGCAACTTTTGGACCCTGTAGTGAGAGAGGATACCTGAGAAGGGTGAAGTCTAGGAGAACAGGTCTTCTCAAGGAGACCACAAGGATACACCTGCAGGGTCCTCTCCATGGTGACTCAGCTCTTGGGAATTTGTAAACTTAACTTCCTGGAACTTGGAAATTTCCAAGTTCTGTGAAATCCTGTAGTTCTGTAGGGGCTGGAATAGCATCTCCCGCTTGATTCAAACTGGCCAATGAGAAGGGAAGCTATGAGTTGGAACTTTTTGACTGTCAATAAAAAGGGAAAGACCAAGTCAGTCGGGAAGCACAGCCTTTTGGAATTTTTCTATGACATAAGCTCCTGGCCTGTAAATAAAGACCTTCCTCTTATAAACACAATGTTTGGGTGTTCTCTTTCTCTTTGTTGGGCCTCATCTTCCTGCAACATTTTTGGTTCCCTGACCAGGACATGAGATCACCCTTTGAGAGAATACACACATGGTAGTTGCTGCCAATCCTCTGGACACTCACGTGGAGGCCCTTGATTGGCCTGGGCAGTGTGAACCACTGAGCACGCCAGAGAGGCAGTGTGGCCTCCCTGTGTGGATGCCTCAACTGGGTGGAGAAGGACCCCCACAGCGGGTCTTTAAGGAGTCAAACACCGGGAGGAACTGGCATGCAGAAACAGGTACCCAAACAGAGAGACATCTAAGGCAAGGTATGCTCGATCTGGGGGTCCCACTACAGTTTTAGTGGAAGAAGGAGCCTGATCAACTCCTTGGGCATTAGACATGTATGAGAGTTTGTGGATGTGGTGTGACTGAGAAAACTCCATGAGGGTGGAGTTGAACCTCCCTTCACAGGGTCTAGGGAAGTGTTGGTTTGTCTCCTATGGCTAAGTGGCAGCTCGAGTGGGAAATCCAGGCCGCCCAGGTTAAGAAATGGGTTGGAATTTTGTGCATGTGAGTGCTTAGAGACTGACTGAGATGGGTAACAATAGGTGGGGATTCACATCCCCCACATTCACCATTCACGGGGTGAAATGAATGTGTGAGTGTCCGCTTCTTGCCTGCTCCAACTTTGCCCCCGGCTATTCTGAGAAAAACTGGAAGTTTCGTGTTTTCTGAGTTCTGTCTCAGCACAGATCTAGTCTTTGGCAGCCACATGGCCATGTGGAACTTGGGGGAAAATGAAAAGACATTAGAAAGGATGTTGTTGTAGTTTCATTACTGGAATTTCTTCAGTGAGTCCTTGGTCTCAGGAATTTAAGAATTAAGCCTGCGGGCCACAGATCAGTGATAAAATGGGATTTTCTTGGACTGCAGAGCCTGCAGAGGGAGTGAAGAGTGCCAGAGCTATTGGCAGAGGGGCCATGCCTTGGAAAGTGTGCGGTTCAGGCAGTCGGGTGAGCACTGGATGACCCTTGAAAACCTGGGGAGGAAAGTGCAAATCTCATACCAGGCAGGGCTGCATCCATATCTGCAGCAGGTCTCCAAGGTGAACGGCCTCTGATGGGGGGAGGAGGCCCAGGTCGGAGGTTTCCTGCATGAGTCCTTTGTCTAGGGGTAAATAATTGGCCCTGAGAGATATTTTGGCCATGACTTGGTAGATGGAAAAATATCTTTGTTCTAGCAAATGAATGAAAGCAGCCCCTCACCTTGGGCAAGGTTATTAGATCCTTGCTGCGGTTTTTGTCTTGGGAGGGGTTTAGGGTGTGTACTCTCTACTCAGGGTGGAACCATCCAAAATGTTTGAGACTGCTTTGTTCATGACCTTGCTAGGACACAAAGGGTATGTATGTCCTGCAACATGTTTGTGCCTGGAGATGGGAGTCTGATGTCTGAGCTCACCTGAGCCTGAAAAATGGGAGTTCCCTGTCCATCCCTGAGTGAGAAAATCCTGTATCAATTTATATTTCATAAAATGTCTCTCATTTGTAAAATGTAATAATTTGGTTATTTAAATTATTGGGAAAACTGAGTCTTTGTCAAAGAATAAGATTCTTGCCTTTTTAACCTTCTAATTATCAGTTTGGCTAGTGAATGGGTGAATTCGTAGTGAACTGGGATCCTATTTTGTGGGAAGTGGGTTTTTGAGAGTAAGAGAAATTAGACAGAAAGGAAAATGGCATTGTGTAAGGAAAGAATCTTGTGTGATTTGTTCTGAAACAGAATGGTTAAGAAAGTGAAAGGCAGGCAAAAGTCAAAGAAAGTTTATAATGTTTGTAGATTGTCTGTGTAGGTTAAATAAAACTCATAAAAGGAAATTTATGAAGGGATTTACATGTGATTCAGTTGACAATGTATTTCCTTTAAAATCTTTTGGCTTGTAATTTCATTTAAACAAATGTTTTAAGCCTTTGATACTTGACAAACCTTCCAAAATCAAAACTCTAATTTGGGGCTGGGCTCCTATAGCACAGTGGTTGCAATGCCGGATGGTGGGTTCAAACTTGGCCCAGGCCAACTAAAAAAAAAAAAAAAAAAAAAAAAAAAAAACCTCTAAATTTGGTCTTCTTGAAATATTAAGACCACTGAAAGTCATAGGAAAACAAATTAACCTTACTCGATGTATTAAAAAGGTATAGGAAATGTTGTCAAATAGGAAATAGTAATTAATTTTGTATGGATTATGGTTATATATCTGTTCCAATATTATAAAGCATTGGTCTGTCCTCACCTATAAAGCATTGGTCTGTCCTAATGAATAAGACATTGGTCTGTCCTAACATATATTGTCATAATAATTTTAATTCATGTCAAAAAAAAACAGGAAAGTGTTTTTTGTAACTGACTGAGTCCAAAGTTTATCCTAAAAAGAAAAAGGAAATATTAAGAGAGGCCGACAAATTCTCTCAAATTCAAATTCCTGATGTCTTTGGAAATTGAGTACCTTCGGACTAAAAGCAGACTTTTAGAACTTTCATTGGAAAGTTAACATGTCTATGAGTATTGCTAAATCAGTTACGCGGAACTGGGCTAGTTTGTTACGGCTTTTTATTTGAAATATTGTTGATTCTTTCTATATTCTGTTTTCCAGAAGTCAAGAAAAATATTTTGTGTTTTGAGCTATTTGTAGCTTTTCAAGCAATATATGTACTTATGAGCAGAATTTGAAACATGTATTTTTTTTCTCTCTCTTTAAAGTCTCTGGAATTTATCTTTTTTTTAAGTGCATTTTTTTTTAAGAGACAGAGTCTCACTTTGTTGCCCTTGGTAGAGTGCTGTGTCATCATAGGACAACCTCTAGCTCTTGGGCTTAGGCAATTCTCTTGCCTCAGCCTCCCAAGTAGCTGGGAATACAGGCGCCCACCACAACGCCCAGCTATTTTTTTTGTTGTTGCAGTTTGGCTGGGGCCAGATTTGAACCCACCACCCTCGGTATATGGGGCCAGTGCCCTACTCACTGAGCCACAGGCGCTGCCCATGTAAGTGTTCTTCATTTCTGACAATACAATTATTTGCATAAGTTCAATAAGAATCTGTTTTGTTCTATAGGACATGATGAAGGCACTGGTATTTTACTAAGGCTTTGGCTGGAATAGCATTTCCAGAGATGCCTAGACTGAGTTAAGGAATTAAGGTTGACTTTATAAGGCCAATAAAAAGCCCTTTGGAAAACTGGCCAGATACCCATCAGTAATATTTCCTGATCTGTGGTAAGTAACGAAGGTCACTTGCTGACAGGTCCGGGAATCAAAATGTGCTTGGGGACCTTGAGAGAAGAGGAATTTACCCAATGTATAAAGTTATCTAATGGCACAGATGAAATCTGGGCTCATGAAAGGCTTTCAAGAAAGTCCAGCCTAAGATTCCTTATAAAAGGTTCCAGCAAAGCCAATTAATTTTAAAAGAAAGAAGAGCCTAAATGGCCAATAATTATTCTTACTGCACTTTATGCAAATAATCAGACCCAGTATACTGAAGGTACAGTTTATTTTGGCAACTGAGTTGGTTCTGCTGTAATATGTCTTTAGTAGAAAGAGAAATTGGAGAGAAAGAAATAATTTAAAAGAAAAAAAAAGAGGATGTGGCCAACCTGTATTAAATCCCAGCCTTCTCTGTACTGTCAACTCATAAAATGAGACATAACTGTCTCACTAAGTTAATCTGTTAAATGAGACTAAGAGACTGGCCAAAAAGTATAGAATTATATACAGTAGTTATATTTGCTCTGAAGCCTTAAGACTCCTGTTGGCTACACTGAAAAATATTGTGCAGTATTAAATGTTATCTACTGTGTCTATATAGATACCTCAGGAAAGATTGAAACCTAAAATGAGAATTTCCCAGTAAATGATGTAACCGTAACACCGCATCCTACTGTGCCTAATATGCATACTCTACTGAGTCTGCTGCCAGCAGAAGCCAAGTGGCCCACTTGCCTGGACTTAAAAGACGCATTTTTCAGTATAAAGCTGGCTCCAGAAAGCCAAAGACTGTTTGCTTTCCAGTGGGAGAAACCAGACAAGGGAACTGTGATCCAGTACACATGGACCAGGTTGCCACAAGAGTTCAAAAATTCACCCACAATATTTGGAGAAGTGCTGGCTCATGACCCCCAGAAATTCCCAGCTGAGAAATTAGTGTCTATACTGCTCCAGTATGTTAATGACCTCCTCTTACAGCGCCCTACCCTAGAAGACTGTGACCAAAGCACAAACTGTCTTTTACAACATCTAGTGGTATGTGACTACAGAGAGGCCCATATCTGCCAGCAACAAGTACATTATCTAGGATATTATCCAGCAGAGGGAGGGAAATCTGGGCATGGAATGGAGGCAGGTCATTAATTGCCTCCCCACCCCATGAGCCAAAAGCAGATTTGGGAATACTTAGCTGGGGTCCTCTTTTGTCATCCTTGGGTCCCCAACTTTGCCATCTTGGCTAAGCCTTTGTATGAGGCAACTAAAGGAGGGGAAGGAGATCTCTTAGAATGAGGAGGAGAACAAAAACATGCCTTCTCCCAGATGACTGCACATGCATTGGGGCTACCAGACTTGGCCAAGCCCTTCACCCTATATGTCTCAGAGAGAGAAAAGATGCCTGTGGGTGTGTTAACCCAGCTGGTTAGGTCCTGGCTAAGGCCTGTAGCTTACCTCTAAGCAGTTGGATGGAGTAGCAAAAGAATGGCCACCATGCTTATAGGCTCTAGCCGCTACTGCTCTCCTTGTGCAAGAAGCTAATAAGCTGACTCTAGGGCAGGATCTCAGAGTGAAAGTACCCCACTCTGTGTTCACTTTAATGGACACTAAGGGACATTTTTGGCTCTCTAATGCAAGAACACCCTGAACCCAGCCACACTCCTTCCAGTCAATGGAAGAAAGACTGAGCACGACTGTACGGAAGTAATGGATAATGTGTATTCTAGCAGGACCTGACTTGCGTGACCAGCCTTGGACAGATGCAGACTGGGACTTGTATATAGACTGAAGCAGTTATATGACAGCACAAAATGAGCAGCGGGCTGGGTATGCAGTGGTCACCTGAACAGAGACTGTAGAGGTTAAGCCCCTACCCCAAGCAACATCAGCTCAGAAGGCTGAGTTAATTGACTTGACTCGAGCCTTAGAATTAAGTCAAGGGAAAAATGTGAATATCTACACAGACTCCAAGTATGTTTTTCTGACTCTCCAAGCACACAGGTATTGTACAAGGAAAAGAGACTATTAAATTCTGGGGAAAAGGATATTAAGTATCATCAAGAGATACTTCTATTGCTAGAGGCAGTATGGAAACCCCGGAAGGTGAGAGTGATGCACTGTCATGGACATCAAGGAGATGCTTCCACCATCACTAAAGGGAATACTAGTATCAGTACTGATGCAAAAAGGGCTGCATCCAAACCATACCAGATGTTGTTAAGTGGCTCCCCCAATCCTGTGCGTTCCGGAGCTCTCTCACCTATCTACTCCCGGGAAGAGAAAAAATGGTTGGCAACGCAGGGGAACCAGGAAATAGAGGGAGAATGGATAAAGATGCCAGATGAACGAGTAGCAATCCCCCAACTTCTAGAAGCCAGTGTGATGACAAGAGTAGGAGTCTTTGATGAAGTTTCTGGGCGGGTACCTCTACATCTCCCACCTGGCAGCCCTGACCAAAACCGTCAGTCAATGGTGTGTGACCTGCAACCAGTTCAACATGCGCCAAGGACCGATGGTACCCCCAGAAATCCAGTCATATGGAGCAACGCCCTTTGAGAACTTATAGGTAGATTTTACTGAAATGCTCAGGTTTAGCGGGAACAAGTACTTGCTGGTGACGATCTACACGGACTTGGAATAGGTAAAAACCTTCTCCACCAGAATAAAAAGGACTCTTGAAGTAGTAAAAGTGTTGCCCAGAGAAATTATCCCATGGTTTAGGTTGCCACTCTGGTTCAAATTTGACAATGGGCTAGCCTTCATGACAGAAATAGTGCAAATAATAGCTAAAGCTTGGGATAACACCTGAGAATTATATGTAACTTATAGGCCTCAAAGCTTAGACAGGGTAAAGTGCATAAACAGGACCATAGGAACAGGAATCAGTAAACTCTGTCAGAAAGCAAAGCCTAATTAGATGTGGGCTTTGCCACTGGTGTTGTTCAAAAAGGCATCTGCCAATCCTCTGCAATTTCACATAGACTTGGAAAAAAACTGGGAGAGACTGAATTGAATAGACAAAAAACCTAGAAAGAGTAGCAAGGAAAATCTCCACTTGGGTAATTAACTGTGTTCTGTTTACTGTTTTGTGTCTGTACATCCTTTCTCTCTTGAGTATCAAAAGAACCAAGTCTAGGTCCAGAATCGGGATCTGGTCCCCCTCAAACCAAGGTAGAAAGAACTTTATACCATCATCCAGACCACACACATAGCAGTGAAGGTGAAAGGAATCCTCACCTGGAGTCATCACAGCTGGCTGAATAGAGCTTCACTGCCTCTTGGGAAGTAAAGGTAACTTTTAAGACCATCAACATGCCCTGCTCCAGCCACATACTGGGAGCTGGAAGGTTGACACACGGCTGAAGCCTGAGGAAACTCCTCGAGGGACTTGTCTTAATTGGACTCTGGACTTTGGAAAAAGTAGGGAGAGGAATGTCACACAGGGAAAAGCAAAAACTCCTATATGTATTAGCCCACCACCATGGTACTATTAAGGCCTGAATAGAGAACCCAAGAAGAATCACTGTCCCTAAAATCTGAGTGCTGAAAAGTAATTAATATTGGCACCTACAGAAACAACCAGATATTAAGACCCCAAATTAAAATATATTGGAGTCTGGGTGGCACCTATGGCTGAAAGGAGTAGGGCGCCAGCCCCATATACCAGAGATGGTGGGTTCAAACCCAGCCCCAGCAAAAAGCTGCAAAAAAAAAAAAAAATAGAAAGAAAGAAAGAAAATACATATAAATCTCAAAAGGGAAAAATGAGAGAGGATACCTGAGAAGGGTGAGGTCTAGGAGAACAGGTCTTCTCGAGGAGACCACAAGGATACACCTGCAGGGTCCTCTCCATGGTGACTCAGCTCTTGGGAATTTATAAACTTAACTTCCTGGAACTTGGAAATTTCCAAGTTCTGTGAAATCCTGTAGTTCTGTAGGGGCTGGAATAGCATCTCCCGCTTGATCCAAACTGGCCAATGAGATGGGTAGCTATGGGTTGGAACTTTTTGACTGTCAATAAAAAGGGAAAGACCAAGCCAGTTGGGGAGCATGGCTATTTGGAATTCTTCTATGCTGTAAGATCCCAGCTGGTAACTAAAGCCCTTCCTCTTAGAAACACGGTGTTTGGGTGTTCTTTCTCTCCATTGGGCCTCGTCTTCCTGCAACAGTAGCAATCACTGAATTTCACACTTAAACTAGTCTACTCATACGGGTAGAATATTCTAATTTTCTTTTTAGTAAAAGCACTAATTTTAGAATGACACCTATGGCTCAAAGGGGTAGGGCGCTGGACCCATATGCCAGAGGTGGCAGGTTCAAACCCAGCCCCGGCCAAAAAAAAAAACTACAAAAAAAAAATCACTAATTTTATTATTTTATTTTTCATTTTTTGTTATTATACTAAAGGACTGAGGGGAAACTTGTCCTCTCCTCCTGAAGTTCACTTAAAGATCAACTCACAATTAAGGCAGATTAATAAGACAATTTATTTATCATGCACACAGGGAGAAATCACAGAGCTATTTAACTCTATTTTCCAAGGGCATTCAGATATATAGTTCTTTTTTGAGGGGAGGGGGAAACTGAGGAGTACAAGGCATAAACAGTTGTTAGGGAGGTTGATAGGGAGGATGAAAGGGTGGGGGAGAAATACATTGACTTCTAGATTAACCTGGGAAGAGGTGTTTGTGACCCAAAAGATTTGGGCCAGGTCTGCCTACATTCCTCACACTCATTCCTCAAATATTTTGAAATAACAGGAAGGGAGAAAAAGTCAATTGTCCCCTTTGGTCCTCTGATCAGGCCAGTCCAGTTTATGCAGATAGAGAAATGGCTTCTTCCAGTGTTTCTTGACCTTGAATGGTCTTCAATTCAAAATATTCTTTATACCAAGGAGTCATACTTTGGGGCAAAATTTCCATAGATCTGGTAAAAAGTTCTAACAATAAAATGGAAATATTAAAGTCCAGTAATGAAGAATGACTTCCCCTGTGTCACAAAATTAACTAGTTTAGAGTCAGAGGGAAGTTTAAACATGTTTTAACTACTTATACAGGATGGCCATAAAGTTTGTGTGCGATTTACTATTTTAAATTGCACAGGAACTTTACATCCACCCTGTATATGACAAGACTTGATTTTGTGCTTTTGTTGAAGAGGTAGGAGATTCCAACAAAATGTTTTGAGCACTTTTTTTTGAGACAGTGTCTCACTATGTCGCCCTGAGTAGAGCGCCGTCGTGTCATAGCTCACAGCAACCTCAAACTCTTGGGCTTAAGCGATTCTGTTGCCTCAGCCTCCCAAGTAGCTGGGACTACAAGTGCCCACCACAATGCCCAGCTTTGTTGTTGTTGTTGTTGTAGTCATTGTTGTTTAGCTGGCCCAGGCCAGGTTCAAACCTGACAGACTTGGTGTATGTGGCCAGCACCCTAACCACTGAGCTACAGGATGTTCCTAGCATTTTAATATACACCATTTTTTGTGTATACGACTGTATTTGGGGGTTCATAGCAAAAGGAAATATAATTTGTTTTACAATAAACTTACCAAAAAGTGGGTTAAAGCAAATTTGTTAGGACAGTGGTTCTCAACCTTCCTAATGGTGGGATGTATTTTAATTGTTACAAAGGGGTTGCGACCCACAGGTTGAGAACCGCCATGTTAGGAAGTAAGAAAATGACAAAAAATGGTAAAGTGAATCCACAAAAACAAATAAAGAGACCCAGAAATAGCACCCCTTAAGGTTACTATAACAAGCTCTATAAATGTATGCTTATTTTCTCCTAGTTCTCTTGTTGGATTCTGAGGTAATATGATTTTTATGCAACTAGACTTTGATATACATGGATTTCCACACAGTTAGATATTGATGTGATTGGATTTTGATGTTGAATTTCAATGTTTGAATTCCAACACAATTAGAAAACAAAAGCAGGGTTCATGCCTGTAATCTTAGCACTCTGGGAAGCCAAGGCCAAGACAGTGGATTGCTTGAGCTCAGGAGTTCGAGACCAGCCTGAGCAAAGTGAGACCCTGTCTCCACTAAAAACAGAAAAACTTTCCGAGCATAGTGGTCTCAGCTATTTGGGAGGCTGAGGCAAGTGGATTTCTTTCTTTTTTCTTTTTTCTTTGAGACATCTCACTTCGTTGCCCTCAATAGAGTGCCATGGTATCATCACAGCTCACAGCAACCTCTAACTCTTGGACTCAAGTGATCCTCTTGTCTCAGCCTCCCAAATAGCCGGGACCACAGGTGCCTGCCAAAGTGCCCAGTTATTTTTAGAGATGGGGTCTTAGCTCAGCTCCCATAGCTCAGTGGTTAGAACACTGCCCACATACACCAGGGCTGGCAGGTTAGAATCCAGCCCGGACCTAATAAACAACAATGACAACTGCAACAAAAAAAATAGCCAGACGTTGTGGTGGGTGCCTGTAGTCCCAGCTACTTGGGAGGCTGAGGCAAGAGAATCGCTTAAGCCCAAGAGTTTGAGGTTGCTGTGAGATGTGACGCCACAGCACTCTACTACTAAGAGTGACATAGTGAGACTCTGTCTCAAAAAAAAATCTAGAGACGGGGTCTTGCTCTAATTCAGGCTGGTCTTGAAATCCTGAGGCGTGAGCCACTTTATCCAGCCCCCCACAAGAGGATTTCTTGAGCCCAGGAGTTCAAAGTTGTTATGAGCTATGATGACACCATGGCACTCAACCCAGGGTGACAAAGTGAGACTCTGTCTCAAAAAGAAAGAAAGAAAATCAATAACAAAACATAAGACTTGAACAACATTGTAAGTTAACTAGACTCAACATACATATATAAGACATTTCACCCAACATCAGCAAAATATACATTTTCATGTGCACATACAAAATTCTCCAGAATAGACGATATACTACTTCAATAAGAAAGCGTAAATAAATTTAAAAGAAGTGAAACATAACAAGTACATTTTATGATCATCTACAATAAAATTAGAAAGCAACAGCAGGAAGGTTGAAAAATTTATAAATATGTCAGAGATAACCAACACACTACTAAATAGGTAAAGCAAGACATAACAAGAAATTTAAAAAATACTTTGAGATTAAATTGAAATAAAGACACAAAACTCAGGACATGCAGCTAAACCAGTGCTTAAAGTGAAATTTTTAATTATAAATGCATACATTAAAAAGGAGATGTTAAATAATTAACCTCTTAAGACATCGGGCAGTGAAAAGAGAAAAACAAAATGAACCTAAAGCAAGCAAAGGCAAGGAAATAATAATGATTACCAGAGAAAATTAATGAAACAGAGGAAAAAAAAAACAAAATCAAAAGTTATTAGACAAAGTTGACAAAATTAACAATCTTTTAATTAGACTGACCAAGAAAAAAAGAGAGAGGGCTAAAATAAATTCAGGAACAGAACATAAAATAATTTTTACAGAAATAAACAATTATTAAAGAAGTCTGTGACTAAATATATGCCAAAAACTATATTTTTAGAAAATGGTCTTTTGGCTCAGCAGTTAGGGTGCCAGCCACATACACCGACGCTGGCGGGTTCAAACCCAGCCTGGGCCTGCCAAACAACAATGATAGCTACAACCAAAAAATAGGTGGGCGTTGTGGTGGGCACCTGTAGTCCCAGCTACTTGGGAAACTAAGGCAAGAGAGTCACTTAAGGCCAAGAGTTTGAGGTTGCTGTGAGCTGTGGCACCACAGCACTCTGCCAAGGGTGACCTAGTAAGACTCTGTCTCAAAAAAAAAAAAAAAGAAAAAAGAAAGAAAGAAAGAAAAAGAAAACATGGTCTTTTATATAGAAAATCTAATGGAAACTTGTTTTTTTAAAAAAAAAAAAAAACTATTAGAACTAATTAACAAGGTTAGCAAGACCCCACGATATAAAAATCAATATACAAATACAAATTATATTTTTTCTTTTACTACACATTATATTTGTAAACACTAGTCACAAACAACCCAAAAATCAAATCAAGTAACAGCTCCATTTATAATAGCCAAAAAAAATACTTAAAATAAATTTAGCAGGACATGCAGAGTGACTCAACCCTGTAACCCTAACACTATGGGAGGCTAAGGCCAGATCACTGCTTGAGGTCAAGAGTACAAACCCAGGACAGACATGGAGGCCAAGGTAGGTGGATTGCTTGAGATCAGGAGTTCGAAACCATCATGAGCAGGAGTGAGCCTGTCTCTACTAAAAATAGAAAAACTAGCTGGGTGTGGTAGCGGAAGCTTGTAGTGCCAGCTACTTGGGAGGCTAAGGCAGGAGGATCCCTTGAATCCAGGAGTTTGAGGTTGCTGTGAGCTAAGTCTCCATGGCACTCTACCTAGGGTGACAGAGTGAGACTCCATCCTATCCCCCTAAAAAAAGGGGGGGAGAGTTCAATCCCAGATTGAACAAGGTAGGAGATTCTGTCTCTACAAAAATTAGAAAAATTAGCCAGGGTCTCTTCCATCTTTTCTCCTCCATCAGAGGGACTCATATCCAACTCTCTTTGTAAGTGCTCTAAACTTTCTCTTTGTTCTTCCTAAATAAAATCTCTCTTTGATACCTTGAAAAAAAAAAGAAAAAGAAAAGAAAAATTAGCCAGACAGCTACTCAGGAGGCTAAGGCAGGAAGATCACCTGAGCCCAGTATTGTGAGGTTGCAGTAAGCTATGATAACATCACTACACTCATATGCCCAGGCAACAGAGCAAGATTTTGTCTCGAAAAAAAAAAAAAAAAAAAGAAAGAAAGAAAGAAAGAAAAAGAAAGATATTTAACAAATGAACACGAAATTTACACTAAGAACTATAAAACACTGGCGGGACACCGTGGCTCACATCTGGAATCCTACCACTCAAGGAGGTCAGGGAAGGAGGATCTTTTGAGCTTAGGAGTTCCACACTCACCTGAGAAAGAACAAGACCCTGTCTCTACCAAAAATAGAAAAACTAGTAGGGCACCTGTAATCCCAGCTACTTGGGAAGCTGAGGCAAGAGGATCACTTGAGCCCAAGAGTTTGAGGTTGCTATGAGCTATGATGACACCAAGGCACTCTACCTAGGATGACAGAGTGAGACTGTCTCAAAAAAAAAAAAAGACTCGGCGCCCATAGCACAGTGGTTATGGTGCCAGCCACAAACATCGAGACTGAGACAGCTGAATGACAATGACAACTCCAACAAAAAAATAGCTGGGCATGGTGGCCTATAGTCTCAGCTACTTGGGAGGCTGAGGCAAGAGAATTACTTAAGCCCAAGAGTGAGAGGTTGTTGGGAGCTGTGATACCACAGCACTCTACCGAGGGTGACACAGTGAGACTCTGTCTCAAAAAAAAAAAAAGGAAAAAAGAAAGAAAGAAAGTAGGATATTATCACAGGAAAATCCATGAGAGGCACCAATGTAATCATTCATTTTCATAAGGGAAAACTAAGGCTGAGAGAAAAAGACCGTCCCTATTATTTGTATGGAATGTTACTGGCAAGGCCAGGGCTTAATCCCAGAATAGAACTCTTTCCACCAATTCCAGCTACATTCTCTAAAACACTATATACTGGAAATAATGCTTATTTTCTCACTTGATCTTGGCCAAAAGTCTAAAAATTGAATGTTACTATTTTCACAAGGCTAATATAAAGTATAAACTATTACAAATAGTTATATATAAATATAAAGTATAAACTATTATACTTCCAATTGTGTTCATTAGAAAAAGAAAGACAATGTAATCCCAAATTCTCTCCAGAGAATTCTTCTGGAAAAACAACCCAATTTGTTACACTATCTTGTGACAATCTCTCACATGCATATACCACACAGAACTAGGATAGAAGAATCAGATGCTTTTTTTTTTTTGCAGTTTTTGGCCAGGGCTGGGTTTGAACCTGCCACCTCTGGCATAATGGACAGGAGCCCTACCCCCTTGAGCCACAGGCGCTGCCCTAAATCAGATGCATTTGTATGTACCCTTTTAATTTGCAAATAGCTTTTGATAAAATATGTCAGAAGAAAGACACTCCTTCACCTGGCTACTACCTAACCCATTCTGCAATGACTTATTTTTTCTCCAGTGTATTTTAGCACAAACATCAGGAGGCTTGAGTTGCTTCCAGTTTCTATTTACAGTTATGTGACCTTGGACCCTCTCTGGGCCCCATTTCCTTCATCAGTAAGAGGAGGCTGCACCAGAGGACGTCAAAGGTTTCTAAAAGTTCAAAAATGTTATGATTCCAGCCAGGTATGGTGGCTCATACCTGTAATCCTAGCACTCTGGGAGGCTGGGGCAAGAAGATTGCTGGGCCTTAGGAGTTGGAGACCAGCCTGAGCAAGAGCAAGACCCTGTCTCTACTAAAAATAGAAAAAAAATTAGTTGGGTATTGTGACGGGTGCCTGTAGTCCCAGTTACACAGGAGGCTGAAGCAGGAGGATCACTTGAGCCAGGAGTTTGAGGTTGCTATGAGCTGGCTGATGCCTCAGCACTCTAGCCTGGGCAACAGAGTGGACTCTTAAAAAAAAAATAAAAGGTGCCTGTGGCTCAGTCGGTAAGGCGCCGACCCCATATACCGAGGGTGGCGGGTTCAAACCCGGCCCCGGCCAAACTGCAACCAAAAAGTAGCTGGGCGTTGTGGCGGGCGCCTGTAGTCCCAGCTACTCGGGAGGCTGAGGCAAGAGAATCGCTTAAGCCCAGGAGTTGGAGGCTGCTGTGAGCTGTGTGATGCCATGGCACTCTACCGAGGGCCATAAAGTGAGACTCTGTCTCTACACACACACACACACACAAAAAGTTATGATTCTGTGAACTCTGAATTAACAGTGCTATCAATCAAAATGTCAGCATCTCCATATTCAAATGTATATATCCTTATAAGAAAATTAGGAACTTTCCTCAAAAAATTAGCTTGCCCTCATAGTCTAAATTCAAAATCAAGGCATCTCAGCTAAGAAGCTCTCTCTGGCTGAACCTTTGACAAGTTCCAAAGGAAGGAACCATTATATCATGGTCAGTTGATCAGTAAAGGTAATGTGTGAGGAACACTAATTTTGCAAAGAACTTTGGTGAGAAAAAAAAAAAAAAGACACACAGATTTTGAAAACCAAAATTATGTTCAACAACTAAACAATGCTTTAACAGAGCAACCTGTCAAGAAGGACATGTTGGCCTAGAAATCAGTAGAGTTGGACGCCAGTCCTAATGCTACCAGCTATGTTCCATTAGTGAGAACAAGAGGCCAGAAGCAGGATGAATACCAACATATACCAAGCACCCACTATATGCCAGGCATATGAATTATCTGAAAATAATAGGGGAGGATTACCCCTCCCCTATGATAGTGGAGGACTATGATATCCTCCAGCTTAAATATCTAAATTTAATATCAATCAGTATTTGAGGATGAGATAAAGAAAAGAAGCAGATGACTTCTATCATGCAAAAGTCACTGTAAATATTTGTTTTATAATAATTTCTTTTTTTTTTTTTTTGAGACAGAGTCTCTCTCTGTCACCCTGGATAGAGTACCTGGCATCATCATAGCTCACAGCAACCTCAAACTCTCAGGCTTGAGTAATCTTCTTGCCTCAGCCTCCTGTGGCACAGGGACTACAGGCCTGTGCCACAATACCTAGCTACTTTTTCTATTATTAGTAGACACAGGGTCCTGCTCTTGCTCAACCTGGTCTCAAATTCCTGAGCTCAGGCAATCCACCCGCCTCGGCCTCCCAGAGTGCTAGGATTACAGGCATAAGCCACCACGCCAGGGCATTATAACAGGTTTTAAAGAAAAATGAGGTTAGCGAAGGTAGAAGGCATAGCTAGCAGACAGAAGAGCATCTAATTAGCTTTTCAGGAAGCAGTCAGCAAATGTGGAAGTGGAAGATGGAAAGTAGAAAGAAGGTAACAACTATACAAAAATGGCCAGAGCAAGAAGCCCATTAGGTATTGTGAAACATATGTAAAAAGAATAAGGGAACAATTATGAATCATTTACCAAATAATCTCAACTATATATGGCATGTTTACAAAAAAAGTCAAGAAAATATGTCAGGGCAGCCCCTGTGGCTCAGTGAGTAGGGCGCCAGCCCCATATACTGAGGGTGGCGGGTTCAAACCTGGCCCCGGCCAAACTGCAACAAAAAAATAGCCAGGAGTTGAGGTGGGCTACTTGGGAGGCTGAGGCAAGAGAATTGCCTAAGCCCAAGAGCTGGAAGTTGCTGTGAGCTGTAACACTATGGCACTCTACTGAGGGCTACAAAGTGAGACTCTGTCTCCAAAAAAAAAAAAAGTAAAAAAAAGGTTGTTACTGGGACTATGTGTGATCATTACTTTGTAGGAGACTGTGCACCAAGCTTGTGGAAACAGTCACTGATTCTTAAGAAGGGGCTGGGAATGAGACAATCTCCTAGCCAGCATGGAGATGTTTCCAATGCCCAGAGACAAGCCCTCAAGCAGCTGCATGCATTAATGAGATAAGATGGGTAGCTCATTAGCAAAGCAGGTATTATAAATTGAACATTCGTGGTGCAGCAGGGTGGGAGTCGAGCCAGTGGGGAAAGAGCACATAGCCAGGATTAAGCACATGATCCTAGTACATGGGCCCCCACACCTGTTGTGTAAAGCTTCAATAAAAGGCCATGACAGACGTTGCTCAGGGATCTCCCTGGAAGATGGGAAGCTCACCTCTTGCAGGCATTTGTACCTTCAATCTGTGGTCCCGGCTGCTTTTATTTGCATGGTGACAGGGTGCCCACAGCAGGAACCGACATAATGGTGACGAGGATGGGATAGTGGACACAAACCAACATATCTGGACGGGATCACGAATGGAAAGGGTGAACTACACTCAGAGTAAATGAATCCTTCAGCAAATGGCAAGAGGGACATTCAGCCAAAGGGGAATTGCACTGGGGTTAAGTGCAACCTTTGGTCTCTTTTCAGTCAAAGGGGAGCCTCATTTGGGTTAAGTGTGACCTTTGGTCCTTTTCAGCAAAAGGGGAGCAGAACTTGAATTAAGCGACCTTTGGTCTCCTTTAGTCAAAAGGGGAGCTGTGCTTGGGTTAAGTGTGACCTTTGGCACCTTTTATCAAAAAGAAAAGTAACCAAAGGAAAATTCATACAAAGTGGTGAGACCTTTTGGAAAACAGCAGTATATATGTGTTGTCATTTTGTTCATCTCAGTGATGTGTTTTTGTTTGTCTGTCAAATTGTGAGATCTCATTTTGTAAACCAAAGGAACGACTACAAAGTAGTAAGACCTCTTGGCAAACAGTAAAAATAAAAGTTGGGGAAGTAAGGGAAGCACCACTCAAAGTGGGACCCTTGGTAAACAGTAAAAAAAGGGAAACAAAGGGAAAGGCCACTCCAAGTGGGACACTTGGCAAACAGTAACTTAAGAGAAAGAGCCTGAGGTAAGAACAACTTCCCAGAAGAATCAGAACTCAGATTACTTAGTCAGAAGCCTCACAGTTAAAACTACTAAATGCCATAATTGTAGAAAGCTAGACCATGTGAGAAACGAGTGTTGGAGGAGAAATAGCAATCACAATGACCATTTTTCATTCGATCATCAAAAGAAACAAAGGTGTATGTTCTAGGGGTTCCGTTGGACAAATGAATGCCACTTTCAGATTGATAGGAATGGAACACCTTTGCAGCAGGAGATTGTCGGTTGGGCTGATCCCGGGACCCACTGGCAAAAAATACGAGTATAGGGATTTAAACAACCTATTTTCTATAAACCTGATATGTCTGAACGGGATCCTGAAAATGTGCTAACCTGGTAATGTGCTACCTTGGAGTCGAGGTTTTGCTTATATCATTACAGAACAGCAAAAAAAGCAGTGCCTGCCCACTGGATTGAACCTCCACATGAGCAAGAAATCTCGCCAGTCTTGTGGATGTTCTAAGTAACATCTAATTATATGTCTATAAATATTGATTTACTGATCAGTTGATAGATAGCAAAATATATCTGTAACTAATGTTGCTTGTTTAAGTAATCTTTTGTAATGATTTGGCTTGGCTTGTCAGCCTCATGCTGAACATAGTTTGAATTTAATGCAGTTTGAACATAGCAGGAGACTTAAGATATTCTATTATAAATTAGATACCATAATTTATAGTTAAAAGAAATTGTGTTAGGTATTAATGGTGTGGGTCTACTAAAAATTTAAAAAAATACTAGCATAACTGTCTTGAGTGCATTAAAAATGTTTTCGGATTTATAGGATGTGTCATCTCTAGCTACTAAGATATTAAAAGGACAATTAGAAAACATTAAGACCAACTCTAGAACTGTATACTTGGCAAATACAAACTACCAAAGTGCATTTCAAAGAGACCATTATTTTATTTTTCTTTTTTCTTTTTTTTTTTTTTTTTTTTTTTGTAGAGACAGAGTCTCACTTTATGGCCCTCGGTAGAGTGCCGTGGCCTCACACAGCTCACAGCAACCTCCAACTCCTGGGCTTAAGCGATTCTCTTGCCTCAGCCTCCCGAGTAGCTGGGACTACAGGTGCCCGCCACAACGCCCAGCTATTTTTTGGTTGCAGTTTGGCCGGGGCCGGGTTTGAACCCGCCATCCTCGGTATATGGGGCCGGCACCTCACCGACTGAGCCACAGGCGCCGCCCTCTTTTTTCTTTTTTTGAGACAGAGTCTCACTTTATTGCCCTCAGTAGAGTGCTGTGGCGTCACAGCACACAGCAACCTCCAACTCCTGGGCTTAAGCGATTCTCTTGCCTCAGCCTCCCAAGTAGCTGAGACCACAGATGCCCACCACAACACCCGGCTATTTTTTGGTTGCAGTTTGGCCGGGGCTGGATTTGAACCCACCACCCTCGATATATGGGGCCAGTGCCCTACCCACTGAGCCACAGGCGCCACCAGAGACCATTATTTTCATTTGCTGTGAAACCTGGATCAGCCTCCCTGAGGAACCTCTAACTGCCCCCCCACCCCATATCATAGTCCAGTTTCAGCAGGAAGTAGTTTAGAGTGGTCAGCGTCCCTTTTTCCAACAGCAGTTTAGAGATTCTGTTTGGAAAGGAAGTATTGATATGGGGTTCCACCACTTAGGGAGCCCCACATTCCCTAGGCCTGGGTGACCTCAGTACACACCCTCTGGGCTTCAACAAGATTATGAACAAAGCAGCTAGTTTTGTTGTCAGTAGGCAAAGATTTGATGATACAAGGTAAAACAGCAGAATTCTAACCACTTTGAACAGTATGGCTAATCCCTCTCCTTTCCTTTTGTTGATTATCCTCACTGGTTTTCATTGATTTAATATTGTCATGTGATGACTCTGTGCTTTTTGCCTAGCTGGAAGGAGAGTTACTATATGAGGACCAGACAGACAACTGCGGGTTTCTCCCTTACCCTGCATAAGAATGTCTTGGGTGGGAAAGGGGGGAAATGTAGGAGACTGTGCACCAAGCTTGTGAAAGCAGTCACCGGTTCTTGAAGGCAACACTGGGAATGAGACAATCTCCTAGCCAGCATGGAGACGTTTTGCTGCCTGGAGACAAGTCCTCAAGCAGCATGAGTTAATGAGATAAGATCAGTAGCTCATTAGCAAAGCAGGTGTTATACATTGAACATTAGTGATGCAGCAGGGTGGGAGTTGAGCCCGTGGGGAAAGAGCACGTGGTCCTAGTACATGGGCCCCCACACCTGTTGTGCAATTCTTCAATAAAGACAGAGGTTGCTCAGGGCTCTCCCTGGAGATATGGAAAGCCCACCTCTTGCAGGCATTTGTACCTTCAATCCGTGTTCCCGGCTGTTTTTATTCTCAGGGTGACAGGGTGCTACAGCAAGCACCAACATTACTTTCCTATTTATACTCTTCCATAATTGACAAATGACCTTAGGGAGTATTTATTAACAGTGCTATCATAGTGGGAAAAAGAATAAGCCTATGTAAAATGTTTATTCAGCATCTGTGTGGCATCAGGCATTGTGATAGGCAGAATGGCTACAAAGACAAGAGAGAAATTGCTTTGGCAGAGGAAAGACTTCACCAAGGAGTGACAAAGTATTTAGCTGTGACCTCAAGGATAAGGTGACATTCACCCACGTGAGAAGGGAGAAGGAAATTCCAGGCTGAGGAAATAAAACAGATAAGGAATCTGGAAGAAAATTACAAATATTCTAAGAACCTCAATCAGTTGGCAAGTAGAACATGTAGGAGGGAACAGTAAGAGATAGAACTAGAAAAGTAGTATAAATACAAGACAAATTGTGGAGAACTTTAAATGCCACTGAAAAAAATTTACATTTCATAAATCCTGGTGTTCGACAGATCACTAGGGTGACTATAATTAACACTGATCTATTATATATTTCAAGATAGCTAGACCAGGCTTGGCACCAGCCACATACACCAAGGCTGGTGGGTTCAAACCCAGCCCGGGCCAGCTAAACAACAGTGACAACTGCAACAAAAGAAAAATACCTGGACGTTGTGGTGGGCGCCTGTAGTCTCAGCTACTCAGGAGGCTGAGACAAGAGAATCGCTTAAGCCCAAGAGTTAGAGATTGCTGTGAGCTGTGACTCCACAGAACTCTACCGAGGGCAACACAGTAAGACACTGTCTCAAAAATAAATAAATAAATAAATAAATAAAAGATAGCTAGAATGAAACAATTCAAATGCTCATAGCGCAGGGGGAGAGACAAAATGGTGGACTGAAGCCAGCTTTCCACAGAGGCTCCTGTCCAGAAGGAGAGTTAAGGGACAGGATTTTAGTAAATATCCTGGTGGATTTGAGCCGCACCAAGAGAGAAGGTTGAAGAATGCACATCAACACCGCTGAGGCAAGATGTGATCACAAGGACGCAAACAAAAGGTACAAAATCCACCACCAAGCGGACGGGAGTCCCCCTCCCCCATGAGACTGGCTCAAGAGCCCCACAATTAAACAAACGGGCAGAAATTAAAGGCCCTCCCACTACACTGAATGGGAGAGACCTTCTAAAAACTGGACCTATCCCTCCTTCTAGGGTGCCACGGCGTTCTCCTGCCAGGCATAAAACTGTATAAAACTTTAAAAATCCTTTGCCAGCAACCCTGAACCCCCAACACTCCCCTCCCACTCACTGAGGTCTGGAGGCCTGTCCCCCAGGAGTTCGGATTCTTGGGTGATTTCTCAAGGGGAGTGGACAGTCCCCGAGCTGCAACTGGTCAGCTCTGACTCTGAGGCACGCGAGTGAGGAGAGGGCACCCAGCTAAGGGGGAGTCACGCCTGGGCACTGGTGCGGTGCAGCAGCCCTCCCCGGGCAACAATACGGCCAGGCATAAGTATGAATGAAACTCTAGCTTCCCCGCTGAGCTCTCAGAACTCCCCCCCACTCTCGCTCAGGGTCTGGGGGCCTGTCCCCCAGGAGTGTGGATTCTTGGGTGATTTCTCAAGGGGAGTAGACAGTCCCCGAGCTGCAACTGGTTAGCGCTGACTCTGAGGCACGCGAATGAGGAGAGGGCACCCGGCTAAAAGGTAGTCACGCCCCGGCAGCACTTCCCTGTAGTGTGGTGCAGCAGCCCTCCCCGTGCATCAATACAACCAGGCATAAAACTGAATGAAACTCTAGCTTCCCTGCTGAGCTCTCAGCACTCCCCCCCACTCTCACTCGGGGTCGGGGGGCCTGTCCCACAGGAGTTCGGTTCTTTGGGTGATTTCTTGAGGGGAGTGCACAGTGCCCGAGCTGCGACTGGTCAGCGCTGACTCTGAGACACGCGAGCGAGGAGAGGGGACTTGGCTGAGGGAGAGTCACGCCTTGGCGGCACTTCCTTGCGGTGCGGTGCAGCAGCCCTCCCCGGGCAACAATACGGCCAGGCATAAAACTGAGTAAAACTGTAGCTTCCTCGTTTCCAGCACTGAGCTCCCAGCAATCCCCCCAACTCTAACTTGGGGGTCTGGGGACCTGACCCCCAGGAGTCCAGATTCTTGGGAGATCTCCCGAGAGGTGTGGACAGAGCATAAACTGCAGCCGCTCAGTGCTGACTCTGGGGCACGAGACAGAGGAGAAAAGGGTTGGCTGGGTGACCACACCAGAGCGGCAGTTCCTGGAGGCAAATCAACAGCCATTTTTGCTTTAACACCAAAACGGTTCACTTCTGGATATTCTAAAGCCACACCCCCTGTCTCCCTGGGCAACCAGAGGAGGCCACCAGTGAGCAAAGGATTTGCCTGACAGCTGCTCACAAACCCGGGAAGCTTCCAGGGCAGGGCCAACTCAGAGAGGTAATCAGACACAAACCTCCAGCAGCAAAGATGTTTGAACTCAGAACAGCCCATCTTCTGTAGGCGATTTTAGCAGAAACAGAGACAGAACCCCGTAAAGTTGTCTGTTCTGTTCTGTTAGCAACATCAATCAGGGACGGGGCTAAGCCTGAGTGAACACCACCCCCCCACCACCTGCATCAAGCACTCAAACATGTCAGGTCCCATCTCCTCCTGCTAGATAGCGACAGATTGCAGGGGCCTGGCAGACTTCCTTGCAATTCAGTAAGGTGCAAACCCCTGGAGTATCTGTTCACTACAGGCAACTGGGTTAGCCATTTGCAGAGATACCAGTGACTGGGTCCAATGGAGGGGCAAAGTGGGGAAGGAGACATCAACCTTCCCAGACTGATCTATTTGCTAGGTGGTTACTCCTGACTCCACGCAGCACTGGAGTAAGCCATATCAAAGGAGTCACCAGACCCCTATGATCCAGTTACCAGAGACCTCTTGAACTCTCCCACCCGAGACAGGTGCCGATTGAGACAATCGATTTGGACCTTTTCAACTGAACTAATAGACTGAGGACTTCTCAGGCGGTGCCGTGGGTATGCGGTTGTAGGAAGGTTTGATTTTCCTTTTCCTTTTCAAATTGGTGCCAGAGGTGGGCGGGCAGGGTGACTTAATTGCTGGTTTTTCCACACAGCTGAGACTTCAAGCCAGAGTAAATGTTACAATAGGATCAAACAGAAACAAGCTGAAAACAACACAGAACCACTTTGCCCCCCCCACACACAAGACAGGGACCCAGTTTCTCAGGCCACAACACTGTACGGGCCCTCGATAAATCCCCAGTGGAAAAATCAAAGGGAGTAAAATAACCATGGGGTGGAATCAGCGGAAAAACTCTGTTAATATGAATAACCAGAATAGATCAACCCCCCCGCATAAAAGATACGGCAGATGTGATTGAAGATCCCATTCATAAACAACTGACTGAGATGTCAGAAATCGAATTCAGAATTTGGATTGCAGACAAGATTAATAAAATGGAATTAGGAATTCGAGGAGAAATTCAAAAGTTGTCTCAAGAATTTAACAAATTTAAAGACAAAACCACCAAAGACTTAGACACACTGAAGCAAAAATTTACAACCCTCAAAGACATGAAAAATACAGTAGAATCCCTCAGAAACAGAATGGAGCAAGCAGAAGAAAGGATTTCTGATATTGAAGATAAAGTCTTCGAACGCTCCCAATCTCTCAAAGAGGAAGAGAAATGGAGAGCAAAAACGGATTATTCACTCAGAGAACTCTGGGATAATTCGATGAACAGCAATGTACGAATAATTGGGATTTCTGAGAATGATGAAGCGGCCTCGATGGGCACAGAGGCCCTTCTGCATGAAATTATGAAAGAAAATTTTCCAGACATGCCTAGAGAATCTGAAATTCAGATAGCAGACAGCTTCAGAACCCCAGCACGATTCAACCCCAATAAGTCATCCCCTAGGCATATCATAACCAGCTTCACTAAAGTTAATAAGAAAGAGAAGATTCTCAAAGCAGCCCAGCGAAAGAAAACCATTACGTACAAAGGAAAGAATATTAGAATAACTGCAGATCTCTCTGCTGAAACTTTGCAAGCCAGAAGAGGGTGGTCATCGACTTTTAATCTCCTAAAGCAAAATAACTTTCAACCCAGTATCCTGTATCCAGCTAAACTGAGTTTCATTTATGATAGAGAAATTAAATACTTCAATGACATTAATATATTGAAAAAATTTGCCACAAGTAAACCAGCTCTTCAGGATATTCTCAGACCTATCCTCCACTATGACCAAACCAATCCTATACCACAAAAGTAAACTCACTCAGAAACTTTGGATCAAACTCCAACTTCCACACTGGCGAAAGGATTAAAAATGTCCACTGGACCTTTGAAAAACTCGATACCCAAAATTCCACCAGACTTATCAATACTCTCCATTAATGTGAACGGCTAAAACTGTCCTCTAAAGAGGCATAGGTTAGCTGACTGGATAGAAAAACTCAAGCCAGATATTTGTTGCATACAAGAGTCACATCTTAACTTAAAAGACAAATACAAACTCAGGGTAAAAGGATGGTCATCCATATTTCAGGCAAATGGTAATCAGAAAAAAGCAGGTGTTGCAATTTTATTTGCAGATACAGTAGGCTTTAAACCAACAAAAGTAAGGAAGGACAAGAATGGTCACTTCATATTTGTTAAAGGTAATACTCAATATGATGAGATTCAAATATTAATATCTATGCACCCAACCAGAATGCACCTCAATTTATAAGAGAAAGTGTAACAGACATGAGTAACTTGATTTCCTCCAGCTCCATAATCGTCAGAGATTGCAACACTTCTTTGGCAGTGATGGATCGATCCTCCAGCAAGAAGCTGAGCAAAGCAATCTTACATTTAAAACTAAACATCCAATATTTAGATTTAGCAGATATATACAGAAAATTTCATCTCAACAAAACTGAAGACACATACTTCTCATCAGCCCATGGAACTTACTCCAAAATTGACCACATTTTAGGTCACAAGTCTAACCTCAGTAAATTTAAAGGAATAGAAATTATTCCTTGCATCTTCTCGGACCATCATGGAATAAAACTTGAACTGAGTAACAACAGCAATCTGCATACTCATACAAAAACATGGAAGTTAAATAACCTTATGCTGAATGTTAGCTGGGTCAGAGATGAGATGAAGAAAGAAATCGCCAATTTTTTGGAACAAAACAACAATGAAGACACAAACTATCAGTACCTCTGGGACACTGCAAAGGCAGTTCTAGGAGGGAAATTTATAGCACTGCAAGCCTTCCTCAAGAGAACGGAAAGAGAGGAAGTTAACAACTTAATGGGACATCTCAAGCAACTAGAAAAGGAAGAAAATTTCAACCCCAAACCCAGTAGAAGAAAAGAAATAACCAAAATTAGAGCAGAATTAAATGAAATTGAAAACAAAAGAATTATACAACAGATCAATAAATCAAAAAGCTGGTTTTTTGAAAAGCTCAATGAAATAGATAAACCTCTGGCCAACCTAATCAGAAAAAAAAGAGTAAAATCTCTAATATCATCAATCAGAAACAACAAAGACGAAATAACAACAGACTCGTCAGAAATCAAAAAAAATTCTTAATGGCTATTACAAGAAACTTTATTCTCAGAAATATGAAAATCTGAAGAAAATTCACCGATACTTGGAAGCACGTCAAGTTCCATCTCTCAGCCAGAATCAAGTGGAAATACTGAACAGGCCCATATCAAGTTCAGAAATAGCATCAACTATACAAAACCTCCCTAAAAAGAAAAGCCCGGGACCAGATGGTTTCACGTCAGAATTCTACCAAACCTTTCAAGAAGAATTACTACCTATATTACTCAACCTGTTCCAACAGGTAGAAAAAGAAGGAAGACTACCCAACACGTTCTATGAAGCAAACATCACCCTGATCCCCAAACCAGGAAAAGACCCAACAAGAAAAGAAAATTATAGACCGATATCACTAATGAATATAGATGCAAAAATATTCAACAAGATCCTAACAAACAGAATCCAGCAACACATCAAACAAATTATACACCATGACCAAGTTGGTTTTGTCCCAGGGTCTCAAGGCTGGTTCAATATACGTAAATCTACAAATGTAATTTAGCACATAAACAAATTAAAAAACAAAGACCATATGATTCTCTCAATCAATGCAGAAAAAGCTTTTGATAATATCCAGCATCCCTTCATGATCAGAACACTCAAGAAAATTGGTCTAGAAGGGACTTTTCTTAAACTGATAGAGGCCATCTACAACAAACCCACAGCCAATATCATATTGAATGGAGTTAAATTGGAATCATTTCCACTCAGATCAGGAACCAGACAAGGCTGCCCATTCTCTCCATTGCTTTCCAACATTGTAATGGAAGTTTTAGCCACCGCAATTAGGGAAGAAAAGGAGATCAAGGGTATCCATATAGGGTCAGAAGAGATCAAACTTTCGCTCTTCGCAGATGATATGATTGTGTATCTGGAAAACACTAGGGACTCTACTACAAAATTCCTAGAAGTGTTCAAGGAATACAGAAGCGTCTCAGGTTACAAAATCAACATCCATAAATCGGTAGCCTTTATATACACCAACAACAGTCAAGTTGAAAAAGCAGTTAAGGACTCTATCCCATTCACAGTAGTGCCAAAGAAGATGAAATATTTGGGAATTTACCTAACAAAAGACGTGAAAGATCTCTATAAAGAGAACTATGAAACTCTAAGAAAAGAAATAGCTGAAAATGTTAACAAATGGAAAAACATACCATGCTCATGGCTGGGAAGAATCAACATTATTAAAATGTCCATACTACCCAAAGCAATATATAATTTCAACACACTCCCTATTAAAGCTCCGCTGTCATACTTTAAAGATGTTGAAAAAACAATACTTTGTTTTATATGGAATCAGAAAAAAACACGAATAGCCAAGACATTACTCAGAAATAAAAACAAAACAGGAGGAATCACACTACCAGACCTCAGACTTTACTACAAATCGATAGTGATCAAAACAGCATGGTATTGGCACAAAAACAGAGAAGTAGATATCTGGAATAGAATAGAGAACCAAGAGATGAATCCAGCTACTTACCGCTATTTGATCTTTGACAAGCCAATTAAAAACATTCAGTGGGGAAAAGATTCCCTATTTAACAAATGGTGCTGAGGGAACAGGCTGGCAACCTGCAGAAGACTGAAATTGGACCCACACCTTTCACCATTAACTAAGATAGACTCTCATTGGATTAAAGATTTAAACTTAAGACATGAAACTATAAAAATACTAGAGGAGTGTGCAGGGAAAACCCTTGAAGAAATTGGTGTGGGCGAGTATTTTATGAGGAGGACCCCCCGGGCAATTGAAGCAGCTTCAAAAATACACTACTGGGACTTGATCAAACTAAAAAGCTTCTGCACAGCCAAGAACACAGTAAGTAAAGCAAGCAAACAGCCCTCAGAATGGGAGAAGATATTTGCAGGTTATTTCTCTGACAAAGGTTTAATAACCAGAATCCACAGAGAACTCAAACGCATCAGCAACGGAAAAACAAGGGATCCCATCGCAGGCTGGGCAAGGGATTTGAAGAGAAACTTCTCTGAAGAAGACAGGCACACGGCCTTCAGACATATGCAAAAATGCTCATCATCTTTAATCATCAGAGAAGTGCAAATCAAAACTACTTTGAGATATCATCTAACTCCAGTGAGACTAGCCTATATCACAAAATCTCAAGACCAGAGATGTTGGCGTGGATGCGGAGAAAAGGGAACACTTCTGCACTGCTGGTGGGAATGCAAATTAATACATTCCTTTTGGAAAGATATACGGAGAACACTCAGAGATCTAAAAATAGATCTGCCATTGAATTCTGTAATTCCTCTGCTGGGCATATACCCAGAAGACCAAAAATCACAACATAACAAAGATATTTGTACTAGAATGTTTATTGCAGCCCAATTCATAAATGCTAAGTCATGGAAAAAGCCCAAGTGCCCATCGATCCACGAATGGATTAATAAATTGTGGTATATGTACACCATGGAATATTATGCAGCCTTAAAGAAAGATGGAGACTTTACCTCTTTCATGTTTACATGGATGGAGCTGGAACATATTCTTCTTAGTAAAGTATCTCAAGAATGGAAGAAAAAGTACCCAATGTACTCAGCCCTTCTATGAAACTAATTTGGGGCTCTCACATGAAAGCTATAACCCAGTTACAACCTAACAATAGGGGGAAGTGGGAAAAGGAAGGGGTGGGTGGGTAGAGGGAGGGGGATTGGTGGGATTATACCTGTGGTGCATCTTACAGGGGTATTTGCAAAACTTGGTAAATGTAGAATGTAAATGTTTTGGCACAGTAACTGAGATAATGCCAGGAAGGCTATTTTAATCATTGTGATGAAAATGTGTCAAATGGTCTATGAAGCGAGTGTATGATGCCCCATGATCATATCAATGTATACAGTTATGATTTAATAAAATAAATAAAATAAAAAAATAAAAAAAATGCTCATAGCATAAACAAAGACAAATATTTAAGGTGATGGATAGCCCAATTATCCTGATTTAATTACTTGAATATATCAAATTATCACATGTACTCAAAAATATGCATATCTATTACATATTAAATTTAAAAAGCTTAAAGAAGTTTAAAGCTATCAAAGCTTCTATTAAGCAATGAATAATCAAATTATATTTTCAGGGTAGGAAGAGCATTTAACATGACAAATGTTAACAGGACATAGTACTATCTCTGCCATAGTCTCAGATCCCTTAAACTACATAATGTCTTAATGACTTCTTTATTTTTCAGAGATTCTTCTGGTGTTTTGTTAACCACATTTCACCCACATGAAAATGTTGGGGAAAGATAAAGAAGCAAAGAAGTCAGTAGCATTCTTTCCTCTCACCTCCTCACTGACCACAAGGCTCAGGAGTACTCTTGAAAGAGATTCATAATATTTCAAGGTATCTGTATATAGTACTGTATGTCCCAGAATATAAGGAACATCCCCAAGCATGGTTAGTTGTGAACAAGCCTATTTCAAAACCTCAGGGTAACCACAGAAGGAATGTTTGTTAAATCAAACTGACTACCCAGATAACTTCATGCCTAAAAATTTTCCTGATAAATTTTAGTAACTGGTACCTAGAAAAATACATTTTAGAGGTCTTTATTACATATTAACAAAAGAATTGGGGAAAAAAGCAATCCCCCAAAGACATTACTTTTTTTTTCTTTTTTTTTTTTTGAGGTTTGTGCCTTTCAGCTTTTTTATTTATTTATTTATTTTTTTTTTATTAAACCATAGCTGTGTACATTAGTATGATCGTGGGGCACCATACGCTTGGTTCATAGATCGTTTGACACATTTTCATCACATTAGTTAACATAGCTTTTGTAGCATTTTCTTAATTATTTTGCTAAGACCTTTACATTCCACATTTACTAGGATTCACATATACCCTTGTAAGATGCACCGCAGGTGTAATCCCATTAATCCCCCTCCTTCCCCCTCCCTCCCCTCCCTTTCCCCTTTCTCCCTATTCTTAGGTTATAACTAGGTTATTACTTTTTAATCGAAGCTGGATTATCAGCCTGACAGTGCTTTGTTCCCAGAGCTCACTGATTGGCTATGCAAGCATTTCTTGTTAAGTTTTAAACTCTATGTGAAGATAACATCATCTGAGCTAAAATTATAACGTGAGGATTTATTGGCAGAAAAGATGCTTCCCCAGCCATGGGAATTATAGAAATATTCACTTATTAAAATAAACACCAGGCCCAGAACAGACAGCAACTTAGGTTTCACTGGGAAACTGGTGAAACTCAAGAACAAAATCCTTCATAAAGTCCCTCCAATGTCATAACTAGGCAGGGTTTTCAAACAAATTTAGAAAAAGTGTCTTTTTTCTTTCCTTTCTTTTTTTTGAGACAGAATTTCAATTTATCGCCCTCAGTAGAGTGCCATTGCATTACAGCTCACAGCAACCTCCAACTCCTGGGCTTAGGCGATTCTCTTGCCTCAGCCTCCCAAGTAGCTGGGACTACAGGCACCCGCCACAGCACCTGGCTTTTTTTTTTTTTTTTTTTTTTGCAGTTTGGCCAGGGCTAGGTTCGAACACACCACCCTCAGTATATGAGGCTAGCGCCCTACCCACTGAGCCACAGGAGCCACCCTCTTTTTTTTTTTTTTAAGACAGTGTCTTTTTTTGTCACCCTCGGTAGAGTGCCATGCGTCACAGCTCACAGCAACCTCAAACTCTTGGGCTCAAGCTATCCTCTTGTCTCAGCCTCCCAAGTAGCTGGGACTATAGGCACCCACCACGACACCCAGCTATTTTTAGAGACAGGGTCTTGCTCTGGCTCAGGCTAGTCTTGAACTAGTGAGCTCAGGTGATCCACCTGCCTTGGCCTCCCAGAGTGCTAGGATTACAGGAATGAGCCATGGTGCCCAGCTAGAAAAAGTGTCTTTTAAAATTAGCTATAGGGGTATGGAACCCGTAGCACAGTGGTTATGGTGCCAGCCACATACACCAAGGCTGGCAGGTTTGAACCCAGCCCAGGCCAGATAAACAACAATAACAATGGCAACAAAAAATAGCTGGCCGTTGTGGTGGGCGGCAACAAAAAATAGCTGGGCGTTGTGGTGGGCACCTGTATTCCCAGCTACTTGGGAGGCTGAAGCAAGAGAATCACTTAAGCCCAAGAGTTTGAGGTTGCTGTGAGCTGTGACGTCACAGCACTCTACCAAGGGTGACATAGTCAGACTCTGCCTCAAAAATAAAATAAAATTAGCTACAGGAAAGAGAAGTACTAAAAGGCAGGAGGAGCTTCTCAGTACTTCGGGATAAGAAGAGAAAAGGCTGTCCACGGAGTGAAGAAAAAGTCTCTGCACTACTAAGGAGAACAGCAGCAAAATTAAGTGCGTGGGGGTTTTAAATACCTTTACTGAGATGTACTTCACATACCAAAAAAAGTTCAAGTTGTTTTGTTTCCTACTTGAAGACAAACCACAAACTCCATTTTAGAACATTAATGCATGAAAACATCAAATAAAGTACAAAATGATAGTACCCTGTAATCATTTATCACACTAAATTATGTGTATGATTCCATTCTACTCTAATAATTTCCATTCTCCAACTTCTTCATAGCAGTTTCCATAATTGTTTCACCATACATTCAACACAGCAATACCACAAGATATATAGCAAGTCTTTTTTTCTTTTTTTTGTGTGTGTTTTTTTAATTATTAAATCATAGCTGTGTGCATTAATGTGATCATGGGGCACCATACACTGGTTTTATAGACCATTTGAAACATTTTCATCACACTGGTTAACATATAGCCTTCCTGGCATTTTCTTAGTTATTGTGTTAAGACATTTATATTCTACATTTACTAAGTTTCACATGTATCCTTGTAAGATGCACCACAGGTGTAATCCCACTAATCACCCTCTCTCCGCCCATCCTTCCCCCTCCCTCCCCTCCCTCTCCCCCTTCTTCCTAAAAAGAAAAAATTAGTACTAAAGCAGAACAGGCAGCCAAATCTTTTTTTTTTTAATTTTTTAATATTTTTATTGTAGTGATTTGAATCTGTTCTTTATTTTATTTTTCTTTTTTTTTTTTGAGATGGAGTCTCACTCTGTCACCCTGGGTAGAGTGCCATGCATGGTCATAGCTAACAGCAACCTCAAACTCCTGGGTTCAAGCAATCCTCTTGCCTCAGCCTCCAGAATAGCTGAGACTACCAGTACCTGCCATAATGCCCGGCAAGTTTTTCTATTTTTACTAGACATGGGGTATCACTCTTGCTCAGGCTGGTCTCAAACTCCTGAGCTCAGGCAATCCACCCATCTCAGCTTCACAGAGTGCTACCATTACAGACATGAGCCCTCATACCTAGCCAGAGAAATCTTAATATTTAATATTGAGGTAACATCCAAGACCATCTGATGAAAACTTATCAGAATAGATGTTGAAATTATAAAAGGTACAGAGCATATTATTTCGAAGAATGAGGTTTCTTATTCACAGATATACATTTTGAATTCATAATTACTTGGAAAAACTCAGTATATCTATTTTGATGAAACCGAATTACAATGATCTTGGCCATTATTGATGTCTCTGGACAAGGCATTCATTGTTGAGCAATATTTGAGGAGTCCTAATAAGACAGAAAGAATACTGTGTTTGCAGTTCAAATTCTAGCCATGTGTGTTACCACCTGTGTTCTTTTTAAATTTTTTTTATTTTTAATTATTATGGGTACATAATCATTGTAATATTTATAGGTTATATGTGATGTTTTGAAACAGGCGTACAATATGAATTAATCAAATCAAAGTAATTTTCACCTCAGGTAGTTACCTTTTCTTTGTGTTGGGAACAGTCCAATTACACTCTTTTAATTATTTTTAAAATAACTAATTTATTATTGATTATAGTCACTTTGTTGTGCTTTAGTATTTTCATTCTACTCAACTATATTTTTTACACCCATTAATCATCCCCACTTTATCCACCCTCCTCATTACCCTTCCCAGACTCTGGTAACCTCCGTTCTACTTTCAATCACCATGAGATCAATTATTTTTAATATTTAACTCCCATATATGATTGAAATATGCAGGATTTGTCATTCTGTGCTCGACTTATTTCACTTAACATCGTATTCTTCAGTTCCACCCATGCTGTTGCAAATAGCAGGATTTTCCGATCTTTTTGTGTGTCTATTGTGTAGACGTACCACATCTCCTTTTTTTACCCTTGGTAGAGTGTCATGGTATCATAGCTTACAGCAACCTCAAAGTCTTTAGGCTCAAGTGATCCTCTTGCCTCAGCCTCCCAAGTAGCTAGAACTACAGGCACCCAACACAATGCCTGGCTATTTTTAGAGAGGGCATCTCACACTTGAACTCCTGAGCTCGGGTGATCCATCCACATTGGCTTCCCAGGGTGCTAGGATTACAGGCATGAGCCACTGCACCCAGCTGTACCATGGTTTCTTTATCCATTCATCCACTGGTGGACACTTAGGTTGCTTCCAAATCTCAGATGTTATGAATAGTGCAGTAATAAACATAGGAATGTAGATATACTGTATACTTTCAGTATACTTTTCAATATACTGAATTCCCTCCTTTGGTATATATACCTAGCAATGGGATTGTTGGGCCATATACTAGTTCTATTTTTAGTTTGATGAGGAATCTTCATCATGTTCTCCATAGTGGTGGTACTAATATACGTTCCCACCAACAGTGTATAAGGATTTCTCTTTCTCCATATCCTGGCCAGCATTCATTATTGCCTGTCTTTTTCACTGCATGAGATGATACCTCTTTGTAGTTTTGATTTGCATTTCTCTGATGACTAATAATGTTGAGCCTTTTTCATATACCTGTTGGTCATTTGTATGTCTTCTATTGAAAAAAATGCCTCTTCAGATCCTTTGCCTATGTTTTAATTGGATTGTTTTACATTTTCCTGTTGAGTTATTAGAGCTCTCTATATATTCAGTTACCAATTCCTTATTTGTGAGTATTTTCTGTAGGTTGTCTCTTCATGTTGTTGATTGTTTCCTTTTCTATACAGAAGCTGTCTAGCTGGATGTAGTCCCATTTGTCCAATTTTGCTTTGGCTGCTTTTGCTTTTAGGGGGTATTACTCAAGAAGTCTTTGCCCAGGTCAATATCCTACAACATTACTCAGTCTTTTCTTCTAGTAGTTCAATACTTCCAGGTTTAAGATTTAAGTCTTTAAACTGTTTTGGTTTGATTTTTGTACAGGGTAAGAGATAAGGGTCTAGTTTCATTCTTCTGCATGTGTGTGCCTATCTTCCCTGCACCATTTATTGAAGAGACTTTCCCCACTGTAGGTTTTTGGCAATTTTGTCAAAAATAAGTTCACTATACATTTATGGAACTGTGTGGTATTAAAGCTGCCCTCATCTCTAATACTTCCTACTTCAAAACAGTCTCTCAAGTATTATGGATACGCATAGCTTAGGAACATATTTGGTGGGCTGACAAGGACAGCCAGACCCTGTCTTCATCCACATAGCTGCTGAGCCCAGGAGGCGGCTTATAACTCAGTAGCCTCACACTGGACAATCTGAGTGAGTGGGCTAGTTTCCCTACATATTAGTCAGATTATATTTATTCAAGATTTTCACAATTCTTTCATTTTTACACTTCAAAGGGTTTTACATTTTACATAACTGTGACTACAGAAGCTTCCTTATGAAATCCAGAGACAAAGAAAAATCTTTCTAGCTATATCAGAAAACCTGGTAACTACATCTGGAATCTGCAAGAAAATAGATTCAGAACCAGTAAAGGAAACTGCATAGGACAGAGGCGGATACAAAATACATAAAACATTACATTTGTCTAATGTGGAAGATTAACATCTACAGTGGAATGTAGACCAATAGAACCAGACCATGGTATTGACATTTTATCATTTAAGTTTCTGAATGATAAATGTGGCTTGATCTCTCCTACTCCAGCTCATATTCAGATGTAGGCTATGTAAGGCAGGAAGAAAGCATAAGATGCTTTCAATATAAAGTATTTGTTTGTTTGTTTGTTTGTTTTTTAGACAGTCTCACTCTTTCACCCTCAGTAGAGTACTGTGGCTTCACAGCTCACAACCTCAAACTCTTGGGCTTAAGCGATTCTCTTGCCTCAACCTCCCAAGTAGCTGGGATTACAGATGCCCACCACAACACCCAGCTATTTTTTAAGCTGTTGTTGTCATTGTTGTTTGGCAGACCTGGCCCGGGTTCAAACCCACGAGCCTCAGTGTATGTGGCTGGCGCCCTAGTCGCTGAGCTACAAGTGCTAAGCCAAGATAAAGTATTTTCCTATGTCAACAAGACAGAAAAGAACTCCTTTCTTAGCTTAGCTTTGAGCTTGCCATACGAGATCAATACTCTTCTTTCCAGGTCATTTCAAAAGCCATGTACAGTGGCTCATGCCTATAATCCTAGCACTCCAGGAGGCCAGGGCGAGTGGATTGTCTGAGCTCAGGAGTTCGAGACCAACCTGAGCAAGAGCAAAACCTGTTTCTGGCTCAGTGAGTAGGGCACCAGCCCCATATACCGAAGGTGGCAAGTTCAAACCCGGCCCTGGCCAAACTGCAACAAAAAATAGCCAGGCGTTGTGGTGGGCACCTGTAGTCCCAGCTACTCAGGAGGCTGAGGCAAGAGAATCGCCTAAGCCCAGGAGTTGGAGGTTGCTGTGAGCTGTGACACCACAGCACTCTACTGAGGGTGACAAAGTGAAACTCTGTCTCTAAAAAAAAGAAAAGAAAAGAAAGAAAGAAAAACTAGCCAGGCCTTGTGGAGGGTGCCTTGTAGTCCCATCTACTTGAAAGGCTGAAGGAAGAGGATCACTTGAGCCCAAGAGTTTGAGATTGCTGTCAACTACAATGATGCCATGGCATTCTAGCCAGGGCAACAAAGTGAGATGCTTTAAAAAAAAGCCATGTTTTATCTCAGAGAAGAGATTCAAAATACAACAATTGCTGGTGCTTATTTTGAAATAAATAGAACTCTTGATGTTACATTTGTTGATGTGTTCACCAGATAAATACAGTCATGTATGATGGCTAATTTTATGTGTCACCTTGGCTTTGCCACAGTGCCCAAATATTTGGTGAAACATTATACCGGATGTTTCTGTAAGGGGATGTGGAGGTGAGATTTAAATTTATATCAGTGGACTTTGAGTAAAGCAGACTGGCCTCCCTAATATGGGTGGGGTATGGCCAATCAGTTGAAGGCCTAATGGCTCACTTCATTTGAGCAAGAGGGATTTCTCAGGCACACTGCCTTTGGACCTTCTCAGCAATATTAGCTGTTCCTGGTTCTCCAGTAGACTGCCTTTGAACACAAACTAAAAACTTTTTCCTGAGTCTTCAGCCTTTGGGCCTTTGCCATTAGATCTTGAACTTACCAAGCCTACAGAATCATTTGAGCCAATTCTTTATGGTAAATTTCCTCCTATACATGTATGCATACTATTCGTTCTATTTCTCTGGAGAACTCTAATTAATATACTAAGGTCTTATTTGCAAGGTCTCACTTCAAATTCAGATGTTTTTAAAACATGAATCAAGCTGGAAAACATTATGTTCAGTAAAATAAGCCAGTCATGAAGAACAACATGTTGCATGATCCCATTTATATGAAATGTCAAGAACAAAAAAAATCCATGGAAACAGAAATTATATTAGTGTTGCCTAGTGCTAGCAGGGATAAGAGCAAATGAGGAGTAACTGCTAATTGGTACGAGGCTTCTTTTGGGAATGATGGTATATTCTGAAATCGATTGTGGTGATGGTTGCACAACTCCAGGAATGTACTACAAACCATTAAATTGTATACTACGTTGCCCAGGCTAAAGTTCACACAGCTCAACAACAATCTCAAACTCCTGGGCTCAAACAATCTTCCCATCTCAACCTACCAAGTAGCTAGAAAAACAGGCATGGGCCACCATGCCCCACTAACCTATGTATTTTTTGTAGAGATGAGGTCTCACCATGTTTCTCAGATTAGTCTCAAAACTCCTGGCCTCAAGTGATCCTCCTACCTCAACTTCCCAAAGTGTTGGGCTTACAGGCATGAGCCACCATGTGTACTGGTATATGCCTATAGTCTCAGCTGATAAGAGGCTAAGACAAGAAGATTGCTTGAACCCAAGAGTTTGAGGTTGCTGTGAGCTATGATGACACCATGGAACTCTACCTAATGTAACAGAGTGAGACTCTCTATCTCACAAATAAATAAATACTTAAATATATAAACACATACACACATACATACAGTGTTCAAATACTGTCATCAAATGCTGGCAAAGATGTTTAGCAACAGGAACTCCCATTCATTGCCAGTGGAAGTGCAAAATGAGACAGCCACTTCTGAAGACAATTTGGCAGTTTCTTGTTGTTTCTTTTCTTTTCTTTTTTTTTTTTTTTTTTGAGACAAAGTCTCACTTTTGTCACGCTGGGTAGAGTGCCGTGGCATCATAGTTCACAGCAACCTCAAACTCTTGGGCTCAAGTGGTCCTCTTGCCTCAGTTTTTATTTATAGTAGAGACAGAAGGGGTCTCAACCTTGCTGCTCAAGAGATCGGCCCACTTTAGGCCTCCCAGAGTGCTAGGATTATAAATAAGCGTGTGCCACTGTGCCCGACCCAATTTGGCAGTTTCTTACTAAATTAAACACAGTACTACCATATGATCCAGGAATCACACTTGGTTTTGTTTACCTAAATGGGTTAAAACTGATGTCCACATTAAAACTTACACACAAAGCGTAATAATAGCAGTATACATAATTGCCAAAACATGGAAATAGTAAGGATGTCTTTCAACAGGAAAATGAATACAGAAACTGTGGTATATCTAAACAATGGAATACCTTTCAATGATAGATAAATGGTATTAAAAGACATAAAAAGATGTAGAGGAACCTTAAATACACAGTATTACTAAGTGAAAGAAGCCAATCTGAATAGGGTACATACTATATGATTCCAACTATATGACATCCTAGAAAAGGCAAAACTAAGGAAAAAATAAAAACTAAGGAGAGTTACCATGGGGTCCAGGGGAGAGAGAAAAGGATGGATAGGTGGGACACAGGGAATTTTTAGAGCACTGAAACTATTCTTATATGATACTGTGATGACCAAAACATGTCATTATGCATTCATCAGAACTCTGCACACGTACAATACAAAGTGTTAATTCTAATATAAACTATGGCCTTTAGTTAATAATAATGTATTGAAATTATCTTATCATTGTAACAAATGTCTCAAACTAACAGAAGATGTTAATAATAGAGAAACATGGGGGAAGGACTGGGGAGCATATGAGGATTTTGTACCTTCCCGTCAATTTCTATGTCAAACTGAAACTACTCTAAAAAATGCAATCTATTTTTTTTTATTGTTAGGGATTCATTAAGTGTACAAAATACCAGGTTAAACAGATTGCATTTGTTAGGTAAAGTCCCTCCTATAATTCTGTCTTGCCCACAAAAGGTGTGTCACACCCCAAGACACCACCCCCCTCCCTCCTTCCCTCTCTTGCTCTTCCCTTCTCCCACCCCCCTCCCTTCTTCCCTCTCTCTGCTCTTCCTTTCCCACAACTCCCTCCCTCCTTCTCTCTCTCTCTCTGCTCTCCCCTTACCTCCCCTTCCCCCACCCACCACCATGTACTAAGTAATTAATTGTCCTCATATCAAGATTAAGTACATAGGATTCATGCTCCTCCATTCTTGTCATGTTTTACTAAGAATAATGTGTTCCACTTCCATCCAGGTTAATACAAAGGATGTAAGGTCATCATCATTTTTTTTCTTAGACACAGAGTCTCACTTTGCCGCCCTCGGTAGAGAGATGTGGCATCACAGCTCACAGCAAACTCCAACTCTTGGGCTTAGGTGATTCTCTTGCCTCAGCCTCCCAAGTAGCTGGAACTACAGGCGCCCACCAAAATGCCCAGCTATTCTTTGTTGTAGTTTGCAGGGGCCAGGTTCGAACCTGCCACCCTCAGTACATGGGGCCAATGCCCTACTCCCTGAGCTACAAGGCCACTCTCTCCACCTTTTTAATGGCTGAATAGTATTCCATGGTATACATATACACAGCTTGTTGATCCATTCCTGGGTCGGTGGGCATTTAGGCTGTTTCCACATTTTGGCGATTATAAATTGAGCTGCAATAAACAGTCTAGTGCAAGTATCTTTATGGTAGATTTTTTTCCTTCTGGGTAGATGCCCAGTAACAGGATTGCAGGATCAAATGGGAGGTTTAGACTGAGTTCTCTGAGGGTTCTCTATATTTCCTTCCAGAAAAGTTCTATTACTTTGCAGTCCCATCAGCAGTGTAAAACTGTTCCTTTCTCTGCACATCCACCCCATGATCTGCAATTTTGACATTTTTGTGATGTGGGCCATTCTTGCTGGGGTTGCATGATATCTCAGGGTAGTTTTGATTTGCATTTCTCTAATAATTAGGGTCGATGAGCATTTTTTCATATATTTGCTACCCACTCATCTGTCTTCTTTAGAGAAGGTTCTATTCATGTCTCTTGCCCATTGATATATGGGATTGCTGGCTTTTTTCATGTGGATTAATTTGAGTTCTCTATAGATCCTAGTTATCAAGCTTTTGTCTGATTCAAAATATGCAAATATCCTTTCCCAGTGCATAGGTTGTCTGTTTCCTTTGGTTGATGTCTCCTTAGCCGTACATAAACTTTTCAGTTTAATTAAGTCCCATTTGTTTATTTTTGTTGTTGTTGCAATTATCACTAAAATCTTCTCCATAAAGTCTTTCCCCAATTCAATATCTGCAAGTGTTTTTCCTACGCTTTCTTTGAGGATTTTTACCGTTTCATACCTTAAATTTGTCTTTTATACATCTTGAATCAATTTTAGTGAGTGGAGAAAGGTGCGGGTCCAGTTTCAGTCTTTTACATGGGGATATCCCATTCTCCCAGCACCATTTATTGAATAGGGATTCATTCTCCCAGCATATGTTCTTATTTGGTTTATCGAAGTTAGGTAGCTATAAGATGTTAGTTTCATTTTTTGGTTTTCTATTGGATTCCAAAGGTCTATGTCTCTATTTTTGGATAGAGACACGCTGTCTTCACCACTATAGCCTGGTACTGCAGCCTAAAGTCTGGTAGGCTGATGTCCCTGGCTTTGTTTTTATTCCTAAGAACTGCCTTAGCTATACAGGGCTTTTTCTGATTGCATACAAAACGAAGAATTATTTTTTCTAAGTCTTGAAAGTATGATGTTGGTATTTTGATAGGGATGGCACTGAATCAGTAGTTTGCTTTGGGAAGTACAGACATTTTAACAATGTTGATTTTTCCCAGCCATGAGCATGGTATGTTCTTCCATTTGTTTATATCCTCTGCTATTTCTTTTTGTACGGTTTCACAATTTTATTTATAGAGGTCCTTCACCTCTTTTGTTAGGTATATCCCTAGGTATTTTTTTCTTTGAAGTTATGGTAAAGGGAGCTGTGTCTTTATTTAGCCTCTCATCTTGGCTGTTATTGGCGTATACAACGGCTACTGACTTGTGGACGTTGATTTTATACCCTGAGACATTACTATATTTTTTGATGACTTCCAGGAGTCTTATGGTTAAGTCTTTGGGTTTCTCTAGTTATAAGATCATATCATCAGCAAAGGGGGAGAGTTTTACCTCCTCTGCTCCCATTTAGATGCCCTTAATTTCCTTCTATTGCCTAATTGTATTGATTAGAATTTCTAGCACTATGTTGAATAGTAATGGTGATACAGGACAACCTTGTCTGGTTCCAGTTCTAAGTGGCAAAGTTTCAGTTTTACTCCATTTAGTCAGTTATTAGCTGTGGGTTTGTCATAGATAGCTTCGATCAGTTTAAGAAATGTGCCACCTTGGCTCAGTGCCTGTAGCACAATGGTTACGGTACCAGCCATATACACCTAGGCTGGTGGGTTCGAGCCCAGCCCGGGTCAGCTGAACAACAATGACAACTGCAAAAAAAATAGCTGGATGCTGTGATGGGTGTCTATATTCCCAGCTACTTGGGAGGTTAAGACAAGCAAATCGCATAAAAAAAGAGTGTGAGGTTGCTGTGAGCTGTAACTCCAGAGCACTCTACTAAGGGTGACATAGTGAGACTCTGTCAAGAAAGAAAAGAAAGAGAGAGAGAGAGAGAGAGAGAGACAGAGAGAGAGAAAGAAAGACCACCTATGCCTATACTCTTAAGTGTTCTAATTAGAAAAGAATGCTGAATTTTATTGAATGCTTTTTCTGCATCTATTGACAGGATCATATGGTTTTTGCTTCTGTTGATATGGTGAATTCATTTATGGACTTGCATATGTTAAACCAGCCTTGCATCCCTGGGATGAAACCTACTTGATCATAATTCATGACTTATTTGATGATAAGCTGTAATCTACTGGCTTGGATTTTGTTGAGAATTTTTGCATCTATATTCATTAGTGAAATTGGTCTGAAGTCCTCCTTTTTAGTTGGATCTTTTCCTGGTCTTGGTATCAGGGTGCTGTTTGCTTTTTAGAAAGTGTTGGGCAACATTTTTTCCTCCTTAATTTTTCGGGAATAATTTCTGCAGTATGGAAATAAGCTCTTCTTTGAAGGTGTGATAGAATTCAGGTATAAAGCCATCCAGATCAGGG
The DNA here is from genome assembly GCF_027406575.1 of Nycticebus coucang. Lineage (NCBI taxonomy): Eukaryota > Metazoa > Chordata > Mammalia > Primates > Lorisidae > Nycticebus > Nycticebus coucang. The sequence goes on from NC_069804.1 coordinate 75,465,786, forward strand.
CATTTTTTGTTGGAAGATTTTTTTATACTTTCTTTGATCTCAGTCCTTGAAATTCGTCTGTTCAGGAGATCTATTTCTTCCTGGCTAAGTCTAGGGAGAGGGTGTGATTCCAAATACTGATCCATTTCCTTCAAATCGTCAAATTTCTGGGCATAGAGTTTCTGGTAGTATTCAGAGATAATCTCTTGTACATCTGCAGCATCTGCTGTTATTTCCCCTTTATAATTTCTGATTGAGGTTACTAGAGATTTTACTTTTCTATTTCTAGTTAGTCTGGCCAAAGGTTAATCTATTTTATTTATTTTTTCAAAAAACCAACTCCTTGTTTCATTAATTTTCTGAATGATTCTTTTGTTTTCAATTTCCTTAATCTCTTATTTAATTTTGGGTATTTCTTTTCTTCTGCTGTGTTTAGGCTTAGATTGTTCTTCTTTTTGCAATTCCATAAGATGACTTGTAACTTTGTTTATGCTCTCTCTTTCTCTTTTTCAGATGTAGGCATCTAAAGCAATACATTTTCCTCTCAGGACTTCTTTTCCTGTATCCCACAGGTTTGATAGCTTGTGTCTTCATTGTCATTATGCTCAAGGAAGCTAATGATTTCCTCTATTATTTCTTGCTGCACCCAAACGTCACTCACATAAGGTTGTTTAATTTCCATGACTTCGTATGGGGTTGAAAGTTTTTGTTGGAGTTGAGTTCCACCTTTAATGTCTTGTAGTCTGAGAAGATACAAGGTAAAATTTCAATTTTTTTAATTCTGTTGAGGTTTGTTTTGTGTCCTAGGATATGATCAGTTTTGGAGAATGTTCCATGGGCTAATGAGAAGAATGTATATTCTTGGGGCGGAGCCTGTGGCTCAGTGAGTAGGGCGCTGCCCCCATATACTGAGGGTGGTGGGTTTGAACCTGGCCCCAGCCAAACTGCATCAAAAAATAGCCAGGCTTTGTGGCAGGCACCTGTAGTCCCAGCTACTCAGGAGGCTAAGGCAAGATAATCGCCTAAGCCCAAGAGCTGGAGGTTGCTGTGAGCTGTGAAGCCACAGGACTCTACCAAGGGTGACAAAGTGAGACTGTGTCTCTAAGAAAAAAACAAAAAAGAATGTATATTCTTTAGCTTTGGGATGGAGTGTTCTATATATGTCTATCAAGCACAGTTGTTCCAGCATCTTGTTTAAATCCCTTATACCTTTGTTTAATTTCTGTTTAGAGGATCTGTAAGAGGAGTGTTAAAATCCCCTGTTATTGTGGTATTATAAGATATCATATTGCTCAGACTAAGCAAGGTCTGTTTCAAGAATCTGGGAGCATTTACGTAGGGTGCATAAATATTCAGAATTGAAATGTCTTCTTGTTGTATTTTTCCCTTACCAATATGAAGTGACCCACTTTGTCTTTTTCAACTTTAGTTGCTTTAAATCCACATGTATCTGAAAATAAGGTTGCAACCCCTCTTTTGTTCTGAATTCCATTTGCCTGAAAAATGGTCTTCCAACATTTAACTCTGAGTTTTAATTTGTCTTTTGAGGGTAGGTGTGTTTCCTACAAACCGCAAATGGATGGCTTGTGTTTTTTAATCCACTCATCCAATCTTTGCCCCTTCAGTGGGGAATTCAAGCCATTAACATTTATTGAGATAACTGATAAGTGTTTTAGCATTCTATTCATCTTACTTTGTGAAAGTCCATTGCTTAGTTTTGTCTTTTGCATCAATGTGGAAGCTAGGTTCTGTCCTTTAATTTTGGGGTGCTTACTTTGCTGGTGGTTCATTGTAATGGTCAGTGTGTAGAACAGGTTGAAGTATTTCCTGGAGAGCTGGTTTGTTGTGGCGAATTTCCCCAATGTTTACATATCAGTAAATAATTTGATTTTTCTATCAATTTTAAAGCTTAGCTTATCAGGATATAGAATTCTGGGCTGGAAATTGTTCAGTTTAAGTAGATTAAATGTAGATGACCATTGTCTTCTGGCTTGAAAAGTTTCATTAGAGAATTTTGCAGTCACCCTGATGGATTTGCCCCTGTAGGTCAATTGGCACTTACTCCTAGCAGCTTGAAAAATCTTTTCTTTTGTCTTGACTTTGGACAGGTTCATCACAATGTGTCTTGGAGCAGCTCTATTAGAGTTGAGGCAACCTGGGGTCTGATATCCCTCTGAAAGGAGTGTGTCAGAATCTTTGGTGATATTTGGGAAATGTTCATTTATAATATTCTCTAGTATGGCTTTCATTCCTCTGGGGTATTCTTCTTCCCCTTCTGGGATACCTATAACTCATATGTTTGAACACTTCATAAAGTCCCATAATTCTGTCAGTGAACATTCTGCTTTCTCTCTCCTCTTTTCTGCCTCTTTAACTATCTGAGTCATATCAAGAGCTTTGTCCTCCACCTCTGAGATTCTTTCTTCTGCATGGTTTAATCTGTTGTTGATGCTTTCCAATGCACCTTTAAGTTCCCTTATTGACTGCTTCAGTTCCTTCAGCTCTGCTATATCCTTTCTGTTTTCTTCATATTGTTCATCTCTTATTTGATTCTGTTTTTTGCTTTCCTTTTGGTTATTTTCTATTTTATCAGCCATTTCCTTCACTGTTTCCTTCATTTCCTTCATTGTTTTCATCATCTGTATTTTAAATCCCCCCTCTGTCATTTCTAACATTTCTTTATAGGTTGAATCCTATGTAGTAGCTACCTCCTGGTCCTTTGGAGGGTTGCTCTGGACTGGTTTTTCATGATGTCAGGATTTTTCTGCTGATTGTTCCTTATCAGTGTTTTCTTTTATCTGTTTATTTGCTCTAATTTTCCTTTCACTTCCTCTTGCTCTTTAAATTACTGTGCCTCTGGCCTATGATTTCAATGAGTCCCATTCTCACTGCTTTTGTCCTCCTCCTGGGGTCCAGAAGTCTCTTACTGTCTCCCTGCATCCCCAAAGGGATGTTTCTGAGCAGAGCCCACAAGCCAGAGATGCCTGAAGTCTTCTCTCCCCAGTCTTGCCACACCCTGTTGCAAAGACTCCGTTACTCGGCCGCCATTTTACTCCTACAATCTATTTATTTTTTTAAGGAGAGTTTAAAACAATCAGGAGAATGTAAAATACACTGGGTAGTAGATGATATTAAGAAATTACTTGGCTTGGTGCCCATAGCACAGTGGTTATGGACCCAGCCACATGCACTGAGGTTGTCAGGTTTGAACCCAGCCCGGGACAGCTAAACAACAATGAAAAGTGCAACAAGAAAATAGACAGGCATTGTGGCGGTGCTTGTAGTCCCAGCTACTTGGGAAGGAGAGGCAAGAGAATCACTTAAGCCCAAGAGTTTGAGGCTGCTGTGAGCTGTGACTCCATAGCACTCTACCCAAGGCGACATAGTAAGGACTTTCTCAAAAAAAAAGAAAGAAAGAAAAAGAAATTACTGGTAAATTGTGTTTTTGTATTGAGTAGGATGGTGGTGCAGTGTTATCATACACTAAAACAGTTCTTATCAGAGATGCACACAGAAATAGTCATTGATATAATGACATACCTCGGATTTGCTTTAAAATACTCCAGAAAAAAAATAATGTGCTTTACATCTCTCCAGAAAAAAAAGAAAAAATACTGGGTGGAGGGTTGGAGGTAGCTGAAACCAGATCAGACAAAAATGGTGGGTGATAGAGACTTTATAGCTTGTTATATTAGAGTCTGATTTTGTGAATGTGTGAAAAATCACCATAATAATTTTTTTAAGTATGTGTGAGTTGAAATACAAGAAGAGCACTGGGCAGAGCCTGTGGCTCAAAGGAGTAGGGCACTAGCCCCATATGCAGGAGGTGGTGGGTTCAAACCCAGCCCCAGCCAAAAACTGCAAAAGAAAAAAAAAAATGAAGAACACAAAGGTTACTTCTAGCTCTAAGGTTCTTTGATGCTTTTACTCAATGAGTACACTGTGTGGCAGGCTGTGTTTTCTTAATAATTAACAAGAATGCATTCTTCATTAATCTCTAATATCCACCCACAAGAACAGCCTGTCATGGATTTTTCTATGGAAATTCCTAACATGTCAGCCACCGGGTGCTTCGCAAAATCTCCTGTTCCTTTAGCCCAAAAGCAATTGTCTTTAATATGGTACTTCCAGACTGTAGTATTGCTATGATTTTAAACTTCCTTTGGAATAATTTTTTTTTAGACAGTCTCACTCTGTGCCCTGAGTAGAGTGTTATGACATCATCATAGCTCACAGCAACCTCAAACTTCTGGGCTTGAGCAATCCTCCTGCCTCAGCTTCCCAAGTAGCTGAGACTACAGGTGTGGGCCAACACACCTAACTAGTTTTTCTGTTTTTAGTAGAGATGTGATTTCGCTCTTGTTCAGGCTGATCTTGAACTCCTGACTTCAAGCAATCTACTGGATTCAGCCTCTCATAGTGCCAGGATTACTGGCATGAGCCACCACGCCTGGCTTCCATTGTTTTCATTTTGAAGGTAAAGTTCAAGTTGTAGTTGAATACTTCATGGGGGGGGTGTGCTGAACACCCTCACATTATGGTGATGGGCACTTTGTCCTTTTTTTTTTTTTTTGAGACAGGGTCTCATTCTGTCCTTTTTTTTTTTTTTTTTGAGACAGGGTCTCATTCTGTCACCCTGAGTAGAGCACTGTGGCATGATGGCATGATAGCTCACAGAAACCTCAAACTCTTGGGCTCACGTGATGCTCTTACCTCAGCCTCCCAAGTAGCTAGGACCACTGGCACCCGCCATAACACCCAGCTAGTTTTCCCCCCCCTATATTTAGTAGAGACGGGGTCTTGTCCTTGCTCAGTCTGGTCTTGGCCTCCCAGAGTGCTGGGATTACAAGTGTAAACCACGGTGCTCAGCCAAAAATTGAGTTTTAAAGTGATGGCATTTATTCCCAACAACTTTTCCAACTTCTACAACCTTACCACCAAGTGTAAATAACAATGATAAAGTGCTAAAAGTATATATAACTGTCTTTAGAAAAGGTGATTGTGGCCAGGCACCGTGGCTCACACCTGTAATCCCAGCACTCTGAGAGGCCGAAGCAGGTGGATTGCTTAAGCTCATGAGTTCAAGACCAGCCTGAGCAAGAGCAAGACCCCATCTCTACTAAAAATAGAAAAACTAAAGCAAGAGGATCTCTTGGACCCAAGAGGTGGAGGCTGCTGTGAGCTATGAGGACACCATGGTACTCTACCAAGGAGACAGCCTGAGACTCTGTCTCAAAACAACAACAAAAAAGTGATCGTTCTCTCATTCTATTTCCATGAGGATGTAATTTCAGATTTTTTAATAGAGAAATTGGTCAAATAACACCAATTGAAAGGATCACTGGGTTGAAGCTACCAGAAAATCCTAGGCCACCTTTAGGGGACCAGAGTTTAGTTTTCTGCATTTGGCTACTTCAATTTAAATTCATTAAAATTAAGTTAAATTAAGAATGCACAGCCTGGCCCTGTAATCCCAGCTACTCAGGAGACTGAGGTAGAAGGATCACTTGAACCCAGGAAGTTTAAGTTTCAGACCAGCCTAGGAAACATAGCAAAACCCTGTCTCCAAAAAAAAATTCATTTCCTTAGTCTCACTAGAGACTAAGTGTTCTGTAGACACAGAGCACTAAGTGTAGTGGCCAATGGCTACTCCACTAGAAAGAATACACAGAACTGCACTTGCAGAGTTCTGGTTCCCATTGCTGCAGCGGCTGGCGGGCAGGGAGGGGAGTTATCGTGCAGTTCGGGACCCAGCTTGGTGCCTATGCCTCGCTGCGCTTTGGGGTCACCACAGCTGGGGCCAGTGCTGCCCCAGACTCTGCTTCTGGGTGACGGTGCAGCCCCAGGGCGCCTCCATCCCCCGCCACCACTGACCCTGGTCCCCACTCCGTGGCCACCTGGGCGCCGCCCCACCGGACAAACTGGAGGGAGTTGGTGCACATCATAGGGAGGAAGCAGGGCAAGGCCGATTTGCAAATGAAGAGCCCAGAAAAGAAGCAAAGAAAGTCAAATACTCAGGGCCCTCCTGACAGAGTTTGCACCACCTCCCACACCCATGGTGGATCACCTGGTTGCATCCAACCCTTTGAGGATGACTTCGGAGCCCCCAAGGTGGAGGGGTGCAGCCCCTCCATTCCTTGGCAGTCCTGTACCCATTGGAGGCTTCCCTGTACAGGGAGGCATGGCAGGCCAGATGCCCCCCAGGCTATGGCACTGAGAGTGGAGGAGGTCCCCAGCCACTTCCTGGATAGCCCTCCCCTTTTCCCTTCAAACCCTATGGGCCCTGCTTTCAACATGCTCCCTAGGACCCTGGTTACCTGCCCCATGGCAACATTAATTTTCCCAGCCAACCCTTCAACCAGCCTCTGGGTCAGAATTTTAGTCCTCCTGGTGGGCAGTAGGGGGATTTGGTCCCATTATCTCACCCACCATGGGACAGCCTCCCAGAGGGGATCTGTGCCCCACTTCCCTTCCCCAATGCTTTGCCTAGCCAGGCACACCTTTTGGTCCCTCTCCTCTCCAGAGATCTGCTCAGGGACTCCCTAGCCTGCTCCCCAACACAAGCCCCTTCCCTGGTCAGGACCCCAGCTTTCCTGGCCCTGGTGGCGAGGATGGGAGAAAGCCCTTGAACCCACCCGTTCCTACTGCTTTTCCCTAGGAGCCCCACTCACGCTCCCCAGCTGCTGCTGTTAATGGGAACCAGCCCAGTTTCCCACTGAGCAGCAGTGGTAGGGGTTGGGGCACTCTGGACACCAACAGCCAGGCACCCCCTAGCAAGGCAGGAGCTCAGGGCCCCAGCTCCCCCAGGCTTGGTGTACCCATGTGGTGCCTGTCAGAGTGAGGTGAATGATGACCAGGACGCCATTCTGTGTGAGGCCTCCTGCCAGAAGTGGTTGCACCAAGAGTGCATGGGGATGACTGAGAGTGCCTATGGGCTGTTGACCATGGAGGCCTCCACTGTCTGGACCTGTGACCTCTGCCTCAAGACCAAGGAGAGCCAGTCTGTCAATATCCACAAGGGCATAGGGCAGCTACTGGCTTCTAACCACAGGTGACATTGGCAGCAAGGCCCAAGGAAGTGCACATATCCCTCTCTGCTCTTCCAAGGTGATTGTTTTCCATGTCTGGCTTCTCATCCCCATGGGGCAGAAACACAATGGCTCCTGGGGGCAGAAAAAGAATTGAGATGGGCAGGCAGAAGATCCTATATGGCTCACTTTTTGGAATCTTATGCATTGAGATCTACAGGGATCTAGGAAACCAAAGCCCTGCTGAAGAGAGCCATTTTTTTGTGGCTGTTACTAGAGGCCTAGGAGTGTGGCTGCAAGAGAAAAGGGGCTGAAGGAAGATCTGGAGGGCTAGTCTGTACTCTCTATAGATGATGGGTGCCCTTTACATCTGTGCCTAACACCCCTCCTTATCCCCACAGCTCCAGCCTTAGTTTTTGGAGTCAAGTGTTAAAAGTTTCTGGCTGGAGGAATTGAGGTTTCTTCTATCCCTGCAGTAATCCTTTTATGGGCTCTGGGAGACAGCTTTAGGAAATAAATGGGGATTTCCCCCTCCAAAAAAAAAAAAAAACTGCACTTGCTAGTGCATAAAAGCTAAGAGCATAAGCTTTTTTTTGAGACAGAGTTTCACTTTGTTGCTGTGGTGTCATAGCTCACAGCAACCTCAAACTCTTTGGCTCAAGCAATCCTCTTATCTCAGCCTCCCAAGTAGCTGAGATTACGGGTGACTGACACAATGTCCAGCTATTTTTAGAGACGAGGTTTGGCTCTTGCTCAGGCTGGTGTCTGGTGTCGAACTCCTAAGCTCAAGCAATCCACCCGCCTCAGACTCCCAGAGTGCTGGGATTAAAGGCGTGAGCCACCACACCTGGCCCCTAAGAGCATGAGCTTTGAAGTCAAAAGAACTTTCTTTTTTTTTTTCTTTTTGAGACAGAGCCTCAAGTTATGGCCCTGGGTAGAGTGTGGTGGTGTCACAGCTCACAGCAACCTCGAACTCCTGGACTTAAGCGATTCTCTTGCCTCAGCCTCCAGAGTAGCTAGGACTACAGGCGCCCACCACAACACCTGGATATTTTTTGGTTGTAGTTGTCATTGTTTGGCATACCCAGGCCAGATTCAAACCCGCCAACTCTGGTGCATGGGGCTGGCACCTTAGCCACTTGAGCTACAGGCACTGAGGCATCAAAACAAATTTCTACTCCACCCTCCTCAATCACAAGCTCTACAATCTTAGGTGATTTATCTCACTCCTGTAATCCTCAATATCCTCATCTGTGAAATGAGAATGACAATAGTATCTACTTCACAGGGTAAGTATGAAGATAAGTAAGATAATACATCAGTGAACTTCAGCTACTCCAAGTGCTAGGTTTCTGCAATACAAAGAATAAATGAACATGTATACTAACCTCAAACAAACATACACTCTAACAGTGGAGAAATGCATTTAAACAAATAAATTATAACATGATATTCCAGACACAGGGATAGTGTTATTCCTCAAAAGTCATCCAACAAGGCCTTACAAAAGAGGTGACATTTGAGCAGAGCCTTAAAGGTTATGTAGGAGGCTGTCAGGTACAGAGGAAAAAACATTCCAGGCAGAGAAAAACAATGTGAGCAAATGTGTACAAAAGACTAAAGGGGCCACATAACATGTTGCAGAACTGGGAGAAGACCAAGGCAGAGAGTAGGTAGAGACATGTTTAATATAAGACAGCCTCTGAGAAAACAACAGGAAACAAAAATCTCAGAATGTACCAGCTGACAAAAAGCAATTACCATTTTGTTCATTTCCCACAAACAGCTGTACTCTCCTCACTCAGCATTAGGAATGTCCTCTAGAGAATTACAGCTTCCAGCTGCTACCTTTCCCTCAGCCACAAACAAATTCACCGAGGAAAATAATGTTGATCTAATTCTACACACTCATAATCATAATCAAGGTTTAAGCTGAGAGGGCAGAATGTTAGTGAAATAGAAAACAAACAAAAAAAACAAGAGTTAGGCCAGTCGTGGTGGCGCACACCTGTAATCCTAGCACTCCAGGAGGCCAAGGTGGGTGGATAGCTGGAGCTCATGAGTTCGAGACCAGCCTGAGCAAAATCAAGACCCTGTGTCTACTAAAAATAGAAAAACATAAAAACTGAGACAAGAGGATTGCTTGAGCCCAAGCATTTGAGGTTGCTGTCTGAGCTATGACACCATAGGCCTACAGCTTGAGAATCTGACTCAAACAAACAAAGAAAAAGAAGTAGAAAAAAAAATAATTAGCATTTAGTGGATCTACCATGTGCCTATACCTATACTTAAAAGTGATGACATTTCACACTCTAAGCAACTGCATAGTACCAATTATTCCCATTTTTGAAATTTCTAGAACTATTCCACTCACATAAGCTAAATTGCTATCCAAGATCTCATGGTAAGGAAGTGACAGCTGATTTTGAATGCCATACCCATGCTCCTAGAAAAGACCCAACTTGGGGGCAGCATCTGTGGCTCAGTGGGCAGGGTGCTGGCCCCATATACCGAGGGTGGCGGGTTCAAACCAGGCCCTAGCCAAACTGCAACAAAAAAATAACTGGGCATTGTGGCGGGCGACTATAGTCCCAACTACTCGGGAGGCTGAGGCAAGAGAATCACCTAAGCCCAGAAGTTGGAGGTTGCTGTGAGCTGTGTGACACCACGGCACTTTACCGTGGGTGATAAAATGAAACTCTGTCTCTACAAAAAAAAAAAAAAAAAAAAGACCCAGAGGAAAAGACCCAACTTGGCTGGGCATGGGGGCTCATGTCTGTAATCCTAGCACTTTGGGAGGCTTACGTGGGAAGATCACTTGGGGTCAGGCATAGGAGACCATGCTGAGTAACACAGCCCATAGAGACCAATCTCTTAAAAAAAAAAAAAAAAAAGGGCGGTGCCTGTGGCTCAGTGAGTAGGGTGCCGGCCCCATATGCTCAAACCCAGCCCCGGCCAAACTGCAACAACAACAACAACAAAAAGAACAGCCAGGTGTTGTGGTGGGCGCCTGTAGTCCCAGCTGCTTGGGAAGAGAATCGCTCTAAGCCCAAGAGTTAGAGGTTGCTGTGAGCCTTGTGACGCCACAGCACTCTACCGAGGGTGGTACAGTGAGACTCTGTCTCTACAAAAAAAAAAAAGAGGGAAGGGAAGGGGAAAAGAAAGCAAAGGGGAAAGGCGAGGAGAAGAGAAAGGAGAGGATAGGAGAGGAGAGAAGAAAGGAGAGGAAAGGGAGGAAAGGGAGAAAGGAAAGGAGAAAGGAAAGGAAAGAAAAATTAGCCAAGCATTGTGGTAGGTGCCTGCTGTTCCAGCTACTCAGAAGGCTGAGGCAGGAGAATTGCTTGAGCCCAGAAATTTGAGGTTACAGTGAGCTATGATAATGCCACTACAACAGACTGAAGGGCGGGGGAAACCTTATCCTGCTAGATTTCAGCAAAAATTTTTTTCTAAGAATACTTTCCTATGGCTGAGCAAGGTGGCTCACACCTGTAATCCTAACACTCTGGGAGGCTGAGGTAGGTATATCTAGTAAGCATTTAAAATCCAAATTACGTAACAAAAAGAAAACTCCTACAGCTCAATAAAGAAAGAACAACCCAACATAAAAATGGGAAAGAACTTGAGTAGACGTATTCCAAAAAAGATATAAAAATGGCCAATAAGCATATGAAAGGATGCATCATTAATCACCTGAAATGATTTCCATTGAAATGACAATCAAACCTACAAAGAAATACTAGGGCAGTTATATTAATACACACAAACACACTCAAGCGTTGGCAAAGATATGGAAAAGTTGGAACCATTGTTCCTTGTTAGTAGGAATGTGAAATGGTGCAGCTGTGGTAAAAAACAGTTTGACAGTTCCTCAAAAAGCTGAATATAGAATTACCACGTGAGCCAGTAATTCCACTCCTAGGTATGTACTGAAAGGAACTGAAAATAAGTATTCAAACAAAAACTTGTACATGAATAGTCATAGCAACACTATTTGTAATAGTCAATATATGGAAATAATCCAAATGCTGATGAATAAATGAATGGATAAACAACATGTGATAAATACATACAACAGAACATTTATTATTTGCGGGCAGCACCTGTGGTTCAGTGAGTAGGATGCCGGCCCCATATACTGATGGTGGTGGGTTCAAACCCGGCCCTGGCCAAACTCCAACAAAAAATAGCCAGCTACTTGGGAGGCTGAGGCAAGAGAATTGCCTAAGCCCAAGAGCTGAAGGTTGCTGTGAGCTATGATGCCACAGCACTCTACCAAGGGCAACAAAGTGAGACTCTGTCTCTATAAAATATATATATATATATATTTATTATTTGGCAATTAAAAGAAATGAAATATTAATATGTACTACAACATGGATGAATCTTGAAAACATTATGCTAAATAAAATCAGACAGAAACAAATATTATATGATTCCATTTATATGAAATCATACAGATTTCATACAGATAGCAAATAAATTAAAGATTATTAGGGTCTGAAGGTAAGAGGGAATGGGGAGTTACTATTTAATGGTTACAGAGTTTCTGTCTGAGGTGATAAAAAAATTTAGAAAACAGTGGTAATAGTTGTACAACATTATAAGTATAATTAATTCTAGTCAGTTATATATGAGTATCAGTACATACCTAGGCCAAAATCATAGATTTTGTTATATGTATTTCACCAAAATAAAATATTCAAAAAAAGAAACACAGTCTGCTTCAGAGGCCTATGCTCTTGACCACTAGGTATGCCATCCCAGTCCCCTCCAGTTCCACCTAGCTGGCATCTTCCCCATCTTAAAAATATGAATAGTATCCTTAATCAAAAGCGAAATGCAACTCAAAACCACTCTACAATATTATCTAACCCCATGGAGAATAGCCCACATCACAAAATCCCGAGTTGCAGATGCTGCAGCTAGTGTGGAGAGAGACATTTCTACACTATTGGTGGGACTGCAAACTAATACAGCTTCTTTGGAAAGAAGTATGGAGAGTCTTCAAAGAATTCAAATTATACCTCCCATTTAACCCCACAATCCCACTATTAGTAATATACCCAGAAGAAAAGAAAATCATTTTATCATAAAAACATTTACACTAGAATGTTCATTGCAGCTCAATTTACAATCACCAAGAGAATGGATTGACAATCTGTGGCATATGTATACCATGGAATACTATTCAGCCATAAAAAAGATGTTGACTTTACATCTTTTGTATTAACCTGGATGGAGTTGAAATACATTCTTTTTCTTTTTTTTTCTTTTTGAGACAAAGTCTCACTATGTTGCCCTAGAGTGCCATGGCATCACAGCTCACAGCAACCTCAAACTCTTGGGCTTAAGCGATTCTCTTCCTTCAGCCTCCCAAGTAGCTGGGACTATTGGTGCCCACTACAACACCTGGCTACTTTTTTGTTGTAGCTGTCATTGTTGTTTAGCTGGCCCAGGCCGGCCAGCCTTGGTGCATGTGGTTGGCACCGTAACCACTGTGCTACTGACGCTGAGCCAAAACACATCCTTCTTAGTAAAGTATCACGAGAATGGAAAAGCAAATATCCAATATACTCAATTGTATTATGAAGCCAGTATACAATCTAACACATGCCCACATAAGAGAAAAACTTAATTCTATTCAAGATGGGGGGGAAGGAGAATGAGGGAGGGGAGAGGGGGATTAGTGTGCTCCCACTTAAAGTGCACAAAGTAAGAATGTGGGTGTGGAACACAACTACAAGAGGGACTCTCTACCTAACAAATTCAGAAATTATGATTTGGTTGTTTGTACCTTCACAATAACCTGAATATATATATATATATATATATATATATATATATATATGAATAATAATCCCCGCCCTACCTCGCTCATTCTTGTTCCAAGAATCAAATTAAATAGGAGGGAGATGTGACAGGACTTTCTAAACTATAAATTACTGAAATCAGTTTTCATTAATATCTTTGAGATTTATAGATAAAACAGCTCACAAAGTTGGTCTTTACTACTGTATAATAAAACATACATATCTAGCTAGCAGTTCAAAGACAATTTCAATTGCAGTATCAGTTTCCAGTGACACTACTTCAGGTAGATAAATCACTACATATGATCAGACTGATAAAAATCACTGGTCAGGCTGGTTGTAACTACAACTTTTCCATTTAATAGCATACTTCCTTTCTGCATATCTTGCAGTGCTTGTCACAAAAGATTCGTTTACGTAAGATCTGAAAACAGTGATCAAAGAGGTTTTTGTTTGGGTTTTTTTTTAATTAAGTCATATATACATAGATCATGAATACATTTATGCCTTTGTGGGATTCAGTGTGTTAATTATTTGTACAAATTGGAGTGCTTACATCCTACTAATTAACATAGTTTTCACCTCATTTACTTAATCATAGTGTTAAGACATTTGTGTTCAATACTTGATAGATTTGACTTGTACCCTTTACAATATGCTCCATAGGTGTAGTCCCACTATTAATCCTCCCTCTATCGAAATACCCCCTCCCTTCCCCTCCCCCTCCCCTTCCCTCCATCATCCTGGGCTATAGTTGTGATTCATCTCTCATATGAAAGTGTGAGTGATTAAAAAAAGTGTGAGTGATTATAAATTGGTTTTATAGTAGTACTGAGTACTTTTCATTTTGTCTTTTTTTGTTGTTGTTTTTGTTTTTGTTTCGCAGCTGTCATCTCTTTCTTGGGGAAACTAAGGAGAAGTGCTGGGGAGCCTACATGGCATGGAGTGCCATGGAGAATAGTGAGGACTGACAAAGTAGCTGTGGTCTCCAGCTTTTGAAATGGCTCCCAGACCAAGACCTACCACAGACACAATCAGCTTCCAGTGAAGGTTCTTCATTCCGTCTTTTCAGTTCTGCTGAGCAATATGCTTTAGAAAGCCTCCCCAAAAGGAACCTGGCACATCACCAGGTAATTGGCACTGAAGCAGTTGTGCTCACAGTATGACACGGTGTTAGACTGGATTTGTTTGGAGAACAGAAAGCAAAAGGTTTCCAGTGAGGTTGCTCAAAAACACCTTGAAGTGAAAAACCAAGTGTAGCACCTTTAATCAAGGCTAAGGGGCCAGCACTCAGTAAGAGATAACCACAGCACCCTACTTTAGTCACAGTCAGGGTCCAGAACCCTTTGGCCTTTACCCATTCAATCCATAACATCTGGCTTCATTTTTCATTTCATGTTTCTAGCTATACACTCTTGCCTTGTATTGAACTGGCTGTAGCCTGTTTCCCTCCTAAATAGAAATTGCTATCCCTTCTTAACAACAGTTTTAGTAATCACCCCCAATAGAATACAACTGCCAGAAGCCTACCTCAGCACAGCATTGTGTACCTTTGGAATGGATAAAAAGAGACAAGGTATTACATGTTATTACATTCTATAAATCATAGCAGGCATGGTAGCATACACCTGTAGCCCCAGCTACTTGGGAAGCTGAGGCATGAGGATCACTTAAGAACAGGAATTCCAGGCTGCAATGTGCTAGGGTGGAACCTGTGAATAGTCCCTGTATTCTAGCCTGAGGAACATAGTAAGAACCCGTCTTAAAAATAAAAAAAAAAAAAGGCCAGGCATGGTAGCTTACGCCTGTGATCCTAGCACTCTAGGAGGCCTAGCAGGTGGATTGCCTAAGCTCACAGGTCTGAGACCAGCCTGAGCCAGAGCAAGACCTGGTCTCTAAAAACAGCTGAGCATTATGGCAGGCACCTGTAGTCCCAGCTACTTAAAAAGCTGAGGCAAGAGAATAGCTTGAGCCCAAGAGTTTGAGGTTGCTGTGAGCTATGATGCCACGGCACTCTACCCAGGGCAACAAAGTGAGACTGTCTCAAAAAACAAAAATCGCTAGACTTATCCCAAACTGCCTACTTCATGAATGTGTCTCTATTTGACTTAGAGAAGACCTAACAGAACACTTACTATGGGCTAGAAACTATCTTAAGCATTTTATATCTATTAATTCATGTAATTCTTAAGACAACCCTATGATGTAGGAACTATTATATATTATCTTAATTTTACAGATGAGAAAGCTGAGGCACAAAGAGATTAATGACTTGCTTCCAGGCCCCAAAGCTAGAAAATAAAAGTACTACAGTATAATTGAACTCTAGAATTATATTCAAACTGCTTTGCTATACAACCATATTCCTAATTCTACAGCTTCCGCTGACATACTCTTCGGACTCTGGGCCTTTGATTCACATCATTTATTTTGAGACACAGTCTCGCTTTGTTGCCTTTGGTAGAGTGCCCTGGCGTCACAGTTCACAGCAACCTCAAACTCTTGGGCTCAAGCAATTCTTTTGCCTCAGCCTCCTAAGTAGGTGGGACTACAGGTGCCTGCCACAATACCCAGCTATTTTTTGGGGGGGGCAGTTTTTGGCTGGGACTGGGTTTGAACACACCACCTAGGGCATATGGGGCCAGCGCCCTACTCCTTTGAGTCGCAGGCGCCACCCCAACACCAAGCTATTTTTTAGAGATGCCTCATTTTTTAGAGACAGGCTGGTCTTGAACTCATGAGCTCAAGTGATCCCCTGTCTCAGCCTCTCAGAATGCTGGGATTAAAGGCACGAGCCACTGTGCCCAGCCTGTTTCACATTTCTGTTCATTAAAGATATATAAACATACAGGATGTCCCAAAAGTGGCCTATAGAGTAGCTGAAAGAACCAGACCAGTGCCATCTTAAGAGTTAAGTTTCGCTTTCCCTGCCATTTCACTCAGTACAAGCCCAGGCAATTCCCCGAAATCATGAGACAACCGCCCACCAATCAGGGTCCCCCAACCTAACCAATCCAGAAGCACCCCCTTTGTTTCAAGCTGTGCACGCCCACCCGCTGCACCAAACCATAAGAACTCCCTGCTCCAAAGCTTGGGGCTCCTGGCTTGGATCCGTTACAACCGAGTCCCCAGGAGCCCAAGTTCGAACTTACAAGAAAAGGCCATTTTCCTTTTGTATCAGACTCGGCTCCCTGGTGGTCGTTGTTGGGGATTTCGAGATCTGGGCACAACATTTGGTGCAGTGGCCAGGAAATTCCCCAAGACCCCTTAAGGACCCCGACCCGAAGGGCCGCTACTGGTAAGTGTCTGTCTGTCTTGTCTGCTATGGTTGTTTTTGGAAATCTAGAATCTGTAAAGGTGGTCGGCAAAGTCAAAGCAGATGCCCTGGAGGCTGCCGGCCAGAGGTGGCGAGGAAACATCCAAGCCCCTTCTGGAAGGGACCTTGCCCCCCTCCCCAGGACTGAGATGTGGAACCCTCAGGGCATGGTGTGGACACAGTCCCTCTTGTAGTTTTTCTGGGTGGACAAAGCGGGTTGCGCCCACAGCATGGTCAGAGACCCTCGTCCTATTGTTTCTGCGGACCGTCGATTTGGTATGTCCTCAGTGTGTCGTGTGTCTTGTTACGTTGGTATCTTAGTGTGGCTGAACTCAGAGCTCAAAATTTGGGACTTGTGAAAAAATAAAAAGAGAGCTAAACTGATTACTTTTTGCAGGACTGAGTGGCCAACCTTCAATGTTGGCTGGCCTCCAGAGGGAACTTTTCATCTCTCCCTCCCTGGCTGAAAGCACTTCCTGAGCAGTTCGTTCTCACAGTGGCCAAGAATCTCCTAACTCCCCTAATAAGAAACCCCACAAACCTTCTGTGCCGCTTTACCCCGTTTTGCAGGATAGTGCAGACCAAGATCTACTTTGCCCTCCTTGGTATCCCCCTTTGCTGAACCCCCCCACGGGGGTTGCGCTGGTGCTCTCCTGGGGGGCCGGGCCGCCCCTCCCACAGCGCAACTGCTCCCCCACCCCCTTCGCATTAGCCCTCCCTCCCCACGAGGGCAGGGTGGGGACACAGTGAGGGCGGGGGCGGGAGCGGGAGCGGGGTGGACAGTCCCAAGTGTGCCCCTGGCCGGTCGCGCCTTTGGGCCTGGAGGACTTTTATTTCTCTCTAGGAGCCACACAAGAAAAAAAGCCAAGCGAGCACTAGGGGTGGGTGGCGACGTTGGCTACCCACCCAACCCGTCTTGAAACACAGACCAAGAAGTCTAACACATGCGCGAGTCACATGAAAGCTGGGGCGGGGGACCGCCCCCAGGCCAGCAACTGGCTGCTGCCAGGCGCAATTCCACTGGCTCCAGGACGGCTGAGAAGGCCTGGCGGGGAAGGTAGCTTGGGGGCCCCAGCCCTTCGCGGGGGCAGGCCCGCATCCCGAGTGTTATAGCCCCCCCAGCAGCAGCGCTGGCGGAATCCCAAGGCCTGGGTGAGGCTCAGAACCTTTATTACTAGCCCTTTACCACTAGTAATTTGTATAAATAGAAAAATATTTTTACAAACTGAATCTTTGTCAAAGGATAAGATTCTTGCCTTTTAAACCTTCTAATTATCAGTTTGGCTGAGTGAATAGGTGACTTTATGGTAAATTGGGATCATGTTTTGTGGAAAGTAAGTTTTTTGAGAGTAAGAGAAATTAGACAGAAAGGAGAATGGCATTGTGTAAAAAAAGAATCTTGTGTGATAAATTTTGTCCTGAAACAGAATGGTTATGTAAGAAAGTGAAAGGCAGGGCAAAAGTTAAAGAAAGTTTAGAATGTTTGTAGATGCTCTGTGCAGGTTAAATGAAGCTCATAAAAGAGAATTTGTGAAAGAATTTACATGTGATCCAGTTGACTATGTATTTCCTTTAAAATCTTTTGACTTGTAATTTTTTTAAACAAATGTTTTAGGGCTTTGATATTTGACAAACCTTCCAAAATAAAAACTCTAAATCTGGGGCTTGGCGCCTGTAGGGCAGTGGTTGCAACACTGGCCACATGCACTGAGACTGGTGGGTTCAAACTTGGCCCAGGCCAACAACAAAAAAACACAACTTTAAATTTAGTCTTCTTGAAATATTAAGACCACTGAAAGTCATTGGAAAACAAATTAAACTTATTTAATTTATTAAAAATATATAGGAAACATTGTCAAATATGAAATGGTGATTCATTTTATGTAGGTTATAGTTATATATATGTCCCAATATTATAAAGCATTAGTCTGTCCTAACGTATAAGACATTGGTCTGTCCTAACATATATTGTCGGTAATAATTTTAATTCACCTAAAAAAAAAGTATTTTTATGTAAATGGCTGAGTACAAAGTTTATCCTAAGAAGAAAAAGAAATATTAAGAGAGGCTGACGAATTCTCTCAAATTCAAATTACTGATGTCTTTGGAATTGTAAATTGAATACCTTCGGACTAAAAGCAGATTTTTAGAACTTTCGTTAGAAAGATAACATGTCTATGAGTATTGCTAACTTAACTTCAAAAAGAACAGAAATCAGTTCCGTGGAACTGAGCTAGTATGTAATGGCTTTTTGTTCGAAATATTGTTGATTCTTTCTGTGTTCTGTTTTCCAGAAGTCAAGAAATAATTTTCTGTCTTTTGAGCTATTTGTAGCTTTTCAAGCAATGTGTGTACTTATGAGCAGAGTTTAAAATATGTATTTTTTTCTCTCTCCTTGATTTCTCTGGAATGTCAAAGCCATTTGTAAGTAATTTTTTTCTTTTTTTTTATTAAATCATAGCTGTGTACATTGATATGAAATGTGTCAAATAGTCTATGAATCGAGTGTAAGTATTCTTAATTTCTGACAATACAGTTATTTGCATAAGTTCAATAAGAATCTGTTTTGTTTTATAGGACATGATGATGGCACTGGTTATTTTACCAAGGCTTTGGCTGGAACAGCATTTCCAGAGGTGTCCAGACTACGTTAAGAAATTAAGGTTGACTTTATAAGGGCAATAAAAAAAGCCCTTTGGAAAACTGGCCAGATATCCATCAGTAACATTTCCTGATCTGTGGTAAGTAACAAAGGTCACTTGCTGATGGGTCCGGGAATCAAAATGTGCTTGGGGACCTCAAGAGAAGAAGGATTTACCCAATGTATACAGGTATCTAATAGCACAGATGAAACCTGGGCTCTGAAAGGTTTTTAAAAAGTCCAGCCTGAGATTCCTTATAAAAGGTTCCAGCAAAGCCAATTTTAAAGGAAAGAAGAGCCTAAATGGCTAATAATTAATTATTCTTACTGCATTTTATGCAAATAATCAGACCCCGTATATTGAAGGTACAGTTTATTTTGGCAAATAAGTTAGTTCTACTATAATTTGCCTTTAGTAAAGAGAGAAATTGGAGAGAGAAAATAGTTTAAAAAGAGGAAAAAGAGGCTGTGGTCCACCTGTATTTACCCTGTTTCACTGAAAATAAGATATCCTCCAAAAATAGGACCTACTTACAGGAAAGATAAGACATCCCCTGAAAATAAGACCTAGAGCATCTTTGGGAGCACACCTTAAAATAAGACACTGTCTTATTTTGGGGAAAACAGGGTAGATCCCAGCCTTGTCTGTACTCATAAAATGAGACGTAACTGTTTTACGAAATTGATCTATTAAATGAGACTAAGAGACTGGCCAAAAAGTATAAAATTATATATAATAGTTATATTTACTCTGAAACCTTAAGACTCAACAAAGGTCACCTGTTGGCTACACTAGAAAACTTGTGCAGTATTATATGTTATCTAAAATTTCCCAGTAAATGGTATAACTGTAAACACTGCATTCTACTCTGCTGAATCTGCTGCCAGCAGAAGCCAAGTGTCCCACTTGTCTGAACTTAAAAGAGGCCTTTTTCAGTGTAAGGCTGGCTCTGGGAAGCCAGAAGCTGTTTGCTTTCCAGGGGGAGAGACCAGACATAGAAACAGTACACATGGACCAGGTTGCCACAGGGGTTCTAATCACCCACAATTTTTGAAGAAGCGCTGACTCGTGACCTCCAGAAATTCCCGGCTAAGGAATTAGAATGTGTGCTGTCACAATATGTCAATGACCACCTTTCAGGACACCCTACCCAGGAGGGCTGCGCCCAAGGCATGGACTGTCTTTTATGACATCTAGAGGTATGTGGCTATAAAGTGTCTAAGCGGAAGGCCCAGGTCTACCAGCAGCAAGTACGTTATCTAGGATTTACTATTCAACAAGGGGAAAAGAATTTAGGCATAGAACGAAGGCAAGTCATTAATCACCTCCCCACCTCCAAGAGCCAAAAGCAGGTTTGGAAATTGTTAGGCCCGGTTGGCTTTTGTCATCTTTGGATCCCCAACTTTGCCGGCTTAGCTAAGCCCTTGTATCAGGCAACTAAAAGAGAAGAGGAAGAGCCCTTGGAGTGGGGAAGAGAATAGGAATGTGCCTTCTCCCAGCTAAAGATAAGGCTGATGGCTGCACCTGCATTGGGACTGCCAGACTTGGCCAAGCCCTATACTCTGTATGTCACAGAGAAAAATAAAATAGCTGGGGGTGTGTTAACCCAGCTGGTAAGGTCCTGGCCAAGGCCTGTAGCCTACCTCTCTAAGCAGTTAAATACAATGGCAAGAAAATGGCCACCTTGCTTACAGGCTCTAGCCACTAAGAAGCTGATAAGCTGACTCTAGGGCAGGATCTCAGAGTGAAAGTATCCCACTCTGTGGTCAATTATTTTTGGCTCTCTAATGCAACACTCTAAACCAAGCCATGCTCCTTCCAGTCAGTGGAAGAGAGACTGAGCATGACTGTACAGAAGTTATAGATAATGTGTACTCTAGCAGACCTGACTTGCGTGACCAGCCCTGGACAGATGCAGACTGGAACTTGTACGTAGATGGAAGCAGTTACATGACAGCACAAGGTAAGCAGCGGGCTGGGTATGCAGTGGTCACCTTAACAGAGACTGTAGAGGCTAAGCCCCTCCCTCAAGGGACATTGACTCAGAAGGCTGAGTTAATTGCCTTGACTGGAACCTTAGAACTAAGTCAAAGGAAAAATCTGAATGCTTTTCTGACTCTCCAAGTACACAGGACATTGTACAAGGAGAAGGGACTATTAAATTCTGGGGAAAACAGACATTAAATATCAGCAAGAGATAACTTCAGTTGTTAGAGGCAGTATGGAAACCCCAGAAAGTGGCAGTTATGCACTGTCGTGGACATCAAAGAAATGCTTCCACCATCACTAAAGGGAACACCAGAGCCGATACTGAGGCAAAGAGGGCTGCCTCCCAGTCATACCAAGTGTCACCGTGGCTCCCCTCATCCCTTGGTTCCCAGAGCTCACCCCTATCTACTCCCTGGAGGAGAAGGAATGGTTGTCAGTGGAAGGGAGCCAGGAAGCAGAGGGAGGATGAATAAAAATGCCAGACACACGAGTAGCAGTCCCCCAGATTCTAGGAGCCACCGTAGGGACAAGAGTGTTCTACATCTCCCACCTGGCAGCCCTGGCCAAAACTGTCAGTCTACAGCGTGTCACCTGCAGCCAGTTCAATGTGTGCCAAGGACCAGCGGTACCCCCAGGAATCCAGTCGTATAGAGCAACGCCTTTCGAGAACTTCCAGATCAAGGGACCAAGTTTAGGTCTGAAATCAGAACCTGGTCCCCCTCAAACCAAGGTAGAAAGGACCCTATACCATCATCCTGACCACACGCACGGCAGTGAAGATAAAAAAAACTTCACCTGGAGTCATCACAGCTAGCTGAATAAAGCTTCACTGCCCCTTGAAAAGTAAATGTAACTTTTAAGACATCCAACATGCCCTGCTCCAGCCACATACTGGGAGCTAGCTGGCCAACACATGGCTGAAGCCTGAGGAAACTCCTCGAGGAACTTGCCTTAATTAAACTTTAGACTTTGGAAAAAAAAAAGGGGGGTGGTTATGCACTACTCTAAGTAGAAAATGCTGTTTTTACACTGATCACTCAGGAATAATGAAAAAATCAATGGCCCTTGTGTGGGAGAGCTTGTGCAAGCATAAATTAGAAAGAAAAAATAATCAGAGCTAGTATAAGTCTCTCTTGGCTAACAATTCTGATATCAGCCCTGGCTGGTCCCCTAGTGTTATTACTCCTACTCCTGACTGTGGGCCCTTACATTATCAATAGGCTCATCACTTTTGTACAGGACCATGTAAGAGCCATACAACTGCTGGTCTTAAGAGGCCAGTATCAGCCCCTTTCAGACAGAAAGCTAGAAATGACACACACAGTACCGGACCCTTGAATTTACAAGTAGAGGGGGGACTGAAAGAACCAGACCAGTGCCATCTTAAGAGTTAAGTTTCGCTTTCCCTGCCATTTCACGCAGTACAAGCCCAGGCAATTCCCCAAAATCATGAGACAACCACCCACCAATCAGGGACCCCCCCACCTAACCAATCCAGAAGCACCCCCTTTGTTTCAAGCTGTGCAGGCCCACCCACTGTGCGGGACCATAAGAACCCCCTGCTCCAGAGCTCGGGGCTCCTGGCTCAGATCCGTTGCAACTGAGTCCCCGGGAGCCCAAGTTGGAACTCATAATAAAAGGCCCTTTTGCTTTTGCATTGGACTCAGCTCCCTGGTGGTCTTTGTGGTGGATTTCGACATCTGGACACAACATAGCCATACTTAGGTAAAATGGGAAATTATAGTTAAATGTACCTTTATTTTAAAAATAGTGATTACAACATAATTACAAAGAGCTGACCAACTTGTAGAGAATATTTTATAAATATTTTATAATATTTATTTTGTAGGCCAGACAAGGTGGCTCATGCCTGTAATCCCAACACTTGGGAGGCCGAGGCAGGTGGATTGCCTGAGCTCATAGGTTCGAGACCAGCCTGAGCCAGAGGAAGACCCTGTCTCTAAAAGAATAGCGGGGTATTGTGTAAGGCACCTATAGTCCCAGCTATTTGGGAGGCTGAGGCAGGAGGTTCACTTGAGCCCAAGAGTTTGAGGTTGCTGTGAGCTGTGATGCCATGGCATTCTACCGAGGGTGACAAGGTGAGACTCTGTCTCAAAAAATATATATATTTATTTTGTAAATAAAGGTTCATTTAGCTACAATTTACCATTTTCCCTATGTATGGCAAATATGGGACACTTTGGGGATACTGTGTACGGAAGTCTTCAAGGATTTTATACATTAGATTTAGGTATCTATAGTCTTCCTTCAAGTCAGTAAGCATTTCCTTAATGCAAACTCTAGCACTAAGAACCAGGGATCCAGAGATGGGCAAAGAACAATCACTGCTCTCAAGGAGCTTATTCTAGTGATGGAGACTCATATGAAATAGCTGCAATTCAGTTCAATAATTGACAGACAGTCATACAACTGGCATGCAATAAATTTCTTAAATAAATAAAATCTGAAATATACTATTCTTTAGTTAAATTCTATATTCTACCACCTTTTTTCCATATTTATGACTAGTAAAGACCATCTCACCAAAAAGCTCCCAGAGCACAAAACATTAGTATAAAAGTATTTAAATGGGGCTAGGCATGGTGACATATGCCTATAATCCCAACACATTGTAAAACTGAGGCAAGAGAAACACTAGAGGCCAGGAGTTCAAAACCAGCCTGGCTAATATAGCAAGATGACATCTCTAGAAAAAATAAATTAGCTGGGCATAGTGGCATGCACTATGTAGTCCTTGCTACTCAGGAGACTAAAGTAGGAGGATAGCTTGACCTCAGGAGTTTGAAGTTGCAGGAAGTTGTGATCATGCCACTGCACTCCAGCCTAGGCAACAGAGTGAGATCCTGCCTCTTAAAAATAATTATATATATCACACACACACACACACACACGTATATATATAAGTCCCTCAAAATATATTCCATGAAAGAACACTACTCTAGGACTCAGAAGAACTGGGTTTCAGTCGAGTTTGGGCAATAGTTGTACAACCTTGAGCAGATTCCTCTGCCCTTAGTGTCCCCTCTGAAATACGAAGGGCTTAAACTAGATCAATAGTTCTCAACCTCAAGGCAGTCTACTCTCAGAGGGGGCGTTTGTAAAGGTGCACAGGTGATTTTGCTTAGCACAATGATTGGCAGAACACTACTGGTATTTATTGCAGGGTTAGGAGGGAAAGCTAGGGGAATACTAAAAATCTAACAATGCCCAAGACAGATAAACACAAGGAAGAACTATCCTGTCCAAAATGAAGACCATATTACCCACCCTCCCCCTAGAAATACCTGAACAAAATATTTAAGATGTCGTCAACCCCTAAATTCTTTGCCATAGTTCAATGTAACAAAGAATACTGCTACATTGTGATTGTCTATTAAGTCTGAACAGTCGTGAAACATTCAGTCATGTTTTGCTTTGTAAACAAGGAGAAAAGTAAAAGGAAAAAAAGGAATTACTCTATATTTCATTTTCTAATATGTGTATTTAAATTAACAAAACTTCTTCTACAACCCACCATGATAAGATCTGAATATGACACTGAACCTTGCAACTTAAGAACTTAAAACTCTCTCTTACTTTCTCTTTGTCTCTCTCTCTCTCTCTCTCTCTCTCTCTCTCTCTCTCTCTCTCTCTCTCTCTCTCACACACACACACACACACACACACACACACACGAGGAACTTTATTAACTGCAACCAGATGTTTCTTAACAACCATTTGTTTAAAAAATCACAAACAGTAAATTCCATTAGACTTTGTTGTTCACATTTTAAATCCAAGTAAATCTGAGTTAAGGGCAAGTAAAAAAAGGTTGGAAAAGTGTGCATAGAACACCAATATATATACTCTGCTGGTTCCATGTGTTTTGGGCCAATAAAAGAACATGAGTGGCTGTTTATCAGCTTCATCCCAAGAGTCA
The DNA here is from genome assembly GCF_027406575.1 of Nycticebus coucang. Lineage (NCBI taxonomy): Eukaryota > Metazoa > Chordata > Mammalia > Primates > Lorisidae > Nycticebus > Nycticebus coucang. The sequence goes on from NC_069804.1 coordinate 75,490,490, forward strand.
AGAGGGTAGGGTTGGAAAAACTTTACTTATTAATATAATTCACTATTTTTAATGCCTCCTCTGAAATCCTTCCCACAAATCTGTATTAGGTATTCCAAGAACTTAACAACAAACTGTTGTGAACCAGCAATTGACTTACTGATACAATATTAGAGACCATTACAAGTTCCAACACTTTTAAGAGAAGGGGCAACATCTGAAATAGCATCTTTTGAGGAGATGGCTTTGAGAAAAATAGCACTTCTGATTTTTCTAGACAAAAATTATAAAAACTCCATCAAAACCCACTGCTAATCAAAGCTAAATTTAACCCCTACCTGAATGTAGACAAGAGACTACAATGAATAAACCATATTTTTTAAGGATTATTTTTTAAAGCAGTTATTTTCTATGGCAGAAAAGGCAGACCTCTCTGGCCAACCCCACCTTGGCAACAGTCCCCTAAAATATAGAGTTCCAGAAATTTAAAAATCCTGAATGTGTGCTAGCATCTTTTGCCAGTGGCCTCACTGGGCTGGTGTCCAAACTCCAGGACCTAATGTTTTAAAATAAGGCCAAACCTAATGCTGAACAATCATCCTGTTTACCAGTGTCTTATTTCTAAGAATCTTTTGCTACCAGAAAATTCTCATATATACTGAGGGAACTAATATCCATATTTGGGTTTGATTAATCCATAATTTGCCCTGCCAACCACCAATTAACTTCTCCTAGCCAAGCCAATCTATCTGCAACTGTTATTAACCTTCACAGACCTACACAGCTCTTTTTAAGGGTCAGTTGTGTGGGATGGTTTACTTTGAACTGAATAAGTAAAGAAAGGGGCAAACATCTTGTCCCTAACATTTGCAAAAGATAGAATATAAGAAAAAACCTAGGTAAACTCTAGCAATTTCAATGCCACAGTGAACTGACAATTTTAATTGTCAGAATGCTTCCTTCACCCACCTCTGTTGCCAAATATGTGTATCAAAGAAAAAACAAAGGGGAATGGAGTCAGATTACCAAAAGCTATCCCTGTTTTATTCATTTCAAATAATCATCTCAAATTTATGTCCAAACAAAACTCTCTTCACAAGCCAGGTGCAGTAGCTCATGGTGGTAATCCTAACATGCTGGGAGGCCAAAGCAGGAGGATCGCTTGAGGCCAGGAGTCCCAGATAAGCCTGAGCAAGAGCAAGACCCTGTCTCTCCTAGAAATAGAAAAATTAGCTGGGCATTATGCCTGGCACCTGTAGACCTAGCTACTCAGGAGGCTGAGGCAGGAGGATCACTTGAACCCAGGAGTTTGAGGTTGCTGTAAGCTAGGCTAAAGCCATGGCACTCCAGCCTGAGCAACAGAGGGAGACCCTTTCTATAAAGAATAAACAACAACTTGGTGCCCGTAGCACAGTGGTTACAACGCCATTGACATACACCGAAGCTGGCAGGTTCAAACCCAGTACAGGCCTACCAAACAACAATGACAACAAGAACAACAACAAAATAGCCGGGCTTTGTGGTCGGCACCTGTAGTCCCAGCTACTTGGGAGGCTAAGGAAAGAGAATCACTTAAGCCCAAGAATTTGAGGTTGCTGTGAGCTGTGACGCCATGGCACACTACCCAGGGAACATAGTGAGACTCAGTCTCAAAAAAAAAAAAAAAAAAAGGAATAAACAACAACAAAAAAGTTATAAGGGAATTTTCAACTGCATCAGGGGTTGGCATCCCTAACCCCTGTACTGTTCAAAGGTTAAACTGTATCTACACATACAAACAACGTCATTAAATAATCTCCTACACTTTCCTTTTATTCACCTATGTTAGAGATTGCTCCATTATTAGTACATACTGATCTGCTTCATTCTTTTTAATACCTTCATAGTGATTCATTTTATGGATGAACACATATATCATTTAACCAGCTCTGCAATGATGAAAAATTTAGGTTATTTCTAGTCATTTGTTCTTACCAAAAAATCCTTGTTTATACATATTTTTGCACATTTATAGACATATGGGGTGTAGCTATAATTTAAACTCATACAAGTAGGATTTGGGGACTTGTATTTGCATTTTTAATTTTTACTCACACTGTCAAATTTCCTCAATAGATGTTGTGTTAATCTCTACTGCAGCAATGCATAAGTGCCAGTCATTTCACTTTTGCATGATGCTCTTTTTCCATGTAGAAATTTGAGTTTTATATTGTCAAAAATATTGTCTTTTTCCTGATAGCCGAGGCTACAGCCATGCACAACCACACCCGGCTAATTTCTCTATTTTTAGTAGAGAAAAAGCTGCCGAAGCTGCTGAAGCTGGCAGGTTCAATCCCAGTATGGGCCTGCCAAACAACAATGACAAGAACAACAACAAAATAGCTCTTGCTATTATAAATAAAGTTTTTTATTAACTAGACAAGCTGATTATAAAATTTATATGTGAAAACAAGCATGAAATCCCAGAGAAATTAAGAAATAGGGAGTAATTAGGAGAGACTAGTTTTATCAGAGATTAAAGTATAACTTGTTGGCCTGGGTATGGTGGCTCATGCTCTTGCTCAGGCTGGTCTCTGAACTGAGCTCAAGGGATCCTCCCACTTTGGCCTCCCAGAGTGCTAGGATTACAAGTGTGAGCCATCAGGCCCAGCCTTGTTCCATATTTTTAATACCTTTCTCTAGGGCCTGGATTCTATAAAAAAAAAAAATGTCCTTTTCTATCAAAAAAAAAATACCCTTTTCTATCAATGGAAAAGCCTTCTCTATTGTAAAATTGATTTTTAAATACTCCCCTTCTACTTTATAGAAGGTTTATGGTCCTATTTTGAAATTTATCTGAGTATTAGTTATTAGGTATGGATGCAACACTTTTTTTTATTTTTTTGAGACAGAGCCTCAAGCTGTCCCCCTGGGTAGAGTGCTGTAGCATCACAGCTCACAGCAACCTCCAACACCTAGGCTCAAGTGATTCTCCTGCCTCCACCTCCCAAGTAGCTGGGACTACAGGCACCCGCCACAATGCCTAGCTATTTTTTGGTTGCAGCCGTCATTGCCATTTGGTGGGCTCGGGCTGGATTCGAACCCGCCAGCTCAGGTGTATATATATTAGCCGCTTGAGCCACAGGCACTGAGCTGCAACACTTCTTTTTTTAAACAGGGTATCCCTCCATCACCAAGGCTTGAGTGCAATGGTATCATCATAGCTCACCACAACCTCAAACTCCTAGGCTCAAGCCATCCTCCTGCCTCAACCTTCCGAGTAACTGGGATTACAGGCACCCACCAGCATGCTTGCCTGATTTTTTAATTTTTTGTAGAGATAGGTGGTGCTCTTGCTCATACTAGTCTCAAACTCCTGGCCTTAAGCAATCCTCCCACTTCAGCCTCCCAAAGTGCTAACATTACAGACATGAGCTACCACACCTGGCCCTGCAACTCTTTTTCTTTCCTTCAAATGGCTACCAAGATGACCCAACAACCATTGTCAAATTATTCTCTTCTCCACTGATCTGAAATATCATCTTCATCAGATACGAAATTACAAAGTTCAATCTATTCCTATCTTTCAAATCTATTCCATTGTCTTTAAACCATTTACTCCTATCATAATGTTTTAAGTATTGTAGGTTAATAACATGTTACATTGTATTGAGACAGGATATCACTCTTACTGAGGCTGGTCTCAAACTCTTGAGCTCTAGTGATCCTCCTGCCTCAGTCCCCCACTACATTAAGATTATAGGCATGAACCACCACACCCAGGCCAACAAGTTATATTTTAATCTCTGATAAAACTAGTCTCTCCTAATTACTTCCTATTTCTTAATTTCTCTGGGATTTCATGCTTGTTTTCACATATAAATTTTACAATCAGCTTGTCTAGTTAATAAAAAAACTTTATTTACACTGAGTTTAATTTACCTTAATAAATTTACTTAGGTGATTGTTATTATATGTTATTATCTTTCTTTTCAAGAATATGGCATACCTTGCTATTAGTCTAAGTCTTCTTTTATATCCCCCAGTCATATTTTTTTTCTTCACATAGAACTTATATATTGTTCATTAAATTTATTCTTAGGTATTTTCTCTTTTCTGTTGCTGTCAAAATAAAGACTTTCCTTCCTTTATATATTCTGATTTTCAGTAGTTTATATGGAAACAATTTATTTTGGGATGCCTGAGGAATCTAGGACCCTTCTTTGAATGTATAGAGAGGATTTACACCAACAGATTACTGGCTAGTGAGACCCTCAAACATTCCTCCCTGAGACAGAACAAGGCAGAACTATCCAGTATGGCCAGTAAGGATTAAGACTGTAGAGGCTAGGTGAATCCACATGCCCTCTCCCTGTGTCCACAGAAAGGGAACTTATGTGAGGGCCATCTAGGAGTACCCTGCTCTAGCAGGATAAACCCTTGGTAAGTATAAGATAGTAACTCCCTAGAAGGTTATCCATGACTCTTCCTCCAACCCAGGAGAGCTTGCCCCAAAGAGCATGGGACTCTCTCTGGACTGATGGGCTCAAGGAAACTGCAAATAACTTGGTCCTATTGATACCAGAATTTCTTCTTCAGTAAGTCCTTGGTCTCGAGGATTCGAAGAATGAACCCATGGACCACAGATCAGTGGTAAGATAGGATTTTATTAGACAAAAAGGAATACAGAAGCAGTAAAAAGGCACCAGAGCCTCTGACAAAAGGGAAGACCCACGTCAGAAATCTCTCACAGAGGCCCTTTGTCTAGGGGTATATATTGTCTAGAGAATGACATTTTGGCTAGGATTTGGTAGGTGGAAAAATATTTCAAAATTGAAAGCAGTCCCTCCCTGGGGCAAGGTTATTAGGTCCTTGCAGTTTTTGTCTCAGGGAAGGGATTAGGGTATGTGCTCCCTACTCAGGGTGGAACCACCCCCCTACCAAAAAAAGGGCTTAGGTTGCTTTGTTCATGATCTCGTTAGAGTCCAGAGGGTGTAGCTTAGAAAAGGCAGCCTGAAAATGGTCTGATTTCTGAGCTCACCTGAGCCAAGAGAACGGGAAATCCCTCTTCATCCCTGAGTGGTGGAATCCTGTATCACTATCTGGGTGGCTAGTGAAGACTACAACCTCATTAAAGCAGCTCTTGCTTTGGGAGCAACACTATGCCTAGTTAGTAATAGCTGTGTTGGAATACCCTGGCACAGTTCACCCAGATTTCTTTAATCTTCTCTCACCCTGTAATATAAATTCTATGCAGATAAAATCATAGCAACTGTTAACAACTTTTTCCTTTGTTTTTTTTTTTTTTTTTTCCTTCTAGCTTCTAACTGGCTATAAACTAGTGATCACAGAGGGTTGTGAAAGGATTCCTATAGTTACAAACAGGGCTCCACGGTGTCCCAGTCCTCTTATCAGTGAAGCCCATTACATTTACTTATTTTTTTTTTTTGAGACAGAGTCTTACTTTTTCACCCTCAGTAGCATGCCCTGGCATCATATCTCACAGTAACCTCAAACTCTGGGCTCAAGCGATTCTCTTGCCTCAGCCTCCCAAGTAGCTGAGATTATAGGTGCCTGCCACAATGCCTGGCTGTTCATTTTTTTTTTTTTTTTTTTGCAGTTTTTGGCGGGACTGGGTTTGAACCCATCACCTCTGGCATATGGGGCCAGAGCCCTACTCCTTTGAGCCACAGGCACCGCCCAACTCCTGGCTGTTTTTAGAGACGGATTCTCACACTTGCTCAGGCTGGTCCCGAACCCACGAGCTCACCTGCCTTGGCCTCCCAGAGTGGTAGGCCTCCCACTACACCTGGCCTCACCCATTACATGTCTCATGTGTAAGGCTGCAAGCTTCCCAGGTAGCTGAATCCAATTCCACACTATGACCTTAATGACCTTACTACATCTGAGAGTCTGTTTCTTTTGGCTGTGTGTGTGTGTGTGTGTGTGTCAGGTTAACTAGTTAAACCTTTCTTAACTTTCAGTTGTTTTTCTTTATTGCCACCACCTTCCTTTTATCACTGGTAGATCTAACACTGCTCTTTCTTCTTCCTTTTTCTTCTTCCATATTAGGCTCCTCCCATTCTCCAACAATAAAAAAAAAAGATCTTGCTTGGGGTAAGGGAACTGCCAGAAGAGATAGCCCTAGGGCCAGCTGTTTCCTAATCAGAGCATCTATAAGAAAATTACCAGACTGGGGCACAAAGTGTTGCAATCAAACTAAAGGTGTCCTTGAGGCTGGGCCTGGTGGCTCACGCCTGCAATCCTAGCACTCTGGAAGGCCAATGTGGGTGGATTGCCTGAGCTGACACGTTTGAGACTAGCCTGAGCCAGAGCGAGACCCTGCCTCTAAAAATAGCCAGGCATTCTGGCAGGCCCCTGTAGTCCCAGCTACTCAGGAGGCTAAGGCAAGAGAAACGCTTGAGCCCAAGAGTTTGAGGATGCTATGAGCTATGATGGCACAGCACTCTACTGAGGGTGACAAAGTGAGACTCTGTCTCAAAAAAATAAAATAAATAAAATACAATAAACATGTCCTTGATCTTATGTTGTCACCTACCTTTTCTCTCCATTTCCATTTACTGGTTCTTCACTTGCTGGTACTTTGGGGAGACACCTTTGTATCTGCTCACAACCCTATGTGTGTGCACTTTCTTCAACTTCTCTCTCCAATAGGAGAGAGGCCCACATAAAGATTACCCTCTTCCTTGGCTCAGCTCCCGTAGCACAGTGGTTACAGCGCCAACCACATACACTGAGGTTGGCGGGTTCGAACCCAGCCCGGGTCATTAAAACAACAATGACAACTTTAACAAAAAATAGCCAGGTGTAGTGGTGGTTCCTGTAGTCCCAGCTACTTGGGAGGCTGAGGCAAGAGAATCGCTTAAGTCCAAGAGTTTGAGGTTGCTGTGAGCTGTGATGAGTGAGTGACTGTCTCAAAAAAAAAAAAAATCACCCTCTTCCACTGTGCCCCAAAACTTAAATGTTTTGCTTTTTTCATTGGCTGCACCATTAATTGATTTCAGCTGTATCTCTAATAACCCTGTGAAATAGTTTCCAAGGATTTCAAGCCAACATATTTTTCACTTGAAATTTTCAAACCCACAGAATGTTCTCCAACTCCCTCTGTGTTCCACTGCTGTGGCAATGATACATTTAAACTACATGGGAACACAAGTTTGTAAGTCTCAGAAAGAAGTCACTTGCTCTGGTCCACTTACCTTGAATGCAGATCACAGTTACATAGTATCCAAAAGCTAAGGCCCTAACATAAAGCCGTTACTGCCTCAGACTGTGACTTAGGAAGGCTCTTCAATATACTTAAATCTTCTCTACAAAACTGGTCCTCACCAGGATTCTTTCTCTTAAAGAATAGCTCCACCATCCCTCTAGAAACCAGGAGTCATCCTTTGTACCTTCATCTCCCTTGCCTTCTACACCCAATCCATCACCAAGTCCCCTTAAAACAGTTCTCTCCATTGTCACCCTCATCCAAGTCATCTTTTTATCTCACATGCACTACTGTAACTATCACTTAACCAATCTGCTCTCTTCCATTCTAGCCCATCTTAATTCTCCACTGCTCAGAGTAAGCTCAAAATAAAAATCTCATCACTTGACTCTTCCAGTTTTAAGCTCTCTGATGAGTTTACATTGTATCTCCCTGCATGGCCTCCAGGCCCTGAGTACTCAATCAATACCTTCCAACCACCATGGTCTTCTTTCAATTCTTTGGAGGAGAAAACAAAAAAAAAGCTCTTTCCAAGCTCAGAGTGTTGGCATACGCTATTTGCACTGCCTGGGATGTTTTTCCTAATCCTCTGCCCATATGTGCATGTGGTTGGTGCCTTCTCATTCAACTCTCAAAATAAATGCCATCTCTCCTAAGAGAATATCCCTGAATACTCCACCAAAAGAAAAAGTTCCCCTCTGTTATTCTCTGAGCCTCTGTTTCTTCCTCTCACAATTTTTATCACAACTTACTATTATTTTGTGTGTCTACTTACTTGTTTTTGCCTGTCTCTGGAATGTAAGTTCCCTGAAAGCGGTGACTATGTTAGTCTTGTTTACTACACCTAGTGTATGTATGTATGTGTGTGTGTATATAAAATAAAATTTTCCCAATGAGCATCTCCTTTTGTTGTTGTTGTTCAATAAAGGATTATTTTTCCAAATATATGGTTGGTTGGACCCTGTTCATGCATCTTAACCAGCAACTGGGGTACATCTATCCTTGGTATTTCTGGTGTAAATTACCTGAGCTCTGTGCTCTGAAACCAGTTTGATAAGTCCTTTACTAAGGAGCTCCTGAAGGGCTGCCCTGGCCAGGGTACCTTGAATCTTCAGTCTCTCAGACACCACAGCTGGAGTTATAAGCTTACAGTTGGGAACTTCCTTACAGGATTTGTCATATGCAGCTTTGTCAAACAAGACTAGATTGTTGAGTTTGTCCCAAACTTTGCCTTTGGACCATTTCCTCTTTTTTTTTCTGACACAGAGTCTCAAGCTGTCACCCTGGATAGAGTACCATGGTGTCATAGCTCACAACCACCTCAAACTCTTGGGCTTAAGCGATCCTCTTGCCTCAGTTTTTCTATTTTTAGTAGAAACGGGGTCTCACTTTTTGTTCAGGCTGGTCTTGAACTCATGAGCACAAGCTATCCACCCCCCCGCCTTGGCCTCCCAGAGTGCTAGGTTTACAGGCGTGAGCCACCACACTCTGCGTACTTCTTTTTGGTCTTGCCCCCAGATTTATTCACTGGGTCTTTGTCTTTCTTGACAGACTTTCCAGCATCTTTCTTCTTGTTGTTGTCCTTGGGTGTCATTGGGAAGCTCAGAGGAGCTGCCACTAACACAGCCTAGCTGAGATGCCCCCAATGAGCATCTTTTAAGAACTTCAGTTCTGACAGAGCTGAACACTTCCTTATCCCTCTCCCTTACCCTTTCTCAGCATCCTGAATTACGTTTTTGCAATATTCTTTTCATAAAGTTTTTACCCTATATGGTAGGTTCACAAAGTATTACTGATTGATTCCTCCTTCAAGGGGCCTGGTAAGATTGCACTTCCTCAGCTGCCTCAAAGGCAGCTATGGACATGTGACTTGCTTTGGCCAATGTAAGATGAGCAGAAATAATGCACAGTATTTCCACCAGAAGCTTTAAGAGCCATAGAGCAAATCCTCATGTCCTTTCTCCCCTAGCCCCAGTGAACATGAAAGCATGAGTGAAAATAGAGCTCCCATCATCCTCAGCCCATTATCTATGGATAAGCATAAAAAACCAGACTTTTATGGGTCTGGATCATGATCACAAAAGAAGCCCTTGTTGTTATAAGCCATTGATATTTGGTGGTTATTTGATATTTCAAAACAAAGCAGACCATTATCACTGATATACATTATCACTGATTATTAGTACTAAACTCACAGATATATTTGAATGCCATAGCGTTCCACTCTGGCCTATGACCTCAATCCCAGATGTGTTCACACAGCCACTACTTTCCCAGTGGATAAGGAAACTTTACCATTCATAACTATGACAAAAATAGAAGAAGTCTTGGAGAAAAGTTTTTGTATATACTAAACACCCTAAGAATGTGGCTGGTTGGTCCCAAGAATACCTTGTCTTAAAAAGAAAGTGAGAAAAAAAATAGAAACTTTAGGATAATTATGTTACAAGAATAACACAATTCAACTAATAATCACTGAATGGTTATTATTAGCAGTCACTGAACTAAATAGCATGAGATACACAATGATAAATCAAACCAATCCCTCACCAAGGAAAGGGGGAAGATAGTCAAAAATATAGTCACAAATAATAACAAGACAGATGGCTCAAGTGTGCTGTAAACAACATCAGTGATCATCAGAGGACAAAGTGTTAAGTCTAACTGAGAAGCCATCTCCAAGGTTGCAGCATTTGGGCCTGGCCTAGAAAGATTCAATCCAGTAATATATCTGAATAACAAAAAAAAACTAAGTAAAATTCTATTGAATTCCACAAATACTGAGATCCTGATACATGAAACGCTCTAGGCTTCATATTGCAAAGTAATACAAGACTATTAAGAGACAATTCTTGGGGCCGGCACGGTGGCTCACAGCTATAATCCTAGGACTCTGGGAGGCTGAGGCAGGTGGATTGCTTGAGCTCACAGTTCGAGACCAGCCTGAGCAAGAGAGAGAACTAATCGCTAATAAAAATAAAAAAACTGAGGCAAGAGGATCTCTTGAGCCCAAGAGTTTGAGGTTTCTGTGAGCTATGATGCCACAGCACTCTACCAAGGGCAACAAAGTAAAAAGAGAAAATTCTTGGGTGGGTCTTAATAGCTCATGCCTGTAATCCAAGCACTGTGAGAGGCCAAGGCAGGCAACTCAAGAGTTCGAGACCAGCCTGACCAAAAGCGAGACTGCATCTCTACCAAAATAGAAAAAAATAGCCTGGCATTGTGGTGGGTGCCTATAGTCCCAGCTACTCAGGAGGCTGAGGCAGGAGAACTGCTTGAGCTCAGAAGTTTGAAGTTGATATGAGATAGGCTGATAATATGGTACTCTACCCTAGAGCAACAGAGAGAAACTATGTCTCAAAAAAGAGAGAGGGAGAGAGAACTCTTAAGCATCCTATGTAGTAGTGAAGATGAGTGCAGAAATATCTATAGCATCGAGCATCATACAAACAACATGAGGTAGATTGTCCCAGGAGAGTTCAAATGAGGAAGAAACCACATTCATTCAATTGTTAAGGCCTGGGAGGAATGCAAAGAACAGGTAAAATTTGGCATGGGTCTTGCTGGATGGGAAGATTTCAACAGGAGTATTCCAGGAAAAAAGAATGGCCTAAGCAAATGGGTATGAGGAGGAACAGAGGTGAGCACAGATCTGGAGAACTGTGAGAGTCCAAATTAGCTTGACAGCAACATACATAAAGGGATATACCAGGAGATGATGCTGCAAAAGATATTTGAGCCGTTAAACTTGAAAACGTTGAAGGCAAGGCTGAACACTCTTTTCTTGAAGAAGTTGGCAGTGTGGTAAGCCATCGAAGGTTTCTGAACAGGAAGTGGCAGAGTGCCTTGGTTTGGAACAGTCCATCTGGAATCAGTAATGGATGAATTGAAGGGGAAAGAGATATATTTGGGGACTATTGTTTGTTCAGGCAGAAATTAACAGGAGTTTGAAACAGCAGCCAGAGGGACAAGAAAAACTGTAGCAATAAATGTAAAACACACTGCTGCAGAAAAACCTACAAGACTTGGCCATTTACTGTAAGTAAAGCTCGTGGGAGCAAGGAAGAAAGAAAGGCTATCGTTTAGCTTTGAAGTCCGGCTGACAGGTAGGCTAGGATACCATGAACCAAAATAAGAAAGTCAGTAGAGTGTGGGGTAAATACTCAGCTGGGTTTTGACCCAAAGCAAAGACAAAGTAAATGATAACTAAATGTCAGTATCAATCTAACAATTAAGGCCCAGGTGTAACTAAATCCAATTTCATATCTTGTATTGATAGATCCCCTGATCTGTCCTCTTCCAGCAACCCAGTAAGAGATATACCAAGTGCTTTATCCTGATGCCATGGCACTCTACCCAGGGCGACAGCTTGATACTCTGTCTCAAAAAAAAAAGAACTAGAATCCAGGGCCAGTGATGGTGGCTCATGCCTGTTATCCTACCACTCTGGGAAGCCAAGGCAGGTGGATTGCTTAAGCTCAGGAGTTCAAGACCAGCCTGAGCAAGAGGGAGACCCTGTCTCTAATAAAAAATAGAAAAACTAGCCAGGCATAGTGGCAGGCACCTGTAGTCCCAACTACTTGGATAGCTGAAGCAGAAGCATCACATGAGCCCAGGAGTTTGAGGTTGTTGTGAGCTGCAATGGCATGGTAGTCTTCCAAGGGAGACAGAGTGAGAGTCTACCTCAAATATATATATACATATATGAATAAAAATACTGTCAACCATCTGTGGCATGTATATGGCATCTCTCAAATATGGCCTTACATTGTCCTAGCTACTTGGGCGGCTAAGGTAAAAACATTGCTTCAGCTCAGTAGTTTGAGGTTGCTGTAAGGATAACTCCACAGCACTCTACCCAGGGTGACAGAGCAAGACTCTACCACCAAAAACAAACAATAAAAAAAATCCTGGAAACCAGGATGTGTTTGGTGGCTCACACCTATAATCTTAGCGCTCTGGGAAGCCAAGAAAGGTAGATTGCTTAAACTCAGGAGTTGAGAGACCAGCCTGAGCCAGAGCAAGACTCCATCTCTACTAAAAATAGAAAAACTAGCTGGGCAGGCACCTGTAATCCCAGCTACTCAGGAGGCTAAGGCAGAAGAATCACATGAACCCAGGAGTTTGAGATTGCCTGGAGCTAGGCCCAAGCCATGGCAAGCTAGCCAGGGGCAAAAGAGTTAAGAATCTGTCTTAAAAAAACAAAATACAAACAAACTAACAAAAAAAAAAAGCCTAGAAACCAAAGAAACAGGCCCTGGTAATATATTCAGAGGAATGATTATCAGGTCAGTTTCCCAAAAGATTCCAAACATTTTCATAATAAAAAGAATCAAAAAGGGCTCAGCACCTGTAGCTCAATGGTTAGGGCACCTGCCACATACACCAGGGCTGGTGGGTTTGAACCGGGCCTGGGCCTGCTAAAGCAATAATGACAACTACTACTACAACAACAACAACAACAACAACAACAACAACTATATATATATATATAGATATATATAGCCAGGCGTTGTGGAGGGCCCCTGTAGTCCCAGCTACTTGGGAGGCTCAGGCAAGAGAATTGCTTAAGCCCAAGAGTTTGAGGTTGCTGTGAGCTGTGATATCACAGCATCTCAAAAAAAAAAAAAAGAAAGAAAGAAAAAAAAGAAAGGAAAGAGTCAAGATGGGTTGGGCCTGGTGGCTCACACCTGTAATCCTAGCACTCTGGAAGGCCAAGGTGGGTGGATTGCCTGAGGTCAGGAGTTCAAGACCAACCGGAGCAAGAGCAAGATCCCATCTGTACTAAAATTTAGGCTTGGTGCCTATAGCACAGTGGTTACAGCACCAGCAACATACACCAAGGCTGGCGGGTTAGAACCCAGCCCAAGCCAGCTAAACAACAATGACAACTACAGCAAAAAAATAGCCAGGCATTGTGGAAGGCACCTGTAATCCCAGCTACTTGGGAGGCTGAGGCAAGAGAATCGCTTAAGCCCAAGAGTTTGAGATTGCTGTGAGCTGTGATGCCACAGCACTCTACCAAGGGCAACATAGTGAGACTTTGCCTCAAAATAAATAAATAAATAAATAAACGAAATAAAAATAAAAAATTAGCTGGGCATTGTGGTGGGTGCCTGTAGTCTCAGTTACTCCAGAGCTTGAGGCAGGATGATCACTTGAACCCAAAAGCTTGAGGTTGCTGTGAGCTATGATGATGTCACGGCACTCCACCCATGCACAAAGACTCTATTTCAGACTCTATTTTCAGACTCTATTTCAGAAAAAGAAAAAAGAAAAGAGTCAAGATAAGATCTACATATGGCTGACTCAGCGCCTGTAGCTTAACAGCTAGGGTGCCAGCCACATACACTAGAGCTGGTGGGTTCAAATCCAGCCCAGGCCTACCAAACAACAATGACAACTAAAATCAAAAAATAGTTGAGCATTGTGGCAGGTGCCTGTAGCCCCAGCTACTTGGGAGGCTGAGGAAAGAGAATCGCTTAAGCCCAAGAGTTGGAGGTTGCTGTGAGCTGTGACATCATTGCACTCTATTAAGGGTGACATAGTGAGACTCTGTCTCAAAAAAAAAAAAAAAATCTACATATGGCCACTTGGGGAGTCAATTGAACACTGTAGACTGTCTCTCTCTGAGAAAAACTAACATAAATATAAAGTTAAATATAAAATTGGGGGAGAAATTTAAAAAAAACTTCTAATAGAAAGTTGTATTGAAGTATGTGAAGTAAAGATCTTGATAGTTTGCCTAGAAAAAATGACAGTGTCCTAAAAGATTGGAATTTGAACAAGCAAGCACTAAATCACAAGTGGGTGAAGTGGGAAGATGATGAAAAAAACAAACCCAAAGACAAAGAATTAAGTACAGTTCCAGCTGTCAAATGTCTCTGTGTACTAAGTAGGAAAAGGAGCACAGCTGCCAAATGTTTCAAGCCTAAAGACTCCAGTAAGACCCTCTTTATTCAGGAATCTATAATTTTGGTAGTTTTTCCTGGAAACTTTCATACACCTAGCCTCAGAATCCAGATACAGAACTAGTGTCAAATTCCTTTAACTTTAGCAGAATAGAATATTGACACTTTTCCTTCCTTAGAGAAGGGGAAAAGGCATCAGGTAAATTGAAAAAACAAATCCACAAAACCCAAGTCAGGGAGAAACAACTCCTAGGTGGAAGCATTCCTAGAGAGAAGAGAAGTGAAATCATCTGCCTTTTTTATGAATTGTTACTCTTCTCCACAGATCAGCAATTTTAAGCACATGTACATAAATGTTTTCTTTTTTTTATTAAATCATAGCTGTGTACATTGATATAATCATGGGGCATCATTCACTAGCTTCACAGACCGTTTACCAAGTTTCACATATACCCTTGTAGGTAGGTATTGATGCTGCCATATCTGTTTTCAATCCGCAAAATCTAAGGGGGGCTCAATGCTCAGCAACTAAATCAAAGAGCACTTGTGCCTTTCAACATTATAAAAAAAGCTTCCTTAACACCAACCTACTGCCATGGAGATTTATAGAGCTGTGCCAATTGGCTGCTTCCTCATATGTGCCATGTATGCAATCCTGGGCTCAAGACACCAAGGCAAAGGAGCAATTACAAGTCTCAAAGGAAGGAGCATTCTGAACTCTAAGAATTCAGGTACAACACAGGATGCATTGCTTGATGGATAGGGCATTTCTCTGAGGAAGGAGTGCAGCTGTCCCACCTAGGCCCAAGAAAAATGCTGAAAGAGAAGTGCCATGATCATTTCTGAGGAGCTTGAGAGGGGATGCACAAGCAGGGTAAATGAGATGGTGATAAACATACAGGTTTAATGATACCAACTCACTCTGTTGCTCAGCCTAGAGTGCTGTGGTATCACCCTAATTCACAGCAAACTCAAACTCCTGGATTCAAGCAATCCTCCTGCCTCAGCATCCCAAGTAGCTGGGACTACAGGGGCACACCATGACACCCTAATATCTTCTTTTTTTTTCAATTTTAGTAGGAACAGGGTCTCCCTCTTGCTCAGACTGGTCTCGAACTCCTGAGCTCAAGGGATCTGCCCGCCTCATCCTTCCAGAGTGCTTGGATTTTAGGTGTTAGCCACTGCCCCTGGCCTCAAAATCTACCTATTTCAAAAAAATGGTATGGGATGGCAGAATGGTGTGGAAATTATGAATAACAGTATGACACTTCCTCAAAAAATTAAAAATAGAATTACCATATGATCCAGAAATTCCACTTCTAGATATATATCCAAAGGAGTTCAAAGCAGGATCTCCAAGAGTTATTTGTACACCTATGTTCAATGTAGTATTATTCACAATACCCAAGAGGTGGGAACAACTCAACTGCCCATAATTGGATGAATGGATAAACAAAATGTGATATATTCATACAATGTAATAACATGCAGCCTTAAAAGATAATGAAATTCTGACACATGCTACAACATGGATGAACCTTAAGGATACTGAAAGCACATGTAGTGAGAATAAGACGCAGTCTGTCAAGCTAGGGTAGACATGCCACAACTGGCCTGGTTGTTTTAGGTACTAAGTGACCTTCACCTCTTGTCTTTCATTTTTGCTGTTTTTTAAATTTAGTTCCCACCCTAAAGATGCCCATCTTAAATAGTTTAAGAATTAATTTTTAAATTGGAAAAAGTATAATAGATTGTCACTAAATAGTGTTGAATATTATTTAAAATAAGGGTTATTGCGGTCTTTAGGAAGATTGATTTAAGAAATTAACTTTTATTAAGTCTTTTGCACATAGAAGTTGTAATAAATTGTCACTGAGTTTAAAAAAAATAGAATAAAATAAAAACATAAAAGGGCCAGTCATGCTGGCTCACACCTGTAATCCCAGCATTCTGGGAAGCCAAGGTGCGTGGATTGCCTGAGCTAACAGGTCGAAAACCAACCTGAGCCAGAGCAAGACCTCATCTCTAAAAATAGCTAGGCATTGTGGTGGGCACCTGTAGTCCAAGCTACCCAGGAAGCTGAGACAAGATAATCACTTGAGCCCAACAATTTGCGGTCACTGTGAGCTATGACACCATAGCACTCAATCCCAGGGCAACTGAATGAGACTCTGTCTCAAAAAAAAAAAAAGATTGTCACTGAGTTGTGCTAATTATTATTTATTCTTTTAATTCTTTATTTTTTTTAGTTAAATCATAAGTGTGTACACTAATGCATTTATGGGGTATAATGTGCTGAATTTATATACAATTTGCAATGCTTACATCAAACTGGGTAACATGGCCTTCACCTCACTGACTTAATTGTTGTGTTAAGACATTGATACTCTACTCTCTTTTTTTTTTTTTTTTTTTTTTGAGACACAATCTAACCATGTCACCCTCGGTAGAGTGATGTGGCATCACAACTCTCAACAACCTCAAACTCTTGGGCTTGAGCAATTCTCTTGCCTCAGCCTCCCAAGTAGCTGGGACTACAGGTGCCCACCACAATGCCTGGCTATTTTTTGTTGCAGTTGTCATGTAGTTTAGCTGGCCTGGGCTGCATTCAAACCCGCCAAACTTGGCATATGTGGCCGACACCGTAACCACTGTGCTATGGGTGCCAAGCCTCTCCTTTATCATTTCTGATTGATGATATTGGGAATTTTACTTTTATATTTCTGGTTAGGTTAGCCAAAGGTTTATCAATTTTGTTAATCCATTAAAAAAAAACTTTTTGATTCATTGATCTGATTGATTATTTTGTTTTCAATTTCATTTAATTCTACCTAAATATTGGTTATTTCTTTTCTTCTGCTGGCTTTGGGGTTGGAATATTATTCCTTTTCCAACTGTTTGACATAACCCATTAAGTTGTTGACTTCCTCTGTTTCCATTCTCTTGAGAAAGGCTTGCAACACTATAAATTTCCCTCTTAGGACAGCCTTTGCAGTATCCCACAGGTTTTCATGTCTTCATTGTCATTTTCTTCCCAAAATTTGGTAATTTCCTTATTAATCTCATCTTTGACCCAGCTATCATTCAGCATAAGGTTGTTTAGTTTCCTTGCCTTTGTTTGAGTATGAAGATTCCTGTTTTGTTGAGTTTAACTTTTATTCCATGATGGCACGAGAAAGTACAAAGAATAATTTCTATTCTTTTAAATTTGGTGAGGTTAGACTTGTGACCTAAGATGTGATCAATTTTGGAGGATGTTCCATGGGCTGATGAGAAGAATGCGTATTCAGTTTTGTTAGGATGAAATGTTCTGTAGATGTCTGTTATGTCCATTTGTTGTAGGGTCGAGTTTAAATCCGGTATTTCTTTGTTTAGTTTTTCTTGGAGGATCTATCCAACTCTGCCAAAGGGGTCTTAAAATATCCAACTATTATAGTGCTGGAAGATATCAAATTGTTCCTGTTAGGGTTTCCTTTATAAATTGAGGAGCATTCTGGTTAGATACATAAATGTTAATAATTGAAAGCTCTTCATGTTGAGTGTTTCCCTTGACAAATATGAAGGGACCATCCTTATCTTTCCTTGCTTATGTTGGTTTAAAGCCTATTGTATCTATTAATAAATTGCAACCCCTGCTTTTTTCTGACTTCCATTTGCCTGAATTATAGACATCCATCCCTTCACCTTGCATCTATTTTTATCCTTTAAGGCAAGATGAGATTCTTATATGGATATCTGGCCTGGGTTTTTATATCCAGTCAGCCAACCTGTGCCTCTTTAGAGGACAATTTAAACTATTCACATTAATTGAGAGTACTGATAAGCATGGTAGTGTTTTGGTTGTCATGTTTTTCAAGTGTCCAGTGGATATTTTTAATCCTTTCACCATTATGGATGTTAGATTTTGTTCAAGACTTTCTGAGTGAGTTTACATTGGTGGTAGACCATTAAGCTGATCATTATGGAGGATGGTTCTGAGAATATCCTGGAGAGCTGATTTAATTATGGCAAATTTCTTCAACATGTGTAAGTCAATGAAGTATTTGATTTCTCCATCACAAAAGAAACTGACACAAGATCAGTTTAGCTGGATACAAGATCCTGGGCTGAAAGTTGTTTTGTTTTAGGAGATTGAAGATTGATGACTATCCTCTTCTGGCTTAAAAAGTTTCAGCTGAGAGATCTGCAGTCCCCTCGTAAGTTATACTTTTCCTATATCTGGCTGTTTGCAAAATTTCCTCCTTCAAAATAACTTTGGCAAAGTTAACTACAATGTATCTAGGAGATGCATTATTTGGATTGATTCATGCTGGGGTTCAAACTGTCTACCAGGGGTCCTCAAACTACAGCCCACGGGCCACATGAGGCAGTGTGATTGTATTTGTTCCCGGTTTGTATTTTTACTTCAAAATAAAATATGTGCAGTGTTCATAAGAATTTGTTCATAGTCTTTTTATTAAACAATAGTCTGGCCCTCCAATGGTCTGAGGGACAGTGAATTGGCCCCCTGTTTTAAAAGTTTGAGGACCCCTGCTGTCTACTATCTGAATTTCTGTATCTCTTGCCATGCTTGGGAAATTATCCTCCCTTATATCCTAGAGTAGACCATCGGTGTCTTTAGGACTAACCTCTTCTCCTTCAGGAATTCCTATAAGGCTAATGTTTGCTCTTTTGGAGTGGTCCCACAACTCTCTAAGGAAGTCATCCATTTTTGCTCTCCGCTTCTCTGCCTCTTTGAGTTTGGGAGCACTCAAAAACTTTGTCTTCAACTTCAGAGATCCTTTCTTCTGCCAGCTCCACTTTATTACTGAGAGATTCTACTGTATTATAAAACTCCTCAAATAACTTTCTCATTTCTTTCAGGTCTACACTTTTCTTTTATCATTATGTCTAAATCCTTAGAGATTTTGCCTTTGAATTCATTGATTTCTTAGGACAGCTTTTGAACTACTCCTTGAATTTCTAACACAAACTTTACTTCCATTCTTTTAATCTTATTTTCCATCCATATTCTGAATCCTATTTCTGACATATCAGTCATTTGTTTATGAATGGCATCTTCTTTTGAATCTACTTTGTCGTTCCTTGAGGGAGTTGATCTACTCTGATTATTCATGTTGCCCGAGTTTTTCTGCTGGATCTGCCCCATGATTATTTTTCACAGTTTGGCGAGAGAAGCTGGTAAGGTGAAATTGGATTGAGGGCTCCAGGTGTTGTATTTAACCAGCCCTTTACCAAAGAGCTGGGACTGGTGACTGTGGCTTTTCCCCTATAGCTTTACAAAGGTCCTGCTGGGGACCTGATTGGTGTGATGGGGCTAGATGGCTCTGTCTTGTATTCAGCCAGCCTCTATCTAATCCTAGTGAATCAGTGACTTTGGGCTGAAATCTCAGCTGGGGAAAGATACAGCAACTAAGACACCCCACCCCACCCCCACAACTACTAGAAGACAAGAATTAGTCCCTCCCACTACAAGACAACCAGGGCTCAACCTTAGAGGGTCCCTGGTTGGCCAGCCCAGGTCAAGAGTTCCAAACCAATTGTCCCAGGCACCACAATTGCTGTTCAAGTGGGAGAGTTCAAAAGGTCTCCAGTAATCAGATAGCAGGGGTCCACTGGCAGCTCAAGTGTGACTCACTCTGGTGCTCAGTGGAGTCAGAAAGGCCCACCAAGCAAAAGAGTTAGTCCAGAGGGGTTAATGCCTCCTTCCCTACCTTGCACCTCAGCCATGCCCAGTCACTGGGCCTGTGGCCCAGTTCCCTCCAATGAGCAAATGTGCCAGGGATTTGCACCTGCCAGAGTCAAAGGGGAGTCAATGCCCCCTCAGCCGGGCCATAGCACTCTGCCACCAACAGGCAGGGGAAGCTCAAGCCTGACTCCCTCCGGTGCTCAATGGAAACTGGGGAGTGTTCCTCCTGGGTCTGTTCTGAGCCGGGGGTTACCATCTGAAAAATACAGCATGTATTTTTCTCCCTGAGAGACCACACATCTGCCCCAACCACACTCCTCCTATGGTACCCCTGCAGGGTGAGGTCTGGCTCCCTCCAATGGTCTACAGAATTAGTGAGGTATCTCTCCAAAATTTGACTCCAGCAGGAGCATGCCACTATCACTGTCACTGCATTGCAGGTGCCTCTGTGCAGGTCTGATTATTATTTAAAATAAGGGTTATTATGGTCTTCACTGTGAACCATTATATATGAAACTGTAATTTTAGAAATGGAAGAACAGAACGGTCCTGGAGAGGCTACTCTCACTATTCTCCATAATCAGTGGCCTTCTGACAAAGTTTGGTGGACTTAGCCCTGTCTCTATATATAGGCTGACAGTGACAGGTGGCCAGACTCTCTTTCAAGTCCAGTAACTGTTCTGTCGACCATGAAGGGACCCCTAGACGTCTCTGGTAAATACTGTTTAAGTGCTGTACTGAGGGTACCCTAGTGGTCGCCTGGACAGATGGGCCCAGGGGTGCACTGCCCCAATACTCCTACCAGCACTGCCAGAAGATTTCTCCCAGGAGACTTCAGGCTCTGTTCTCACACACTAGGGGCTTTATTCTGGTTGCATGCAGAGAACTTTAGTTCTCATCAGTTCCAATTTTGTTCTTGAGAAGTATGGTAATTCTGTATCTAGTCTGTATTATGGGAACTCAGGCCTCAATCCCAAATGATAGGACTTTGGGTGTATTCTGTCTAATTGGTCTCAGTATGGGTACCTGCCTGCAACTAAAAGGAAATGAAATATTACTGGTTGATGTATCATCTTGATCCAGAGAAAAAATGGCCTTTGAATAGATCCTTAAATTATTATAATGATGTTACATTGTTTAAAATAATAAGTCTGGGCTTGGTGCCTGTAGCTCAAGCAGCTAAGATGCCAGCCACATACACTAGAGCTGACGAGTTCAAATCCAGCCCAGGCCTGCCAAACAACAATGACAACTACAACCAAAAAATAGCCGGGCGTTGTGGCAGCGCCTACAGTCCCAACTACATGGGAGGCTGAGGCAAAAGAACTGCTTAAGCCCAGGAGCTGTAGGTTGCTGTGAGCTGTGATGCCATAGCACTCTACCCAGGGTGACAGCTTGAGGCTCTGTCTCAAAAAAGTAAAAATTAAAAAACAAAATAAAATAATAAATACTTAGGTTTCTTTCTTCTTGGTAGAATTCATAAGTTTAAAACCAGTAATTAAAACTATATCTAAATTACAGGATGTAAAGATGGTTAACAGAAGCTTAAAATGATAACTAAAATCTAGGTAAACTGCTAAGATAAACGAATTAGGTAATTAAAAGACTAATAGCCTGAATAAAAATATATGTTTAAAAGCCAGCAAATATATGCCACACCTTCTGGGGGCAAGACATGATTGCAAGAGGGACTTTACCTGACAAATGCAATCAATGTAATCTGGCTTATTGTACCCTCACTGAATCCCCAACAATAAAAAAAAAAAGAAAGAAGGGGCGGTGCCTGTGGCTCAAGGAGTAGGGCGCCAGTCCCATATGCCGGAGGTGGCGGGTTCAAACCCAGCCCTAGCCAAAAAACCACAAAAAAAAAAGAAAGAAAAAAAAAAGCCAGCAAATATAAATTCTTCTTCTGCCTGTATGTCTGTTTGTGTGTCTATATGTCATGCCTGTGATATTTCACTATCAAATAATGCAAAAGAATTCTAATTAATTGCCTTTAAAAAAGAAAATAATAAGCATTTACATCAAGTATTTTATCAAGAAAACAGAAAAAAAAACTCAAATGCCTTTTTTTCAAGTGACTTTGGTATTGTTTGAGAAATAAAACTGTTATTAGGATGGGCACAGTGGCTCACACCTGTAATCCCAGCACTTAGGAACCCAAGGCAGGTGGCTTGCCTGAGCTCACAGGTAAAGTTCTCTGCATGCAACCAGACTGAGACAGAGCAAGACCTCATCTCTAAAAATAGCCAGGTGTTGCGGTGGACACCTTTAGACCCAGATACTTGGGAGGCTGAGGCAAGAGAATCCCTTAAGCCCAGGAGTTTGAGGTTTCTGTGAGCTATGACACCATGGCACTCTACCAAGGGTGACAGAGTGAAACTCTGTCTCAAAGAAAAAAAAATACAGTTATTAAAGTTCAAATCCTCAAATATTATAGAATTGCCACCTCTGTAATATTTCCAAATTTTGTTAGGTTTAACAGTTAGCTTATGTTCTTAATTTTGAGCCTCTGAATTCTGAAGTCAGGTAGGTAGTAAGGCCTAGGAACGTGTTCTCCTTGCCTATGTCGGCAGCTACAAGGCACAGTCTAGCCCACACAGCCCCCTGCCTGCTCCAATTTTGCCCACTAGCTATTCTGAGAGAAACTGAACCCTCCAGTCTTCCTGCTTTCTGTCATGAACTCTGAAGCTGGTAAATAAATTAAGGACACAGGTCCTATCCTTTGCAGCCATGTTTGATGCCACATGGCAATGTGAGACATAGGAGGACAATAAAATGATGTCAGAAATGGTGCCTATATTGTGGTTTCAGGACACTTATCAGTAACTTAAAATCTTAAAGTCATGTTATGTTTCATAAAATATCTGAGTCATTTTTAAAATGTAAAACTTCAGCTGTTTAGATCATTTGGAAAGCTGTCTTTATCAAAAGAATAAGATCTCTGACTTTTAAGTCTTCTAATTACCAGTTTGGCCAAGGGAATAATTAACATTATAGTAACCTGTACCCTGTTTTGTGAAAAGTGGTTTTTGGGTGGTAAGAAAGATTAAACAGAAAGAAAAATAGCATTGTGTAAGAAAGGATCTTCTGTGGTAAATTTTTTCCTGAAACAGAATGACTGGTTATTTCAAGAAAAGTAAAAGGCAGGATAAAACAGAAAGTTTAGCATCTTTGTAGATTGTCTGTTCAGGTTAAATAGAACTCATAAAAGCAGATCAGACGTGGTGGCTCACGCCTGTAATCCTAGCTCTCTGGGAGGCTGAGGCGGGTGGATTGCCTGAGCTCATGGGTTTGAGACCAGCCTGAACAAGAGCGAGACCCTATCTCTAAAAATACCAGTGTGTTGTGGTAGATGCCTGTGGTCCCAGCTACTTGGGAGGCTGAGGCAAGAGAATCACAGGAGCCCAAGAGATTGAGGCTGCTGTGAGCTGTGATGCCATGGCACTCTACCAAGGGCAAAGAAGTGAGACCCTGCCTAAAAAAATAAAAAAAAGAAAAGAAAAGAAAAGAAAAAGAAAAAAGAACGCATAAAGGGAAATTTGTGAAAAGAATTTGTATATGATCCAGTTGGCTATGATTTATAAAATTTAGTTACCTGTTTCCCTTTAATTTAAAAATCACACTATAGAAAGTTTTTTTTTGTTTGTTTTGTTTTTAGTACGTGGCCTGAAAGAAATAATCCCTCAGGCAGCGCCTGTAGCTCAGTGAGTAGGGCACCAGCCCCTCATGCCGAGAGTGGCGGGTTCAAACCCAGCCCCCACCAAACTGAAACAAAAAAATAGCCGGGCGTTGTGGCGGGCACCTGTAATCCCAGCTGCTTGGGAGGTTGAGGCAAGAGAATCCCGTAAGCCCAAGAGTTAGAGATTGCTGTGAGCCATGTGACGTCATGGCACTCTACCCAAGGGCGGTACAGTGAGACTCTGTCTCTACAAAAAAAAAAAAAGAAAGAAATAATCCCTGTATAGCCGGGTGTCATGGTGGGCACCTGTAGTCCCAGCTACTCAGGAGGCTGAGGCAAGAGAATCGCCTAAGCCCAGGAGTTGGAGGTTGCTGTGAGCAGTGTGACGCCACTGCACTCTACCGAGGGCAATAAAATGAGACTCTGTCTCTACAAAAAAAAAAAAAAAAAAAAACAGAAGAAGAAGAAATAATCCCTGTGTTGTCTGTATTAGGGTTTTGAGAAACTAGAGAACACTGAACTTTAAAAAGTTTAGGGTTTATACTCATATAAACCTATATTGCCTTTAGAATCTTTTGACTTGTGATCCCACTTGAACAAATGTTTTAAGCCTTTGATATTGGCAAACTTTCCAAAATGAAAACTCTAAATTCAGTCTTTTTTAAATATTAAGACCAGTGAAAGTCTGAGAAAGACAAATTAGGCTTATTCAGTATGATAAAAATATATAGCAAATATTGTCAAATAAGAAATGGATTTCTTATTTCTGTGGATTGTTTGTATATATACGAACAATATATTTGTATATATATTGTTTGTATATGTTCTAATGTTATATTTGTCTTAGAGTAATAATTCTTTGATTGATCTCAGAAAATGTTTTTTGTAAGTAGCTAACTCCAAAGTTTATCCTTCAAGGAAAGTAATGGAAAGGTTAACAGGTTCTGTTGAATAAAAATTTCTGATAACTTTGGAGATCATATACCATCAGACTAAAAGCAAACTTCCAGGACTTCAATTAGGAAGCTAAAACAGGACAGAAATTAATTACATGGGACTGAACTAATTTTTTATGACATTTTGTTTAAAACATTGCTGATTCTTTCTGTGCTCTGTTTTCCAGAAGTAAAAAAAAAAAAAAACCTTTTTGTCTTTTAAGCAATTTATAGCTTTCAGCAATGTATGTACTTATAAGCAAAATTTGAAACATTTATTTTTCTCTCTCCTTGATTTCTCCAAATTTGAAATCCATTTGTTAAGTATTCTTAATTTCTGACAATATAGTTATTTGCTTAAGTTCAATAAGAATATTTTTTCTTATATAGGACACAATAAAAAATACTGATATTTTACCAATGCTTTGACTGGAATGACATTTTCAGAGATGTCCAGACTGCATTAAGGAATTAAGGTTGACTTTATAAAGGCCAATAAAAACCCTCTGGAAAAACTGACTAGAGACCTTATCAATAACATTTCCTGATCTGTGTTGAGTAAAGAATGTCATGTTCTGACAGTTCCAGAAATTCCAATTTGCTTTGGGACCTCCAGAGAAGAGGAATTTCCATAATGCCTACAGGTATGTACTGGCACAAATAAAACCTGGTCTTATGAGAGGCTTTCAAATCTAACCTGAGATTCCTTATAAATGGTTAGAGCAAAGCCAATTTTAAAAGAAAGAAAAGCCTAGATAACTAATAATTATTCTTACTGCACTTTATGCAAATAATCAGACCCATACTGATTAGTATATTGAAAGAACAGTTTATTTTGGCAATTAAATTGACTCTGCTGTGATTTATTTTTACTAAAATGAGAAATTAGAGAGAGAAAACCATGGTTCAAAAATAAGAAACTGGTGTACCCGATTCTAGCCCTGTCTGCAAGGCCAGCTCACAAAATGAGACATAGCTGTTTAACTAAACTAATCTGTTAATAGGACTAAGAGACTGGCCAAAAGTATAAAATTATATACAGAAGCAAGATTTGCTCTGATTTGTTTTTTCTTCCTGATTCTTAGCCCTGAGATAACATATTAGGTTTTAATATGTAAAATATATATATATTTTTAAGACCGAGTTTCACTTTGTCACCCTTGGTAGAGAGCTGTGGCATCATACGGTGTTTCCCCGAAAATAAAACACCCTCCGAAAATAAGACCTACTTACAGGTTTCCTTCTAGGTGAAATATAAGGCATCCCCCTGAAAATAAGCCCCCCCAGGCTCTGTCTCGGAATGAAAATTAATTTATCATAAACTGGTTGCTAGGGCCACCCCGACTGGCGTCTAGCAACCAGTGACTTTACGCGGAGCCCTGACGTCACTGCTGTGTGGAGGCGGGGCGGGAGAGAGGAGGAGACTTTCGCAGATGCATGTAGAAGAACAGGAGGATCAGAGCGGACGGGATGCAGCGAAGGTAGTGAGTGCTGGTCTGTCCCTGGTGACACTGCCTGATGCTCACGGCCACCCTCATGATGACTGAAGGTTCTCAGTCAGTGGCAGACCCTGCTCCAGCCAGCCCAGTGACAGTCCGCAGGCAGGCCCCAGGGGAGAAATGTCTGATAAAGGGGTGGGGGGGATGTCTGGTGAAGGTGTTCAGTGGCACAGGGGTGGGGGGAGGGGGATCACTTAAAATTACACAGGTGGATCAGAGGGGGCAATCAAAATGACACAGGAGGATCAAAAGAGGTTACTAAAATGGTAATCCCCCCTCTGATTCTCCTGTGCCATTTTGATTCCCTCCTCTGATCCCCCCTGTGTCATTTTAAGTGATCCCACTCCCGCCACCCTGATACCCCAGTTCCTTTTTATTTTACCCCTAAAAATGAGCACAAAAAGAAAAAGCTACTCCATGGAGTACAAGAAAGGAATCATGGAAGACTCTTGGGGCCAAAATCTTACTGCTTTCTGTAAAGAGAAGATGTTGAGTATCCGATTGGTCCAAAAATGGTGAGCAGAGTATGGTAACCTCACTGAACAAGTGGACAAGGGAAATGCTAAAAAGCACAAGTGTGGATCAGGTCAGCAACCATTATTTTCCAAGCTGGAAGACCTGATCTGTGAATGGGTTGTTGACAGGAGAGCAAAGGCTTTGGTTGTGAATAGGGCTTAGATTCAAGTATTTGCCCTTGCAATGGCACCACAGTTTGACATAGCCCCCGAAGACTTCAAAGCATCACAACACTGGCTGGATAATTTCCTTCAGCGAAGTGAACTGTCTTTAAGAAGATCCACAACATTGTTTAGGCTGTAAGATATGTACTCAAGTTATTTTTTTATTTATTTTATTTTTTTTTTTTTTTGGTAGAGACAGAGTCTCACTGTACCGCCCTCGGGTAGAGTGCCATGACGTTACATGTCTCACAGCAACCTCTAACTCTTGGGCTTACACGATTCTCTTGCCTCAGCCTCCCGAGCAGCTGGGACTACAGGCGCCCGCCACAACGCCTGGCTATTTTTTGGTTGCAGTTTGGCCAGAGCTGGGTTTGAACCCGCCGCCCTTGGCATATGGGGCTGGAGCCCTACTCACTGAGCCACAGGCGCCACCCGTACTCAAGTTATTAAGCGAGCACTTGCATTCAAGTCCTTTATTGATGATGCTGACTTCTCTAAATACAATCTTTCCAATATGATTGCTATGGATGAAACTGCAGTGTTTATGGGCCAATCATCTCAAACAACAATTGAACAGTGGGGTGCCTCCTTAGTGTACATTCCCTCCACTGCTTACGAAAGTGCACGTGTTTCCTGTATTTTGGCAATTCGTCTGGATGGCACTAAAATCCCACCTTTAATCATTTCTAAGTGCAAGAAGGAAAAGACTGAACGTGTTTTGGGTGTTTTTATTCTTGAAACTGAAAAAGCCTGGGCCACACAAGCAGTTATAAGGAAGTGGGTCGATTTAATGCTGCCGCTTGTTATGCGAGGGAGCCAAAGATGTCTGCTAGTCTGGAATGCAGCCAGCACTCACTGCACTAAAGACATGAAGACATTTCTTCATGAAAGAAAAATAGATCAAATAATGATTCCCGCAGGAATGACGACCTATCTCCAGACTCTTGATATTGTAATAAACAAGCCATTCAAGGACAATTTGCGCATGGAAATTAATGACTACATTGAAAATAGAATGGAGAGAAATCAGCGTGGAAACTTCGTAAAACCTAAACTGCAAGAAGTTGTGACTTGGGTGAAGAATTCATGGGAGAAAATCACTAACAGTCGCATTGCAAATGCACTGTGAGCAGGCTACCTTGACAAGAAGTACTCATTTAAGGACAGTGCTATTGCTAAACATAAGAGATTTGGTCCACTGATTCTGAAAGAAATGGAGTCACAAAAAATTCACCAGGAAATTTAGGGATTGGATTGTTATGATGATATTCCAGAAGATGATGATAGCACTGTCCTACACTACCAGGTTTTACTCTAATTAAGTTCCCAGTTTCCAATTTAGGACGATTGAAATTACCAACAGTATTTCAGGAAAAGAAAGCCTGAAGCACGTGTCTGCAAATTTTTATTTGTAGTTTGAAAATGAGAAAAATTGAAAATGATAACGCATCATGCCTCACTCCCATCATGCAGGAGATGGGAATAATCCGGTCACCATCGTGCTCAGACCTGCACTTGTCAATTCTGCCACATGTCTCCCAGGCAAAACTGGGTTAATCTTAACTGACGTGTTTCTTCCTTTTGACCAGTACCAAAGTCTGAAGTCCACTCCGGAGGGCAAACATGTTTAGTTATTTTCATAAAGTGAAAATAGTGAACAAATAAGCACTAAATCTGTCCTTAAAACTCAAACTGGTCTTCAACACAACCTTTTAGGAAGTTCCAAAGGATCTTCTTGTTTTAGGTTTCCAAACTGATCTTTTTTTCTCTTATTCCCATCTTGTCATTCCCATTCAATGACATGATTGTCATTGAATAAATGAGTAAATTCTTGATATTGTAGGATTCACAGTTTGTCTGGTTTGTGTTGACAACTACCGTACTACCGTACCGTATACAGGTAATAAATTTCCTTTATTTTCTTTCCTTTGTTTTGCTTTATTTTATTTTATTTATTTATTTTTTATTAAATCATAGCTGTGTACATTAATTTGATCATGGGGCACCATACACTTGGTTCATAGGCCAGCCAGCTTCCCACAGAGGCTCCCATCCTGAAGGAGAGTTAAGGGATGAAAATTTAGCAAGTAACCTGATGGATCCGACCAGCACCAAGAGAGAAATTTCCTTTATTTTCATTTAACAATAAATGTGTACCGTATTCTTCTGCATGGAAAAATAAGACATCCCCTGAAAATAAGACCTAGCACATCTTTGGGAGCAAAAATTAATATAAGACACTGTCTTATTTTAGGGGAAACAGGGTAGCTCACAGCAACCTCAAACTCTTGGACTCAGGTGATTCTCTTGTCTCAGCTTCCCAAGTAGCTAAGACTACAGGCGCCCACCACAATACTTGGCTATTTTTTGTTAGAGACAAGGTCTCACTCTAGCTCAGGCTAGTCTAGAACCTGTGAGCTCAGGCAATCCACCCACCTCCACCTCCCAGAGTGCTAGGATTACAGGCATGAGCCACCTCACCCAGCCTAATGTGTAAAATCTTCTAATTTCAACGTGGGCATGGAAAAATAAAGTTAAAAGTATTACCCCAAAGTACATGTCTCTAATATATTTGGGGATGACTGCTCCATAAGTAACATTACAAAAGCTTGCTGAGAATACTTGTCCCAATCTACAGATTATATGCCAAAAGAAGTGTGATTAGATATTTGTCTTTGACTCTAAGACTGATGTGAAAGAAACTTCAAAAGCCTTAAGGCTCAACAAAGATTGCTTCTTGGCTACACTGGAAGGAATATGTGCAGTATTAACCACTATCTGCTGTGTCCATATAGATATCTCAGAAGAAATTGGAACCTGAATAAAAATTTCCCAGTAAATGGTGTGGCTAAAAGATGGCCTAACAAGTGGCCCCACACCCAACTGATTTTCGGGAATATTCAGTTCAATTGCCCAGAACTTCTTATCAGTTCTATAGGGACTCTTAAAACTAATATTATCTTAAGATCTGTGCTAAGACTGTAAATAAGAATACTAATGTTCTCATCATGTAAAGCTTAGCATCAAAACCCAGAACTTGTGGATATTTGTAGGTGACTGCTAAATGATTTCATTCTCTTACCCTGGCCACAACCCTGAATTAGCCCTGTCAGTGTAAAGAAGCCAGATTGAGCCTCTATTTACTTCTTAAAACTTGGAGTAGGTTTTAAGATATATATCTTCCAGATCCTGCATTCCAGTAATGAAGTCACTCAGACCAAAGAACTTACTCAGCTGTCCTTGGACCATCTACTCAAGATGACTTTTTCAAGGCCTCCAGCAGATGACCTTTGATCTCTGCCAGGCAGGCCAGGCCACCATCTGAGCTATGCTTTTTTTTACTCAGGTTCCAATTTCTCCTGAGGTATCTATATAGACACAGCAGATAGTAGTTAATACTGCACAGATTCCTTAGAGTGTAGCCAAGAAGCAATCTTTTTTGAGCCATAAGGCTTTTGCAGTTTATTTCCCATCAGTCTTAGAGTCAACGCAAAGTCAAAATAAATACAACCACACTCTGAATTGCTTAAGAAAAGACCTCTTGCCCTGCTTCCTGAAACCCACATATATTCCAGCAGGTGACCAGGTTATCCTCAGGACTTGGAGAGGAAAACCTGAAGAACTCAAGGGAAAGTGGACTGGCCTCTGGGTCATCCTACTTATGACGCCTACAGTGGTAAAGTTGTCTGGATTACATCATTCCTGCATCTAGCCTTAACGCCTAGAGAAAAACCAGTGAACTCAGGCCACACCAGTGGACTGCAGAACCATGCAGAGACAAGGGTTAAAAGCTTCAGTTGTTAGGATGGGAAGTATATTATTCTCAGACATCTTTGTTTGTTGTTGTATTTAGTGTGCCACTTGTCTTTTGTTAACTGTGCTGTATGTTTTTCCCAGTGTAACTTTAAACTTATCCCTTGCCTGAGTAAGTTCAATCCCCGGACAAGTGCAGTAAATCATAGTCATCATTTCCAGTTAAAGTCTATTCCACCCATATAAAATATAGTCATAGGAGTAGGAATGAAAGCACATATAATGAGATTAAGATGGAGACTGTCAGGCTAGGGCAGACATGACATAGCTGGTCTGGTCAGTTTAGGTCCTGCCTGACCTTCACTCACTGTCTCCCATTTTTACTGTTTTGTAACTTTAGCTCCCACCCCAAAGATGTCTATCTTAAGTAGTTTGGATGGATTGATTTAGGAGATTAACTTTTGAACTAGAATGTTGTAATAGGTCACTGAGTTATATTGATTATTATTTTGAATAGGGGTTGGTGTGGTCTTTGCTCTGAACTTTTATATATAAAACTGAAATTAAAAAGAAGAAAAAAACTGAAATTATGGAAATGGAAGAACAGAACAATCTTAGAGAAGCTACTGTCACTGTTCTCCAGAATCCTGGCCTTCTGACAAGGTTTTGGTGGACCTATCCTCTTCTACATATTGGCTGACAGTGACAGGCAGCTGAACCCTATTCTTCTGGTAACAAAGATATATGCAACTTACGGTCAAATGGTTCAGAAAAAAATAATACGTAAATAACCAAAGACAGAGTAAGGCAAATGGAACAAAATATTACCACTGAATCTGACCTAAAGTTCTTTATATTATTTTTGTAACCTTCATATATGTTTGAAATTATTTAAAAATAAAATGTTTTTAGGCAGGGCACAGTGTCCTTGTAATTCTAGCATGGAAGACCAAGATGGGAGGATCACTTGAGGCCTGGAGTTTTTGAATAGCCTGGGCAACATAGCAAGCCCCCAGTCTCTCAAAAAAAAAAAAAATTAGGCCAGGTGCTGTGGCTCCCACCTGTAATCCTAGCACCCTGGGAGGCTGAGGCAGGTGGATTGCTTGAGTTCACAAGTTCAAGACCAGCCTAAGCAAGAGCTAGATCCCGTCTCTAAAAACAGCCGGGTGTTGTGGCAGATGCCTATAGTCCCAGCTACTCAGGAGGCTGAAGCAAGAAAATAGCTTGAGCCAAAGAGTTTGAAGTTGTTGTGAGCTATGATGCCAAAGCACTCTACTGAGGGCAACAAAGTGAGACTCAGTCTCAAAAAAAAATAAAAAATACAAAAATTAACCAGGTGGCTGGGCACGCTCACACCTATAATCCTAGCAGTCTGGGAGACTGAGGCAGGTGAACTGCTTTAGCTCAGGAGTTGGAGACCAGCCTGAGCAAGAATGAGACCCTCGTCTTTAAGGAAAAAAATAGCTAGGCATTGTGGTGAGTGCCTGTAGTCTCAGCTACTCTGGAGGCTGAGGCAAAAGGATCACTTGAACCCAAGAGTTTGAGGAAGCTGTGGGCTGTGAGGCCACAGCACTCCACCTAGGGTGACAAAGTAAAACTCTGTATCAAAAAGAAAAAACAAGAAAACAAAGTTAAGGCTGGGCATAGTGCCTCACACTTGTAATCTTAGCACTCTGTGAGACCGAGGTGGGTGGATTGCCTGAGCCCAGGAATTCAAGACCAGCCTGAGCAAGAACAAGACCCCATCTCTACTAAAAAAAAAAAAAAAAAAACTAGCCAGGTGTAGTGCTGGGTGCCTGTAGTCCCAACCACTCAGGAGGCTGAGGTAAGAGGATGGCTTTAGCCCAAGAGTTCAAGGTTGCTCTAATCTAGGATGATTCCACAGAATCATCCAGGGCAACTGAGTGTGACTCTGTCTCAAAAAAAAAAAAAAAATTAGCCAGGCATAGTGATACATTCCTATTATTCAACTACTCAGGAGGCTGAGACAGGAAGATCACATGAGAATAGTAATCCAAGGCTTCAGTGAACTATGATCACACTCCAGCCTGGGCAACAGAGTGAGAACCTGTGTCTTTAAAAAATATATACAGGGGGCTGGGCACCCATCGCTCAGTGGTTAGGGCACTGGCTACATGCATAGGAGCTAGTGGGTTAAAACCCTGCCAGGGCCTGCCAAACAACAAAAAAGTAGCCAGATGTTGTGGCAGATGCCTGTAGTCCCACAAACTTGGGAGGCTGAAGCAAGAGAATCACTTAAGCCCAAGAGTTTGAAGTTGCTGTGAGCTGTGATGCCACCTCACTCTACAAAGTGACATAGTGAGACTCTGTCTCAAAAATATATATATTTTGATAAGTGACCTTTTTTTTTTTTTTTTTGAGACAGAGCCTCAAGCTGGGTAGAGTGCCATAACATCACAGCTCACAGCAACCTCCAACTCCTGGACTCAAGCGATTCTCCTGCCTCCACCTCCCAAGTAGCTGGGACTACAGGCGCCCACCACAACGCCCGGCTATTTTTTGGTTGCAGCTGTCATTGTTTTTTGGCAGGCCCGAGCTGGATTTGAACCAGCCAGCTCAGGTGCATGTGGCTGGCACCTTAGCTGCTTGAGCCACAGGTGCCGAGCCAAAAAAGTATATATATATATATTTTGAGACAGAGTGTGCGTAAATATATATATAGAGAGAGGAAAAATGGCTATGATTCCTAATCTCAAGAGTCTAATGTTGGGTAGTACTGGTTATTATCGATTATCAGTTGTTTGGGTGTACAGGATTCAGAAGAGGAGTAAACTGGATTATGTTCACCTCCACCAACTGGCTCTGGTCAGGTTGAAAGGAATGTTAACAAAAGAAAATACAAAAAAGGGAAGATAGAGTACTTGGTTCGGTGGAAAGGCTATGACAGCGAGGCAGAGTCTCACTTTGTCACCCTCAGTAGAATGCTGTGGCATCAAAGCTCACAGCAATCTCAAGCTGTTGGGCTTAGGCGATTCTCCTCTTGCCTCGGACTCCCGAGTAGCTGGGACTACAGGCTCCTGCCACAACACCCGGCTATTTTTTTGTTGAGTTTGGCAGGGGCTGGGTTCAAACCCACCACCCTCGGTATATGGGGCCAGTACCCTACTCACTGAGCCACAGGCACTGCCCAAAGAATATATACACAATTTTAAAGGGCACTACATGGAAGAGCAGAAAGAAAGCACGTTAAACAGTACAAACAGGACCTCTCCAAACAAAGTTAGGAAACAGATCTCCAGATCCAATAACAGCAACTTTTCTAAAACCTCTTCTAAGATGCTAGTGATTGGCAAAGACCATGAATCTAAAAACAACCAGTTGTTTGCTGCCATCCATAAGTTCAGGAAAAACACAGGTCCATCTCTCTCGAGCCAGAAAAATACAGACCTAGCAAAGTCAGGCATCAAGATACTTGTGCCTGGCTCGGCACCCACAGCACAGTGGTAACAGCACCAGCCACATACACCAAGGCTGGCAGGTTCGAACCTGGCCCAGGCCAGTTAAACAACCCTGACAACTGCAACAAAAAATAGCCAGGCATTGTGGTGGGTGCCTGTAGTCCCAGCTACCTGGGAGACTGAGGCAAGAGAATTGCTTAACCCCAAGAGTTTGAGGTTGCTGTGAGTTGTGATGCCACAGCACTCTAACGAGGGCAACATAGTGAGACTCTGTCTCAAAAAAAAAAAAAAATTAAAGATACTTGTGCCTAAGAGCCCCATTAAGAACAGGAACTCAGAGGGAGGCAGAGGATGATGGTGGATGGGACAGATGTTTAGCCCAACTCTCCTTCATCAGCAGGTGAGAGTGAGAGAGAGCTAGGTCATCCCCTGTGTGGAGTGCTGGTGTAGACAGGCAGATAGGGGTGTGAAGCAAAATGGTGGATTTCTGAACTTGAAGTGTACTCCGAAGTTGTGGAGTCTGCTAGAGAAATTTCAGTCCTTCTGTGGAAGTGGTGCCAGCAGCCAGTGGCCGGCAGCTGGCAGCTGGAGGTGGCAGGAACAAGCCCCTCCCCCACAGAGGACTGCAGTTCCCAATTCGTGGGGAAACTAGGTGTTTTGTGGAAAGTTTGGTAAAGTGTGGACCCCTGAGTGGAATTTGGGGACCAGGAAGGGGTGCCATTAGGGTGGCGGGGGCTAGGCAGCCCAATAGAAAATAAGAGGAAAGGATCCCACCTAGGAAACGAACACATTTTGAAATGTCGGAAATGGCAACTGCCACATGCACCTTTCCCCAGAACAACAGATGTGAATGAATGGACTGGATCATTCCTGGCAGGGAATATTGGTGTAGACTGGCAGTTCGGGGTATGCAGTGAACTAGCGGATTGCTGGACTCAAAAGTGTAATCGTAAGCCATGGAGACTGACGGAAAAGACTCCACCGCTGCTGAAGTGGAAGGAGCCAGCAGCAACCAGCCCCTCCCCGACAGAGGACTGCAATTCCCAGTTTGTGGGAACCTAGGAGCTGAGTGGAAAAGTTGGTGAGGCATGGACTCCTGCCCTGAATTTAGAGGTCAGATAGGGGTGCCATCTGGAGCAGGACAGTTGATGCTAGACGGACAGTCAGGAAACAGAAATATTTCTAAACTTCAGAAATGGCTACTGCTACAGGTACCTCCTCCTACAGGCCAGGTACGATGGTAACGGTGGTAACAGCTAAGCTGTGAATCAGGTATAGCCTGGAAACCAATCACCTGGTGTCCAAAAAGTATACTGAAATACAAATATATTCCTACTAAAGTTAACCCCTACATCATACGTATAGTCATATGTTTTTATATATATAAAGAGAAAGAAAAAATAAATAAATAAATGCACCAACCACAAAAATATTAAGCCTCGTGGTAACCATGAGGAGGAGACAGTGACCTTACTTTGACTTTGGCAGGCAAATAGCCCTGGAACATTTGCTTATTGGACAGAATACATATATTATTCATATATATATGAATAATATTTTTGTGGTTGGTGCGTTTTTTTTATTTTTTTCTTTTTTCCTTCTCTTTTTTCATCCTTTTCTTGTAGGAATTATTGTTAACTTTTTTTTATTAATACTTTTTTTCTCTTCCTCTTATTCCCTTCTTATGGTTGCTGAGAATGCTTACATTAGATTTTTAGAGGTTTTTTGTTGTTGTTTTAATTATTTTATAATTATCATCATTTTTGTTGTTGTTGGTTTTTGTCTGTATGTTTATTTGTTTCTGACTGTCCGTGCATCTGTGTGCTTGTGTGTCTGCTAGTATTTTTGGTCTGTTTATTTGCCCGTTTGGTTTCAACATGTTTTATGTTTTGCTAAATCTTCAGGTTGGCTACTTTCCCTAACTCCAATTTCCACATTCAACAAGAAGAAGGGGGAATAGGGGATGATGGCTGACTGGAGCCAGCTTTCAATAGAAGCTCCGGTGCAGAGGGAGAGATAATGGCCAGAAAGAACCCAACAAAGCTGAAGGAGGGGAGCCGAGCTGGGAGAAGAGATAGATAATTGCATGTCTTCCCTGCTGAGGCAAGCTTCGACCCCAAGGAAACAAATTTGAGGTACAGATCTCATCCCAAAGAGGACATGTGTCCATCCCCTCCCCTAAGAGCTTTGCTTGCTTGCTGTGGAATCTCTACTAGTGAGTGATGAACTGAGGTTCGCCTCCCTCACCCCACCGGAGAGAACTGCTGGAAGATAGGACTCCTTCTCCAGAGAGCCCCTGCTGTGAGCCCAGGAATTCCCTTGTCTAACAGGAAGTTTCAACAAATATTTTCCTTGCCACCTTGAACTTCCAGTCTAACCTTCCTCCCTGGCCTGGCAGTCTAGAAGTCCAACCCCTGCAGAGACCAGAATGTCTGCACTTCTTGGCTAGGACTGTGCATTGCATAGATGGAGGCAGTGCAGCTGTGCTGTATCTGTGAATCCAGTAACAGTAAAGAAAGACATAGAGGGAAAGTTGACTGACCTAGCCCTGAGAAGATATATCTCAGCAGTCTTGGGTCTCTGCACTACGGGTGGAGAATCGGGAACTGCTGAGGTGCACAAACCCAAGCGGAGACACCTCCCACCCAATATCAGCAATAATAGAGCAATCCTTGCTGGGGTCTAATTTTGGAGAGTCATCTCCCCAACTCTGTGGTTTGTCAGAGGGAACCAGACTTCATCCTATAGGGATACCAGAGCTGCAGAACAGCGGCAACAAAAGTACAGTGGCTGAGGGAGAAATTCTTTTGAGTCTGGATATCCTCAGGTTTAGATTTAGTTCAGGTGGAACTTTCTTCAGCTGCTATTGAGGACCTGAGGCAGGCAGGCTTCAGCTTCCCCTGCTAGATGGTGGCAGAGGGTGGTAACCACGAGGAGGAGGCAGTGACCTTACTTTGACTTTGGCAGGCACATAGCCCTGGCACATTTGCATATTGGACAGAACTGGGCCACAGATACTGGGTTAACAGACACTGCCAGTGGGGCTACCAGAGACTGGGGTTACCAGAGTCCAGTAGTGAAGGATAAGCAAGGTGGGGAAAGAGGCATCAATCCCCTTGCTCCCAACCTTCTACTGGATGGGCCTTTCTGACTCCTCAGAGCACAGAGGTGCTCAAGCCACACTTGAGCACACTAGTAGTCTCCTAATACCTAGTTGCAGGAGACCTTTTGAACTCTTGAGCTAGAGAGTGGGTGCTGTTTCGGACAATTAGTTTGGAACTCTTGAACTGGACAAATCACCCGAGGACCCTCCAAGGTGGTAACCCGGTTTTGTTGTAGTGGGAAGGTTTGATTTTCCTCTTCCAGGTATTTCCTGCAGGGGAAGGGATGTGCTAGTTTCTAGTATTCCTCCAAAGCTGAGACTGCAACCCAGAGTCACTGATTCACTAGGATTGGACAGAGATCAGCTGAATACAAAACAGAGCCACCTACCCCCACTACATCAAGCAGGCCTCTAGAGTCACAGACTGTAGTACTGTACAGGTCCTTTGCAAAATTGTAGAGGAAAAGCTGCAGTCACCAGTCCCAGTTCCATGGTGAAGGGCTGGTCAACCACAACCCCAGAAGTATCCAATCCAATTTCACCTTACCTGCCCATCTAGCTAAACAGTGAAAAACAATCATGGGATGGAATCAGTAGAAAAACTCTGGCAATATGAATAATCAGAACAGTTCAACTCCCCTAAGGAATGACAAACCAGCCCAACCACAGGATTCCATCCACAAATAGATGGCTGAGATGTCAGAAATCGAATTTAGAATTTGGATCCTGTATCTAGCTAAACTGAGTTTCATTTATGATGGAGAAACTAAATACTTTAATGACATTCACATGCTGAAGAAATTTGTCATAACTAAACCAGCTCTCCAGCATATTCTCAGACCCATCCTCCATAATGACCAGCACAATCCTCCACCACATAAGTAAACTCACTCTGAAACTTTTCATCAAATTCCAACTTCCACAGCAGCGAAAGGATTAAAAATTTCCACTGGTATTTCAAAAAACTCGATACTCAACATCCTACCAGGCCTATCAATAGTCTCAATTAATGCGAATGGCTTAAATTGTCCTCTAAAGAGGCACAGGCTGCATGACTAAATACAAAAACTCAGGCCAGATATCTGCTGCATACAAGAATCTCATCTTAAAAAAAAAAAAAAAAGAATCTCAGCTTACCTTAAAAGATAAATATAGACTCAGGGTGAAGGGATGGTCATCTAAATTCCAGGCAAATGGAAAGCAGAAAAAAGCAGGTGTTGCAATTTTATTTGCAGATACAATAGGCTTTAAACCAACAAAGTAAGGAAAAACATACCATGCTCATGGCTGGGAAGTATCAACTTTGTCAAAATGTCTATACTACCCAACACAATATACAAATTTAATGCAATCCCTATTAAAGCTCCATTGTCATACTTTAAAGATCTCGAAAAAATAATACATTTTATATGGAATCAGAAAAAACCTCAAATAGCAAAGACATTACTCAGAAATAGAAACAAAGCAGGAGGAATTACACTACCAGACCTCAGACTACACTATAAATCGGTAGTGATCAAAAGACATGGTACTAGCACAGAAAAAGAGAGGTAGATGTATAGAACAGAATAGAGAACCAAGAGATGAACCCAGCTACTTACCGTTATTTGATCTTTGACAAGCCAATTAAAAACATTCAGTGGGGAAAAGATTCGCTATTTAACAAATGGGGCTGGGTGAACTGGCTGGCAACCTCTAGAAGCCTGAAACTAGACCCACACCTTTCACCTTTAACTAAGATAGACTCTCACTGGATTAAAGATTTAAACTTAAGACATGAAACTATACAAATACTAGAAGAAAGTGCAGGGAAAACTATTGAAGGAATTAGCAGGGGCGAATATTTTATGAGGAGGACACACCCTCCCCCACCCCCGGGCAATTGAAGCAGCATCAAAAATACACTACTGGGACATGATCAAACTAAAAAGCTTCTGCGCAGCCAAAAACATAGTAAGTAAAGCAAGCAGACAGCCCTCAGAATGGGAGGAGATATTTGCAGCTTATGTCTTTGACAAAGGTTTAACAACCAGAATCCACAGAGAACTCAAATGTATTAGCAAGTAAAGAACAAGTGATCCCATCTCAGGCTGGGCAAGGGACTTGAAGAGAAACTTCTCTGAAGAAGACAGGTACACGGCCTACAGACACATGAAAAACTGCTCATCATCCTTAATCATCAGAGAAATGCAAATCAAAACTACTTTGAGATACCATCTAACTCCAGGAAAATTAGCCCATATCACAAAATCCCAAAACCAGAGATGTTGGCGTGGATGTGGAGAAAAGGGAACACTTCTACATTGCTGGTGGTAATGCAAACTAACACAGTCTTTTCGGAAAGATATTTGGAGAATACTTAGAGATCTAAAAATAAACCTGCCATTCCATGGTATATATATATCCAGAAGACCAAAAATCACATTATAACAAAGATATTTGTACCAGAATGTTTATTGTAGCCCAATTCATAATAGCTAAGTCATAGAAGATGCCCAAGTGCCCATCGACCCAAGAATGGACCAATAAATTGTGGTATATGTACACCATGGAATATTATACAGCATTAAAGAAAGATGGAGACTTTACCTCTTTCATGTTTACATGGATGGAGCTGGAACATATTCTTCTTAGCAAAGTTATCTCAAGAATGAAAGAAAAAGTATCCAATGTACTCAGCCCTACTACGAAACTAATTTATTACTTTCATATGAAAGCTATAACCCAATTGTAACCTAAGAATATGGGGAAAGGGGAAAAGGAGGGGAGGGGAGGGGGGACGATGGATGGAGGGAGGGTAATTGGTGGGACCACACCTACAGTGCATCTTACAAGGGTACATGTGAAACTTACTAAATGTAGAATATAAATGTCTTAACACAATAACTAAGAAAATGCCAGGAAGGCTATGTTAACCAGTTCGATAAAAATATTTCAAATTGTATATAAAACCAGCACATTGTACCTCATGATTGCATTAATGTACACAGCTATGATTTAATAAAAAAAATCATTTGACAACAAAAAGAACAGGACCTCAGTGGACATCTTTCAGAAGAGAACCCCAAGAAATTGAACCCTGTCGAGAAGACACAGTGGCACCCGAGGTGACAGCAGAGAAGCTGGCTCTCGTCTTTCAGAAGAGAGCCCCAAGAAATTGGACCCTGTCAAGAAGATACAGTGGCACTTAGGTGACAACAGAGAAGCTGGTCAGAGCTCTTCTGGGCCCCAGTGCAGAGTGGGCCAGGATGGGGAGCAGGCCCTGGATATACCCACCATCCCTCAGGTGTCTGGCCCTGTAACTGCAGCCATGGCCACCAGATTAGGCGTGAATGGGAAAGATACATCTCCATTCATGGATGCATTAACAGCCAATGGAACAACCAACATACAGACATTTGCTACAGGAGTGATAGTCAGGAAAAGGAAATTTATTGACAACAGCCTTTTGACAAGCGGTTGTGCTTCTGTGTGAGGCAAACAGAGAGTGCCTACAGATACAGAGATATTGTCATCGGGAAGCAAAATGGCTTCACCCACATCTTGTTATCCACAAAATCATCAGAGAATACCTCTCTATATCCAGAGGTAATAACAGAAGTCCAGAGTGCTCTGATCACAGCAGCTGCTGACAACAGCAAGCTGGTTCTGCTCAGCGCAGTTGGCAGTGTTTTTTGTTGGGTCTTGACTTTATTTATTTTATGTGGAATTTAACAGATGACAGAAAAAAAGAAAGCACTAAAATGGCGGACGCTATAAGAAACTTCATAAATACTTTCATTCAGTTTAAGAAGCCCATTATTGTAGCAGTCAATGGGCCCAGCCATTGGACTAGGAGCATCCATATTGCCTCTTTGTGATGTGATTTGGGCTAACAAAAAGGCTTGCTTTCAAACACCCTAGACTACCTTCAGACAGATTTCAGATGGCTGTTCTACCATTATGTTTCCGAAGATTATGGAAGGAGCATCTGCAAATGAAATATAGCTTAGCGGGTGGAAGCTGACTGCACAGGAGGCGTGTAGCAAGGGCCTAGTCTCGCAGGTGTTTTGGCCCAGGACCTTCACCCAAGAAGTCATGGTTGGAATTAAGGAGCTTGCCTCGTTTAATCCAGTTATGCTCGAGGAACCCAAAGCTCTTGTGCACTGTAACATGAAGATGGAGCTGGAAAAGGCCGACGAGAGGGAATGTGAAGTACTGAAGAAAATCTGGGGCTCTGCCCAGGGGATGGACTCCATCTATGTTAAAGTACTTGCAGAGAAAGATCAATGAGTTTGGGCTGCCTGCCAATGAAAATGGAATTGGCTCCGAGTTGCCCTACTTCATCCTCACAGCCTGAAACAAGTTCACCCATCACTCATGCTTGGAAACAGGACTGGAAACATCCAAGCTATCTATTAATCAAGAAGTTTTTAAGTATTGTAACTTTAAAATAAATAACTACAAAGCTTCTTTGTCCAAATGTCGTTGTTTTATACTTATATACACACAAGTATAAAAGTATAATGTGAGCACCAGAATGCTCTGGGAAGCTCTTGTTTTTGTTTTCTTTGGCTAGAACTGTGTATAAGACAGCTGTGTTTTACTGCTTTTGGATGACGAAAAGGTCTGGAGTAATATTTGTTTTCCTCCTAATACACAGAATCTAAGGAAGTATTAGCCAGCCTCACTGTCCCTACTCCAAATAGAGATTAAGGAAAGATCTGATACTTTGCCTTTGTCTCCAAGAAGGTACAAATACATCAGATGGAAAATTCTAAATCAGAAGTAAGAATTTTCTTTTAAAATACATATTTCTTTTATTTTTTTTTTGAAACAGAATCTCACTATGTTGCCCTCAGTAGAGTGTTGTGACATCACAGCTCACAGCAACCTCAAATTCTTGGGCTTAAGTGATTTTCTTGCCTCAGCCTTCTAAGTAGCTGGGACTACAGGCACCCACCACAATGCCTGGCTATTTTTTGTTGCAGTTGACATTGTTGATTTAGCTAACCTTGGACCAGGCTAGAACCCACCACCCTCGATCTATGTGGCTGGTGCCATAACCACTGCGTTATAGGTGCCAAGCCTAGAATACGTATTTCTGATGAAAAATCCACTGACAAGCAGACCCCTAAACCAGACCTACCTATCTCTAGGATTCATGCTCAGATATCAATTGATTGCCCCATTTTAAAATAGGTCCAGTTAACATGAAGGAACGACTGTCTCTAGAAGAAAGCTTGTTTTGCAGTATTAGTGAATTAGGTCTACTGGGTTATAAATAGTTTTTCTAACCCTTTTGAAAAGTAACTACATAAGTTCTTCTTGTTGCTGGGTGAGAAATACTACTTTATATATAGTTTTGGTTTTCTATTTGCAGATATGATTGATGTATTACACCAAAATATTTTTATATTTATAAAGTGCAATTTTTAGGTTCCCTTAGAATATATTTTATTTAATAAGTTAAAATTCTTTTGGCACACTATTAAATGAGGAAACTCCTTTCAAAGAAAAGAAAAAAACTACCTTATACTTGACATTTAATGTTCTTGGTCTCTACTTTTATGTCTATATAACATACTGAGTACAGTATGGTGTCCCAAAGTTCCCTGTGTG
Organism: Nycticebus coucang; assembly: GCF_027406575.1. Taxonomy (NCBI): domain Eukaryota; kingdom Metazoa; phylum Chordata; class Mammalia; order Primates; family Lorisidae; genus Nycticebus; species Nycticebus coucang. The sequence goes on from NC_069804.1 coordinate 75,532,951, forward strand.
AATAGACACATGCATTCCTTTCAGGAGCAGGTACTGATTCCATACTACATATGCCTATTATAAGTTAAGCTTCTGAGCTTGCAATCACATTGAATGTATGAAAAGCAAAATAAAATAAAAAACTTATTTCTGTACAGTTTTGAAGCTTATACTTAGAACTGACCACTTCCCAGCCACATGGAGAGCTGTACAGTGTATAAAAATGCCTTTACCTTGGACTGACTGGTATAATGTTTTTGCATCTGTGGGACCTACATTTTTGTTCAGTAGTTTGAACTATATATAAACTGTACAATCTGTAAAGTTTTTATAGAATATTCAGCTATGAAACTGGTTAAAAATAAATAAATAAATATTAGATGGGTTCCGGCAGCCTCATGGGTGCCAGCTGCCTCATGACCCCCATGAGATGGGTGCAAGCAGCCTCATGGGTGCCAGCTGCCTCATCACCCCCATAAGATGGATCCTGTGGCCTCACAACGGATCAGTCCGGATCGGGCCAGAACAGAACAAGTTAAAAACTAATAGGCCAAGTACTGTCATGATGAGAGTTAACAAGCTAAGTGCTATGACAAATTGTTTTACTTATTCTCTAATTGCCAGATCTGCTTGATGTGTTGCCAGATCTGCTTTATGTGACCTTTATGTTACCTATCTGCTAATCTGCTAAATTGCAAGGTTTGCTTCTACAAAAGGGGTCATCGTGACCCTGCGCTTGCATTTTGTTTCTTTTGCCAACTTTCAACCCACCTGTTTGTCCCTTTGCCAACTCTCACTAGAAAAACCCCAACTTCAGACCCCTCAATGCTCTCTCACTTAGTCTACCTTAGACTTTGCTGAGACAGCCCCGCAGTAAATAAAAGACTCCTTTTGAACTTCTAATTTGAGTTGGTGATCCTTATCTCATCCCATAACAATAAATAAAAAAAAAATGTTTTTAAAAATAGTTAATGGTGCAGAAATCAATAGACCTGGGTTTAGTCATTGTGTATCCTTTGGGAAAGTCAACTGGCTTTTGGTCCAATTTATTCTTGTGGTAAAATAAGGATAATGATGCCTATGTGCCCTATCTTTTTTCCAGAATTGTTCCAAATACAAAGCATAATGATGATACCTACATGGAAGACTTGGAAAAAGCAAAAGCTTTAGAGTCAAATACGTAGATTTAAATCCACCGTTCTACCACTTACATGAACGAAATGGTCACTAACCCCATTTTAAGCCTCAGTGTTTCCATCTGTAAAATGGGAGCAACAATATATACCTCAATGGAACATTATGAAAGTAAAATGAAACGATGCCTGGGCAGTGCCTGTGGCTCAAAGGAGTAGGGCACTGGCCTCATATACCGGAGGTGGCAAGTTCAAACCCGGCCCCGGCCAAAAACTACAAAAAAAAAAAAAAAGAAAAGAAACGATCCTATAAGAAATCCCTATACAATTTATCATGCTTGGTAACATGCCAGAAGAGATAAGAGATACAAACCATATGCTCCTCTCCAAATGATGCCACAAATTTGGCTTAACAATACCTTCTGAATGTTTTATATTATAAATTAGGTAAAACAATACAAAACTATCCAAGTGGGAAAATAACAAAAATATTTTTATAGTATAATGGGCAATAAAATACTAATACAGTAATGTCCTACTTTTCAAGTATTATCAGATAAGAGGCCATTAGAAAAAGTTTACTCTCTCTTTTTTTTTGAGGCAGAGTCTCACTATGTCGCCCTCAGTAGTGTGCCATGACGTCACAGTTCACAGCAACCTCAAACTCTTGGGCTTAGCAATTCTCTTGCCTCAGCCTCCCAAGCACCCAGGACAACAGGCGCCCATCACAATGCCCAGCTATTTTTTTGTTGCAGATGTTACTATTCAGCAGGCCTGGGCCGGGTTTGAACCCACCTACCTTGGTGTATGTGGCTGGCGCCCTAACCACTGAGCTACGGGCACTGAGCCTCTTTTTTTTCTTTTTTTCCCAAGACACAGTCTCACTCTGTTGCCCTGGTAAAGTGCTATAACATCATAGCTCACAGCAACCTTAAATTCTCAGGCTTGAGCTATCCTCTTGCCTCTACCTCCCGAGTAGTTGGGACTACAGGGGCCTGCCACAATGCCTGGCTAGTTTTTTTCTTCTATTTATAGTAGAGATGGGGGCTCACCCTTGCTCAGGGGTGGTCTCAGACTCCTCAGTTCAAGCAATCCAAGCAATTGGACTTACCTTTCAATTTAAATAAAGTTTATCCCTTCAAACACTGAGAACTCTTACAATTTAACAATTTTAACTGAAAGCTAACATTTAATTTCCTACCTTCTTACATGATTTTTTTTTTTTTTTTTTTGTAGAGACAGAGTTTCACTTTATTGCCCTCGGTAGAGTGCCGTGGCCTCACACAGCTCACAGCAACCTCCAACTCCTGGGCTTAAGCGATTCTCTTGCCTCAGCCTCCCGAGTAGCTGGGACTACAGGCTTACATGATTTTTAAATGACTCAATTTTATCATTGTAACACTATCAATCTAAGGCTGTCATATAGTTGAGGAACATCCAGGTATGTGGGACTACTGAGTCCAACATAAAATAAAACCAAAGCACAATGCTTTATAGACCTTTATCTGTTCCTTCAGATATTTTCAGGCTCCACTCCCACTTCAACTGTATTTCTTTTCCATATCAAAGTTCTATTTCTAGACTCTTCCCCACTTCACCTCCACACCCCTAGCTTTTTTTTTTTTCTTTTTAAATAGTCTCAATCTGTTGCCCTAGGTAGAGTGAAGTGGCATCATAGCTCACAGCAATCTCCAGCTCAGGTTCAAGCGATGCTCTGGCCTCAGTTTTAATATTTTTAGTAGAGACGGGGGTCTCACTTTTTTGCTCAGACTGACTTGAACTCATGGGCTCAAGCAATCCACCGCCTTAGCCTCCCAGAGTGCTAGGATTATAGGCATGAGCCACCGCGTCCAGCCCACACCCCTAGTTTTTGCTTCTAAATTTCTGAGAAGTAGAAACCACATCCAAATCTCAATGATGAGCTGATAAAGGACAACATCCTCTCCCATGGAATGGAGTATCCAGTGAAAACCACTTTAGCTATTTAGAGACTTTTTTATGAAGCCAACCACCAGACTCCCGGTTTTATTCTGCATATTGAGATTATTAGAAAACTGACCTTAAGTCAGGCACAGTGTCTCACACCTGTAATCCTAACACTCTGGGAGGCCAAGGCAGGTAGATTGCATGAGCTCAGGAGTTCAAGAGCAGCCTGAGCATAGTGAGACCCCCCACCTCTACTAAAAATAGAAAAACTAGCTGCTTGTTGTGGCAGGCATCTGGAGTCCCAGCTACTCAGGAGGGTGAGGCAAGAGGATCACTTGAGCCCAAAAGTTTAAGGTTGCTGTGAGCTATGATGCCATAGTACTCTACCCCAGGGAAACTGAATAAAATTCTGTCTCAAAAAAAAAAAAAAAGAAAAAGAAAACTGGCCTTAAAATGTGTAGTGGTATTACTATTATGAGACAATGATAGCAGTGACAAGATTCTAATCATTACATGTGTTAAATTAAATATTCTAATTAGCAACTTACCTACAGGCTTATAATTAAGAAATAAAACCAGAGAAACAAAATTACTTGATATATACTATGTTCTTTTTTATTTTTATTTTTATTTTTGAGACAGGTTCTTCTCTGTCAGGTAGGCTGGAGTGTCATGGCATCATCATAGTTCACAAACAACCTCAAACTCCTGAGTTCAAGTGTTCCTCCTACCTCAGCCTCCTCAGTAGCAGGGACTACAAGCACACACAACCACATCCAGCTAATTTTTTTTTTTTGTATTTTTAGTAGAGACAAGGTCTCCATCTTATTCAGGCTGGTCTCCTAAGCTTAAGTGATCTTCCCACCTTGGCAGTCCAGAGGGCTAAGATTGCAGACACAAGCGACTGTGCCTGGTCTATGCGTTAAGTCTCAATTAATCAACATTCACTACAGGCATACAGCACTTAATAAGAAAGAACTTTCACTTCCATGATCTCACTTGATTCTTACAATAATCTTGTGAGGTGAACAGGGTAGTTGTTCTTAATCCTGTTTCACACAGAAGGAAACTGAGACTCTACACAGAGTTCTCAACCTGTGGGTCGTGATCCCTTTGGGGGTCAAACAACCCTTTCACAGGGGTCGTCTAAGACATTCTGCATATCAGATATTTACATTACAATTCATAACAGTAGCAAAATTACAGTTATAAAGTAGCAACAAAAATAATTTTATGGTTGGGGGTCACCACAACATGAGGAACCGTATTAAAGGGTCTCAGCATCAGGAAGGTTGAGAACCACTGCTCTATAAGATGAACTGTATTTAAGATTATATGGTTAGCAAAGATTTGGGACTAGAATCCTAGTTCTATGAATCCTAAGCCAGTGCTCATTCTGCTGGCCACACCAACTTTCATGAACTCATTGGAGCATCTTCATAAGTACAATATCTCTGGAGAGGACAGCGCCTGTGGCTCAGTGAGTAGTGCGCCAGCCCCATATACCGAGGGTGGCAGGTTCAAACCCAGCCCCGGCCAAACTGCAACAAAAAAATAGCCAGGCGTTGTGGCCGGTGCCTGTAGTCCCAGCTACTCAGGAGGCTGAGGCAAGAGAATGGCTTAAGCCCAAGAATTTGAGGTTGCTGTGAGCTATAACACTACAGCACTCTACTGAGAGTGACAAAGTGTCTCTAAAAAAAAAAAAAGTGTTTGAAGTAGATGCGGCACCCTAGCTCAGTGGGTAGGGCACCAGCCCTATACACCCAGGCTGGCGGGTTCGAACCCAGCTGGGTCCAGCTAGACAACAATGACAACTGCAACAACAAAAAAAAATAGCCGGGCATTGGCTTGGCACCTGTAGCTCAAGAGGCTAAGGTGCCAGCCACATGCACTGGAGCTGGCGGGTTCAAATTCAGCCCGGGCCTGCTAAACAACAATGACAACTACAACCAAAAAAAGAAAAAAAAGCTAGGCGTTGTGGCGGGCACTTATAATCCCAGCAACTTGGGAGGCTGAGGCAAGAAAATCGCTTAAGCCCAAGAGTTGGAGGTTGCTGTGAGCTGTGACACCATTGTACTCTACCTAGGGCAACAGCCTGAGACCCTGTCTCAAAAAAAAAAAAGGTAGCTGGGCGTTGTGGTGGGCGCCCGTAGTCCCAGCTACTTGGGAGGCTGAGGCAGGAAAATCACTTCAATCCAAGAGTTTGAGGTTGCTGTGAGTTGTGACACCATGGCACTCTACCGAAGGTGACATAGTAAGACTCTGTCTCAAAAAAAAAAAAAAAAGTTTGTGTTTTTTTTTTGTTGTTGTTTTTTTTGAGACACAGCCTCAAGCTGTCGCCCTAGGTAGAGTGCCAGAGCATCACAGCTCACAGCAACCTCCAACTCCTGGGCTCAAGCGATTCTCCTGCCTCCGCCTCCCAAGTAGCTGGGACTACAGGTGCCTGCCACAACGCCCGGCTATTTTTTGGTTGTAGCCATCATTGTTGTTTGGCAGGCCGGGCTGGATGTGAACCCTCCAGCTCAGGTGTATGTGGCTGGCGCCTTAGCCGCTTGAGCCACAGGCGCAGAGCCAAAAAAAAAAAAAAAATGTTTAAAGTGGAAATGTTTATATTATATATAATAGTTTAAAAATTATTGACTCAGTGCCTGTAGCTCAGGGGCCAGGGCAACAGCCACATGCACCTGAGCTGGCCAGTTTGAACCCAGCCTGGGCCTGCCAAACAACAATGTCAACTACAACCAAAAAATAGCCGGGATTGGGGCAGGTGCCTATAATCCCAGCAATTTGGGAGGCTGAAGCAAGAGAATTACTTAAGCCCACGAGTTTGAGGTTGCTGTGAGCTGTGATGCTACAGCACTTTACTGAGGGCGACATAGTGAGACTCTATCTTAAAAAAAAATTATTTATTAGACTCTATTAAATATATTCTCTTTCCTGCCCCAATATGGAGAGTGGATAATAGAAGGCTATTTTATAAAGTGAAAAAAACTTGTCTGAGACAGTACATTAAAAAAAAAAAAATACTAGGCCTATGTCAGCTAGCATCTCATGCCTGGGATGTAAAAAGGAAAGAATGCAACTAAGTATGGATTTTCACATGAAAATATTTAATATATTGTCCAGTATTAATCTTGTGAGCATTTCTTAATTTATACTATTTTCAGAAGCACTTTAAAAGTCAGATCAGAAATAAAAATTCCTGGGTTCCACCCCCACATTGGCCAAGGTTCCCTATAATCACAAAGAGCTGCTACACTGACTCAAAGCCAGACAAGGAGCAAAGGGAAAAGAAAGACAAGTCAAGTCAAATAGTTTGCTATCAAATGTGAAATTATTCCTCTTCAACTTGTGTAGGCCCAGGATGTAATAGACCCTGTTTATGTATTTATTCTGTGGTTTCTAATTACTTCTCTAACTAGGGGATAGTGAGAAATTCAAAAAGAGGCCAGCTTTCTAGAGAAAAAGGATGTCTGCATATTCTGTCAGAGGAGTTCTAAGCACATCTCCATTAATGTATACTGTGGCTGTGTCATAATAACCAACATGAAGGTAATCAATGCCAAATTTCTGGGGACAGTAGACAGATTTAAAGATTCGGTACTGGTGAAGACAACATACTCTCTACATTCACATCCTCTTATTACTGTTACTGTGCTTTTCTTTTAAGCCAACCATAAAACCCATGCCATGACCACCTATCCTTCCCCACACATCCCCATACAGATCACTTTGTTCGATCTCAGCTATTATGAAACAGGCATAAAAGGGATTCTCTCTATTTGTTTCAATTTTAATAACTAAGAAATCCTAGATAAAACATCATACCTTGAATTGCTTCATGGCACTCTAAGTGCATCTTTATCCACTCCCGTAATTTAGGTAGAAGCAGCTGGTAAGGGGGGAGGAAGTCTCTTTACAGTATACTGCACAATATTCATGGGACAAGAGGAAAGAAAGACAGCCTGGAAAGGGATGGACCAAGGCAGCAGCAGACCAGGCCCCCATTATTGACAAGGACACTGTCTCTGGGGTTTTTCTTCTTTTTTTTTTTTTGGAAATAGAGTCTCCCTGTCACCCTGGGTAGAGTGCCCTGGAACCCTAGCTCACAGCTACCTCAAACTCTTGAGCTCAAGTGATCCTCTTTCCTTAGCCTCCAGAGTAGCTAGGACCGCAGGTGCTCGACGCAACACCCAGAGAGTTTTTCTATTTTTAGTAGAGATGGCATCTTGCTCTTGCTCAGGCTGGTCTCCAACTCTAGAGCTCAAGCAATCTATCCATCTCAGCCACCCAGAGTGCTATGATTACAGGTGTGAGCCACCATGCTCAGGCCAAACACTGTCTCTGTTAATCCTTAGATAAGCCACTTAACTGTTCTATGTCTTAATTTATCTACCACAAAATAGGTTTTTATTATTCATCTGGATAAAATACTTAAAGAATAATGAGGACCAGTGAGGACCAGGCACCATGTTATATAATTTGACCAGAGCTAAAGATTATTCCCTTTCTTAGTTCCAGTAGAACCACAATGAAGCTATAACACAACACTCAAGGGCACTACAAATAACAATGCTAATCTTGGACTGTGTAAGGGCTCTCCCCTGGGGTGGGGTGGACACAATCCTAATCTTTCTTAAATGGTTATTGTAGAAAAGGAAACAGGATGGGGCACCAATGCCTTCTTGGTGAGGCTGCTTTTATATGCTATCCCCAAAGGCTTGGTTTTTGTTTTGTTTTAAGACACAGTCTTACTCAGTCACCCTCAGTCGAGTGCCATGGCGTCATCAGAGGTCACAGCAGCCTCAAGTTCTTGGGCTCAAGGGATCCTCTTTGCCTCAGCCTTCCCAGTAGGTGGGACTACAGGCACCCACCACAATGCCCAGCTAGTTTTTTTCTGTTTTTTTTTTTTTTCTATTTTTAGTAGAGATGGGGGTCTCACTCTTGCTCAAGCTGGTCTCAAACTTCTGAGCTCAAGCAATCCACTCACTTCAGGCTTCTACAGTGGTAGGATTACAGGAGTGAGCCACTGTGCCAGGCCAACAAAATAATTTCTTTTTTTATCTTCTTTCTTTTTTTTTGAGACAGAGTCTCACTATGTCACCATTGGTAGAGCGTTGTGACATCACAGCTCACAGCAACCTCAAGCTCTTGGGATTAAGTGATTCTCTTGCCTCAGCCTCCCAAGTACCCTGTTTCCCTGAAAATAAGACATCCTCCAAAAATAAGACCTACTTACAGGAAAGATAAGACGTCCCCTGAAAATAAGACCTAGTACATCTTTGGGAGCACACCTTAAAATAAGACACTGTCTTATTTTCAGGGAAACAGGGTAGCTGGGACTACAGTTGCTGCCACAACACCAAGCTATTTTTTTGTTGCAGTTGTCTTCGTTATTTAGCTGGCCCAGGCCAGGTTCGAACTGCCACCCTCGGTGCATGTGGCCAGTGCTATAACCACTGTACTACGGGTGCCAAGCCCAACAAACTAATTTCTAATGATCCCAAAAGGAAGGAAAGTTATCAGTGAAAGACATCCACAAGGCAACAACCTAACTCCATTCTTTCTCTAGCTCTCAACAGTCTTCACTGATTTAGGTGCCTGGAAAACAGAGGGCTTGACTCCATGACCTCCTAGAATGCCTTCCATTACTATAATTCTGATTCTCTTTGTCCTACTTACACAAGGGAACCTATGATTATTCTCTAAAGCTAGGTTTTAGAAGCCAGATCACTCCATTTTAGAAAAGGTACCATAAATAGCATGAGATTCCATCTTACAATAGTTACACTTTTAAAATTCCTATTAAATCACTATTGTAAGATGGAATCTCATGGACCACACCTATGGAGCATATTGCAAGGGCACAAATCAAATCTGTCGAGTGTAGAACATAAATGTCTTAACACAACAATCAAGTAAATGAGACGAAAGCTATGTTGATTGGTTTGATGTAAGCACGTCAGATTGTATAAAAAAATCAACACATTATACCCCACATATGCATAAATGTATTCATGATCTATGTGTATATGACTTAATAAAAAATAAAATAAAATAAATCATACTAAAATAATCACACTGAAATGATAAGATCATACCAATCAATCAGAAGGAATAAATAAGAACCAGGGAAGTTAACGGTGCTCCTAGTCATAATTTTTTTTTTCTTTAGACCTCAGTGAAACCCACTGGAGAAAGCAAGACTAGGAGGTGGTAATTTCTGTGGTTCCATTCTGTAGCCTTTACTAGCTGGTATATTACATCATTGTTAAGTATAAAGGGAACTGCAGTCTGGCAGGCCCCTTTAACGAACCACAAGTTCCTAAACCTGTCAAAGAGAGCAAAGTTATTCTCAAAGGTAGAAGGTACAAACCACTTGGAAGTAAAGCCTGTGGGTATCCATTCTTTTTTTTTTTTTTTTTTGAAACAGAGGCTCACTTTATCGCCATCAGTAGAGTGCCATGGCGTCACACAGCTCACAGAACCTCCAGCTCTTAGGCTTAGGTGATTCTCTTGCCTCAGCCTCCCGAGTAGCTGGGACTATAGGCGCCCGCCACAACGCCCAGATATTTTTTTGTTGCAGTTTCGCGGGGGCCAGGTTCGATCCCACCACCCTTGGTATGCGGGACCAGTGCCCTACCCACTGAGCCACAGGCACCACCCCTGGGTATCCATTCTATTAACATTTCTCCAGGCCTGGCGGGGTGGCTCAAGCCTGTAATCCTAGTACTCTGGGAGGCCGAGGTGGGTGAATTGCCTGAGTTCATGGATTCCAGACCAACCTGAGCAAGAGCAAGACCCCCATCTCTAAAACTACCCCAGCATTGAGGTGGGCACCTATAGTCCCAGCTACTCGGGAGGCTGAGGCAAGGGGATCACTTAAGCCCAAGAGTTGGAGTTTGCTATGAACTATGACACCGGGGCACTCTACCAAGGGCGACAAAGTGAGACTCAAAAAAAAAAAAAGAAAGAAAGAAAGAAAATAAAAGAAAAGAGAAGAAAAACATTCTACTTCTCACCATTAGAAAATAATGGTGAAGGCTGGACACGGTGGTTCATGCCTATAATCCCAGCACTTGGGAGGCCAAGATGGGTGCATTGCCTGAGCTCAGGAGTTCAAGACCAGAGCAGGAACAAGACCCCATCTCTAAAAATAGCTGAGCGTTGTGGTGGGCACCTGTAGTCCCAGGTACTAGGGAGGCAAAGGCAAGAGAATCGCTTGAGCCCAGGAGTTTGAGGTTGCTGTGAGCTATGACACCACAGCACTCTACTGAGGATGACAAATTAAGACACTGTCTCAAAAAAAAAAAAAGAGAGAGAGAGAGAAAATAATGGTGGTGAAAGAAAGTATTACCATGAGAATGTGACCACCTCTCACCCCCTACCATAGGAATGTGACCACCTCTCACCCCCTACCATAGGAATGTGACCACCTCTCACCCCCTACCATGAGAATGTGACCTTTTGTAACTGTTCCAGGAGATAGCCCCAAGCTGAAGCAGATAAAAGGGCTAAGCAAATGTTTAACTGTTAAGCAAATGTTTAACTGTTAATCTTGTCTTAAGACAGTTGAGTAATGAACCAGAGTTCTTCTTATATAGAAAGCCCCTGTTATGTCTGCTTCCCCTTCCTACTTTATGGTTAAAGCCCCTGCTATGTCTGCTACTCCTGCCTACTTTGTGGTTTTTGCCTTTATAAGCTTCTAAAATCTGCTGTTCGGGGCTTAACTCCTCTGCTCCTGAGAGAGTCACGAGCTAAGCCCCAGCATGCTGGAATAAAAACCCTTTTGCTGATTGCATCAAGTGTCGTCTCTTGCGGTTGATTGGGGGTCGCTGTGGCCCAGGACAGAGTGGGGGTCTTGTCCCAAGTCTTTCATTTGGAGGCTCGTCCGGGAGATAACGACCACCCCTCACCTGCAGAGTCGACCTTGGAGGTAAGAAAGGGGTACCCCGAAAACTGTCTAGTCTGTGTCTTCAGTCCTTTGGTTTGACTTTGTGTGCGCGCTTTCAATTTCGCAGCCGTTCGGCACCTCGTGAGAGTGGCCGGACAGTGGTCGGTAGACGTGCCCGGAGGACCACAGGCTGAAACCCTGGGGTACGCCCCAGGAATTGAGGAGAACCAGGGATGCCTGGTTGTCTTCTGCTGTAAGGGCGCTGATCGAGTCCGGTTGTTCGATCAAAAATTACGGGAAACGCGCCCGTCTGATTCTGTTATAGGCTTGTGAAGGACCAAATGTGGTAGGTGGGTCCTTGTATCTGTAATATTTCTGTTATTCCTGTTATTTGTGTTTCTGACATATCCACTGATGATGGGACAGACTGTGACAACCCCTCTGAGTTTAACTATAGATCATTGGACTGAAGTGAAGAGAAGAGGTCGTGATCTGTCAGTAGAGGTTAAAAAAGGTCCATGGCAGACTTTCTGCTCCTCGGAGTGGCCTACTTTTAATGTTGGGTGGCCCTTAGGAGGAACCTTTGACTTATCTCTTATTTTTGCTATTAAAGAGATTGTTTTTCAGAGAGGACCGGGAGCCCATCTGGATCAACAACCTTACATCATAGTCTGGCAGGACCTGGTGCAGAATCCGCCCCCCTGGGTTCGGCCGTGGACTGCCACATCCAGGCCCCCGTCTAATCCTCGGGTGCTCGCTGTCCAATCTTCCGGTCCCAGACAAGGGGGCGACAGCTCGGACCCCCCTAAGAAGATCTACCCGGAAATCCAGACTGATCATCTTCTCCTTGACCCTCCACCCCCTCCTCCCCCATACCCTCCCGCCTTGGCTCCTGTCAGGGGGCAGGGAGCACCAGCATCGCCGGATCCGGCGATTGCCCCCTCTGCACCCCCGGGGGAACCTTCACTGGGGCCCTCACAAGGTACCAGGAGTCACCACCGGGGAGGAATGTCTCCCGACACTACTGTTGCCCTACCCCAGAGGGCATACGGCCCCCCGCCGGTGGCAACAGATGAGGGACCACCTCCTCTCCAGCCCCTCCAGTACTGGCCATTTTCTTCCGCAGACCTGTATAACTGGAAAACTAATCACCCCCCTTTTTCAGAAGACCCCCAACGCCTGACTGGGCTGGTAGAGTCCCTGATGTTCTCTCATCAGCCCACATGGGATGACTGCCAGCAGCTCATACAGACTCTCTTCACTACTGAAGAGAGGGAGAGGATTTTACTAGAAGCTAGGAAGAATGTACTTGGGGCGGACGGGCATCCTACCCAGCTCCCCAACATCATCGAGGCTGCCTTTCCCCTCTCCAGACCTGACTGGGACTTCAACACGGCAGAAGGTAGGGAGCAACTGTCAGTCTATTGCCAGGCTCTAGTGGCTGGCCTCCGTGGGGCGGCAAGATGCCCCACTAATTTGGCTAAGGTAAGAGACGTAATACAGGGGGCCACGGAACCCCCCTCCGTGTTTCTTGAGCGTCTGATGGAAGCTTTTAGGCGTTACACCCCATTTGACCCTGCCTCTGAAGGACAGAGGGCTTCCGTGGCTATGACTTTCAATCGGCAGTCAGCTGTAGACATTAAAAGAAAGCTGCAGAGGATTGAAGGATTGCAGGACTATACCTTGCAGGATTTAGTTAAGGAAGCTGAGAAAGTATACCATAAAAGAGAAACTGAGGAAGAAAAAGAGCAGAGAAAGGAGAAAGAGAGAGAGGAAAGGGAAAATAACAGAGACCGAAGACAGAAGAAAAACTTAACACGGATTTTGGCCGCAGTAGTAGGGGAGAAGAGCCAGGAACAAACCCAAGGTAGAACTAAGAAGTCAGGTAGCCTGGGCAACCGCTTCCCATTAGATAAAGATCAATGTGCCTACTGTAAGGAAAAGGGGCACTGGACCAGGGAATGTCCTAAAAAAAAGAAGAAAGAACTCTCCAAGAAAGTACTGGCCTTAGAGGAAGAAGAAGATTAGCGAGGACGGGGCTCGGAACCCCTCCCCGAGCCTAGGGTAATACTTAAGGTGGAGGGGAAGCCAGTTGAGTTCCTAGTAGACACCGGAGCTCAACGCTCAGTCCTACTCGAACCATCAGGACCTGTCTCCATGAAAAAATCCTGGGTTGTAGGGGCCACAGGGCATCAGCAGTACTCATGGACTACCCGAAGATCAGTAGATCTGGGAGTGGGACTGGTAACCCACTCGTTCTTAATTATCCCTGAGTGCCCTGCGCCCCTCCTCGGGAGAGATTTACTCACCAAAATGGAAGCCCAAATCACTTTCACTCCTGATGGCCCAGAGGTAACCCAAAATAAGAGAGTAATAGCCCTGACCATGCGTTTGGAGGATGAACATAGACTCTTTGAAAAGCAGCGGGAGAAAGGGACTAGTCTCGTATATGACTGGCTAGAAAAATATCCCGGGGCACGGGCTGAAACTGCTGGAATGGGACTGGCCGCAGAAAGGCCGCCTATAGTCATAGAACTCAAAGCTACTTCCACTCCTGTGGCAGTGCGCCAGTATCCTATGACTAAGGAAGCTCGGGAGGAATTAGGCCTCACATTCAGCATCTCCTACAGCTGGGCATACTAGTAAAATGCCAGTCACCATGGAACACCCCCTTATTACCCGTCAAGAAACCCGGCACAGGAGACTATCGCCCTGTGCAGGACTTGAGAGAAGTAAACAAGCGGGCGCAAGACATCCACCCCACCGTGCCTAACCCTTATAATCTGCTAAACTCTCTCCCTCCAAACCATATCTGTTACACCGTCCTGGATTTGAAGGATGCCTTCTTCTGCCTCCAACTACACTCCTCTAGCCAGAACATCTTCGCATTTGAATGGAGAGACCCAGACTCTGGAACAACGGGGCAATTGACATGGACCTGACTTCCACAGGGGTTCAAGAACTCCCCAACCATCTTTGATGAAGCCCTCCACCAAGACCTAGCTCACTTTCGCGCCAGCCACCCTCAGATAACGCTCCTACAATATGTAGATGACTTACTACTAGCTGGAACAATAAAAGAAGAGTGCCATCGGGGCACAGAACTGTTGCTGGAAGAACTAGCCCGCTTAGGATATCGAGCCTCCGCCAAGAAAGCCCAGATCTGCCAGAAAGAGGTAACGTACCTGGGTTACACCCTAACAGGAGGGCAGAGATGGTTAACAGAAGCCAGGAAGCATACTGTGACTCAGATTCCAGTTCCCTGCTCGCCCCGCCAGGTGCGAGAATTCTTAGGGACTGCGGGGTTCTGCCGCTTATGGATACCGGGGTTTGCTACTCTGGCAGCTCCCCTCTACCCTTTGACCAAGGAAGGCACTCCCTTCGAGTGGGGTGCCAGCCAACAGCGGGCCTTTGACAACATTAAAAAGGCATTATTATCAGCCCCGGCCCTGGCTCTACCAGATGTAACAAAGCCCTTTGTCCTATACGTAGATGAGAGGAGAGGAGTGGCCCAAGGGGTGCTGATGCAGCCTTTAGGGCCATGGAAAAGACCGGTAGCATACCTCTCCAAGAAATTGGACCCTGTCGTTGGTGGTTGGCCAGCCTGTCTGAGGTCTGTCGCAGCAGTAGCGGTACTGGTAAAAGATGCAGACAAATTGACTATGGGGCAGAAGTTGACAGTCATTGCCCCCCATGCTTTAGAAAGCATCATCAGACAGCCCCCTGATTGGTGGCTGTCCAATGCCCACATGACACACTACCAGAGTCTCCTATTAAATGGAGACAGAGTCCAGTTTGGCCCGCCTGTCATCCTCAACCCGGCTACCCTACTACCTGATACCTCTGTCCAGGAGGATGTATTACACACATGCCAAGAAGTACTGGCTGAGGAGACTGGAACTCGGAGGGACCTCTGTGATCAGCCCCTGCCGGATGCCCAACTGACCTGGTTCACTGATGGGAGCAGCTCCATAATAGAAGGTAAAAGGGTGGCCGGGGCAGCGGTAGTGGACGATAAGCAGACCATCTGGGCAAGTAGTCTGCCTGAAGGGACGTCGGCCCAGAAGGCCGAGCTGGTCGCCTTGACCCAGGCCTTACGTTTGGCAGAAGGAAAAAAGGTTAACATATACACCGATAGCAGGTATGCTTTTGCTACAGCCCATGTTCATGGGGCCATTTACAGGCAGCGAGGACTGCTGACTTCAGCAGGAAAAGAAATTAAACACAAGGAAGAAATCCTAAGTCTACTGGAGGCTATTCACCTCCCTAAGAAAGTGGCCATTATCCACTGCCCTGGACATCAGAAAGGGGGGTCCAGAGTTGCCGAGGGAAACCAAAGAGCCAACCGAGAAGCTAAGCGAGCAGCTCAAAGGCTCAACATCCTGCCGCTATATGAAAACACTTTAAGGCCTAGCCTTAAAGAAATAGCACCCCCCCTTGTCAAACACTTTAAATATTCGGAGCGGGATCTCGAGAGAATGGACAGATTAGGCCTCCACTTAGAATCCCCAGAGGGGATCTGAGAAACCCCGGAAGGAAAAATCATCCTCCCTGAGGAGCAGGCGATCACCTTTCTCAGACAACTTCATAAATTAACCCATTTGGGCCCCAAGCATCTAAGAACTATTGTTCAGTCCTCCCCATACTATATTATGGAATTAAGTAAGCTCGTTAACGCAGCTGCAAAAGAGTGCAGACCTTGCCAATTAGTAAACACACAACCTAGCACATTACCTCAGGGAAAACGACTCCGAGGAGATTGCTCTGGAAGCTACTGGGAAACAGATTTCACTGAGATTAAGCCGGCCAAGTATGGATACAAGTACTTGCTGGTGTTCATAGATACTTTCTCAGGATGGGTCGAGGCTTTTCCTACAAAAAGGGAGACTGCTCAAGTTGTAACCAAAATAATATTAGAAGAGATTTTTCCAAGATTTGGGCTACCCAAGGTAATTGGATCCGACAACAGTCCCGCTTTTGTTGCCCAGGTTAATCAGGGTTTAGCCAAAATCCTGGGGCTTGAGTGGAAATTACATTGTGCTTATCGGCCCCAAAGCTCAGGGCAGGTAGAGAGGATGAATAGAACCCTAAAAGAGGCCATGACTAAATTATCCTTAGAGACTGGCATTACTGACTGGACAGTCCTCCTTCCCTTTGCCCTGTTCCATGTGCGCAACACCCCTAGCACTCTCAAGCTGATCCCCTTTTAAATCCTATATGGAACTCACCCCCCGCTCGTTGCCATGCAGCACTTCCCTTCCCCAGAATCTTACTCCTCTCAATCTCTATACACCAGATTAAAAGCCCTTGAAACTGTGCAAAAGGAGGTGTGGAGCCGGCTGATCGAGGCCTACAAGCCCGGGGATCTGCAAATACCTCACCAGTTCCAGGTTGGAGATTCGGTGTACATCCGGCGCCACCGGACAGCCAACCTTGAACCACGGTGGAAAGGACCGTACCTAGTACTGCTCACAACCCCGACCGCAGTAAAAGTTGACGGCATCGCAGCCTGGATCCACGCGTCTCATGTCAAACCAGCACCGCCGCCAGACTCCGGGTGGGAAGTGGAAAAGATGGACAACCCCCTCAAGCTCCGCATTTGCCGCAGTAGACCTGCTCCTGCTGATACAACTCCCGGTGATAAGTAGCTCCGGTCCCAACCTCCATGCCCCCCAGAGGTTAACCTGGCAGGTTCTCTCTCAAACTGGTGATGTAGTATGGAGTACTACAAAAGAGGACCCTCCTTGGACCTGGTGGCCGTCCCTCACCCCAGATATTTGCGCCTTAATAGCAGGACTAGATAATTGGGATATCTCCGATGAGACCTTTAAGGAGGTTCCATCGAGCCTTGATCACCATTTAGCAAAGCGCTCGCTTACCCAAGGCTCCACATCCCAAGGCCAGTATGTTGCAGACGCCCCTGGCTGTGGCAACTCGCCCACCCAGCACAGGATGCAACAAACGGAGTTCTATATCTGTCCCCGGGATGGGAGAACGAGAAGCCAAGCCAACAGATGTGGGGGGGTAGAAAATTTCTATTGTAAACAACGGGGATGTGAGACGACTGGGCAGGCCTTCTGGCACCCCTTCTCCTCTTGGGACTTAATAACCGTAAAGAGGAGCAGTACCGGGGCAGGGTCAAACCCCCTAAATAGTTCCTTCACAGAGAGGGGGAAACAAGCCCGAGATTGGATAAAAGGAAGAACATGGGGATTCCGTTTCTGTATGTCAGGGTGGGATAAAGGATTTACCTTCTTCATCAAATTAAAAATAGAGACCCCCATCGCTGTCCAGATAGGACCCAATATCGTACTCTCAGGACAGCAGCCGCCAGCCAGGCCGCCTATTTCCCCCCGTGTGCCCCAGACCCCGGGGAGCACCCAATTAACTGAGGCCAGCACAGCCCCGTCGCCTGCGAAACTGTCTCCCCAGGTAACATCCCCGGAGACTCCAAGCACCGGGCAGAGACTTCTTAACTTAATACAGGGGGCTTTCAATGTCCTCAATACTTCCAACCCTAATCTTACCAAATCTTGCTGGTTGTGTCTAGCCTCAGGCCCGCCCTATTATGAAGGGATCGCCTTCTCAGGTATCTTCCAAAATACCACCTCCCATAATTCCTGTGACTGGGGATCCAAGATCACCCTTACAGCAGTCTCTGGGCGAGGCATTTGCCTAGGCACGATCCACAAAATTCGCCAGCATCTGTGTAATCAGACCATTAAAAGCCCGACAAACACTACTAATTATTATCTAGTGCCCCCTAAAGGAGGATGGTGGGCTTTGAGCACCGGACTAACCCCGTGCATTTCCTCATCAGTGTTTAACTCCACTGCAGACTACTGTATCCTCGTACAGTTAATACCTAGAGTTATCTACCACGAGGCGAGTTCCTTCGAGGCAGAATTCGATCTCAGACCCCGCAGACAGAAGAGGGAACCAGTCTCTATTACCCTAGCTGTCCTGATGGGTATAGGGGTGGTGGCCAGAGTAGGAACAGGAACGGCTGCGCTTGTCCAGACCCCACAGTATCTTGAAGAACTGCGAGCAGCCATAGATGAGGACCTAAAAGCCATAGAACAATCGATCACAAAACTAGAAGAGTCACTAACATCATTATCTGAAGTAGTATTGCAGAATAGACGGGGACTCGATCTCCTGTTCCTAAAAGATGGAGGGTTATGCGCTGCACTAAGAGAAGAATGCTGTTTCTATGTAGATCACTCTGGTATGGTAAAAGACTCCATGTCTAAACTCAGGGAGAGACTAGAAAAAAGACAAAGAGACCGGGAGGCCCATCAAGGGTGGTTTGAAAGTTGGTACAGCCGATCCCCTTGGTTCACCACTCTCGTTTCCAGTTTGATAGGCTCCCTTATTATACTGCTTCTAATTCTTACCTTTGGGCCCCACATTTTTAACCATATAGTCACCTTCATCCGGGAGAGAGTGAGTGCTGTACAAGTGTTAATGCTCAGACAGCATTACCAGTCTCTCCGCCGGGACAATAGCCATGAGAATGAATACATAGAGCCAGAAGTTCCATGATTAGAACTTTCCAAAAAAACAAATGGGGGAATGAAAGAAAGTATTACCATGAGAATGTGACCACCTCTCACCCCCTACCATAGGATGTGACCACCTCTCACCCCCTACCATAGGAATGTGACCAACTCTCACCCCCTACCATGAGAATGTGACCTTTTGTAACTGTTCCAGGAGATAGCCCCGAGCTGAAGCAGATAAAAGGGCTAAGCAAATGTTTAACTGTTAAGCAAATGTTTAACTGTTAATCTTGTCTTAAGACAGTTGAGTAATGAACCAGAGTTCTTCTTATCTAGAAAGCCCCTGCTATGTCTGCTCCCCCTTCCTACTTTATGGTTAAAGCCCCTGCTATGTCTGCTCCCCCTTCCTACTTTATGGTTAAAGCCCCTGCTATGTCTGCTACTCCTGCCTACTTTGTGGTTTTTGCCTTTATAAGCTTCTAAAATCTGCTGTTCGGGGCTTAACTCCTCTGCTCCTGAGAGAGTCACGAGCTAAGCCCCAGCATGCTGGAATAAAAACCCTTTTGCTGATTGCATCAAGTGTCGTCTCTTGCGGTTGATTGGGGGTCGCTGTGGCCCAGGACAGAGTAGGGGTCTTGTCCCAAGTATTTCAGTGGTTCAAGGGAGAGACTAGAGCTACCTTCTCAGTTGTGCAAATAAGATGACACATGTGTTTTATTAGATACCACATTATTAACTCCTGACTGATTCAGAAATTCAGATAGCTGTAATCCCAGCACTTGGGAGGCTGTGGTGGGTGGATTGCCTGTGCTCAGAAGTTCGAGACCAGCCTGAGCCAGAGCGAGACCTCATCTCTAAAAATAGTTGGTTGTTGTGGTGGGTGCCGGTAGTCCCAGCTACTTGGGAGGCCAAGGCAAGAGAATCAATTGAGTCTAAGAGTTTGAGGTTGCTATGAACTGTGACTCCATGGCACTCTACCAGAGTGACCAAGGGAGACACTGTCTAAAAAGAAAAAAGAAATTCAGACAGTATCCCATTAGAAACAACAAAACCACAATCAGCCAGTAGCTTTCAGAACAGCTGGAAGCTACTGAGGTGTGACTCTCACACTATGGGAGAGCCAGTCCTAAAAGGGGATGGGTGTGCCAGCTCACTAAAGGTGAGACCACTACCAATAAAGATAATTCTCTTCTGGAGAGACCTGCCAAGCAAGTGCCAGTGACCAATTCAATGCTCCAACCATCCAGATCTTGCTAGACTTGTTAGACCTGACAAAACAATAGCAATAGCATTGTTAATAACACCAGACAGGAGCAAGCACCAAATTGCCTGCTGCAATGGAAATCTCTATAATGGGCTCTGCTCAAAAACATGGTAATTTTTTATCTGCATATTGCCAAAGAAGCAGAAGCTGATTAAAGGTAAGAGGGAGGTGAAACAACTGGTCCTAAACATCACCACAACAAATCTGTTATTTATGAGCCCCTTTTAATGGGAGCTGTCTGCCACCTTCCTTAAGAGGGTCCTCAAGACTCAAAATTAGAATTTGATGTGTGGCAGGTGATTTATCATATCAGGAACAGTTGGATAAAAAGGCAATTATAAAAACAAGGCACAAATGGGCAGCACCTGTGGCTCAAAGGAGTAGGACACTGGCCCCATATGCCAGAGGTGGCAGGTTCAAACCAAGCCCCGGCCCAAAACTGCAAAAAAAAAAAAAAAGGCACAAATTACCTGGGCATTGTGGCAGCACCTGTAGGCCCAGCTACTGGGAAGGGTGAAAGAAACAGGAGGATTGCGGACGAGACACTGGGAGGCGCTGAGTGTGCTCGCTGAGACAGCTCTGGGCTCCAGGCACTCCCCCCGCCCTCGCTCGGTGCTCTGCAGACCTGAGCACCTGCCGTGTGGCCAGGCAAGGAACTGGGTCGAGCTGAATCTGTTCGCTGCCAGCACCTCTGGGCTCCAGCTGCTCCCCCCACCCCACCTTCACTATGAAGCCTGAAGGCTTGAGCTGCAGCGGTGCGGCCAGGAGAGAGACTGGGAGGAGCTGAGTGTGCTCGCTACCGATGGCTCTAGGCTCCCGGCGATCCCCCCACCCTCGCTCTGTGGTCTGGAGACCTAAGCGCCTGCCGTGTGGCTGGGCAAGGAACTGGGTCGAACTGAGTCTGTTCGCTGCTGGTGGCTATGGGCTCCAGCTGCTCGCCCCACTCCGCCCTCACTCTGAACCCTGAAGGCTTGAGCTGTGGCAGTGCAGCCAGGCGAGAGACTGGGAAGAGCTGAGTATGCTTGCTGCCAGCGGCTCTGGGCTCCCAGTGCTTCCCCCACCCTCACTCTGTGATCTGGAGACCTAAGCGCCTGTCAAGCAGCCGGGCAAAGAACTAAGTGGAACTGAGCGTGTTCACTGCCGGCGGCCCTGGGTTCCCACCGCTCCCCCCACCCGGCCCTCACTCTGCAACCTGGAGGCTTGGGCTGCAGCGGTACAGTGGAGCTAAAGATTGGGAGGAACTGAGTGTGCTCACTGCCGGCAGCTCTGGGATCCTGGAGCCACACCCAACCCTCACTCTGGGATCAGGAGGCCTGCCCCCGGGGAGTCCAGATTCTTGGGGGATTTGTCGGGACATGGACAGTGCCTGAACTGCGGCTGCTCGGTCCTGACTCTGGGACACAGGAGTGAGGCTGGGGGAGAACCACATCAGAGCGGCAGTTCACTGAGGTGGCTGAAGCCACACCCCCTGCCTCCCTGGGCAACCAAATGAGGCCACCCCTGAGTATAGGATTTTCCTGAGGTGACTCACAGACCCGGTAAACTTACAGGGCAGGGCCGACTAAGAGAACTGAGACTTCAACCCAGAGCAAGTGCTTCACTGGGGTCAAACAGAAGCCAGTTGAAAATAAGTCAGAACCACTTACCTCCACCAAACCAGACAGGGCCCCAGTCTCTCAGGCCACAACCCTGAACGGGCTCCCAACTAAACCCCAGGGGAAAAATCAACGGGAGTAAAACAACCATGGGGCGGAATCAGCAGAAAAACTCTGGTAACATGAATAACCAGAATAGATCAACCACCCCCAGGGAAAGATATGGCAGATGTAATTGAAGATCGCATTCATAAACAACTAGCAGACATGTCAGAAATCGAATTCAGAATTTGGATTGCAGACAAGATTGATAAAATGGAATTAGGAATCAGAGGAGAAATTCAACAGTTGTCTCGAGAATTTAACGAATTTAAAGACAAAACCACCACAGACTTAGACACACTGAAGCAAGAATTTGCAGCCCTTAAAGATATGAAAAATATAGTAGAATCCCTCAGCAACAGAATGGACCAAGCAGAAGAAAGGATTTCTGACACTGAAGATAAAGCCTTCGAACACTCCCAAACCCTCAAAGAGGAAGAGAAATAGAGAGCAAAAATGGAACATTCTCTTAGAGACTTCTAGAACAATTCGAAGAAGGTCAATATATGAATAATAGGAGTTCCGGAAAACGATGAAGTGGCATGGAGGGGCACAGAGGCTATTCTGCATGAAATTATGAAAGAGAATTTTCCAGAC
This sequence comes from Nycticebus coucang, assembly GCF_027406575.1. Taxonomy (NCBI): domain Eukaryota; kingdom Metazoa; phylum Chordata; class Mammalia; order Primates; family Lorisidae; genus Nycticebus; species Nycticebus coucang. The sequence goes on from NC_069804.1 coordinate 75,554,943, forward strand.
ATGCCTAGGGATTCTGAAATTCAGATAGCAGACAGTTTCAGAACTCCAGCAAGATTCAACCCCAATAAGTCATCCCCCAGACATATCATAATTAGCTTCACTAAAGTTAACATGAAGGAGAAAATTCTCAAGGTTATCAGGTGAAAGAAAGTCATTACCTACAAAGGTAAGAACATTAGAATGACTGCAGATCTCTCTGCTGAAACTTTGCAAGCTGGAAGAGGGTGGTCATCGACTTTTAATCTCCTAAACCAAAATAACTTTCAACCGCGGATCTTGTACCCAGCTAAACTGAGTTTCATCTATAATGGAGAAATTAAATACTTTAATGACATTCATATGTTGAAGAAATTTGCCACAACCAAACCAGGTCTTCAGGATATTCTCAGACCTATCCTCCGTAATGACCAACCCAATCCTTTACTACAAACATAAACTCACTCAGAAACTCCTGATCAAACTCCAACTTCTATAATGGCGAAAAGATTAAACATGTCTACTGGACTTTTGAAAAACTCGATACCCAAAATTTCACCAAACTTATCAATAGTCTCCATCAATGTGAATGGCTTAAACTGTCCTCTAAAGAGACATAGGTTAGCTCACTGGATACAAAAACTCAGACCAGATATCTGTTGCTTACAAGAGTCACATCTTAACTTAAAAAACAAATACAGACTCAGGGTGAAAGGATGGTCATCCATATTTCAGGCAAATGGTAACCAGGAAAAAAGCAGGTGTTGCAATTTTATTTGCAGACACAATAGGATTTAAACCAACAAAAGTAAGGAAGGACAAGAATGGTCACTTCATATTTGTTAAGGGTAATACTCAATGTGATGAGATTTCAATTATTAATATCCATGCACCCAACCAGAATGCACCTCAATTTATAAGAGAAACTCTAACAGACATGAGCAACTTCATTTCCTCCAACTACATAATAGTCAGAGGTTTTAACACTCCTTTGGCAGTGAGGGATCAATCCTCCAACAAAAAGCTAAGTAAAGAAATTTTAGATTTATATATAACCATCCAGCATTTAGATCTAGCAGACATCTACACAACATTTCATCCTAACAAAACTGAATACACATACTTCTCATCAGCACACGGAACTTACTCCAAAATCGATCACATCTTAGGTCACAAGTCTAACCTCAGTAAATTTAAAGGAATAAAAGTTATTCCATGCATCTTCTCGGACAATCATGGAATAAAACTTGAGCTGAGTAACAACAGGAATCTGCATACTCATACAAAAACATGGAAGTTAAATAACCTCATGCTGAATGATAGCTGGGTCAGAGATGAGATCAAGAAAGAAATTGCCAAATTTTTGGAATAAAACGACAATGAAGACACGAACTATCAGAACCTCTGGGACACTGCAAAGGTAGTTCTAAGAGGGAAATTTATAGCATTGCAAGCCTTCCTCAGGAGAATGGAAAGAGAGGAAGTTAACAACTTAATGGGACATCTCAAGCAACTGGAAAAGGAAGAACACTCCAACCCCAAACCCCGTAGAAGAAAAGAAATAACCAAAATCAGAGCAGAACTAAATGAAATTGAAAACAAAAGAATAATACAACAGAACAATAAATCAAAAAGCTGGTTTTTTGAAAAGGTCAAAAAAACAGATAAACCGTTGGCCAAACTAATCAGGAAAAAAAGAGTAAAATCTCCAATCTCATCAATCAGAAATGACAAAGACAAAATAACAACAGACTCCTCAGAAATCCAAAAAATCCTTAATGAATATTACAAGAAACTTTACTCTCAGAAATATGAAAATCTGAAGGAAATGGACTGATACTTGGAAGCTCGTCACCTTCCAAGACTTAACCAGAATCAAGTGGAAATGTTGAATGGGCCCATATCAAGTTCGGAAATAACATCAACCATACAAAACTTCCCCAAAAAGAAAAGCCCAGGACCAGATGGTTGCACATCAGAATTCTACCAAACCTATAAAGAGGAATTAGTACCTATACTACTCAACCTGTTCCAAAAGGTAGAAAAAGAAGGAAGAATACCCAACGCGTTCTATGAAGCAAACATCACCCTGATCCCCAAACCAGGAAAAGATCCAACAAGAAAAGAAAAGTATAGACCAATATCACTAATGAATATAGTTGCAAAAATATTCAACAAGATCCTAACAAACAGAATCCAGCAACACATCAAACAAATTATACATCATGATCAAGTTGGCTTTATCCCAGGGTCTCAAGGCTGGTTCAATATACGTAAATCTATAAATGTAATTCAGTACATAAACAAAGTAAAAAACAAAGACCATATGATTCTCTCAGTCAATGCAGAAAAAACTTTTGATAACATCCAACATCCCTTCATGATCAGAACACTTAAGAAAATTGGTATAGAAGGGACATTTCTTAAACTGATAGAGGCCATCTACAGCAAACATCATATTGAATGGAGTTAAATTGGAATAATTTCCACTTAGATCAGGAACGAAACAAGGCTGCCCATTGTCTCCATTGCTTTTTAACATTGTAATGGAAGTTTTAGCCACCACAATTAGGGAAGAAAAGGCGATCAAGGGTATCCACATAGGGTCAGAAGAGATCAAACTTTCGCTCTTCACAGATGATATGATTGTATACCTGGAAAACACTAGGGACTCTACTACAAAACTCCTAGAAGTGATCAAGCAATACAGCAATGTCTCAGGTTACAAAATCAACATTCATAAATTGGTAGCCTTTATATATACCAACAATAGTCAAGTTGAAAAAACAATTAAGGACTCTATCCCATTCACAGTAGTGCCAAATAAGATGAAATATTTGGGAGTTTATCTAACAAAGGACGTGAAAGACCTATATAAAGAGAACTATGAAACTCTAAGAAAAGAGATAGCCGAGAATGTTAATAAATGGAAAAACATACCATGCTCATGGCTGGGAAGAATCAACATTGTTAAAATGTCCATACTACCCAAAGCAATGTATACCTTCAACGCAATCCCTATTAAATTTCCACTGTCATACTTTAAAGATCTTGAAAAAACAATACTTCATTTCATATGGAATCAGAAAAAATCTTGAATAGCCAAGACATTACTCAAAAATAAAAACAAAGCAGGAGGAATTACGCTACCAGACCTCAGACTACACTACAAATTGATAGTGATCAAAACAGCATGATATTGGCACAAAAACAGAGAAGTAGATGTCTGGAACAGAATAGAGAACCAAGAGCTGAATCCAGCTACTTACCGTTATTTAATCTTAGACAAGCCAATTAAAAACATTCAGTGGGGAAAAGATTCCCTATTTAACAAATGGTGCTGGGGGAACTGGCTGGCAACCTGTAGAAGACTGAAACTGGACCCACACCTTTCACCATTAACCAAGATAGACTCTTTCTGGATTAAAGATTTAAACTAAGACATGAAACTATAAAAATACTAGAAGATAGTGCAGGGAAAACCCTTGAAGAAATTGGGTTGGGTGAGTTTTTTATGATAAGGACCCCTCGGGCGATTGAAGCAGCTTCAAAAATACACTACTGGGACTTGATCAAACTAAAAAGCTTCTGCACAGCCAAGAACACAGTAAGTAAAGCAAGCAAACAGCCCACAGAATGGAAGAAGATACTTGCAGGTTATGTCTCTGACAAAGGTTTAATAACCAGAATCCACAGAGAACTCAAACGCATTAACAAGAAAAAAACAAGTGATACCATCGCAGGCTGGGCAAGGGATTTGAAGAGAAACTTCTCTGAAGAAGACAGGCGTGTGGCCTTCAGACATATGAAAAAATGCTCATCATCTTTAATCATCAGAGAAATGCAAATCAAAACTGCTTTGAGATATCATTTAACTCCAGTGAGACTAGCCTATATCACAAAATCTCAAGACCAGAGATGTTAGCGTGGATGTGGAGAAAAGGGAACACTTTTGCACTGCTGGTGGGAATGCAAATTAATACATTCCTTTTGGAAAGATATATGGAGAACACTTAGAGATCTAAAAATAGATCTGCCATTCAATCCTGTAATCCCTCTACTGGGCATATACCCAGAAGACCAAAAATCACATCATAACAAAGATATTTGTACCAGAATGTTTATTGTAGCCCTATTCATAATTGCTAAGTCATGGAAAAAACCCATGTGCCCATCGATCCACAAATGGATGAATAAATTGTGGTATATGTACACCATGGAATACTATGCAGCCTTGAAGAAAGATGGAGACTTTACCTCTTTCATGTTTACATAGATGGAGCTGGAAGAAAAAGTATCCAATGTACTCACCCCTACTATGAAACTAATTTAGGACCTTCACATGAAAGCTATAACCCAGTTACAACCTAAGAATAGGGGATGGGGGAAAGGGTGCGAAGGAGTGGGGAGGTGGGTAGAGGGAGGGGCATTGAACTTCTTTAACACCTGTAGTGCATCTTACAAGGGTATATGTGAGGCTTGGTAAATGTGGAATGTAAATGTCTTAGCAAAGTAACTAAGAAAATACCAGGAGGGCTGTGTCAACTAGTGTGATGAAAATGTGTCAAATGGTCTATGAACCAAGTGTATGGTGCCCCATGATCATATTGACGTACACAGCTATGATTTAATAAAAAAATAATAAAAGAAATAAACAGGAGGATTGCTGAAATACAGGACTTTAAGGTTGCTGCCAACGAGGCTGACCCCAGGGCACTCTAGCCAGGGCAACAGAGTGAGACTCTGTCTCAAAAAAAATAAAAAAGACATAGTAAGACAAAGCGTCTGACAGGGCTTCCTCAGTCCTGGGGGGAAAAGGTTACCTGGCAACAGGCAACCCTCAGAAGGATGCATGATAGAGTTTTACAGAGAATGAGCTGCATAAAAAATGGTGTTAGGGAAAAAGGCTCAAGGAGCAGTAGAGGCCTGAGTGCAAAGCCAGGCCAGCTGGAGCAGACATCAGGGACAACCAGGGAAGTATAATAATAAGGGACTACACAGGAAATCTCAGACACAAACCTGCCATGCAAGACAATCTCTGACCACCTTCTACAAAATATCATAATATAGTGGAAAATTCACCACCCTTCGGAGTCAGAAGATCTGAGTTTGAATCTCAACTTGCCACATATTAGCTGAGCACCTTTGTGTAACTTAACGTCTCTAAACTTCACTTCCTCATCTGTAAAACAGGAGGATGGATATCTGTCTTTGTTTATTTCACCTGTATAAGAACAGTAATAATGACCTGCATGATTATTCAAAGGGTTGTTGTAAAGATCAAATCAAGATTAGGCTCCGGGCGGCACCTGTGGCTAGTGAGTAGGGCCCTGGCCCCATATACCTAGGGTGACGGGTTCAAACCCGGCCCCGGTCAAACTGCAACAAAAAAAATAGCCGGGCATTGTGGCGGGCGACTGTAGTCCCAGCTACTCAGGAGGCTGAGGCAAGAGAATCGCCTAAACCCAAAAGCTGGAGGTTGCTGTAAGCTATGATGGCACAGCACTCTATCAAGTGCAATAAAATGAGACTCTGTATCAAAAAATAAAAATATATATATATAAATAAAAAAGATTACAGGCTCAGCACCTGTAGCTCAGTGGTTACGGAGCCAGCCACATACATGGGGGCTGGCAGTTTAGAACCTGGCTGGGGCCTCCTAAACAACAATGACAACAATAACAACAACAACAAAAATAATAGCCAGGCATTATGGTGGGCGCCTGTAGTCCCAGCTACTTGGGAGGCTGAAGCAAGAGATTCACTTGAGCCCAAGAGTTTGAGGTTGCTGTGAGATGTGAAGCCACAGCACTCTACTGAGGGCAACAAAGTTGAGACTTTTTCAAAAAAAAAAAAAAATCAAGATCGTAGGTTAAAACTTTGTTAAACTGGGCGGTGCCTGTGGCTCAAAGGAGTAGTGTGCTGGCCCCGTATGCCAGAGATGGCGGGTTCAAACCCAGCCCCGGGCAAAAACTGCAAAAAAAAAAAAAAAAGAAAGAAAGAAAGTAATACTAAGAAGGATGTTATACTGTCATTATTTTTTTATGAAGCATCATTGTGTGTAGTTTCAATACAAATACACAATTCCATCTAAGGATGTTTCAAGCAATATATGTATTAGTCCCCAAACTCAACATTCACAAATAACTTGAACTAAATGATATATGCACCATCTATGAAACTTCTACACATAGAACAGAAGTTTTCATCTTTATTAACTAGTTTACAATTTTTAGGCTTGTTTTATACCCTAAATATGTAATGAAAAAGACCTAGGTCATCTCCTTCCCCATAACCAATATGAAGCTTCCTTAATTTTTTTTTAACCACCTCCCTTGGCTTCAGGGAATTCTCCTTTATTTTTTTCTTTATTCATTTTTATTCAAGGTAAACTGCTTGAGACCAAAATCTCTGTCTTTAGACAGAGATAATTGTGTATCAAATGCTTTAAGCAGGGGAACACCAATAAAACATTTCAGTTATACTGTAATAGTATCTTCATGGGGATTCTTCTCCTTTAAAAACCTCAACCTTGGGGGCGGCGCCTGTGGCTCAGGGAGTAGGGCGCTGGCCCCATATACAGTTGGCAGTTTCAAACCCGGCCCCAGCCAAACTGCAACAAAAACAATAGCCAGGTGTTGTGGCAGGCGCCTGTAGTCCCAGCTACTTAAGAGACTGAGGCAAGAGAATCGCCTAAGCCCAGAAACTGGAAGTTGCTGTGAGCTGTGTGATGCCATGGCACTCTACCATGGGCGGTAGAGTGAAACTCTGTCTCTACAGAAAAAAAAAAAAAAAAAAAAAAAGCCTCAACCTTGGTCTGGACTGTCTCTCCTCATCAGCAGCCTTCACAAAATAGCACACAGTTGGCAGAGGATAACAAACAGAAACTCTCAGCACAAGTTTTGGAATCTCAGCTATGTCTGTGCCCCACTTCTCTGTAGCTGTTCTCCAACTTTCAAACATTTTCACTTCATACAGATATGTGCACTGGCACCTGCCACCATTTCTACAGAAGGCCCCACATCTCTTCTTTTATCTATCTATCTACCTACCTATCCATTCTCACTCAGTTACCCTGGGGTTGAGTGCTGTGGTGTCATAACTCACAGCAACCTCAAACTCTCGGGCTCAAGAGAACTTCATGCCTCGCCCTCCCCATAACTGGGACTACAGGCTCCCACGACAACACTCAGCTATTTATTTTTTTTTTTTTGTAGTTGTCATTGTGGTTTAGCAGGCCTTGGGCTGGGTTTGAACCCACCAGCCCCAGTGTATGTGGCTGGCACCCTAACCACTGAGCATGGGCGCCGAGCCACCCAGCTATTTTTTTAGAGACAGGGGTCTCAAATTTCTGAGCTCAAGCAATACACCGCCTTGACCTCCCAGAGTGCTAGGATTACAGGCATAGGATTACAGGCCATTGTGCCTGCCCCAATATCTCTTCTTCATACCTCCACTTTCTGAACTACCTGTACTTCTAAACAGTACTTATGTTCTTTTTCATCATTAAAGGGAATAAAAGCAATGGGTAACAGTAGAAAGAACTGTCAGAAAATCTAAGTCCTTAATCCCAGCACTTGGGAGGCCGACACGTGTGGATCGCTTGAGCTCACAGGTTTGACACCAGCCTGAGCCAGAGTGAAACCCCAGTCTCTAAAAAATAGCTGAGCATTGTGCCCCCATAGTCCCAGCAGCTTGGGAGGTTGAGGCAAGAGGATCACTTGAACCCAAGAGTTTGAGGTTGCTGTAAGCTTAGATGCCACGGCACTCCACCGAGGGCAAAAAAGATGAGACTCTGTCTCAAAAAAAAAAAAAAAAAAGAAAGAAAATCTGAGCCTTAGTTCTACTACTGACTAGCTGTGCAATCTTAGGGAATTACTTAACTTACCCATGCCACAGTTTCTTCATCTATAAATCAAAGGTGATAACACTTTTCTTGCCAGATTAAGGTATAGGATGTTTGGTAAAATGCCTTAAATACTTTAAAGAGTTTAGCAAGTGAGCGTTCTTTCTCTCTTTCTTTGAGACGCCTTGCCATCTCCCTGATCTCTTCTCTCTTCTCTCCCCTTTCTCGCTCTTTCTAAAATATAAAATATACTTTCATATCCTAAAAAAAAAAGAGCTTGCCAAAATTTATACCCACATGTACCTGTGCAAGAGGCACTAAAGAGAAAACAACTGTTTCCCTTCACAAGCTGAAAATGATTCTCAAAAAAAAAAAAAAAAATCACCAGCTCAGCAAAGAGAGGTTCCTGAAGGGAACCTGTGTATCCTGTATATGTCCCTTTATATCCACATCCAGGACATCAGTCAGTATTAGTGAGATTATATTCCCATGTCTCAGCCTAGTTGTTGCCCAGGAAAAACATCAGCATACCTAAAACCCAACTCAATTTGTATTAGAGTTGCTTCTTCATCATTCATAAATAGATTCTCTAAATTCCTCATATTTGAGGGAAAGGCCTATCATAGAAGGTAGATAGATCTCTTGATCTTCTATTTTATCAAGCTTCTACCAGGCAAAGGCCAATGGAATAGCTACAGCAATAATCTCAGACTCCCTGAACCTTCCCCTATACCATTCCTGCAGGTCTGTAAAATGCTTAGCTGCTTCCAGGCCCACACTGGAGGTGCATTCTTGGCAAGAGGCACTAAAGAGAAAACAACTGTTTCCCTTCACAAGCTGAAACTGATTCTCAAAAAAAAAAAAAAAAATCACCAGCTCAGCAAAGAGAGGTTCCTGAAGAGTAGAAACTGTTTTCTTCAGGCACAGGGAAACTGCAAAGAGCTCAGAAGTGGGAGCAATTATTGAGTTCATTACTGATTCTGTGATTGGACTCGCTCTGCGACCATGGACAAAGAACATTATCTCCTAGGACTCAGGTTCCTAGATTGAAATATGAAGCATTAAATGAAATGTTCTTTTAAGAGCCCTTTGAAGCCTGAGTACATTTCCACCAACATACTGCTCGTTAGTCAAAAAAAAAAAAAAAAGGAAATAGTTAAACAGCATCTGCTATTCACAAAGGAAAAGCAAACAAAATGCCAAGAAGTTCCATTTTCCCTCCCCTTTTATTCTGCTTGCTTGGCCATACAATCCCTGGCCAGCCTGGCTGTTACCCAATTAGCACACTGGCACTCCTTGCTTTCCCCTTTAGTACCATTACAGAACGATCATTCCTATAATCCCTGAAACACTGGGCATGGATTTTACAAGGCAAACCTCTCCAGATAAAACAAACATGGAAAAATATCAATATTTCCCATGTTTAAAAGCAAGAGAAAATATGCACGATGATGACAGTGACAGGGACATTCTCTTAACAACTATACAGGATTTTTTTTTCCTAAACAAAAGTTGTAAGGGGCAGCTGTAAAACACCTCTATAGCTTGGTACCCACTCTCCTCCCCCAATCTAATGAATTTGGGATGGATGAATTCAGGATTGGTCTCAAGCTTTCAACTGCCACATGCATAATACATAATTTCCAATCACAAGGGAAAGGCTTCTCCATATCAGCCTGGCTCTTAAAAGACTTGGAAGCTGAATTGTGGCACTCCTGCTTCTGGGAAGTCCTCAGTGAAAACCTATTGCAGGGCGGAGCCTGTGGCTCAGTGGGTAGGGCACCAGCCACATACACCACGGCTGGTGGGTTCAAGCCTGGCCTGGGCCCGCTAAACAACAATGATAACTGCAACCAAAAAAATAGCTGGGCGTTGTGGAGGGTGCCTGTAGTCCCAGCTACTTGTGAGGCTGAGGCAAGAGAATCGCTTAAGCCCAAGAGTTTGAGGTTGCTGTGAGCTGTGACGCCACGGCACTCTACCGAGTGCAACATTGTGAGACTCTGTCTCAAAAATAAATAAATAAATATATAAAAGGTCTAGACATATCATATATGTATTAGGCCGGGCACAATGGCTCACACCTATAATCCTAGCACTCTGGGAGGCTGAGGCAGGTGGATTGCCTGAGCTTACAAGTTGGAGATCACCCTGAGCAAGAGAGACTTCATCTCTAAAAATAGGCAGGATTTGTAGCGGGCACCTGCAGTCCCAGCTACTTGGAAGGCTGGGCAAGAGAATAACTTGAGCCCAAGAGTTTGAGGTTGCTATGAGCTGGGACACTGGGCACGCTAGCCTGGCTAACAGAGTGAGACTCTGTCTCAAAAGAAAAAAAAAAGAAATAGAGCTTTTCAAAGCCTGCTAGGAACATCTCATTCCCCAGTTCTTACTTTTTTGTTTATGGCCAGCCTCTTGTTTGCCCTCAAAAGGTATCAAAGCCTCAGGCAACTGTGATGCTAAATACCCTGGAAATAGAGCTTTTCCCACTGAGCTAGTTTTTTTTTTTTTTAATCTCAAGAATATTTAAATTGAGGGAAGAAATTCAGCTTTTATTGTTAGAATTTCACAGGTATCAAACTCTTGATACAGGAATTGTCATCATAAAAGTCCACCTAGTAAAAATATAGGTGACCAGTGACTTTTTTAATTAAGTCTGCTGGTCCTGGCCCAATTCCTAGGACAGTCTGAGAGCTTAGTGCAATCTGACTGAGTATGTCCAACATCATGGATTAAATTTACAGTCAGTCCCAGCATTTGCACATAGGTCAGTGACTCAGTTAGAGTTTCTTCATCAGGAGCTTTGATCACCACTTTGGGCTGGCCACAATACTCCCACCGTTTGAGCACTTTAGGGTTTTTCCTTTGAATTTGCTTGTAGGCAGAAAACAGCAGCATGAGAGCACTGAACAGCCACTTTTCCTTTTCTCATTTTGTCTTTTTGAGACAGTCTCACCATATCGCCCTTGGTAGAGTGCCACACTGTCACAGCTCACAGCAACCTCCAACTCTTGGGCTCAAGCGATTCTCTTACCTCAGGTTCCCAAGTAGCTGGGACTACAGGCGCCCACCACAATGCCCGGCTATTCTGTGTTGCAGTTGTCATGGTTGTTTTAGCTGGCCCAGGCTGGGTTTGAACCCGCCAGCCTCGGTGTATGTGGCTGGCACTGTAACCAATGGGCTAAGGGTGCCAAGCCCCTTTTCTCATCTTTAAGTTGGTTAGAACCACAAGAATCATTTTGTACTCCCCATTTTCTACTATAAGATGCTCACTTCAGTTCCTGTCTCTGTGTCTGTCTTGCTTGTCAAGCTTTTTTTTTTTTGCAGTTTTTGGCCAAAGCTGGGTTTGAACCCGCCACCTGCGGCATATGGGGCCGTCGCCCTACTCCTTTGAGCCACAGGCACCACCCACTTGTCAAGCTTTTAGAAAGCATCCCAAAACATATTCAGAGGCCTCAGCACAGGCACATACCACAAGTAACTCCAGCAGCCAAGGTGAAAGCACCAGGATTAGCCAAATATTAGCCATGAGCAAAGATTTAGAGGGCATCTAAAACACCTCTTCTTCCCACTTGCGCCTTCTTGTTCTTCCTGAGCTAGTTCTCTTATAAGATGAAGTTACGCAAAGCTCTGTGAATGGATTTTTCTTTTTTTAAACAAAAAAAGAAAATCAATATATTTCTACATACTAGCATGAACACAGGGACACTTAAATTAAAAATATAATACCATTTATAATTCAATAACTGAAATAAGCGAAATACCTATGTGTAAATCTAACAAAACACATTAAGGACTTATATGCAAAAAATACCATTGAAAGAAATCAAAGAAGATGTAAATAAATGAAGAGATATAATGTGTTCATGAATTGAAGTCTCAATATGGAAAGATATCAATTCTCCCTAAATTTTCAGGTTTACCACAATTCCCATTAAAATCCTAGCAAGACTTTTTGAAAGATATAGCCATCTTTCTAAAATTTATATGGAAATGCAAAAGGACTGGAACAGCTAAAACAATTTTGAAAAAGAAGAATACAGTGGGAAGAATTGGTCTACTATGTGATGCTAAGACTTATCCCACAGCCACAGTGATCAAGATTATGTGGTATTGGTGGAGGGTCAGTTATATAGAAGAATGGAACAGAACAGAGAAGCTAGAAATAAACACACACACACACACACACACACACGGCACCTGTGGCTCAGTGAGTAGGGTGCCTGCCCCATATACCGAGGGTGGTGGGTTCAAACCCGGCCCTGGCCAAACGGCAACAAAAAATGGCCAGGCATTGTGGCAGGTGCCTGTGGTCCCAGCTACTTAGGAGGCTGAGGCAAGAGAACCGCCTAAGCCCAAGAGCTGGAGGTTGCTGTGAGCTGTGATGCTACGGCACTCTACCGAGGGCAACAAAGTGAGACTCTGTAAAAAGTCTTTTTTTTTTTCTAAAAAAAAAAAAGAAGAAGAAGAAAGAAAGAAAAGAAATAAACACACACAAATATGGTCAACTGATTTTTGACAAAAATGCACAAGTACAGTCTTTTCAACAAAAGTTGCTGGAGAAGTCAGACATTCACAGGCAGCAAAACTAAACTAAACTAAACTAAAAATACAACCAACCAACCAAAGGAAAAAACCTTTACTTTGACTCAAATCTCTCATCTGATAAAAAGTAATTAACTTAAAAATGGATTTAAATTTAAAACTCAAAACTATGAAACTTTTAGAAAAAACATAAGGGAACGTTTTTCAGACTCTAGGACGAGGCATGTTGTTCTTAAACCCGACATCAAAAGCACATCTCAGGCCGGCGCAGTGGCTACACCTGTAATCCTAGCACTCTGGGAGGCCGAGGCGAGTGGAATGCCTGACTGCCTGAGCTCATGAGTTCAAAACCAGCCTGAGCCAAAGCAAGACCTCATCTCTAAAAATAAAAGCTGGGCACTGTGGCTGGCACCTGTAGTCCCAGCTACCTGGGAGGCTGAGGCAAAAGAATCACCAAGAGTTTGAGGTTGCTGTGAGGTGTGACACCACGGCACTCTACTCGTGACATAGTAAGACTCTGTCTCAAAAAAAAAAAGAGAATCACTTGATCCTATGAGTTTGAGGTTGCTGTGAGCTGTCACACCACAGCACTCCACTAAGGACAACTAACTAAGACTTTGTCTCCAAAAAAAGCACAGTCCATAAAAATGGATAAATTGAACTTCACTAAAATTGAAAAAAAAAATAACCTTGTTCTGCAAAACTTCCTATTAAAAGGATAAAAAGGCCAGCTACAGATTGGAAGAAAATACCTTGTTTCCCCAAAAATACGACATCCTCCGAAAATAAGACCCACTTACAGGAAAGACAAGATGTCCCCTGAAAATAAGACCTAGTGCATCTTTGGGACCACACCTTAAAATAAGACACTGTCTTATTATCGGGAAAACGGGGTATTTGCAAATCACATATCTGACAAAAAAATAGTCTAAGATACATTTTACAACTCTCAAAACAGAACCATTTTTAAAACTCCAGTTAGAAAATGGCAAAGGGGGCGGCACCTGTGCCTCAAGGAGTAGGGCACCAGCCCCATGTACCGGGGGTGGTGGGTTCAAGCCCAGCCCCTGGTCAGGTCAAAACTGCAAATAATAATAATAATAATAATAAATAAAATGGGTGGTGCCTGAGGCTTAGTGAGTAGGGCGCTGGCCCCATATACTGAGGGTGGCAGGTTCAAATCTGGTCCTGGCCAAATTACAACAAAAAAATAGCAGGGTGTTGTGGTGGGTGCCTGTGGTCTCAGCTACTCGGAAGGCTGAGGCAAGAGAATCACCTAAGCCCAAGAGTTGGAGGTTGCTGTGAGCTGTGATGCCACGGCATTCTACTGAGGGTGACAAAAAAAAAAATAAGAAAAAGAAAATGGGCAAAAGACATGAAAAGACCTTTCATTTCAACATCACTGACTGCCAATGAAATGTAAATTAAAACCATTACACACCTATTACAATAGCTAAAATTAGAAAAAAAAAAATAGTGACAATGCCAAATGCCGGCAATGATGCAGAAAAACTGAATCACTCATGCATTGCTCGTGAGATTGTACATGGTAAAGCCACTAAGCAAAACAGCTTAAAAGCTAAACAGGCAGCTACTACGTGACCCAGCAACTATATTTCTGGGCATTATATCAGAGAAATGAAAACTTATGCTTACACAAAAGTCCACACATGAAAGTTCATAGCAGCTTTTATAGGTAGTAGATGAAAACTTGGAACACTCCAGATGTCTTTTAACGGGTGAATGGTTAAACAAACTGTGGTAGATCCATACCTTGAAATTACTATTCAGTAAGACAAAAGACCAAACTATTGTTAGACACATTAACCTGGATTAATCTACAGAGAACCATGCTGAGCAAACAAAAGCTAGTTGCAAAAGGTTACATATCTTATCATTCCATTTATATAACATTCTTGAAAGAACAACATTATAGAAATGGAGAGATTAATAGTGTACTGGTTCCCAGGGGTTACAGGCAGGGTGAGGTTAGGAACAGGGGACTTTTCTCCACAAGGCAGCTGGACCAGAAAGTACTTATGGCTATGAAAGGGCTGCTTGCGGGACCAATGTGGTGATAGATCATTAAACATAATCACAAAAAAGTTACTCTAAAAATGGCAAGAATAGAGGAAAAGTAAAAGAAAGAACAGTTGGGTCAAAAAAGAAAATAAACAGAAGATGGTATACTCAACTGTACTTAAAGTTACATTAAATACAAATGATATACACACTTGAATTAAAAGACAGAGATTGTTAGATTGGATAAAATAGCAACATTCAACCATATGCTTTCTACAGGAAACACACTTTAAATATAAAGACGTGAATAAAAGTAAAAGACTAAGGAAAGATATACCATAAAAACATGTTCACACAAAGACTTCTCTTCAGATAATCATAAAACCTTTATTCATAGAGCCAGAGACCTAGAAACAACCCAAAGGTCCATGAACAAAACAAAACAAAAAAAAAAAACTGTGATACATCTATGCAGTGAAAGATTACTCAGCAATACAAATGAATAAACTACTAATACACACAATAATCTAGATGACTCTCATGATCATTTTGTCAAGAGAAAGAAGCCTGATACAAAAAGATATATATGGTATGATTTTATCAATATAAAATTATATAACAATAAATGAAATCTGTTATAACAAAAATCAGATGAGTGGTTGCCTAGGAATTAACTGGGATGGGCCTTAGGGAATTTAGGGGAATCATAGAAATGTTCTTTATCTTGTGTTAAATTCATCCCATTTCCATTTAAAATAATAAACTATGCCTCAATTACTGTTTTTTTTTTTTCAAATCATGAAAGATTTTAGTGGGAAGCTTTTGTATATACTGTAGACCTTACAAATTGCTAGAACACATAAGGAAATAAGATGTAAATGACTAGAACTATGGAAAGTTTGATGCATTTGATATCTTCAGAACATTAATCTCATACATTTCTTCTAAACTCTTTCATTAGAAGGGATATGAATCCTTAAAAGTATAACAGAATATACCTTTTGACCCTTTTTTATTATTTTTTTATTAAATCATAGCTGTGTACATCAATATGATCATGGGGCACCATACACTTGGTTCATAGAATATTTGACACATTTTCATCGCATTAGTTGACATAGCCCTCCTGGCATTTTCTTTGTTACTTTGCCAAGACATTTACATTCCACATTTGCCAAGGCTCACATGTACCCTTGTAAGATGCACCACAGGTGTGATCCTTTCAATCCCCCTCCCTCTACCAACCTCCCCCATCCCTCCCCACGCTGTCCCCCTTACCCTGCTCTTAGGTTGTAACTTGGTTATAGCTTTCGTGTGAAAGTCCTAAGTTAGTTTCATAGTAGGGGTGAATACATTGGATATTTTTTCTTCCATTCTTGAGACACTTTACTGAGAAGAGTATGTTCCAGCTCCATCCATGTAAACATGAAAGAGGTAAAGTCTCCATCTTTCTTCAAGGCTGCATAGTATTCCATGCTGTACATATACCACTACTTGTTAATCCATTCGTGGATCGATGGGCACTTGGGTTTTTTCCATGACTTAGCAATTATGAATAGGGCTGCAATAAAGATTCTGGTACAAATATTTTTGTAATGGTGTGGTTTTTGGTCTTCTGGGTATATGTCCAGCAGAGGAATAACAGGATTGAATGGCAGATCTATTTTTAGATCTCTAAGTGTTCTCCATATATCTTTCCAAAAGGAATGTATTAGTTTGCATTCCCACCAGCAGTGCAAAAGTGTTCCCTTTTCTCCACATCCACGCCAACATCTCTGGTCTTGAGATTTTGTGAAATAGGCTAGTCTCACTGGAGTTAGATGATATCTCAAAGTACTTTTGATTTGCATTTCTCTGATGATTAAAGACGATGAGCATTTTATCATATGTCTGAAGGCCGCTCGCCTGTCTTCTTTGGAGAAGTTTCTTTTCAATTCTCTTGCCCAGCCTGTGATGGCATCCCTTGTTCATTTCTTACTAATGCATTTGAATTCTCTGTGGATTCTGGTTATTAAACCTTTGTCAGAGACATAACCAGCAAATATCTTCTCCCATTCTGTGGACAGTTTGCTTGCTTTACTTACTGTGTTCTTGGCTGTGCAGAAGCTATTTAGTTTGATCAAGTCCCAAAAGTGTATTTTTGAAGCTGCTTCAATCGCCCGAGGGGTCCTTATCATAAAAAACACACCCAACCCAATTTCTTCAAGGGTTTTCCCTGCACTCTCTTCTAGTATTTTTATAGTTTCATGTCTTAAGTTTAGGTCTTTACTCCAGTAAGAGTCTATCTTGTTTAGTGGTGAAAGGTGTGGATCCAGCTTCAGTCTTCTACAGGTTGCCAGCCAGTTCACACAGCACCATTTGTTAAATAGGGAATCTTTACCCCACTGGATATTTTTAATTGGCTTCTCAAAGATTAAATAACAGTAAGTAGCTGGGTTCATCTCTTGGTTCTCTATTCTGTTCCAGACATCTACTTCTCTGTTTTTGTGCCAATACCATGCTGTTTTGATCACTATCAATTTGTAGTATAGTCTGAGGTCTGGTAGCGTAATTCCTCCTGCTTTGTTTTTATTTTTGAGTAATGTCTTGGCTATTCGAGATTTTTTCTGATTCCATATAAAACGAAGTATTGTTTTTTCAAGATCTTTAAAGTATTACAGTGGAACTTTAATAGGGATTGCGTTGAAGGTATACATTGCTTTGGGTAGTATGGACATTTTAACAATGTTGATTATTCCCAGCCATGAGCATGGCATGTTTTTCCATTTATTAACATTCTCAGCTATCCCTTTTCTTAGAGTTTCATAGTCCTCTTTATATAGATCTTTCACATTCTTTGTTAGATAAACTCCCAAATATTTCATCTTCTTTGGCATTACTGTGAATGGGATAGAGTCCTTAATTGTTTTTTTCAACTTGACTATTGTTGGTATATATAAAGGCTACTGATTTATGAATGTTGATTTTGTAACCTGAGACGTTGCTGTATTCCTTGATCACTTCTAAGAGTTTTGTAGTAGAGTCCCTAGTGTTTTCCAGATATACAATCATATCATCTGCAAAGAGGGAAAGTTTCATCTCTTCTGACCCTATGTGGATGCCCTTGATTGCCTTGTCTTCCCTAATTGCGGTGGCTAAAACTTCCATTACAATGTTAAAAAGCAATGGAGACAATGGGCAGCCATGTCTGGTTCCTGATCTAAGTGGAAATGATTCCAATTTAACTCCGTTCAATATGATATTGGCTGTGGGTTTGCTGTAGATGGCCTCTATCAGTTTAAGAAATGTCCCTTCTATACCAATTTTCTTAAGTGTTCTGATCATGAAGGGATTTTGGATGTTATCAAAAGCTTTTTCTGCATCGATTGAGAGGATCATATGATCTTTGTTTTTTACTTTGTTCATGTGCTGAATTACATTTATAGATTTATGTATATTGAACCAGCCTTGAGAACCTGGGATAAAGCCAACTTGATCATGATGTATGATTTGTTTGATGTGTTGCTGGATTCTGTTTGTTAGGATCTTGTTGAATATTTTTGCGTCTATATTCATTAGTGATATTGGTCTATAATTTTCTTTTTTTGTTGGGTCTTTTCCTGGTTTGGGGATCAGGGTGATATTTGCTTCATAGAACGTGTTTGGGAGTCTTCCCTCTTTTTCTACATTTTGGAACAGGTTGAGTAATACAGGTACTAATTCCTCTTTAAAGGTTTGGTAGAATTCTGATGTGAAACCATCTGGTCCCGGACTTTTCTTTTTGGGGAGGTTTTGTATGGTTGATGTTATTTCCGAACTTGAAATGGGCCCGTTCAACATTTCCACTTGATTCTGGTTAAGTCTTGGAAGGTGACGAGCTTCCAAGTATCGGTCCATTTCCTTCAGATTTTCATAGTTCTGAGAGTAAAGTTTCCTGTAATATTCATTAAGGATTTTTTGGATTTCTGAGGAATCTGTTGTTATTTCGTCTTTGTCATTTCTGATTGATGAGATTAGAGATTTTACTCTTTTTTTTTTTTTTTTTTTTTTTTTTTTTTTTTTGTAGAGACAGAGTCTCACTTTATGGCCCTCGGTAGAGTGCCGTGGCCTCACACAGCTCACAGCAACCTCCAACTCCTGGGCTTAAGCGATTCTCTTGCCTCAGCCTCCCGAGTAGCTGGGACTACAGGCGCCCGCCACAACACCCAGCTATTTTTTGGTTGCAGTTTGGCCGGGGCCGGGTCCGAACCCACCACCCTCGGTATATGGGGCCGGCGCCCCACCGACTGAGCCACAGGCGCCGCCCGAGATTTTACTCTTTTTTTCCTGATTAGGTTGGCCAATGGTTCATCTGTTCTGTTGACCTTTTCAAAAAACCAGCTTTTTGATTTATTGATCTGTTGTATTGTTCTTTTGTTTTCAATTTCATTTAGTTCTGCTCTGATTTTGGTTATTTCTTTTCTTCTACTGGGTTTGAGGTTGGAGTGTTCTTCCTTTTCCAGTTGCTTGAGATGTCCCATTAAGTTGCTAACTTCCTCTCTTTCTGTTCGCCTGAGAAAGGCTTGCAGTGCTATAAATTTCCCTCTTAGAACTGCCTTTGTGGTGACCCAGAGGTTCTGATAATTTGTGTCTTCATTGTCATTTTGTTCCAAAAATATGGCAATTTCCTTCTTGATCTCATCTCTGACCCAGCTATCATTCAGCATGAGGTTATTTAACTTCCATGTTTTTGTATGAGTATGCAGATTCTTGTTGTTACTCAGCTCAAGTTTTTTCATGATGGTCTGAGAAGATGCATGGAATAACTTCTATTTCTTTAAATTTAGTGAGGTTAGATTTGTGAACTAAAATGTGATCAATTTTAGAGTAAGTTCCGTGGGCTGATGAGAAGTATGTGTATTCAGTTTTGTTAGGATGAAATGTTGTGTAGATGTCTGCTAAATCTAAATGCTGGATGGTTAGTTTTAAATCTAAAATATCTTTACTCAGCTTTTTGTTGGAGGATCGATCCCTCACTGCCAAAGGAGTGTTAAAATCTCCGACTATTATGGAGGTGGAGGAAATCAAGTTGCTCATGTCTGTTAGAGTTTCTCTTATAAATTGAGGTGCATTCTGGTTGGGTGCATAGACATTCATAATTGAAATCTCATCATATTGAGTATTACCCTTAACAAATATGAAGTGACTATTCTTGTCCTTCCTTACTTTTGTTGGTTTAAAGCCTATTGTGTCTGCGAATAAAACTGCAACACCTGCTTTTTTCTGATTACCATTTGCCTGAAATATGGATGACCATCCTTTCACCCTGAGTCTGTATTTGTCTTTTAAGTTAAGATGTGACTCTTGTAAGCAACAGATATCTGGTCTGAGTTTTTGTATCCAGTCAGCCAACCTATGTCTCTTTAGATGACAGTTTAAGCCATTCACATTGATGGAGACTATTGATAAGTTTGGTGAAATTTTGGATATCGAGTTTTTCAAAAGTCCAGTAGACATTTTTAATCTTTTCGCCATTGTAGAAGTTGGAGTTTGATCAGGAATTTCTGAGTGAGTTTACGTTTGTAGTAGAGGATTGGGTTGGTCATTACGGAGGCTAGGTCTGAGAATATCCTGAAGAGCTGGTTTGGTTGTGGCAAATTTCTTCAACATATGAATGTCGTTAAAGTATTTAATTTCTCCATCATAGATGAAACTCAGTTTAGCTGGGTACAAGATCCGGGGTTGAAAGTTATTTTGCTTTAGGAGATTAAAAGTTGATAACCACCCTCTTCTGGCTTGAAAAGTTTCAGCAGAGAGATCTGCAGTCATTCTAATGTTCTTACCTTTGTAGGTAATGGCTTTCTTTCGCCTGATAACCTTGAGAATTTTCTCCTTCATGTTAACTTTAGTGAAGCTAATTATGATATGTCTGGGTGTGACTTATTGGGGTTGAATCGTGCTGGAGTTCTGAAACTGTCTGCTATCTGAATTTCATAGTCTCTAGGCATGTCTGGAAAATTCTCTTTCATAATTTCATGCAGAAAGGCCTCTGTGCCCATCGATGCCACTTCATCGTTTTCCGGATCTCCTATTATTCATATATTTGCCTTCTTCGAATTATCCCGGAGCTCCCTAAGAGAGTGATCCGTTTTTGCTCTCCATTTCTCTTCCTCTTTGAGTGTCTGGGAGCGTTCGAAGGCTTTATCTTCGATGTCAGAAATCCTTTCTTCTGCTTGGTCCATTCCGTTGCTGAGGGATTCTACTGTATTTTTCATATCTTTAAGGGCTGCAAATTCTTGCTTCAGTTTGTCTAAGTCTGGTGGTTTTGTCTTTAAATTCATTAAATTCTTGAGACAACTTTTGAATTTCTCAGATTCCTAATTCCACTTTATCAATCTTCTATGCAATCCAAATTCTGAATTTGATTTCTGACATGTCTGCCAGTTGTTTATGAATGGGATCTTCAATTACATCCACCATTTCTTTCCTTGGGGGGGTTGATCTATTCTCGTTATTCATGTTACAGGAGATTTTCCGCTGATTCCGCCCCATGGTTGTTTTACTCCCTTTGATTTTTTCCCCTAGGGTTTTGTTGAGAGCCCGTTCAGTGTTGAAGCCTGCGAGACTGGGGCCCTGTCTGGTGTGGTGGGGCTGAGTGGTTCTGACCTATTGTCAGCTGGCTTCTGTTTTACCTCAGTGAAGCACTTACTCTGGGTTGAAGTCTCATTTCTCTGAGTTGGCCCTAACCTGGATGTTTCCGGGGTCTGTGAGTCACCTCAGGCAAATCCTATACTCAGGGGTGGCCTCCTCTGTTTGCCCAGGGAGGCAGGGGGTATGGCTTCAGCTGCCTCAGGGAACTGCCGCTCTGATGTGGGTCTCCCCCAGCCTCACTCCTGTGTCCCAGAGTCAGGACTGACCAGCCGTAGTTCAGACACTGTCCACGCCCCGACAAATCCCTCAAGAATATGGACTCCTGGGGGACAGGCCTCCAGATCCCAGAGGGAGGGTGGGGTGTGGTGCTGGGAGCTCAGAGCTACCGGCAGCAAGCTCACTCAATTCCTCCCAATCTTTGGCTCTACCACACCGCCGCAGCCCAAGCCTCCAGGCTTCAGAGTGAGGGCGGGGTTGGGGGAGCAGCTGGAGCCCAGAACCGCCAGGCAGCAAACAGACTCAGCTCCACCCAGTTCCTTGCCCAGCCACACAGCATGCGCTCAGGTCTCCAGACCACAGAGCGAGGGTTGGGGGGAGTGCCGGGAGTTCAGAACCAGCAGGGGCTCCGAGCTGCAGGGAGTCGGGTCGACAGCGAGCAAATTCAGTTCCCCCCAGTCTCTAGCCTGGTTGTACCGCCACAGCTCAAGCCTTCAGGCTTCAGAGTGGGGGTGGGGGGGAGTGGCTGGAGCCCAGAACCGCCGGGCAGCAAATAGACTCAGCTCCACCCAGTTCCCTGCCCGGCCACACGGCAGGCGCTCAGGTCTCCAGAGCACAGAGCGAGGGCGGGGGGAGCGCCAGGAGCCCAGAGAGCAGGGGCTCTGAGCTACAGGGAGCCCAGTCGGCAGCGAGCAAATTCAGTTCCCCCCAGTCTCTAGCCCGGTTGTACTGCCACAGCTCAAGCCTTCAGGCTTCAGAGTGGGGGTGGGGTGGGGGGAGTGGATGGAGCCCAGAACCGCCGGGCAGCAAATAGACTCAGCTCCACCCAGTTCCCTGCCCGGCCACATGGCAGGCGCTCAGGTCTCCGGACCACAGAGTGAGGGCAGGGGAGCGCCTGGAGCCCAGAGACAGCAAGGGTCTCAGAGCTGCAGGGAGCCCAGTTGGCAGCGAGCAAATTCAGTTTATCCCAGTCTCTCACCCGGTTGTACCGCCACAGCTCAAGCCTTCAGGCTTCAAAGCTGGGGCGGGGTGGGGGTGAGCTGCTGGAGCCCAGAAACGCCAGGCAGCGAACAGACTCGGCTCCACCAGTTCCCTGCCTGGCCACACAGCAGGCGCTCAGGTCTCCGGACCACAGAGTGAGGGTGGGGGAGCGCCGGGAGTCCAGAGCCAGCAAGGGCTCAGAGCTGCAGGGAGCCCAGTCGGCAGCAAGCAAATTCAGTTTCTCCCAGTCTCTTGCCCGGTTGTACCTTCGCAGCACAAACCTTCAGGCTTCAGAGTGGGGGCAGGGTGGAGGGAGTGGCTGGAGCCCAGAACTGCTGGGCAGCGAAAAACAGACTCAGCTCCACCCGGGTCCCTGCCCGGTCACACGGCAGGCACTCAGGTGTCCGGACCACAGAGCGAGGGCGGTGGGAGCGCCAGGAACTCAGAGCAGCAGGGAGCTCAGAGCAGCTGGTAGCGAGTTTGACTCAGTTATATGCCTGGTTGTATTGTTGCCCAAGGAGGGCTGCTGCACCTCGCCTCGGGGAAGCACCGCCCTGGTGAGGGTCTCCCTCCGCTGACTGTCCTCACCTCTCTCCCGTGCCCCAGAATCAGCGCTGACCAGCCGCAGCTCGGGGACTGTCCTCTCCCCTTTAGGAGTCACCCAAGAATCCGAACTCCTGGGGGACAGGCTTTCAGACCTCAGAGAGAGTGGAGGGAAGTGCTGGGTGCTCAGAGTTGCCGGCAAAGGATATTTACAGATTTATACAGTTTTATGCCTGGCAGGAGAACGCCTAGGCATCCTAGTAAGGGAGGTAGGTCCAGTTTGTAGTAGGTCTCTCCTGTGAAGTGTAGTGGGATGGCCTTTGATTTCTGCCCTTTTGTTTGTGGGGCCCTTAAGCTGATCAGGTGGGGGGAGGGGTGACTCCTGTCTGCTTGGTGATGGGTTTTGTACCTTTTGTTTGCTTCTTCGTGGTCGCAGCTCTCCTCAGCGGGGTTGTTGTGCGTTCTTCAACTTTCTCGCTTGGTGTTGCTCGAATCCATCAGGTTACTTGCTAAATTTTCGTCCCCTAACTCTCCTTCAGGACGGGAGCCTCTGTGGAAAGCTGGCTTCAGTCCGCCATCTTCCTGTATTCAACTTTGATATCTACCTTTTGACTCTTAAAAGATGCTAATAAAGAAACATCACTTATGTAAAAAAAAAAAAAAAAAAAAGATTGCTTGTGGAACTAATGTGGTAATGGAAATGTTCCTCAATCCACTGTTATCAATGTCAATATCCTGCTCACAACATTGTAACTCTGTAGTATAGTTTCACAAATTGTCACCTTTAGAGAAAACTAGGCAAAAGTACACAGGATCTTTTTGTAGTATTTCTTTCTTTTTCTTTCTTCCAGACAGGGTCTCACTCTGTTGCCTTGTACTAGAGTGTGGTGGCATAACCATAGCTCACTGAAGCCTCAAACTCCTGGGCTCAGGTGATCCTCCTGCCTCAGCCTCCTAACTGGCTGGGACTACAGTGGAATGGGGCTTTTCCAGGAAGCTGCAAGATAGATTAAATACTGACAAAGCTCTGGGTATGTGGAACCACAGACTCAGTCTTCTTCAGGTAATACAATAGTTATTAAGCTGCTGGTTTTCAAAACCAGGGAAAGCAGGTTAAGGGAAGGGAAGGAAAGGGAAAGCAGGTTAAGTTAAAATGTCCCAATCCGGCTGCTACAGAGATTCAACATTTTTTTGGTTTTGTTTGTTTGTTTGTGACAGAGTCTCACTCTGCAGTCTGGCTGAATGAAGTGCCATGTCCTCAGCCTAATTCCCTGAAAGCTCAAAAATCTTAGTCTTTTTTTTTTTTTTTTTTTGGAGACAGAGCCTCAAGCTGTCACCCTGGGTAGAGTGCCATGGCATCATAGCTCACAAAAATCTCTAACTCCTGAGCTTAAGTGATTCTGTTGTCTCAGCCTCCCAAGTAGCTGGGGCTACAGGCGCCCACCACAATGCCCCGCTATTTTTTGGTTACAGTTGTCATTGTTATTTGGCAGGCTTGGGCTGGATTTGAATCTGCCACCTCTGGTGTAAGTGGCTGGCACCCCAGCTGCTTGAGGTACAGGCGCTAAACCTCAAAATCTTAGTCTTAAGGGATCCTCCTGCATCGGTCTCTGCAACTATAGGCGGGCACCACACAGCACCCAGCCAGACTTTCTATTTTCAGTAGAGACAGGGTTTCCCTCTTCTTCAGACTGGTCTCCAACTCCTGAGCTACCAAGTCCGGCTAATTCAACAGTTTTTCTTCAATAAACATTTCTCGGAGTCTGGGGAGATAAGACTCCAGCCATCCCTGGCTGGTGGAATCTGCCTATAATCATCCCTTTGAGGATACATGGAGTCAGAGAGAGACTTCTGGACACCAAGAGGAGGACAAAAACAGTAGAAGATGACAAAAAATAGCCAGGTGTTGTGGCGGGTGCCTATAGTCCCAGCTACTCGGGAGGCTGAGGCAAGAGAATCACCTGAGACCAGGAGTTGGAAGTTGCTGTGAGCTGTGACACTCTACTGAGGGTGACAAAGTGAGACTCTGTCTTTAAAAAAGGTGGGGTGGCTTGGCACCTGTAGCTCAAGCAGCTAGGGTGCGAGCCACATACACCCAAGCTGGCGGGTCTGAATCCAGCCTGGGCCTGCCAAACAATAATGACAACTACAACCAAAAAATAGCTGGGCTTTCTGGTGGGCGCCTGTACTCCCAGCTACTTGGGAGGTTGAGGGAAGAGTATTGCTTAATCCCAAGAGTTTGAGGATGCTGTGAGCTGCGACGCCACAGCACTCTACCCAGGGTGACAGCTTGAGACTGTCTCAAGAAAAAAAAAAAAAAGAGAGAGAGAGCCAGGGACAAGATGGCTGACAGAAGCCAGCTTTCCACAGAGGCTCCCGTCCAGAAGGAGAGTTAAAGGACAGAAATTTAGCAAGTAATCTGGTGGATTTGAGCTGCACCAAGGGAGAAGGTTGAAGAATGCACATCAACTCTGCTGAGGCGAGCTGCGACCACAAGGATAAAACAAAAGTTACAAAATCCATCACCAAGCGGATGGGAGTCCCCTCCACCATTAGAACGGCGTGGAGTGCCCCAAAAATAAATGGGCAGGGGTCAAAGGTCTTCCCACTACACTCCACAGGAGAGACCCGATAAAAACTGGACCTACCTCCCCTACTAGGGTGCCACGGCATTCTCCTGCCAGGCATAAAACTGTATAAAACTGTGTATATTTGCTACCTGCAAATCTGAGCTCCCAGCACTCCCCTCCACTCTCACTCTGAGGACTGGAGGCCTGTCCCCCAGATTCTTGGGTGATTTCTCGAGGGGTGTGGACAGTGCCTGAACTGCAGCCAGTCAGTGCTGACTCTGGGGCATGGGAACGAGGAGAGATTGGTCAGCAGATAGGGAACCACACCAGAGCAGCAGTTCCCTGAGGCACAGAGCAGCAGCCATCTTTTAGCAACAATACAGCCAGGCATAAAACTGTATAAAACTATATATTCTCTACCTGCAACTCTGAGCTCCCAGCACTCCCCTCCACTCTCACTCTGAGGTCAGGAGGCCTGTCCCCCAGGAGTCCAGATTCTTGGGTGATTTCTCAAGGGGTGTGGATAGTGCCTAAAATACAGCTGGTCAGTGCTGACTCTGGGGCACGGGAGCAAGGCAAGGACTATCGGCTCAGAGGGAACCACACCAGAGCAGCAGTTCCCTGAGGCACACAGCAGCAGCCATCTTTTAGCAACAACATGGTTCACTCCCACATATTCTGAAGCCACACCCCCTGTCTCCCTGGGCAAACAGAGAAGGGCAGCAACCACCATGAACAGATCTGTGATGAAAACGCAGGCCCCGTGAGTAAAGGATTTCCCTGAGACATTACTGACCTTGGTAGAGCACAGGGACTAGAAATGCACTCACAGACCCCGGAAGTTCCCAGGGCAGGGCTGACCCAGAGGACCACTTTACTGAGCCTAAGATGCACCTGGCCCTCAGGGCATCATCAGCCTATAGACAAAGGAAGGCAGCAGGATAGAACTCACAGATAACGAAATACAAACCTGCAGGAGCAAAGACAGGGCCTGAGGCACAGGCTCTGGAAACTCAAAACAGCTTCTCTTCTACAGGGCAATTTAGCAGGAACAAAAACAAAACACCACAAAGTTATTCTGTTCTGTTCTGTCAGTAACATCAATCAGGGGTGGGGCTAGAACTGAGTGAACACCCCCCAGCCTTCATCAAGCACATGAAGTTGTCAGGCCTCACCTCCTCCTGCTAGGTAGAAGCAGAGAAGAGCGGCCTTGCTGAACAGAAATTGATTACCTTGTGATTCAGGCAGGTGCAAACCCCTGGAGTATCTGTTCACTACAGGCAACTGGGTCAGCCAACTACAGGGCTATCAGTGACTGGGTGTAACAGAGGTGCAAGGTGGGGAAGGAGGCATCAAACTTACACGACTGATCTATTTGCTGGATGGCTACTCCTGACTCCACGCAGCACTAGAGCAGCCCATATCAGAGTAGTCACCAGACAACTGTGATCCAGTTACCAAAGACCTCTTAAACTCTCCCACCCAAGACAGGTGCTGACTGAGACAATTGATTTCGACCTTTTGAACTGAGCCAATCGCCTGAGGACTATTCAGGTGGTGCCCTGGGTGAATTGTTGTAGGAAGGTTTGATTTTCCTTTTCCAATTGTTGCCTGTGGTGGGCGGGGTGAAATAATTACTGGCATTTCTTCACAGTTGAGACTTCAACCCAGAGTAACTGTTTCACTAGGGTCAAAAACAAACCAGCTGAAAACAAGACAGAAGCACTTAGCCTCACCACACAAAGCAGGGCCCCAGTTTCTCAGGCCATAGCACTGTACAGGTCCTCTACAAAGCTCCAGTGAAAAAAATCAAAGGGTGTAAAACAATCATGGGCTGGAATCAGCGGAAAAACTCTGTTAACATGAATAATCAGAATAGACTAACCCCCCCGAAGGAAAGAGATGTAACTGAAGATCCCATTCATAAACAACTGCCTCAGATGTCAGAAATCGAACTCAGAATTTGGATTGCAAACAAGATTAAGAAAGTGGAGGAAAATTTGGAATTAGAAATTCGAGCAGCAATTCAAAAGTCGGGATTAGGAATTCGATAAGAAATTCAAAAGTTGTCTCAAAAATTTAGCAAATTTAAAGACAAAACCACCAAAGATTTAGACACACTGAAGCAAGAATTTGCAGCCCTAAAAGATCTGAATAATACAGTATAATCCATCAGAAACAGAGAGGAGCAAGCAGAAGAAAGAATTTCTGACATTGAAGACAAAGCCATTGAACACTCCCAAATTATCAAACAGGAAAAGAAATGGAGAGCAAAAACGGATCATTCTCTCAGAGAACTCTAGGATAATTCGAAGAAGGCTAATATATGCCTCATTGGAATCCCTGAAAATGATGAAGTGGCCTCACTCAGCACAAAGGCCCTTCTCCATGAAATTATGAAAGAGAATTTTCCAGACATGACTAGAGATTCTGAACTTCAGATAGCAGACAGTTTCAGAACCCCAGCACAACTCAATCCCAATAAGACATCCCCCAGGAATATCATCATTAACTTCACTAAAGTTAATATGAAGGAGAAATTTCTCAAAGCAACCAGACATAAGAAAGCCATTATCTACAAAGGGAAGAAAGAATATTAGAATGACTGCAGATCTCTCTGCTGAAACTTTTCAAGCCAGAAGAGGGTGGTCATCAAATTTTAATCTCCTAAAACAAAATAACTTTCAACCCTAGATCCTATATCCAGCTAAACTGAGTTTCATTTATGATGGAGAAATAAAATACTTTAATGACATTCATATGTTGAAGAAATATGCCATAACCAAACCAGCTCTTCAGGATATTCTCAGACATATGCTGCATAACGAAAAACCCAATCCTCTACCACAAAACTAAACTCACTCAGAAACTTCTGATCAAACTCCAACTTCCACAGTGGCGAAAGGATTAAAAATGTCCACTGGACTTTCAAAAAACTCAATACCCAAAATTTTAACAGACTTATCAATACTCTCCATTAATGTAAACAGCTTAAACTGTTTTAAGTTTAAACTTAACAGACTTATCAATACTCTCCACTAATGTAAACAGCTTAAACTGTTTTAAGTTTAAACTTTAAACAGCTTAAACTGTCCTCTTAAGAGACATAGGTTAGCTGACTGGATAAAGAAACACAGGCCAGATATTTGTTGCATACAAGACTCACATCTTAACTTAACAGGCAAATATAGGCTCAGGGTGAAAGGTTGGTCATCCATATTTCAGGCAAATGGTAGCCAGAAAAAAGCAGGTGTTGCAATTTTATATACACATACAATAGGCTTTAAACAAACAAAAGTAAGGAAGGATAAGAATGATCACTTCATAGTTGTTAAGGGTAATACTCAAAATGATGAGTTTTCAATTATTAATATCTATGCACCCAACCGGAATGCGCCTCAGATTATAAGAGAATCTATAACAGACATGAGCAACTTGATTTCCTCCAGACCCATAATAGTCAGAGATTTCAACACTGCTTTGGCAGTGTTGGATCAATCCTCCAATAAGAAGCTGAGCAAAGAAATTTTAGATTTAAACCTAACCATCCAACATTTGGATTTAGAAGACATCTACAGAACATTTCATCCCAACAAAACTGAATACACATACTTCTCATCAGCCCACAGAACATACTCCAAAATTGATCACATCTAGAATGACAAGTCTAATCTCAGTAAATTTAAAGGAATAGAAATTATTCCTTGCATCTTGTTGAACCACCATGGAATAAAAGATGAGTTCAGTAAAAACAGGAATCTGCATACTCATACAAAAACATGGAAGTTAAATAACTTTATGCTGAAAGATAGCTGGGTCAGAGATGAGATTAACAAGGAAATCACCAAATTTTTGGAACAAAATGACAATGAAGACACAAATTATCCGAAAATCAGGGATACCGCAAAGGCAGTCCTAACAGGGAAATTTATAGCACTGCAAGCCTTCCTCGAGAGAACAGAAAGAGACGAAGTTAACAACTTAATAGGACATCTCAAGCAACTTGAAAAGGAAGAACATTCCAACCCCAAACCACTGGAAGAAAAGAAATAAACAAACTTAGAGAAGAATTAAATGAAATTGAAAACAAAAGAATTATACAACACAACAATAAATCAAAAAGTTGGTTTTTTAAAAAGGTCAATGAAATAGATAAACCTTTGGCCAATCTAATCAGGAAAAAAAGAGTAAAATCACTAAACTCATCAATCAGAAACGACAAAGACAAAATAACAACAGGCTCCGCAGAAATTCAAAAATACTTAATGAATATTACAAGAAACTTTATTCTCAGAAATATGAAAATCTAAAGGAAATTGACCGATACTTGGAAGCACGTCACCTTCCCAGACTTAGCCAGAATCAAGTGGAAATGTTGAACAGGCCCATATCAAGTTCCGAAATGGCATCAACCATAAAAAATCTCCCTAAAACGAAAAGCCTGGGACCAGATGGCTTCACGTCAGAATTCTACCAAACCTTTAAAGAGGAATTAGTACCTATATTGCTCAACCTGTTCCAAAAGGTAGAAAACGAAGGAAGACTACTCAACACGTTCTATGAAGCAAACATCACCCTGATCCCCAAACCAAGAAAAGACCAAACAAGAAAAGAGAATTATAGACCAGTATCACTAATGAATATACATGTAAAAATATTCAACAAGATCCTAACAAACAGAATCCAGCAACATATCAAACAAATTGTACATCATGACCAAGTCACTTTTATCCCAGGGTCTCAAGGCTGGTTCAATATCCATAAACCTATAAGTATAATTCAGCACATAAACAAAATAAAAAACAAACACCATATGATTCTCTCCATTGATGCAGAAAAAGCTTTTGATAATATACAGCATCCCTTCATGATCAGAACACTTAAGAAAATTGGTATGGAAGGGACATTTCTTAAATAGATAGAGGCCATCTACAGAAAACCCACAGCCAATATCATAATGAATGGAGTTAAATTGAAATCATTTCCACTCAGATCAGGAACCAAACAGCTTTTCATTGTCTCCACTGCTCTTTAACATTGTAATGGAAGTTTTAGCCACCACAGTTAGGGAAGAAAAGTTGATCAAGGGTATCCATATAGGGTAAGAGAGATCAAACATTCGCTCTTCGCAGATAATATGATTGTATTTCTGGATAACACCAGGGATTCTACTACAAAACTCTTAGAAGTGATCAAAGAATACAGTAGTGTCTCAGGTTACAAAATCAACATTCATAAATCGGTAGCCTTTATATATACCAGCAATAGTCAAGCTGAAAAAATAATTAAGGACTCTATCCCATTCATAGTAGTGCCAAAGAAGATGAAATATTTGGGAGTTTATCTAACAAAGGACGTGAAAGATCTCTATAAACAGAACCATGAAACTCTAAGAAAAGACATAGCTGAAAATGTTAACAAATGGAAAAACATACCATGCTCATGGCAGGGATGAATCAACATTGTTAAAATGTCCATACAACCAAAAGCAATATATAATTTTAACGGAATCCCTATTGAAGTTCCACTGTCTTACTTTGAAGATCTTGAAAAAACAATACTTCGTTTTATATGGAATCAGAAAAAACCTTGAATATCCAAGACGTTACTCAGAAATAAAAACAAAGCAGGAGGAATGAAGCTACCAGACCTCAGACTATACTACAAATCTATAGTGATCAAAAGAGCATGGTAGTGGCACAAAAACAGAGAAGTAGATGTCTGGAACAGAATAGAGAACCAAGAGATGAATCCGGCTACTTACCGTTATTTGATCTGTGACAAGCCAAAATCATTCAGCGGAGAAAAGATTCCCTATTTAACAAATGGTGCTGGGGGAACTTGCTGGCAAACTACAGAAGACTGAAATTAGACAGACACCTTTCACCATTAACTAAGATAGACTCTCACTGGATTAAAGATTTAAACTTAAGACATGAAACTATAAAAATACTTGAAGAGAGTGCAGGGAAAACCCTTGAAGAAATCATTCTGGGCGAGTATTTTATGAGGAGAACCCCCGGGAAAATGAAGCAGCTTCAAAGATACACTACTGGGACCTGATCAAACTAAAAAGCTTCTGCACAGCCAAGAACACAGTAAATAAAGCAAGCACACAGCCCTAAGAATGGGAGAAGATATTTGCAGGATATGTCTCTGACAAAGGTTTAATAACCAGGATCCATAGAGAATTCAAACGTATAAGCAAGAAAAGAACAAGCGATCCCATCTCAGGCTGGGCAAGGGATTTGAAAAGAAACTTCTCTGAAGAAGAAAGGCACACGGCCTACAGACACATGAAGAAATGCTCATCATCTTTAATCATCAGAGAAATGCAAATCAAAAGTACTTTGAGATATCATCTAACTCCAGTGAGACTAGCCCATATCACAAAATCCCAAGACCAGAGATGTTGGCATGGATGTGGAGAAAAGGGAACTCTTCTACACTGCTGTTGCGAATGCAAATTTATACATTCCTTTTGGAAAGATGTTTGGAGAACATTTAGAGATCTAAAAATAGATCTGCCATTCAATCCTATAATTCCTCTACTAGGCATATATCCACAAGACCAAAAAGCACATCATAACAAAGCTATTTATACCAGAATGTTTATTGCAGCCCTATTCATAATTGCTAAGTCATGGAAAAAGCCCAAGTGCCCATCGATCCACGAATGGATTAACAAATTGTGGTATATGTACACCATGGAATATTATACAGCCTTAAAGAAAGATGAAGACTTTACCTCTTTCATGTTTACATGGATGGAGCTGGAACATATTCTTCGTAGTAAAGTACCTCAAGAATGGAAGAAAAAGTATCCAATGTACTCAGCCCTACTATGAAACTAATTTATGGCTTTCACATGAAAGCTATAACCCAGTTACAACCTAAGAATGGGGAAAGGGGGAAAGGGAGGGGAGGGGAGAGGTGGGCAAAGGGAGGGAGATTCGTGGGATTACACCTGCATCTTACATGGGTATATGTGAAACTTAGTAAATGTGGAATGTAAATGTCTTAGCACAATAACTAAGAAAATGCCAGGAAGGCTATGTTAACCAGTGTAATGAAAATTTGTCAAAAGGTCTATGAAACCAGAGTATCATACCCCATGATCGCATTAATGTACACAGCTATGATTTAATAAAAAAGAAAAAATCCGTGGAAAACTGCCAAGTGGTCACGTGTGTTCAATCGGCCTAATCCCGCTGACAGCTGTAAGTACAGTAGCAGCAAGACTGCAAACCGGAAAGGCCTTACCTGTGAACTGTTTGGGTGTTCATAGACTTGGCACTTAGGTGATCGGTCTTGGGGAGAGCTTGAGCAGGAGTGTGGAGAAATTTGGGCGTTGTCTAGGGCCCAAGACTGAGCCACTGAGCCAGATGGAGCTAATAGTGTTTGGCTGTGGGCTGCAGGGAGCCATTGGGAGAGAACTGCCCCAGCACGGTCGGCCATCAGGGTTGCAGAGCAAGGATTGGGCGGCAGCTAGTAACCTAGTTACTGAGCAGCCTAAAGGCGGGGTCTTAGCTGCCTTACAGCCCTAACCCTCAGGGGCAGTGTGAGACTAGTTTTGGCACACTGGGTAAGTAGATAGCCACTTCAGCAGTGATTCCAGCACTAAGCACTCTCCTTGGAAAGCCTCTGCTCAGCAAGTTTAGTAGTTAGAGAACTGAAGAGAAAATTAGGGTGTCTACCTTGTGGGGTTGGAGAAATCAGCGGAGGCCTCCAGTGGTATCAGCATTGCGATTAACATCTCATACCCAAGAAGACTACCTGTTGCCCAGATAAAATTCAACAAGATATCTATACTGCTTTGGTTTTGGTTGTTTTTTTTATTATTATTTGTTTGTTTCTTTTTTTATTTATTTTAATGTTGTTGTTGTTTGTTTTTTAATTTCAACCTTTTCCATACTGATTTGTTTTCTTTCTCAATTTTTCTTCTTTAAATACAATTTCTGATTGCTGCCTTTTTCAACAAACAGAACTTCATTTTTGCTAGTGTTTCTAGCCCTATTATTTGATTTTTCACACAATTTTATCCCATAAAGTTTTCTGTTTGCTAGTTTTGGTTTGATTTATACCATTTTTGTCTTTCCTCTCTACTTGGTGGAGGTGGAGAACTGTGTCTCATCAGGTTAGCAAAGAGCTGCTCACCTCAAGGGAAACACCTAACCATGCACCCCCCGAGGTTGGGGGTTTTTTAAGGTTCTGTCCAAGAACCCTACTGTACACCTATATTGCTCTGTTTCCCTCTTTCTGTGCCT
This sequence comes from Nycticebus coucang, assembly GCF_027406575.1. Lineage (NCBI taxonomy): Eukaryota > Metazoa > Chordata > Mammalia > Primates > Lorisidae > Nycticebus > Nycticebus coucang. The sequence goes on from NC_069804.1 coordinate 75,588,512, forward strand.
CTCTTCTTTTTGTCAATATTCCTTTTACCCACCCCCTCCCCTTTCTCTATTTTCTTTTCGTTCTTTCCTTCTTTCTATCATCCCTTCTTGCTCTTCAACCTTCTCATCCTTCTGGTCCTGTACCAAAAGTATTCATCGAAACCTTAGTCCACAGACATAGGATCTTAAAGAGCAAGAGGAAGGGAAAGGAAAATTAGGATAAGGAAACAGATAAAAGAAATTACTCATGAGGAAGAATCAGCAGAAAACTCCTAGCAACATGAAGAACCAGTCCAGAGCAACCCCTCCAAGGGACCATAACGTAGCTACTGCAGACGATTCCACCTATAAAGAAATGTTAGGGGCAACTGGGAACAGCGAGTCTCAGTAGACAAGACTCCAGGCATCTCTGGCCAGTGGGATCTGCCTATAACCATCCCTTTGAAGATACAGGGAGCAAGCAAGGGACTTCTGGACCCCAAGAGGAAGACAAAAACAGTGGAACACTGGCAAGTGGTTGCGTGTGTTGGATCAACCTAATCCCGCTGGCAACCGTAAGTACAAGCAGCAGTGAGACTGCAAACCGGAAAGGCCTTACCTGTGAACTGTTTTGGTGTTCTTCGACTTGGCACTCAGTTGAACTGCCTTGGGGAGACCTAGAGCAGGAGTGTGGACAACTTTGGGCATTGTCTGGGGCCCCAGACAGAGCCACTGAACTGGGCAAAGGAAGCCATTGTGAAAGAACTGCCCCAGCAAGCTCCGCCCTCAGGGTCTCAGAGCAAGGATTGGGGGGGTAAAAGTAACCTACGGACTGAGGAGCCTAAAGGAGGGGACGGAGCTGCCTTACAGACTTAATCCTTAGGGGCAGAGTGAGACGGTTTTGGCACACTGGAGCCTTGGGCTGTTGCCCTGGGTAGAGTGCCGTGATATCACAGCTCATAGCAACCTCAAACTCCTGGGCTTGGCGCCGCCCACCCTCCATAAGAGCTGTGCAGAGATCCCCGACTGGTGACCCGCACCCACAGGGCCTCCACATTCACTAACCAGGAGCTGCAGGAGCCATGCAACCCTGTGTCCTCCCTCCCGTGTCTTCCCAGATTCCACACTAGCCCGGTCATCTGGAAAGGGACTCTGGTAGCTGCATGCCCTTAGGAGCCCTCCCTGCCTCTGCACAGATCTCTTCTCCTGGCCACAGACTGCTGGAGTCTTGTGCTCTCTGTGCCAAAATCACTGGGTGCCTGGCACTCCCAGAACCGTGTGCACCACCCCCAGCCCTGTTGCTAGATCCTCGTGTGTCACAAACCGGAGCTGCTTCCACAACCAGAACTCCCTAGCTAGAGCAGCCCCAGAGGAACTACACAGGGTCACTCCCTACAGAGATCCAGCAACAAAAGAGTGATCCCGCTGGGGTCTAATCTCGGAGAGACACCTCCCCAACTCTGAGGACAGCCAGAGGCAATGGTGAAAAACAATCATGAGGCGAAATCAACAGAAAAGCTCTGGCAATATGAATAATCAGAGTAGATCAACTCCCCCAAGGATCAAGGGGGCAGAAACAGCACAAGACCCCATGCACAAACAAATAGCTGAGATGTCAGAAATTGAATTCAGGATCTGGATAGCAAATAAGATCGAATTACAATTCCCAAAGTTATCTCAAGAATTCAACGGATTCAAAGACCACATGACCAAAGATTTCGACACATTGAGACAAGAAGTTGCATCCCTCAAAGATCTGAGAAACACAGTAGAATCCCTCAGTAACAGAATGGAGCAAGCAGAAGAAAGGATTTCTGACACTGAAGACAAAGCTTTCGAATGCTCCCAAACCCTCAAAGAAGAAGAGAAATGGAGAGCAAAAACAGACCACACTCTCAGAGAGCTCTCGGATAATTTGAAGAAAACCAATATTTGTCTTATAGGGAATCCCCGAAAGTGATGAAGTGGCTTCACAAGGCACAGAGTCTCTTCTCCATGAGATTATGAAGGAGAACTTTCCAGACATGCCAAGAGATTCCGAAATTCCGATAGCAGACAGTTTCAGAACTCCAGCATGACTCAACCCAAATAAGACATCCCCCAGACACATCATAATCAATTTCACTAAAGTTAATATGAAGGAGAAAATTCTGAAAGCTGCCAGACGAAAGAAAACCATTACCTACAAGGGGAAGAATATCAGAATAACTGCAGATCTCTCTGCTGAAACCTTTCAAGCTAGAAGAGGATGGTCATCGACTTTTAATCTCCTAAAACAAAATAACTTTCAACCCAGGATCCTGTACCCAGCTAAACTGAGCTTCATTTATGATGGAGAAATTAAATACCTCAATGACATTCACATGTTGAAGAAATTTGCCACAACTAAACCAGCTCTCCAGGACATTCTTAGACCTATCCTCCATAAAGACCAGTGTAATTCTCCACCACAAAAGTAAACCCACCCAAAAAAATTTTGATCAAATTCCAACTTCCACAGTCGCAAAAGGATTAAAAATGTCCACCGGTCTCTCGAAAGGCTTATCAATACTCTCAATTAATGTGAATGGTTTAAGTTGTCCTCTAAAGAGGCATAGGTTGGCGGACTGGATACAAAAACTCAAGCTAGATATCTGCTGCTTCCAAGAATCACATCTTACATTAAAAGACAGATATAGACTCAAGGTGAAGGGATGGTCATCTATATTCCAGGCAAATGGAAAGCAGAAAAAAGCAGGCATTTCAATCCTGATTGCAGACACAATAGGCTTTAAACCGACGAAAATAATTAAGGATAAGGATGGACACTTCATATTTGTTAAAGGTAATACTCAATATGATGAGATCTCAATTATTAATATTTATGCACCCAACCACAACGCACCTCAATCTATAAGAGAAACTCTTAACAGACATGAGCAACTCGATTTCCTCCACTTCCATAGTAGTTGGAGATTTTAACACCCCTTTAGCAGTCCTGGATAGATCCTCTAAAAAGAAGCTAAGCAAAGAAATTTTAGATTTAAACTCAACCATTCAACATCTGGACTTAACAGACATCTACAGAACATTTCATCCCCAAAAAACTGAATACACATTCTTCTCATCAGCCCACGGAACATTCTCCAAAATCGACCACATCCTAGGCCACAAATCTAACCTCAGCAAATTTAAAAAAATAGAAATTATTCCTTGCATCTTCTCAGACCATCATGGAATAAAAGCTGAACTAAATAACAACAGGAACCTGCATACCCATACAAAAACATGGAAGCTAATCAACCTTATGCTGAAGGATAGATGGGTTGTAGACGAGATTGAGAAGGAAATCACCATATTTTTGGAACAAAACGACAATCAAGACACGAACTACCAGAACCTCTGGGATACTGCAAGGCAGTCCTAAGAGGGAAATTTATAGCACTGCAAGCCTTCCTCAAGAAAACGAAAAGACAGGAAGTCAATAACTTAATGGAACATCTCAAGCAACTGGAGAAAGAAGAACACTTCAACCCCAAACGCAGCAGAAGAAAAGAAATAACCAAAATCAGAGCAGAATTAAATGAAATTGAAAACAAAAGAATTATACAACAGATCAATAAATCCAAAAGCTGCTTTTTTGAAAAGATCAATAAAATAGATAAACCTTTGGCCAACCTAACCAGGAAAAAAAAGAGTAAAATCTCTAATTTCATCAATCAGAAATGGTAATGATGAAATAACTACAGACCCCTCAGAAATTCAAAAAATCCTTAACGAATATTACAAGAAACTCTAGTCTCACAAATATGAAAATCTGAAAGGAATCGACCAATATCTGGAAGCACACCACCTACCAAGACTTAGCCAGAACGAAGTGGAAATGTTGAACAGGCCTATATCAAGTTCTGAAATAGCATCAGCTATACAAAATCTCCCTAAAAAGAAAAGCCCAGGAGCAGATGGCTTTACGTCAGGATTCTACCAAACATTTAAAGAAGAACTTGTACCTATACTACTAAACCTCTTCCAAAATATAAAAAAAGAAGGAATATTACCCAGCACATTCTACGAAGCAAACATCACCTTGATCCCCAAACCAGGGAAAGACCCAACAAGAAAAGAAAATTATAGACCAATATCACTAATGAATATAGATGCTAAAATACTCAATAAGATCCTAACAAACAGAATCCAACAACACATCAAAAAAAATTATACACCATGACAAAGTGGGATTTGTCCCAGGGTCTCAAGGTTGGTTCAATATAAGTAAATCTATAAATGTAATTCCACACATAAACAAACTTAAAAATAAAGACCATATGATTCTTTCAATTGATGCAGAAAATGCTTTTGATAATATCCAGCATCCCTTCATGATCAGAACACTTAAGAAAATTGGTATAGAAGGGACATTTCTTAACTAATAGAGGCCATCTACAGCAAACCCACAGCCAATATCGTATTGAATGGAGTTAAATTGAAATCATTTCCACTTAGATCAGGAACCAGGCAAGGTTGCCCATTGTCTCCATTGCTCTTTAACATTGTAATGGAAGTTTTAGCCATTGCAATCAGGGAAGAAAAGGCGATCAAGAGTATCCATGTAGTGTTAGAAGAGATCAAACTTTCACTCTTCGCAGATGATATGATTGTATATCTGGAAAACACTAGGGATTCTACTACAAAAGTTTTAGAAGTGATCAAGGAATACAGCAATGGCTCAGGCTACAAAATCAACACCCAGAAATCTGTAGCCTTTATATATACCAACAATAACCAAGCCGAACAAACAGTCAAGGACTCTATTCCTTTCACAGTAGTGCCAAAGAAGATGAAATATTTGGGAGTATACCTAACAAAGGACATGAAAGATCTCTACAAAGAGAACTATGAAACTCTTAAGAAAAGAAATAGCCGAAGATGTTAACAGATGGAAAAACATACCATGCTCATGGCTGGGAAGAATCAACATTGTTAAAATGTCCATACTGCCCAAAGCAATATATAACTTTAATGCAATTCCTATTAAAGCTCCATTGTCATACTTTAAAGATCTTGAAAAAATAATACTTTGTTTTATATGGAATCAGAAAAAACCTCGAAAAGCCAAAACATTACTGAGCAATAAAAACAAAGCAGGAGGAATCACGCTACCAGACGTGAGACTGTACTATAAATCCATAGTGATCAAAACAGCATGGTACTGGCACAAAAGCAGAGAAGTAGATGTCTGGAACAGAATAGAGAACCAAGAGATGGATCCAGCTACTTACCGTTATTTGATCTTTCACAAGCCAATTAAAAACGTTCAGTGGGGAAGAGATTCCCTATTTAACAAATGGTGCTGGGTACACTGGCTGGCAACCTGTAGAAGATTGAAACTGGACCCACACCTTTCACCATTAACTAAGATAGACTCTCACTGGATAAAAGATTTAAACTTAAGGCATGAAACTATAAAAATACTTGAAGAAAGTGCAGGGAAAACTCTTGAAGGAATCGGCCTGGGTGAATATTTTATGAGGAGGACTCCCCAGGCAATTGAAGCAGTATCAAAAATACACTACTGGGCCCTGATCAAACTAAAAAGCTTCTGCACAGCCAAGAACATAGTGAGTAAAGCAAGCAGACAGCCCTCAGCATGGGAGAAAATATTTGCAGGTTATACCTCCGATAAAGGTCTAATAACCAGAATCCACAGAGAACTCAAACGTATTAAAAAGAACAGAACACGTGACCGCATCTCAGGGTGGGCAAGGGACTTGAAGAGAAACTTCTCTAAAGAAGACTGACGCAAAATCTACCAACACATGAAAAAAAGCTCATCATCCTTAATCATCAGAGAAATGCAAATCAAAACTACTCTGAGATATCACCTAACCCCAGTAAGAGTAGCCCACATAACAAAATCCCAAAACCAGATATGTTGGCGTGGATGTGGAGGAAAGGGTACACTTCTACACTGCTGGTGGGAATGCACACTAATACGTTCCTTCTGGAAGTATGTTTGGAGAATACTTAGAGACCTAAAAATAGACCTGCCATTCGGTCCTATAATTCCTTTACTAGGTTTATACCCAGAAGACCAAAAGTCACAATATAACAAAAACATCTGTACCAGAATGTAAATTGCAGCCCAATTCACAATTGCTAAGTCATGGAAGAAACCCAAGTGCCCATCGACCCATGAATGGACTAGCAAACTGTGCTACATGTATACCATGGAATACTATGCAGCCTTAAAGAAAGATGGAGACTTTACCTCTTTCATATTTACATGGATGGAGCTGGAACATATTCTTCTTAGCAAAGTATCTCAGGAATGGAAGAAAAAGTATCCAATGTACTCAGCCCTACCATGAAGCTAAATTATAGCTTTCACATGAAGACTATAACCCAACTACAGCACAAGACTATGGGGAAAGGGCCAAGGAAGGGGAAGGGAGGGGGGAGGTCTTGGTGGAGGGAGGGTAATGCATGGGGCCACATCTATGGTGCAACTTAGAATGGGTACAGGCGATTGCACTAATGTACACAGCTATGATTTCACAATAAAAAAAAAGAAAGAAAAAAAAAAGACTACATTAGGACAGTACTGGTAAGAATACCAATGATTGCTACTAAAAAGAATGAGTAATAAAAAAAAAACGTAATGTTAGGAATGACAGAAAGGGAATTTAGAATACACATGGTGAAAACAATGAAAGAAATGATGGAAACAATGATGGAAACTGCTAATAAAGTGGAAAATAAGCAAAAGGAAATCCAAAAACAGAATCAAATAAGAGATGAATGATATGAAGAATATAGACAGGATATAGCAGAGCTGAAAGAACTGAAGCAGTCAATTAGGGAACTTAAAGATACAATCTAAAGTGTCAGCAACAGGTTAGACCATGCAGAAGAAAGAATTTCAGAGGTAGAAGACAAAGTTCTTGATATAACTCTGATACTAAAAGAGGCAGAAAAGAACAGAGAGAAAGCAGAATGTTCACTGTCATCAGTATGGGACTTTATGAAGCATTCCAACATAGGAATTATAGGAATCCCAGTAGGGGAAGAAGAATGCCCCAGAGGAATGAAAACCATAATAGAGAATATTATAAAAGAAAATTTCCCAAATATCACCAAAGATTCTGACACACTGCTTTCAGAGGGATATCTGACCCCAGTTCACCTCAACTCTAACCGAGCTACTCCAAGACACATTGTGATGAACCTGTCCAAAGTCAAGACAAAAGAAAAGATTCTGCCAGCTGCCAGGAGTAAGCGCCAGTTGACCTACAGGGGCAAATCCATCAGAGTGACTGCAGACTTCTCTAATGAAACTTTCCAAGCAAGAAGACAATGGTCATCTACGTTTAATCTACTTAAAAAGAACAATTTCCAGCCCAGATTTTTGTACCCTGCTAAGCTAAGCTTTAAAATTGGCAAAGAAATCAAATCATTTACGGATATACAAATATTGAGGAAATTCGCCACCAAAACACCTGTTCTACAGGAAATACTTCAACCTGTTCTACACACTGACCACCACAATAGATCAGCAGCAAAGTAAGAACTCAGAAATTAAAGGACAGAACCTAACCTCTACCCTGATGCAAAAGATAAAACTAAGCAATGGACTCTCACAAAATACGATGAATAGAATACTACCATACTTTTCAATTATCTCAACAAACGTTAATGGCTGAATTCCCCACTGAAGAGACATAGATTGGCTGACTGGATTAAAAAACACAAGCCATCCTTTTGCTGTCTGCAAGAAACACACCTGGCTTAAAAGACAAATTAAAACTCCAAGTCAAAGTTTGAAAGACAATTTTTCAGGCAAATGGAATTCAGAAGAAAAATGGAGTTGCAATCTTATTTTCAGATACATGTGGATTTAAAGAAACTACAGTAAAAAAAGACAAAGATGGTCACTTTATATTGGTCAAGGGAAAAATACAACAAGAAGACATTTCAATTCTAAATATTTATGCACCCCCTCTCTGTAACAAAAATAAAGCTGGGGGCATCAGCATACCAGAATTTAGTCTGTACTACAAAGCCATAGTGCTCAAGACAGCATGGTACTGGCACAAAAACAGAGACATAGACACTTGGAATCGAATTGAAAACCAAGAAATGAAACTAACATTTTACAACCACCTAATCTTTGATAAAGCAAACAAGAACATTCCTCGGGGGAAAGACTCCCTATTCAATAAATGGTGTTGGGAGAACTGGATGTCTACAGGTAAAAGACTGAAACTGGACCCACACCTTTCCCCACTCACAAAAATTGATTCAAGATGGATAAAGGACTTAAACTTAAGGCATGAAACAATAAAAATCCTCCAAGAAAGCATAGGAAAAACATTGGAAGATATTGGCCTGGGGAAAGACTTCATGAAGAAGACTGCCATGGCAATTGCAACAACAACAAAAATAAACAAATGGGACTTCATTAAACTGAAAAGCTTCTGTACAGCTAAGGAGACAATAACCAAAGCAAAGAGACAACCTACACAATGGGAAAGGATATTTGCATATTTTCAATCAGACAAAAGCTTGATAACTAGGATCTATAGAGAACTCAAATTAATCCTCATGAAAAAAGCCAACAATCCCTTATATCAATGGGCAAGAGACATGAATAGAACTTTCTCTAAAGACGACAGGCGAATGGCTAACAAACACATGAAAAAATGTTCATCATCTCTATATATTAGAGAAATGCAAATCAAAACGACCCTGAGATACCATCTAACCCCAGTGAGAATGGCCCACATCACAAAATCTCAAAACTGCAGATGCTGGCGTGGATGTGGAGAGAAGGGAACACTTTCACTCTGCTGGTGGGACTGCAAACTAGTACAACCTTTCTGGAAGGAAGTATGGAGAAACCTCAAAGCACTCAAGCTAGACCTCCCATTTGATCCTGCAATCCCATTACTGGGCATCTACCCAGAAGGAAAGAAATCCTTTTATCATAAGGACACTTGTACTAGACTGTTTATTGCAGCTCAATTTACAATCGCCAAAATGTGGAAACAGCCTAAATGCCCACCAACCCAGGAATGGATTAACAAGCTGTGGTATATGTATACCATGCAATACTATTCAGCCATTAAAAAAAATGGAGACTTTACATCCTTCGTATTAACCTGGATGGACGTGGAAGACATTATTCTTAGTAAAGCATCACAAGAATGGAGAAGGATGATTCCTATGCACTCAATTTTGATATGAGGACAATTAATGACAATTATGGTTATGGGGGGGGAAACAGAAAGAGGGAAGGTGGGAGGTGGGTGGGGCCTTGGTGTGTGTTACACTTTATGGGGGCAAGACATGATTGCAAGAGGGACTTTACCTAACAATTGCAATCAGTGTAACCTGGCTTATTGTACCCTCAATGAATCCCCAGCAATTAAAAAAAAAAAAAAAAAAAGAATCACGAAACACAGACTTTCCCAGGAGGCTCCCAAATAGGGACATTTCCAGAGAGAAACAAATGTTCACTATCCACTAATCACAGATCCTTAGAATCAGTTATTTGCCACAGATAAGGTTAAAAACAATTATCTTGATATTGCCCTAAAATTGGGGGGATAAGTATTGTCTTAAAAATGTCTCTGTTATTACTAGAAGCAATTATAAAAAGTTCAAACAAAACACAATCAGAGTTTAATAAATATGTTAAAATGTAAAAAAAAAAAAAAAGTCCCCAACGTGTCAGCATGGTGGACCCATTGTCAAAGGACTTCCAAAACATTCAGTGAGTTAAATGGATCTGTAGCATCTGTTTGTATTATTCTATAAGGTGACTGTTTCTGTTGAGCCACAAATTCAAAAACAGGATATGATATTTGAATTGTAGACTTCCCCAAAATTTCTGTTTGGTCAGTTAAATAGTCCATAACCACTTTATCATATTTTATGTATTTGTCTGCATATTGGTCTCTCTCAGCAGTGAATATCAAGGCAGTCTGGACTAAATGCTATTTTTCTTCATGTTCCAGGGTCCACTCAATGCCTGGCACACAGTAGGTGCCCCCAGAGGTGTTTATTGCAGACGGAGAAGGGCTGGTGGTGAGCTCTGTGGTCACGTCTGTACTCTCTGACCAAGGCTTTCTGGGGATTTGCCTCATCTAGGCCTTTCATTCCCACCAAAGTTGTTACGCTTCTTAATAATTTACAATGACAGCTTATAAGTTTATAAATAGTTATATGAAGTTGGTAGAATGATTAAATGTACATCAACTCTATCCAAACACCAAGTTGAAGAGGTCAGAGGAAAAAGTCTTTCCATTTCTTTCTTTCCCTTTCTCTCCTCCTCCTCCCCTCACCTTTCCTCTCCTTTTCTACTCTCTCCCCTCCTCTTCTACTGTCTCCTGTCTCTTACTTTTTCTCTCTGTCTCTGTCTCAAATATATTTGGGAGAGAATGAACCATCTTGCTTAGGTAAAATACTCTGGGGTTAAGCTGCTTGGCGAGGTAGGAGAAAGTGAAAAATACAGCTCAAAGATTCCATTTAAAGACACAAGTAGAAACTTGGGAAATGAAGAGAAAAGAGAAAGAGAAAAAGAAAAATATAAAATGAATAGAGTTGGGGGATACATGGTGAAAGAAAAAGAATCTGGCACAAAACTTGGGGAAATAATGGGGGTCAGTGAAACATTTCTGGCGGTGTGGTCTAATGCCCCGTTATCAAGTACTGGGTTTTTTCCCCCTCCACTGCACACCTCTTCCACCTCTCCAGGATTCATGAATGATCAGTACGGTTTCTAGTCATGCACTGTGGTGTAAAGGTGTGCACCTATAGTTCCAGCTACTCAGAAGGCTAAGGCAGGATGGACACTTGAGCTCGAATCCAGCCTGCACAACATAGTGAGACTGTGGGGGGGTTTTATGGTGTTATCGAAGGAAATGAAAGGAAGGAACATAAAAAAGCAGGAGTGTTTATCTTTCCATTTATTTAGGTCTTCTTTGATTGCTTTCATCATTTTTTTGCATATAAATCCTACACATACTTTATTAGATATATGCCAAATACTTCTTTTGTGGTCTGATTGTAAGTAACATTTCTTAAAATTTCAAATTTCAATTGTTCATTGTAATTAACTTTTTATACAGAGTGGCCATAAAGTTCAGGTGAAATTTTGAATTGTCACAGAATTGCCATTGGCATTGTATTCTGTGACCTTGGTAAACTCCTCTGTTAGTTCCCAAAGTTTTTTTGTAAATTCATTGAGATTGTCTACATACACAATTATATCATCTGTGAATAAAGATGACTCTATTTTTTCCTTTTCAATCTATATGGTTTTTAATTTATTTTTCTTGCCTTTTTGCATTAGCTAGTACTTATGCAACATTTAGTAGGCGTGCTAAGAAAGGATGTCCTTGTCTTGTTCCTGATTTGGGGAGGAAAGCATTTAGTCTTTCATCATTACATATAATGTTAGCTGTAAGCCTTTTGTATACATACTTTATTAGGTGAAAAAACATCTATTTCTAGGTTGTCTTTTTCTTTGAGAATATTGTCATGTCGAATTTTGTCAAATGACTTTTTTTTTACATCTGTTGATATAATCATTTTTTGCTGTTTAGTTAATATAATGAATTACATTAATTACCAAATGTTAAACTAGTCTTGCATTTCTGGAATAAATCTCACTTGGTTGCGATGTATTATCCTTTGAAAAAAAAAATATTTATGCACCCAATTTAAATGCTCCCAGGTTCTTGAAACAGACCTTACTCAGGCTGAGCAATATGATATCCGATAATACCATAATAACAGGGGACTTTAACACTCCTCTTACAGAGCTGGAAAGATGCTCTAAACAGAAATTAAACAAAGATATAAAAGATTTAAATGAAACACTAGAACAACAGTGCTTGATAGACGCATATAGAACACTACATCCCAAAGACAAAGAATATACATTCTTCTCATCACCCCATGGAACATTCTCCAAAATTGATCATATCCTGGGACACAAAACAATTAACAAAAAAATAAAAAGAATTGAAATTTTACCTTGTATCTTCTCAGACCATAAGGCACTAAAGGTGGAACTCAACTCTAACAAAAATGCTCAACCCCACACAAAGACATGGAAATTAAACAATCTTCTGTTGAATAACAGATGGGTGCAGGAAGAAATACAACAGGAAATCATTAACTTCCATGAGCATAACAACAATGAAGATACAAGCTATCAAAACCTGCGGGATACTGCAAAAGCAGTTTTGAGAGGAAAATTTATCGCTTTAAATGCCTACATTCGAAAAACAGAAAGAGAGAGCGTCAACAAACTCACAAGCCGTCTTATGGACTTGGAAAAAGAAGAATAATCTAAGCCTAAACTCAGTAGAAGAAAAGAAATATCCAAAATCAAATCAGAGATCAATGAAATTGAAAACTAAAGAATCATTCAGAAAATTAATGAAACAAGGACTTGGTTTTTTGAAAAAATAAATAAAATAGATAAACCATTGGCCAGACTAACGTGAAATGGAAAAGTAAAATCTCTAGTAACCTCAATCAGAAATGATAAAGGGGAAATAACAACTGATCCCACAGAGATACAAGAGATCATCTCTGAATACTACCAGAAACTCTATGCCCAGAAATTTGACAATGTAAAGGAAATGGATAAATATTTGGAATCACACCCTCTCCCTAGACTTAGCAAGGAAGAAATAGAGCTCCTGAACAGACCAATTTCAAGCACTGTGATTAAAGAAACAATAAAAAATCCTCCAACCAAAAAATGCCCTGGTCCAAATGGCTTCACACAAGAATTCTATCAAACCTTCAAGGAAGAGCTTATTCCTGTACTGCAGAAATTATTCCAAAAAATCGAGGACGTAGGAATCTTCCCCAACACATTCTATGAAGCAAACATCACCCTGATACCAAAACCAGGAAAAGACCCAACCAAAAAGGAGAATTTCAGACCAATCTCACTCATCAATATACATGCAAAAATTTTGAACAAAATCCTAGCCAATAGATTACAGCTTATCATCAAAAAAGTCATATGTCATGCTCAAGTAGGTTTCATCCCAGGGATGCAAGGCTGGTTTAACATACACAAGTCCATAAACGTTATCCACCATATTAACAGAGGCAAAAATAAAGATCACATGATCCTCTCAATAGATGCAGAAAAAGCATTTGATAAAATCCAGCATCCTTTTCTAATTACAACACTGAAGAGTATAGGCATAGGTGGCACATTTCTAAAACTGATTCAAGCTATCTATGACAAACCCACAGCTAATATTTTACTGAATGGAGTAAAACTGAAAGCTTTTTGTATTAGAACTGGAACCAGACAAGGTTGTCCTCTGTCACCTTTACTATTCAACGTAGTGCTGGAAGTTCTAGCCAATATAATTAGGCAAGACAAGGAAATAAAGGGAATCCAAATGGGAGCAGAGGAGGTCAAACTCTCCCGATTTGCTGATGACATGGTCTTATACTTCAAAGACTCAATCGCAAGACTCCTAGAAGTCATCGATAAATACAGTAATGTTTCAGGATATAAAATCAATGTCCACAAGTCAGTTGCCTTTGTATACGCCAATAATAGTGAAGATGAGAAGCTAATTAAGGACACAACTCCCTTCACCATAGTTTCAAAGAAAATGAAATACCTAGGAATATACCTAACAAAGGAGGTGAAGGACCTCTATAAAGAAAATTATGAAATCCTAAGAAAGGAAATAGCAGAGGATATTAACAAATGGAAGGACACACCATGCTCATGGCTTGGAAGAATCAACATTGTTAAAATGTCTATACTTCCCAAAGCAATCTACCTATTCAATGCCATTCCTATCAAAATACCAACGTCATACTTTCAAGGTTTGGAAAAAATGATTCTGCATTTTGTATGGAACCAGAAAAAAACCCGTATAGCTAAGGCAGTTCTTAGTAATAAAAATAAAGCTGGGGGGCATCAGCATACCAGATTTTAGTCTGTACTACAAAGCCATAGTGCTCAAGACAGCATGGTATACTGGCACAAAAACAGAGACATAGACACTTGGAATCAAATTGAAAACCAAGAAATGAAACTAACATCTTACAACCACCTAATCTTCGATAAACCAAACAAGAACATACCTTGGGGGAAAGACTCCCTATTCAATAAATGGTGTTGGGAGAACTGGATGTCTACATGTAAAAGACTGAAACTGGACCCACACCTTTCCCCACTCACAAAAATTGATTCAAGATGGATAAAGGATGTACATTTAAGGCATGAAACAATAAAAATCCTCAAAGAAAGCATAGGAAAAACACTGGAAGATATTGGCCTGGGGAAAGACTTCATGAAGAAGACTGCCATGGCAATTGCAACAACAAAAATAAACAAATGGGACTTCATTAAACTGAAAAGCTTCTGTAGAACTAAGGAGACAACAACCAAAACAAAGAGATAACCTACACAATGAGAAAGGATATTTGCATATTTTGAATGAGACAAAAGCTTGATAACTAGGATCTATAGAGAACTCAAATTAATCCACATGAAAAAAGCCAACAATCCCATATATAAATGGGCAAGAGACATGAATAGAACCTTCTCTAAAGAAGACTGACAAATGGCTAACAAACATATGAAAAAATGTTCATCATCCCTATATATTAGAGAAATGCAAATCAAAACGACCCTGAGATACCATCTAACCCCAGTGAGAATGGCCCACATCACAAAATCTCAAAACTGCAGATGCTGGCATGGTTGTGGAGAGAAGGGAACACTTTTACACTGCTGGTGGGACTGCAAACTAGTACAACCTTTCTGGAAGCAAGTATGGAAAAACCTCAAAGCACTCAAGCTAGACCTCCCATTTGATCCTGCAATCCCATTACTGGGCATCTACCCAGAAGGAAAGAAATCCTTTTATCATAAGGACACTTGTACTAGACTGTTTATTGCAGCTCAATGTACAATCGCCAAAATGTGGAAACAGCCTAAATGCCCACCAACCCAGGAATGGATTAACAAGCTGTGGTATATGTATACCATGGAATACTATTCAGCCATTAAAAAAAATGGAGACTTTACATCCTTCGTATTAACCTGGATGGAAGTGGAAGACAATAGTCTTAGTAAAGCATCACAAGAATGGAGGAGCATGAATCCTATGTACTCAGTTTTCATATGAGGACAATTAATGACAATTAAAGTTATGGGGGAGGAAGGAAAAGCAGGGAGAGGGAAGGAAGAAGGGGGGTGGGGCCTTGGTGTGTGCCACACCTTCTGGGGGCAAGACATGATTACAAGAGGGACTTTACCTAACAAATGCAATCAGTGTAACCTGGCTTATTGTACCCTCAATGAATCCCCAATAAAAAAATAAATAAATAAAATAAAATGAAAGCCAAAAAAAAAAAAAACTTTTCTCAGATTGTTGTAAACTTCTGGCATATTTCCAGAGTTCTGAAAATTGGATTTTGACAATATTTGCCAGTGTCCCCTTGCTTTCATGGACAAGTGGGTTTTCAGAGTTCTTCATTCCACACTCTCTCCAAGTATAATCTTAAACAAATCTTGTCCCAGAGTGGCTAAGAATTTGCCTACAATGGAACTCTACTCACTCATAAAGAGGCAGAAGTTGACAGAAGCACTGGGCAAAGATCATCTTAAAGGATAGAAAATCTGTGGACAGTTGTTGCCTCTAGGGTAGAGAACTGGGAAACTGAGACATAGAAGGAAAGAATAAGTTTATCCTTTTGTACCTTTGAAATTTTGTACCATGTTCATGTTTTACTTGTCCAAAACAATTTTTTTTTGAGACAGAGTCTCACTTTTGTCGCCATTGGTAGAATGCCATGGCATCATAGCTCACAGCAACCTCCAACTCTTGGGCTCAAGTGATTCTCTTGCCTCAGCCTCCCAAGTAGCTGGGACTACAGGTGCCCACCAGAATGCCCGGCTATTTTTAAAGTCAGGGGTTCTTGCCTTGGCTCAGGCTGATCTCGAACCTGTGAGCTCAGGGCAATCCACCTGCCTCAGCCTCCCAGAGTGCTAATATTTACAGGTGTGAGCCACTTCACCCAGCCTAAAACAATTTTGTTTTTTTGAGACAGAGTCTCACTATGTCACCCTCAGTAGAGTGCTGTGCCATCACAGCTCACATCAACCTCAAACTCTTGGGCTTCAGTGATTATCTTGTGTCAGCCTCCCAAGTAGCTGGGACTACAGGTGCCCGCCACAACACCCGGCTCTTTTTTTGTTATAGTTGTCATTGTTGTTTAGCAGGCCCGGGCCAGGCTGGAACCCTCCACCTTCGGTGTATGTGGCAGGCACCCTACTCACTGAGCTATGAGTGCCGAGACCCTAAAACAATTTTTAATATACTTAGGATAATAAAGCAATAGATGCTTTAAATTTTCCCTGAAGATCCCATGAGATATATTGCATCCTGTCTGCTGGACTAATCTTGCTCATTAACAAGGCCATTAACTATCAAAATAGTAAAACAGGTGTCTTTGACATGGGAATTCTTCCTCTTCAATTTATCTTCTTTCCAGTAGACAGTTACATCCTCATGGTCTAGCTCCTTTCCCACGCCCCACCAAATCTCTACTTTGTAAAATGTAGGAGAATATATATCACACCCTCAATTTCCTCTTCATAGGGTTTCTCACAATTGTAATGAATTGTTTAAGTATTAAGTAATTAGATTTTTAATGTATGTTTCAAGAGGGAAAAGCCTATACAGCAGCCTTATTGCCCACTTTATCTCCAATTTCCAGGACAGTGCCTGACACATAGTAGGGCCTTACACTGAATTGCCTTTGTATTGCCCACACCGTTTAGTACTTGACACAAACCTTGTAAAAAGCATCATGTGGGCCCCTCACCCACTAGAAAATAAAACCAGCTCAAGATTTCCAGAGTTCTCCTCTGGAAAACTGTATATCTTTCCAGATCCTCATAGGCTTTTCAACATTTTCTGTAGTAACTGATTAGAGAAACAGACATCAGATTAAATAAAAGGTCTTGGCTATGTTTTTTTATTAATAAATCTATAAAAATGAAGCTGAAAAGTAAGTTTCCTTCATGACTCTTAAGTCTGCTTGGAAAACTTTTCTTTTTATTTCATTTTCATTATATTTTTTAATATATTTTTTAAAGGTCGCCAGCCAATTGACGCAGCTCCATTTATTGAATAGAGATTCTTTCCCCCACTTTATATTTTTAATAGGCTTATCAAAAATCAAATGATGATAAGTGTCTGGGTTCACCTCTTGGTCTTCAATTCTGTTCTACCTCTCTATTTCTGTGCCAGTACCATGCTGTTTTGATCACTATCGATTTATATTATAGTCTGAAGTCTGGAAGCGTGGATTCCTCCTGATTTATTTTTATTTCTGAGTAATGTCTTGGCTATTCAAGGTTTTTTCTGTTTCCACATAAAACGAAGTACTAATTTTTCCAGGTCTTTAAAGTATGACAGGGGTGCTTTAATAGGGATCACATTACATCTGTAGATTGCTTTAGGTAGTATAGACATTTTAACAATGTTGATTCTTCCCAGCCATGAGCATGGTATATTTTTCCATTTGTTAACATCTTCAGCTATTTCTTTTCTCAGAGTTTCATAGTTCTCTACAGAGATCTTTCATGTCCTTATTAAACTGGACCCACAACTTTCTCCTCTAACAAAAACTGACTCTCACTGGTTAAAGGACTTAACTTAAGACATGAAACTATAAAAATTCTTAGAGAGAGTGCAGGGGAAATGCTTGAAAAAATTGGCCTGGGAGAATACTTTATGAGGAGGACAACCTGGGCAATTGAAGCAACATCAAAAATACATTACTGAGATCTGATCAAATAAAAAAGCTTCTGCACTGCCAAGAACACACTAAGTAAAGCAAACAGACAGCCCTCAGAATGGAAGAGGATTTTTGCAAGTTATATTTCAAAAAAAGGCCTAATAACCAGGATCCACAGAGAACTCAAACTTATTATTAAGAAAAAAACAAGTGATCCCATTTCATTGCGGGCAAGAGACATGAACAGAAGCTTCTCTGAAGAAGACAGGCGCATGATCTACAGACCCATGAAAAAATGCTCATCATCTTTAACATCAGAGAAATGCAAACCAAAACTACTGTGAGATACCATCTAACTCCAGTAAGAGTAGCCCACATCACAAAATCCCAAAACTACAAACCTTGGCATGGATGTGGAGAAAAGGGAACACTTCTGCACTGCTGGTGGGAATGCAAGCTAGTACGTTCCTTTTGGAAGGAAGTTTGGAGAACACTCAGGGATCTAAATGTAGACCTGCCGTTTGATCCTACAATTCCTCTTCTAGGTGTATATCCAAAGGACCAAAAATCATTTGACAATAAAGGTATTTGCACCAGATTGTTCATTGCAGCTCAATTCATGATTACCAAGTCATGGAAGAAACCCAAGTGCCCATTGACCCATGAATGGATTAATAAATTGTGGTATATGTATACCATGGAATACTATGCAGCATTAAAAAATGGAGACTTTACCTCTTTTATGTTTATATGGAAGATGGAGCTGGAAAATGGATGGAGCTGGAAAATATTCTTCTTAGTAAAGTATCTCAGGAATGGAAAAAAAAATATCCAATGTACTCAGTACTACTGTGAAACCAATTTAGGATCAATCATACTTGCATATGAAGAATGAAACACAACTATAGCCTAGGATGAAGGAGGAAAGGAGGGGAGAGGAAAGGGGTGGGTTGATGGAGAGTTAGTAGGGGGACCACACCTATGGAGCACATTGCAAGTACAAGTTGGATCTATCAGGTGTAGAACAATAATGTTTTAATGCTGTAATTTGGTAGATGAGGTAAAAGCTATGTTGATTAGTAGGATGTAAGCACTCCAATTTGTACAAATAATCAACACATCGAATCCCATAATGGCATAAATGTATTTATGATCTATGTACAAATGACTTTATAAAAAAATTAATAAAAAAAGAATTTGGATAAATATATATATTTTTTTATTTTGGATTGATATAAGGATACATCCAATTGGAAAACTTTTTTTGTTTGTTTGTTTGTTTTTAGCCAGAGGCTCACTGTTGCCCTGGGTAGAGTGCTATGGTGTCATCCTAGCTCACAGCAACCTCAAACTCTTAGGATCAAGAGATTCTCTTGCCTCAGCCTCCCAAGTAGCTGGGACTACAGGCGCACACCACCATGCCTAGCTAAGTTTTTCTACTTTTTTTTTTTAATCCGGTAGCAAAGTTTTAGTTCTTTTAAATAAGAACCTGACATAAAAATAGGTTATAAAAAGGAAGGAGGGGAAGGGGGTGAAGAGGTACAAATGCGCATGTGCCTTGCAGAGTGTAGAAGAGATTGACCCTGAACGTTTGAGGAAAGAAAAGCAGATCTTGGCAGATTGAGACCCTACATAAGTGATGGAATCCACCAGGGTGTGGGATGGGATGAGACTTCCTTTTAGATTCCAAGGTTCACCAGAAGCTTGGACAGGATATGTATGAGTTTAATGTCTCACAGAGATTTGGAAGCTCCTTCCCCTTAACCAGCTGCCAAGTCACAGGAACTCCCAACCCACGCACCAAGAACAGACAAGCATCTAGGATGGCGTCTAAGTCCCAGACCCCATGAGGCCTGACGTTCACTATTGCATTAACTCTCAGAACAACCTGTGAGGTAGGTGCACTCAGCATTTCATGGATGTGGACACTGAAATCAGGAGAAATTAAACCACTGAAATGGCTTCCCTGGATAGTACAATGGAGAACTGGGCCTGGCTAATTGAAAAATCTCACACATTTGCTTATCCTCTCCCCAACATTCCTCACAGTAAAAACCTCAAAAGCTAAACTGCTGTCCCAGCTGGTCCCCACCTCTGCCAATGCGGACCTACGTCTTCAGTCCCCTGTGTGTCTGGGCACACCTATGGCCAGAAGGGGTTCCAACATCTGCACCCCAAAACTCCAGGAAAGGGGGTATGGGTTAGGGGCTGTCAATGCGTGATGAGAAACAGAGCATGTTAGTCTGAGGGCGGTCTTCACATCCCTAGGCTGGCGTTCTGTGGCAGGAGGTGGCCTGCCCCTCCTTGAGGCAGCAGGAGAACACTGCGCGGTGGGCCCTTCCCTTCATGGTCCCTATATCCATGTGTTCCTGGCTGCATCCAGCGCCGGGTGCAGGTCAAAGCGGGCACGCCCAGATCTTCAGGCCAAAATATTCCCCACAGAGGCTTCTCCTTTGTCTGGGGAGACTGGCTGGTGCCTATGGGCAGCGCTCAGTACAGCGCCTGGGTGGCTCCAGGTGAGGCCGTTTTCTCCTTGGTCTCCTTGTTGTCCCTTCTGGACTGCCTCTCTGTCCCATCAGGTAACCAGGGGGATCCCCTGTGGCACTGACAGGATGGGCGGGGCCCACACCGCCCACGCAGGAACCTTGCATGGCAGTTGCCGTGTCAATCTCAGGGGGCTCATCTCAAAGTGTTTCTGGGCTAGGCACCTGTAGCCCAAGCAGCTAGGGTGCCAGCCACATACACGGGGGCTGACGGGTTGGAATCCAGCCAGGGCCAAACAAGGGCAACTACAAAAAAAAAAAAAATAGCTGGACATTGTGGAGAGCGCTGGTAGTCCAGGCTACTTGGGAGGCTGAGGCAAGAAAATCGCTTAAACCCAAGAGTTTGAGGTTGCTGTGAGCTGTGACGCCACAGTACTCTACCCAGGGTGACAGCTTGAGACTCTGTCTCAAAAATAAATAAATAAACAAATAGTTTCTGTCACGCAGACACTCCCTGCGCATCCCCAGGTAAGGCGCTGAGCAGGGGCCTGACCATCGTTGTTCTGGCACCCCCGGATGGGGGCAGCACCTCGCAACCTTATGCTTAGTGACAGCTAGTGGGTGGCTGGGCACGTGGTGTTCATGGTGGCATGGAGACCACCCCCATGTACTCTGGGAGGTTCCTGGTCAACTGGCAGAACACCCTGAGGAGTGCAGGGGAGTCCGTGCAGGTGACCGGGTTGGCTGTCAAATAATACAAGAAGCTCACATGCAGCTCAAAGGTCTTCTGAGGGTGACGTGGCCTGGAGGTGGCTGGTGCAGGGCCACGACATTCTGAGAAGTACATCTGGACCTTCATTGAACCGGCTTGTGACATCTTCTGGGGACAGCCTCAGAGCTTCCGCCCTCGGGGGCAGCGAGGAGAGCAGGGCATTGTTTCCAGGAGGTAGTTTCCGTAAGTCTGACTGTGCTTCCCATGCGGTGGTGACTAGGGAGGCACGCTGCCTGCTGACACCGCTCAATTTCTGTGAGCCCCTTTAATAAAAAGTTCTGTGAAGAACAACTATCTAACCTCCCACTTGCCCATTCAATACCAGTTTTAAATATATACTTTCTTCTGGACAGCCACGTCTGCATATATCAAATTTCCCAATAAAAGTGGGCCTGTTTCTGAGATCTTTCTTCTGGTCCATGGGTCAATTTATCAATTCCAATGCATTATTACACAGCTTTAATTATTATGACTTTAAAAGAAAATGCCTGGGTATCTCTCCTACCTTATTCTTATTCTTCAGTAGTGTCTTGACCATTCCTGGCATTTTTTTTTTTTTTACATTCACCAGGTTGTTTTTATTATTAAATCATAGCTGTGTACATTAATGCCATCATGGGGCACCATGCACTGGTTTTATATACAATTCGAAATATTTTCATCAAACTGATTAACATAGCCTTCCTGGCATTTTCTTAGTTACTGTGTTAAGACATTTATATTCTACATTTACTAAGTTTCACATGTACCCTTGTAAGATGCACCTTAGGTGTGGTCCCACCAATCACCCTCCCTCCACCTATCCTCCCCCCTCCCCTCCCCTACTTTTCCCCTTCCCCATATTCTTAGGTTATAATTGGGTTATAGCTTTCATATGAAAGCTATAAATTAGTTTCATAATAGGGCTGAGTACATTGGATACTTTTTCTTCCATTCTTGAGATACTCTGCTAAAAAGAATATGTTCCAGCTCCATCCATGTAAACATGAAAGAGGTAAAGTCTCCATCTTTCTTTAAGGCTGCATAATATTCCAAGGCGTACATGTACCACCATTTATTAATCCATTTGTGGGTCGATGGGCATTTGGGCTTCTTCCATGATTTAGCAATTATGAATTGGGCTGCAATAAACATTCTGGTACAAATATCTTTGTTATAATGTGACTTTTTGGTCTTCTGGATATATACCTAGTAGAGGAATTATAGGATTGAATGGCAGGTCTATTTTTAGATCCCTAAGTGTTCTCCAAATATCTTTCCAAAAGGAACATATTAGTTTGCATTCCCACCAGCAGTGTAGAAGTGTTCCCTTTTCTCCACATCCATGCCAACATCTCTGGTTTTGAGATTTTGTGATATGGGCTAATCTTACTGGACTTAGATGATATCTCAAAGTAGTTTTGATTTGCATTTCTCTGATGATTAAAGATGATGAGCATTTTTTCATATGTCTGTAGGCCATTCACCTGTCTTCTTCAGAGAAGTTTCTCTTCAAGTCCCTTGCCCAGCCTGAGATGGGATCACTTGTTCTTTTCTTGCTAATATATTTGAGTTCTCTGTGGATTCTTGTTATTAAACCTTTGTCAGTGTGTCTCTATTTTTGTGCCAGTACCATGCTGTGTGATCACTATAACCTTGTAATATAATCTGAAGTCTGGCAACGTGATGCCTCCAGATTTGTTTTTATTTCTAAGAACTCTATTTGCTATTCACATGTTTTTCTGTTTGAATATGAATTGAAGTAATATTCTTTTTTTAAGAGACAGAGTCTCACTTTGTCACCCTCGGGAGAGTGCTGTGTCACAGCTCACAGCAACCTCCAGCTCTTGGGCTTAGGCAATTCTCTTGCCTCAGCCTCCCGAGTAGTTGGAACTACAGGCGCCCGCCATAACGCCTGGCTATTTTTTTGCTGCAGTTTGGCCGGGGCCAGGCTCAAACCCGCCATTCTCAGTATATGGGGGTGGCACCCTACTCACTGAGCCACAGGTCCCACCCTGAAGTACTATTTTTTCAAGATCATTAAAGTATGACATTGGTGCTTTGATGGGGATTGCATTAAATCTAAGATTGCTTTGCGTAGTACGGACATTTTAACGATGTTTATTCTTTCCAGCCATGAGCATGGTATGTTCTTCCATCTGTTGACATCTTCTACTGTTTCCTTTCTCAAAGTTTCATAATTCTCTTTATAGAGATTTTTCACTTTTTTTTTATTGTTGGGGATTCATTGAGGGTACAATAAGCCAGGTTACACTAATTGCAATTGTTAGGTAAAGTTCCTCTTGCAATCATGTCTTGCCCCCATAAAGTGTGACACACACCAAGGCCTTTTGTTAGATACAGTCCCAGGTATTTCTCATCTTCTTTGGTGCTATTGTAAAAAAATAGTCTTTGATTTTGTTCTTGGCTTGACAATTGTTGTCTTATCCAAAGGCTACTGATTTGTAGGTAATGATTTTGTGACCTGAGATGCTAACATATTCCTTCCTCACCTCTAAGAGCTTTGTAGTTAGTTGAATCCCTGGGGTTTTCCAAGTATAACATTATGTCAACTGCAAAGAGTGAGAGTTTGACCTCCTCTGCCCCCTTTTGGATTCCTTTTCTCTCCTTCTCTTGCCTGACTTTGATGGATAGGACTTCCAACACTATGTTAAATAGCAGTGGATACAGTGGGCATCCTTGTCTGGTTCCAGATTTAACTGGGAATGCTTTCAGTTTTACTCCTTCCAATATGATAGTGGCTGTGGGTTTGCTGTAGATAGCCTCTATCAGCTTAAGGAATGTTTCTTCTAAGCCTACTTTCTTCAGTGTTTCTATCATGATAGGATGCTGGATATTGTCAAAAGCCCTTTCCGCATCAATTGAAAAAATCATAGTCTTTTTTTAATTCCATTTATGTGGTGTATTATATTTGCATATGTTGAACCAACCCTATGTCTCTGGGAAAAAACCCGCTTGATCATGGTATATAACCTTATTTATTTATTTATTTTTATAATGAATTAAAATTTATTTTAAAACGTAAAGTTTCTTTTATTTTTGAGATATATAAGTTTATTTTTGTTTGTATTTTAAGATAAAGATTGGTGAATTTTAATACAATTAGTAAAACAATCCTCCATGATTAGAATAATTTTGCAGTTCTTCATTTTTCCTAATGAGTTTGATTTTACTTAAAAGTATAATATATATATTTTATTAGGTCATATACACATAGATCATGACCTTTATGCATATGTGGGGTACAATGTGTTGATGTTTTTATACAATTTGATGTGCTTACATCAAACCAATCAACATGGCTTTTGCCTCATTTACTTGATTATTGTGTTAAGATATTAAGTGGTCTACACTTGACAGATTTGACTTTGTACCCTTGCAATATGCTCCATAGGTGTGGTCCCACCTTTTACCATCCCTCTATCAAACCTTCCCTCTCCCCTCCCTTCCCACTCCATTTCTCTCTAAAAGGTAAAGTTTTATGCATCTCTTTCAAAAGTGACAATTCAAGAGTTTTAGAATTAAGCGATGAGTCTTTGAGATAAAGCTATTTATAAATAGTAATTAAAGTAGTGGAAACGTTTTATGCTTGTAAAATTGTCACAAAATTCAAATCACAACTTGGACCCTCAATGATTCAAGTGTTTATCTTAAACAGAAAGGGTTCAGCCAGCTTTAAGATAAAATTCTCCAGACATGTCATCCTTAAGTCTTTCCTCTTCACTGGTCATCAGCTCACACAGTGGAATAGCTGGCTGCTGTGGTGATTCCACAGTGGTTGTCTTTCTCTTTCGCTATTTTTTCCTAGCCATTCCAGTCCCACTCTCGATCCTAGTTGTTCTTTTTTTTTTTATTTTTAAAGATGGGGTCTCGCTCTTGCTCAGGCTGGTCTCTAACTACTGAGCTCAAGCAATCTACCTGCCTGGGCCTCCCAGAGTGCTAGGATTACAGGTATGAGCCACCATGCCAAGCTGACCACAGCTATTCTTGATGAGCCAATATTTATTGTTACTTGAATATGCTCCTCCTAAGCCATAGCCAATGACCAGGACATTGTGATCCAGGATTTTGCTACTACAGTTTGGTTCATAGTAAATGCCTGATTGATAAAACTGGAAGGACACATGGCCTGTATCAATAGCAACAGAGATGGACCTCACAGTAGCCACTGCCTTCAACAGAAACTTTTCTCAAATAGAGATATCCATGAAACCAGTGTCATTTGCAACAGAATACTCAGGTGTGTATTTATAGGTTTCATCCTTTGCCACATGTGGATAAAATCTTTTAGAGTCTAGGCCTCAATTCTTCTTAATATATACAAAGGCATAGTGCATCAGGCCATCATTGAAGTTGTTATTGTCTTGAAGCAGAGAGCAATCCGACAGGTTCTGCTCACTCAGTGAGACAAGTTTGTCAGTTTTACAGAACATCTGTCCTTCAGAAAGTGCCAGTTGAACTAAAAGCCAACAAGAACCACAATGACCCTGATTCTTCACAGGAATCACATAGCCTTTCTTTCTCCAATCTACAGATATGGGGACCTCAGGAAACAGAAACTCTCAGAACACTTTCCCCTTCTTGTGCTTCTGGTTTACATAACCTTTGAATTATTTCTTATTTGACTGCAGAACTCACTTTGAAGAATGTACCAGCATTTTTATTGGTGGGAATAATTCTGATTACTGATATAATTTTCTTAATAGTCAAAGGACTACTCAGAGTTTAGTTTACTCTTGAGGAAGCTATGGTAGATAAAATATTTCCAGGGATTTTACCATTTAATCTAAATTCTCAGTTATATGTCCATACTTTCTATGGAATTTATAGTGATATTTCTCTTTCCATTCATGATATAATTTTTGCTTATTTTTTTTTATTTTTTTTTTATTAAATCATAACTGTATACAATGATATGATTATGGGGCATCATACACTCACTTCATAAACCATTTGACACATTTTTATCACAGTGGTTAACATAGCCTTTCCGGAGTTATCTCAGTTACTGTGCCAAAACATTTACATTCTACATTTACCAAGTTTCGCAAATACCCCTGTAATATGCACCACAGGTGTGATCCCACCGATTCCCCTCCCTCCACCCACCCCCCACTTTCCCACTTCCCCCTATTGTTAAGTTGCAGCTGGGTTATAGCTTTCATGTGAGAGTCCCAAATTAGTTTCATAGTAGGGCTGTGTACATTGGGTATTTTTTCTTCCATTCTTGGGATACTTTACTAAGAAGAATATGTTCCAGCTCCATCCATGTAAACATGAAAGAGGTAAAGTCTCCATCTTTCTTTAAGGCTGCATAGTATTCCATGGTATACATACACCACAATTTATTAATCCATTCGTGGATCGATGGGCACTTGGGCTTTTTCCATGACTTAGCTATTATGAATTGGGCTGCAATAAACATTCTGGTACAAATATCTTTGTTATGTTGCGATTTTTGGTCTTCTGGGTATATGCCCAGCAGAGGAATTACAGGATTGAATGGCAGATCTATTTTTAGATCTCTGAGTGTTCTCCATATATCTTTCCAAAAGGAACGTATTAATTTGCATTCCCACCAGCAGTGCAGAAGTGTTCCCTTTTCTCCGCATCCACGCCAACATCTCTGGTCTTGAGATTTTGTGATATAGGCTAGTCTCATTGGAGTTAGATGATATCTCAAAGTAGTTTTGATTTGCATTTCTCTGATGATTAAAGATGATGAGCATTTTTTCATATGTCTGAAGGCCGTGTGCCTGTCTTCTTCAGAGAAGTTTCTCTTCAAATCCCTTGCCCAGCCTGCGATGGGATCCCTTGTTTTTTTCTTGCTGATGCGTTTGAGTTCTCTATGGATTCTGGTTATTAAACCTTTGTCAGAGTTATACACTGCAAATATCTTCTCCCATTCTGAGGGCTGTCTGCTTGCTCTGCTTACTGTGTTCTTAGCTGTGCAGAAGCTTTTTAGTTTGATCAAGTCCCAGTAGTGTATTTTTGAAGCTGCTTCAATTGCCCGGGGGGTTCTCCTCATGAAATACTCACCCAGACCAATTTCTTCAAGGGTTTTCCCTGCATTCTCCTCTAGTATTTTTATAGTTTCATGTCTTAAGTTTAAATCTTTAATCCAATGAGAGTCTATCTTAGTTAATGGTGAAAGGTGTGGGTCCAATTTCAGTCTTCTGCAGGTTGCCAGCCAGTTCACCCAGCACCATTTGTTAAATAGGGAATCTTTTCCCCACTGAATGTTTTTAATTGGCTTGTCAAAAATCAAATAGCGGTAAGTAGCTGGATTCATCTCTTGGTTCTCTATTCTATTCCAGATATCTACTTCTCTGTTTTTGTGCCAATACCATGCTGTTTTGATCACTATCGATTTGTAGTAAAGTCTGAGGTCTGGTAGTGTGATTCCTCCTGTTTTGTTTTTATTTCTGAGTAATGTCTTGGCTATTCGAGGTTTTTTCTGATTCCATATAAAACGAAGTAATGTTTTTTCAAGATCTTTAAAATATGACAGTGGAGCTTTAATATAGAGTGCGTTGAAATTATATATTGCTTTGGGTAGTATGGACATTTTAATAATGTTGATTCTTCCTAGCCATGAGCATGGTATGTTTTTCCATTTGTTAACATTTTCAGCTATTTCTTTTCTTAGAGTTTCATAGTTCTCTTTATAGAGATCTTTCACGTCTTTTGTTAGGTAAATTCCCAAATATTTCATCTTCTTTGGCACTACTGTGAATGGGATAGAGTCCTTAACTGCTTTTTCAATTTGACTGTTGTTGGTGTATATAAAGGCTACTGACTTATGAATGTTGATTTTGAAACATGAGACGCTGCTGTATTCCTTGATCACTTCTAGGAGTTTTGTAGTAGAGTCCCTGGTGTTTTCCAGATACACAATCATATCATCTGCGAAGAGCGAGAGTTTGATCTCTTCTGACCCTATATGGATACCCTTGATCGCCTTTTCTTCCCTAATTGCGGTGGCTAAAACATCCATTACAATGTTGAAAAGCAATGGAGACAATGGGCAGCCTTGTCTGGTTCCTGATCTGAGTGGAAATGATTCCAATTTAACTCCATTCAATATGATATTGGCTGTGGGTTTGCTGTAGATAGCCTCTATCAGTTTAAGAAAAGTCCCTTCTAGACCAATTTTCTTGAGTGTTCTGATCATGAAGGGATGCTGGATATTATCAAAAGCTTTTTCTGCATCAATTGAGAGAATCATATGGTCTTTGTTTTTTAATTTGTTTATGTGCTGAATTACATTTATAGATTTACGTATATTGAACCAGCCTTGACACCCTGGGATAAAACCAACTTGGTCATGATGTATAATTT
The DNA here is from genome assembly GCF_027406575.1 of Nycticebus coucang. Taxonomy (NCBI): domain Eukaryota; kingdom Metazoa; phylum Chordata; class Mammalia; order Primates; family Lorisidae; genus Nycticebus; species Nycticebus coucang. Next base: position 75,616,850 of record NC_069804.1, read on the forward strand.
GTTTGATGTGTTGCTGGATTCTGTTTGTTAGGATCTTTTTTTTTTTTTTTTTTTTAATTTTTTTATTAAATCATAAGTGTATACAATGATATGATTATGGGGCATCATACACTCACTTCATAAACCATTTGACACATTTTTATCCCAGTGGTTAACATAGCCTTTCCGGCGTTATCTCAGTTACTGTGCCAAAACATTTATATTCTACATTTACCAAGTTTCGCAAATACCCCTGTAATATGCACCACAGGTGTGATCCCACCGATTCCCCTCCCTCTACCCACCCCCCCTTTCCCACTTCCCCCTATTGTTAAGTTGTAGTTGGGTTATAGCTTTCATGTGAGAGTCCCAAATTAGTTTCATAGTAGGGCTGTATACATTGGATATTTTTTCTTCCATTCTTGGGATACTTTACTAAGAAGAATATGTTCCAGCTCCATCCATGTAAACATGAAAGAGGTAAAGTCTCCATCTTTCTTTAAGGCTGCATAGTATTCCATGGTATACATATGCCACAATTTATTAATCCATTCGTGGATCGATGGGCACTTCGGCTTTTTCCATGACTTAGCAATTATGAATTGGGCTGCAATAAACATTCTGGTACAAATATCTTTGTTATGTTGTGATTTTTGGTCTTCTGGGTATATGCCCAGCAGAGGAATTACAGGATTGAATGGCAGATCTATTTTTAGATCTCTGAGTGTTCTCCATATATCCCTCCAAAAGGAATGTATTAATTTGCATTCCCACCAGCAGTGCAGAAGTGTTCCCTTTTCTCCGCATCCACGCCAACATCTCTGGTCTTGAGATTTTGTGATATAGGCTAGTCTCATTGGAGTTAGATGATATCTCAAAGTAGTTTTGATTTGCATTTCTCTGATGATTAAAGATGATGAGCATTTTTTCATATGTCTGAAGGCCGTGCGCCTGTCTTCTTCAGAGAAGTTTCTCTTCAAATCCCTTGCCCAGCCTGCGATGGGATCCCTTGTTTTTTTCTTGCTGATGCGTTTGAGTTCTCTGTGGATTCTGGTTATTAAACCTTTGTCAGAGTTATACCCTGCAAATATTTTCTCCCATTCTGAGGGCTGTCTGCTTGCTCTGCTTACTGTGTTCTTAGCTGTGCAGAAGCTTTTTAGTTTGATCAAGTCCCAGTAGTGTATTTTTGAAGCTGCTTCAATTGCCCGGGGGGTTCTCCTCATGAAATACTCACCCAGACCAATTTCTTCAAGGGTTTTCCCTGCATTCTCCTCTAGTATTTTTATAGTTTCATGTCTTAAGTTTAAATCTTTAATCCAATGAGAGTCTATCTTAGTTAATGGTGAAAGGTGTGGGTCTAATTTCAGTCTTCTGCAGGTTGCCAGCCAGTTCACCCAGCACCATTTGTTAAATAGGGAATCTTTTCCCCACTGAATGTTTTTAATTGGCTTGTCAAAAATCAAATAGCGGTAAGTAGCTGGATTCATCTCTTGGTTCTCTATTCTATTCCAGATATCTACTTCTCTGTTTTTGTGCCAATACCATGCTGTTTTGATCACTATCGATTTGTAGTAAAGTCTGAGGTCTGGTAGTGTGATTCCTCCTGTTTTGTTTTTATTTCTGAGTAATGTCTTGGCTATTCGAGGTTTTTTCTGATTCCATATAAAACGAAGTAATGTTTTTTCAAGATCTTTAAAATATGACAGTGGAGCTTTAATAGGGAGTGCATTGAAAGTATATATTGCTTTGGGTAGTATGGACATTTTGATAATGTTGATTCTTCCTAGCCATGAGCATGGTATGTTTTTCCATTTGTTAACATTTTCAGCTATTTCTTTTCTTAGAGTTTCATAGTTCTCTTTATAGAGATCTTTCACGTCTTTTGTTAGGTAAATTCCCAAATATTTCATCTTCTTTGGCACTACTGTGAATGGGATAGAGTCCTTAACTGCTTTTTCAATTTGACTGTTGTTGGTGTATATAAAGGCTACCGATTTATGAATGTTGATTTTGTAACCTGAGACGCTGCTGTATTCCTTGATCACTTCTAGGAGTTTTGTAGTAGAGTCCCTAGTGTTTTCCAGATACACAATCATATCATCTGCGAAGAGCGAGAGTTTGATCTCTTCTGACCCTATATGGATACCCTTGATCGCCTTTTCTTCCCTAATTGCGGTGGCTAAAACTTCCATTACAATGTTGAAAAGCAATGGAGACAATGGGCAGCCTTGTCTGGTTCCTGATCTGAGTGGAAATGATTCCAATTTAACTCCATTCAATATGATATTGGCTGTGGGTTTGCTGTAGATAGCCTCTATCAGTTTAAGAAAAGTCCCTTCTAGACCAATTTTCTTGAGTGTTCTGATCATGAAGGGATGCTGGATATTATCAAAAGCTTTTTCTGCATCAATTGAGAGAATCATATGGTCTTTGTTTTTTAATTTGTTTATGTGCTGAATTACATTTATAGATTTACGTATATTGAACCAGCCTTGAGACCCTGGGATAAAACCAACTTGGTCATGATGTATAATTTGTTTGATGTGTTGCTGGATTCTGTTTGTTAGGATCTTGTTGAATATTTTTGCATCTATATTCATTAGTGATATTGGTCTATAATTTTCTTTTCTTGTTGGGTCTTTTCCTGGTTTGGGGATCAGGGTGATATTTGCTTCATAGAACGTGTTGGGTAGTCTTCCTTCTTTTTCTACATTTTGGAACAGGTTGAGTAATATAGGTACTAATTCCTCTTTAAAGGTTTGGTAGAATTCTGACGTGAAACCATCTGGTCCCGGGCTTTTCTTTTTAGGGAGGTTTTGTATAGTTGATGCTATTTCTGAACTTGTTATGGGTCTGTTCAACATTTCCACTTGATTCTGGTTAAGTCTTGGAAGGTGGCGTGCTTCCAAGTATCGGTCTATTTCCTTCAGATTTTCATATTTCTGAGAATAAAGTTTCTTGTAATATTCATTAAGGATTTTTTGGATTTCTGATGAGTCTGTGGTTATTTCGTCTTTGTTGTTTCTTATTGATGATATTAGGGATTTTACTCTTTTTTTCCTGATTAGGTTGGCCAGAGGTTTATCTATTTTATTGACCTTTTCAAAAAAACAGCTTTTTGATTTATTCATCTGTTGTATTATTCTTTTGTTTTCAATTTCATTTAATTCTGCTCTAATTTTGGTTATTTCTTTTCTTCTACTGGGTTTGGGGTTGGAATGTTCTTCCTTTTCCAGTTGCGTGAGATGTCCCATTAAGTTGTTAACTTCCTCTCTTTCCGTTCTCTTGAGGAAGGCTTGCAGTGCTATAAATTTCCCTCTTAGAACTGCCTTTGCAGTGTCCCAGAGGTTCTGATAGTTTGTGTCTTCATTGTCATTTTGTTCCAAAAAATTGGTGATTTCTTTCTTAATCTCATCTCTGACCCAGCTATCATTCAGCATAAGGTTATTTAACTTCCATGTTTTGGTATGGGTATGCAGATTCCTGTTGTTACTCAATTCAAGTTTTATTCCATGATGGTCCGAGAAGATGCATGGAATAATTTCTATTCCTTTAAATTTACTGAGGTTAGACTTGTGACCTAAAATGTGATCAATTTTGGAGTAAGTTCCGTGGGCTGATGAGAAGTATGTGTATTCAGTTTTTTGGGGATGAAATGTTCTGTAGATGTCTGCTAAATCTAAATATTGGATGGTTAGGTTTAAATCTAAGATTTCTTTGCTCAGCTTCTTTCTGGAGGATCGATCCAACACTGCCAAGGGAGTGTTGAAATCTCCAACGATTATGGAGCTGGAGGAAATCAAGTTACTCATGTCTGTTAGAGTTTCTCTTATAAATTGAGGTGCATTCTGGTTGGGTGCATAGATATTAATAATTGAGATCTCGTCATATTGAGTATTACCCTTAACAAATATGAAGTGACCATTCTTGTCCTTCCTTACTTTTGATGGTTTAAAGCCTACTGTATCTGCAAATAAAATTGCAACACCTGCTTTTTTCTGATTACCATTTGCCTGAAATATGGATGACCATCCTTTCACCCTGAGTCTGTATTTGTCTTTTAAGTTGAGATGTGACTCTTGTATGCAACAAATATCTGGCTTGAGTTTTTGTATCCAGTCAGCTAACCTATGCCTCTTTAGAGGACAGTTTAAGCCATTCACATTGATGGAGAGTATTGATAAGTCTGGTGGAATTTTGGGTATCGAGTTTTTCAAAGGTCCAGTGGACGTTTTTAATCCTTTCGCCAGTGTGGAAGTTGGAGTTTGATCCGAAGTTTCTGAGTGAGTTTACTTTTGTGGTATAGGATTGGGTTGGTCATTGTGGACGATAGGTCTGAGAACATCCTGAAGAGCTGGTTTACTTATGGCAAATTTTTTCAACATATGAATGTCATTGAAGTATTTAATTTCTCCATCATAGATGAAACTCAGTTTAGCTGGATACAAGATCCTGGGTTGAAAGTTTTTTTGCTTTAAGAGATTAAAAGTTGATGACCAGGCTCTTCTTGCTTGAAAAGTTTCAGCAGACAGATCTGCAGTTATTCTAATGTTCTTACCTTTGTACGTTATAGTTTTATTTCGCCGGACTGCTTTGAGAATCTTCTCTTTCATGTTAACTTTAGTGAAGCTAATTATGATATGTCTCGGAGATGGCTTATTGGGGTTGAATCGTGTTGGGGTTCTGAAGCTGTCTGCTATCTGAATTTCAGATTCTCTAGGCATGTCTGGAAAATTTTCTTTCATAATTTCATGTAGAAGGGCCTCTGTGCCCTTGGCAGCTACTTCATCGTTCTCCGAAATTCCTATAACCCTTATGTTGTTTTTTTTTCGAATTATCTGAGAGTTCTCTGAGTGAGTGATCCGTTTTTGCTCTCCATTTCTCTTCCTCTTTGAGAGATTGGGAGCGTTCGAAGACTTTATCTTCAATGTCAGAAATCCTTTCTTCTGCTTGCTCCATTCTGTTACTGAGGGATTCTACTGTATTTTTCATATCTTTGAGGGCTGTAAGTTCTTGTTTCAGTGTGTCTAAGTCTTTGATGGTTTTGTCTTTAAATTCGTTAAATTCTTGAGACAATTTTTGAATTTCTCCTCGAATTCCTAATTCCATTTTATTAATCTTGTCTGCAAACCAAATTCTGAATTCGACTTCTGACATCTCAGCCAGTTGTTTATGAATGGGATCTTCAATCACATCTGCCGTATCTTTTCTTGGGGGGGTTGATCTATTCTGGTTATTCATGTTACCAGAGTTTTTCCGCTGATTCCGCCCCATGGTTTACTCCCTTTGGTTTTTCCCCTGGGGTTTTATCGAGTGCCCGTACAGTGTTGTGGCCTGAGAAACCAGGGCCCTGTCTGGTGTGGTGGAGCAAAGTGGTTCTGTCTTGTTTTCAGCTGGTTTCTGTTCGATCCTATTGCAACTTCTACTCTGGCTTGAGGTCTCAGCTGTGTGGAAAAATCAGCAATTAAGTCACCCCACCTGCCCACCTCTGGCCCCAGTTGGAAAAGGAGAATCAAACCTTCCTACAATCGCACACCCAGGGCACCGCCTGTAAAGTCCTCTGTCTATTAGCCCAGTTCAAAAGGTCCGAATCAACTGTCTCAATCGGCACTTGTCTCGGGTGGAAGGGTTCAAGAGGTCTCTGGGAACTGGATCACAGGGGCCTGGTGACTCCTCTGACACAGCTCACCCCAGTGCAGCGTGGAGTCAGGAGGAGCCACCCAGCAAACAGAGCAGTCTGGGAAGGTTGACGTCTCTTTCTCCACTTTGCCCCTCCGTCGGACCCAGTCACTGGAATCTCTGCAGATGGCTAACTCAGTTGCCTGCAGTGAACAGACACTCCAGGTGTTTGCACCTGCCTGAATCGCAAGGAAGTCTGCCAGGCCCCCGCAGACTGCCGCTATCTAGCAGGAGGAGATGGGGCCTGACATCTTTGAGTGTTTGATGCAGGTGATGGGAAGGAGGTGTTCACTCAGGCTTAGCCCCGTCCCTGATGGATGCTGCTAACAGAACAGAACAGAACAGACAACTTTGTGAGGTTCTGTCTCTGTTCCTGTCGTCGCCTACAGAAGACGGGCTGTTTTGAGTTCAAATGTCTTTGCTGCTGGAGAATTGCGTCTGAACACCTCTCTGGGTCGGCCCCGCCCTGGAAGCTTCCCGGGTTTGTGAGCCGTCACTGGTGGCCTCCTCTGGTTGCCCAGGGAGACAGGGGGTGTGGCCTCAGAATATCCAGAAGTGAGCGTTCTGCCGTTAAAGAAAAAACGGCTGTTGATCTACCTCCAGGGAACTGCTGCTCTGGTGTGGGCACTCAGGCGACCCTTTTCTCCTCTGTCCCGCGCCCCAGAGTCAGCACTGAGCGGCCGCAGTTTGTGCTGGGTCCACACCCCTTAAGAGATCCCCCAAGAATCAGAACTCTTGGGGGATGGGCCCCCAGACCCCGATTGGGAGTGGGGGGGGAAGCTAGAGTTTCATTCAGTTTTATGCAATACTACGGTCCGGGGAGGGCTCCTGCACTGCACCGCAGGGAAGTGCCACCAAGGCTTGATTTCCCCTCAGCAGAGTGCCCTCTCCTCGCTCACGTATCCCAGAGTCAGCGCTGACCTGGCGCAGCTCAGGCACTATGCACTCCCCTCGAGAAATCACCCAAGGAGCCGAACTCCTGGGGGATAGGCCCTCAGACCCCGAGTGAGAGTAGGGGTTCTCAGCTCTCAGCGGGGAGGGCAGAGTCTTATTCAGTCTTGTGCCCGGGGAGGGCTCCTGCACTGCACCGCAGGGAAGTGTCGCCAAGGCTTGATTTCCCCTCAGCAGAGTGCCCTCTCCTCGCTCACGTATCCCAGAGTCAGCGCTGACCTGGCGCAGCTCAGGCACTGTGCACTCCCCTCGAGAAATCACCCAAGGAGCCGAACTCCTGGGGGATAGGCCCTCAGACCCCGAGTGAGAGTAGGGGCTCTCAGCTCTCAGCGGGGAGGGCAGAGTCTTATTCAGTCTTGTGCCTGGGGAGGGCTCCTGCACTGCACCGCAGGGAAGTGCTGCCAAGGCTTGATTTCCCCTCAGCAGAGTGCCCTCTCCTCGCTCACGTATCCCAGAGTCAGCGCTGACCTGACGCAGCTCAGGCACTGTGCACTCCCCTTGAGAAATCACCCAAGGAGCCGAACTCCTGGGGGATAGGCCCTCAGACCCCGAGTGAGAGTAGGGGCTCTCAGCTCTCAGCGGGGAGGGCAGAGTCTTATTCAGTCTTGTGCCCGGGGAGGGCTCCTGCACTGCACCGCAGGGAAGTGCCGCCAAGGCTTGATTTCCCCTCAGCAGAGTGCCCTCTCCTCGCTCACGTATCCCAGAGTCAGCGCTGACCTGAGGCAGCTCAGGTACTGTGCACTCCCCTCGAGAAATCACCCAAGGAGCCGAACTCCGGGGGGATAGGCACTCAGACCCCGAGTGAGAGTAGGGGCTCTCAGCTCTCAGCGGGGAGGGCAGAGTCTTATTCAGTCTTGTGCCCGGGGAGGGTTGGTGCACTGCACCGCAGGGAAGTGCCGCGAGGCGTGACTCCCCCTCAGCCCGGTGCCCTCTCCTCACTCGCGCTCCTCAGAGTCAATGCTGACCAGTCGCAACTCGGGGACTGTCCACTCCCCTTGAGAAATCACCCAAGGATCCGAAGTCCTGGGGGACAGGCCTCCAGACCTCAGTGGGCGGGAGGGGAGCGCCGGGGATTCAGGGTTGCCGGCAAAGGATTCTCAAAGTTTTATTCAGCCCTATGTCCGGCAGGAGAACGCCACGGCACCCCAGTAGGGGAGGTAGGTCCAGTTTTTAGATGGTCTCTCCCGTGGAGTGGAGTGGGAGGGCCTTTAATTTCTGCCCGCTTGTTCAATTGTGGGGCTCATGAGCCGGTCTCATGGGGGAGGGGGACTCCCGTCCGCTTGGTGGTGGATTTTGTACCTTTTGTTTGCGTCCTTGTGATCACAACTTGCCTCAGCGGTGTTGATGTGCGTTCTTCAGCCTTCTCTCTTGGTGAGGCTCAAGTCCACCAGGATACTTACTATTCCTGTCCCTTAACTCTCCTTCTGGACGGGAGCCTTTGTTGAAAGCTGGCTTCAGTCCGCCATCTTGTCTCCCTTCATGAGCATAATTTTTGCTTCTTGTCTCTTTTTCTGAATCGACTACACCAGAGGTAGTCATTATTATCTGTTCTTTTAAAGAATCCACTTTTGGCTTTATTGAGGCTGCTTTTGTATGCTTATTTAAAAGAATATTAATTACATAAATGATTTGAATAATCTCTTGTAATGTTTAAAACATAACAAAATAACATGTAACTTGAAAGGGAATGACATGAGTTAATATAAGAATTTTGCATTATATATGAGGAGAAAACTTAATTTCTTCTTTCAGTTTTATATCCTTGCATTTTGTATAACCTTTTTAATGTGTTGTTGTATTCTATTTGCTATTATCTTTGCATAGATATTCATTAATGGTATTTTTCTACAGTTTTCTCTTTTTGTTGGGTCTTTTCCTAGTTTAGGGATCTAGGAAAAGATCCTATTTCCTATTATGCATTATAGGAACAAGTTGCTCTTTAAAGGTTTGATATAATCTGGTGTAAAACCATCTGATCCAGTGCTTTTGTTTTGTGGAAGATTTTGTATAATTGATGCTATTTCAGTACTTGATATTGGTGTATTCAAGATTTCTAAATCTTTCTGGCTGAATTTTGGAAGGTATTGTGCTTCCAGATATCAGTCCATCTCTTATACATTTACATTTTGGGGGGAATAAAGTATTTTGCAGTAATTATTGAGAATCTTTTGTATTTCAACAATACCTGTTGTTATTTCCCCTTTATCATTTCTGATTGTAGTTATTAGAGATCTTGCTTTTCTGTTTCTTAATCTAACCAAGGGTTTATCAATTTTACTAATCTTTTCAAAGAACCAACTTTTTGTTTCAATGAACTTCTCAATAATTCTTTTGTTTTCAATTTCACTTAGTTCTGCTGTAAGTTATTTTGGGTATTTCTTGTAAAAAATGACACAAAATTCAAATCACAACTTGGATCCTCAATGATTCAAGTGTTATTTTGGTTATTTCTTTTCTTCTAGTAGGTGGGGTATTAGATTGTTCTTTCTTTTCCAGTTGCTTCAGAAGCTTGCTGATTTGCTCTTTTTCTGATTTCTATATTTTTTTATTGTTAAATCATAGCTGTGTACATTAGTGCAATCACCTGTACCCATTCTAAGATGCACCATAGATGTGGCCCCACCCATTACCCTCCCTCCACCAAGACCTCCCCCCTCCCTTCCCTTTCCTTAGCCCTTTCCCCATAGTCTTGTGCTATGCTTGGGTTATAGTTTTCATGTGAAAGCTATAATTTAGCTTCATAGTAGGGCTGAGTACATTGGATACTTTTTCTTCCATTCCTGAGATACTTTGCCAAGAAGAATATGTTCCAGCTCCATCCATGTAAATATGAAAGAGGTAAAGTTTCCATCTTTCTTTAAGGCTGCATAGTATTCCATGGTATACATGTACCACAGTTTGCTAGTCCATTCATGGGTCGATGGGCACTTGGGTTTCTTCCATGACTTAGCAATTGTGAATTGGGCTGCAATTTACATTCTGGTACAGATGTCTTTGTTATATTGTGACTTTTGGTCTTCTGGGTATAAACCTAGTAAAGGAATTATAGGACCGAATGGCAGGTCTATTTTTAGGTCTCTAAGTATTCTCCAAACATACTTCCAGAAGGAACATATTAGTGTGCATTCCCACCAGCAGTGTAGAAGTGTACCCTTTCCTCCACATCCACGCCAACATATCTGGTTTTGGGATTTTGTTATGTGGGCTACTCTTACTGGGGTTAGGTGATATCTCAGAGTAGTTTTGATTTGCATTTCTCTGATGATTAAGGATGATGAGCTTTTTTTCATGTGTTGGTAGATTTTGCGTCGGTCTTCTTTAGAGAAGTTTCTCTTCAAGTCCCTTGCCCACCCTGAGATGGGGTCACGTGTTCTTTTCTTTTTAATACCTTTGAGTTCTCTGTGGATTCTGGTTATTAGACCTTTATCGGAGGTATAACCTGCAAATATTTTCTCCCACGCTGAGGGCTGTCTGCTTGCTTTACTCACTATGTTCTTGGCTGTGCAGAAGCTTTTTAGTTTGATCAGGTCCCAGTAGTGTATTTTTGATACTGCTTCAATTGCCTGGGGAGTCCTCCTCATAAAATATTCACCCAGGCCGATTCCTTCAAGAGTTTTCCCTGCACTTTCTTCAAGTATTTTTATAGTTTCATGCCTTAAGTTTAAATCTTTTATCCAGTGAGAGTCTATCTTAGTTAATGGTGAAAGGTGTGGGTCCAGTTTCAATCTTCTACAGGTTGCCAGCCAGTTTACCCAGCACTATTTGTTAAATAGGGAATCTGTTCCCCACTGAATGTTTTTAACTGGCTTGTCAAAGATCAAATAACGGTAAGTAGCTGGATCCATCTCTTGGTTCTCTATTCTGTTCCAGACATCTACTTCTCTGCTTTTGTGCCAGTACCATGCTGTTTTGATCACTATGGATTTATAGTACAGTCTCACGTCTGGTAGCGTGATTCCTCCTGCTTTGTTTTTATTGCTCAGTAATGTTTTGGCTTTTCGAGGTTTTTTCTGATTCCATATAAAACAAAGTATTATTTTTTCAAGATCTTTAAAGTATGACAATGGAGCTTTAATAGGAATTGCATTAAAGTTATATATTGCTTTGGGCAGTATGGACATTTTAACAATGTTGATTCTTCCCAGCCATGAGCATGGTATGTTTTTCCATCTGTTAACATCTTCGGCTATTTCTTTTCTTAGAGTTTCATAGTTCTCTTTGTAGAGATCTTTCATGTCCTTTGTTAGGTATACTCCCAAATATTTCATCTTCTTTGGCACTACTGTGAAAGGAATCGAGTCCTTGACTGTTTGTTCGGCTTGGTTATTGTTGGTATATATAAAGGCTACAGATTTCTGGGTGTTGATTTTGTAGCCTGAGACATTGCTGTATTCCTTGATCACTTCTAAAACTTTTGTAGTAGAATCCCTAGTGTTTTCCAGATATACAATCATATCATCTGCGAAGAGTGAAAGTTTGATCTCTTCTGACACTACATGAATACTCCTGATCGCCTTTTCTTCCCTGATTGCAATGGCTAAAACTTCCATTACAATGTTAAAGAGCAATGGAGACAATGGGCAACCTTGCCTGGTTCCTGATCTAAGTGGAAATGATTTCAATTTAACTCCATTCAATATGATATTGGCTGTGGGTTTGCTGTAGATGGCCTCTATTAGTTAAGAAATGTCCCTTCTATACCAATTTTCTTAAGTGTTCTGATCATGAAGGGATGCTGGATATTATCAAAAGCATTTTCTGCATCAATTGAAAGAATCATATGGTCTTTATTTTTAAGTTTGTTTATGTGTGGAATTACATTTATAGATTTACTTATATTGAACCAACCTTGAGACCCTGGGACAAATCCCACTTTGTCATGGTGTATAATTTTTTTTGATGTGTTGTTGGATTCTGTTTGTTAGGATCTTATTGAGTATTTTAGCATCTATATTCATTAGTGATATTGGTCTATAATTTTCTTTTCTTGTTGGGTCTTTCCCTGGTTTGGGGATCAAGGTGATGTTTGCTTCGTAGAATGTGCTGGGTAATATTCCTTCTTTTTTTATATTTTGGAAGAGGTTTAGTAGTATAGGTACAAGTTCTTCTTTAAATGTTTGGTAGAATCCTGACGTAAAGCCATCTGCTCCTGGGCTTTTCTTTTTAGGGAGATTTTGTATAGCTGATGCTATTTCAGAACTTGATATAGGCCTGTTCAACATTTCCACTTCGTTCTGGCTAAGTCTTGGTAGGTGGTGTGCTTCCAGATATTGGTCGATTCCTTTCAGATTTTCATATTTGTGAGACTAGAGTTTCTTGTAATATTCGTTAAGGATTTTTTGAATTTCTGAGGGGTCTGTAGTTATTTCATCATTACCATTTCTGATTGATGAAATTAGAGATTTTACTCTTTTTTTTCCTGGTTAGGTTGGCCAAAGGTTTATCTATTTTATTGATCTTTTCAAAAAAGCAGCTTTTGGATTTATTGATCTGTTGTATAATTCTTTTGTTTTCAATTTCATTTAATTCTGCTCTGATTTTGGTTATTTCTTTTCTTCTGCTGCGTTTGGGGTTGAAGTGTTCTTCTTTCTCCAGTTGCTTGAGATGTTCCATTAAGTTATTGACTTCCTGTCTTTTCGTTTTCTTGAGGAAGGCTTGCAGTGCTATAAATTTCCCTCTTAGGACTGCCTTGCAGTATCCCAGAGGTTCTGGTAGTTCGTGTCTTGATTGTCGTTTTGTTCCAAAAATATGGTGATTTCCTTCTCAATCTCGTCTACAACCCATCTATCCTTCAGCATAAGGTTGATTAGCTTCCATGTTTTTGTATGGGTATGCAGGTTCCTGTTGTTATTTAGTTCAGCTTTTATTCCATGATGGTCTGAGAAGATGCAAGGAATAATTTCTATTTTTTTAAATTTGCTGAGGTTAGATTTGTGGCCTAGGATGTGGTCGATTTTGGAGAATGTTCCGTGGGCTGATGAGAAGAATGTGTATTCAGTTTTTTGGGGATGAAATGTTCTGTAGATGTCTGTTAAGTCCAGATGTTGAATGGTTGAGTTTAAATCTAAAATTTCTTTGCTTAGCTTCTTTTTAGAGGATCTATCCAGGACTGCTAAAGGGGTGTTAAAATCTCCAACTACTATGGAAGTGGAGGAAATCGAGTTGCTCATGTCTGTTAAGAGTTTCTCTTATAGATTGAGGTGCGTTGTGGTTGGGTGCATAAATATTAATAATTGAGATCTCATCATATTGAGTATTACCTTTAACAAATATGAAGTGTCCATCCTTATCCTTAATTATTTTCGTCGGTTTAAAGCCTATTGTGTCTGCAATCAGGATTGAAATGCCTGCTTTTTTCTGCTTTCCATTTGCCTGGAATATAGATGACCATCCCTTCACCTTGAGTCTATATCTGTCTTTTAATGTAAGATGTGATTCTTGGAAGCAGCAGATATCTAGCTTGAGTTTTTGTATCCAGTCCGCCAACCTATGCCTCTTTAGAGGACAACTTAAACCATTCACATTAATTGAGAGTATTGATAAGCCTTTCGAGAGACCGGTGGACATTTTTAATCCTTTTGCGACTGTGGAAGTTGGAATTTGATCAAAATTTTTTTGGGTGGGTTTACTTTTGTGGTGGAGAATTACACTGGTCTTTATGGAGGATAGGTCTAAGAATGTCCTGGAGAGCTGGTTTAGTTGTGGCAAATTTCTTCAACATGTGAATGTCATTGAAGTATTTAATTTCTCCATCATAAATGAAGCTCAGTTTAGCTGGGTACAGGATCCTGGGTTGAAAGTTATTTTGTTTTAGGAGATTAAAAGTCGATGACCATCCTCTTCTAGCTTGAAAGGTTTCAGCAGAGAGATCTGCAGTTATTCTGATATTCTTCCCCTTGTAGGTAATGGTTTTCTTTCGTCTGGCAGCTTTCAGAATTTTCTCCTTCATATTAACTTTAGTGAAATTGATTATGATGTGTCTGGGGGATGTCTTATTTGGGTTGAGTCATGCTGGAGTTCTGAAACTGTCTGCTATCGGAATTTCGGAATCTCTTGGCATGTCTGGAAAGTTCTCCTTCATAATCTCATGGAGAAGAGACTCTGTGCCTTGTGAAGCCACTTCATCACTTTCGGGGATTCCCTATAAGACAAATATTGGTTTTCTTCAAATTATCCGAGAGCTCTCTGAGAGTGTGGTCTGTTTTTGCTCTCCATTTCTCTTCTTCTTTGAGGGTTTGGGAGCATTCGAAAGCTTTGTCTTCAGTGTCAGAAATCCTTTCTTCTGCTTGCTCCATTCTGTTACTGAGGGATTCTACTGTGTTTCTCAGATCTTTGAGGGATGCAACTTCTTGTCTCAATGTGTCGAAATCTTTGGTCATGTGGTCTTTGAATCCGTTGAATTCTTGAGATAACTTTGGGAATTGTAATTCGATCTTATTTGCTATCCAGATCCTGAATTCAATTTCTGACATCTCAGCTATTTGTTTGTGCATGGGGTCTTGTGCTGTTTCTGCCCCCTTGATCCTTGGGGGAGTTGATCTACTCTGATTATTCATATTGCCAGAGCTTTTCTGTTGATTTCGCCTCATGATTGTTTTTCACCATTGCCTCTGGCTGTCCTCAGAGTTGGGGAGGTGTCTCTCCGAGATTAGACCCCAGCGGGATCACTCTTTTGTTGCTGGATCTCTGTAGGGAGTGACCCTGTGTAGTTCCTCTGGGGCTGCTCTAGCTAGGGAGTTCTGGTTGTGGAAGCAGCTCTGGTTTGTGACACACCCGGATCTAGCAACAGGGTTGGGGGTGGTGCGCATGTTTCTGGGAGTGCCAGGCGCCCAGTGACTTTGGCACAGAGAGCCCAAGGCTCCAGCAGTCTCTGGCCAGGAGAAGAGCTCTGCACAGAGGCAGGGAGGGTTCCAAAGGGCATGCAGCTACCAGAGGCCCTGTGCAGATGAACGGGCTCGTGTGGAAGCTGAGAGGACACAGGAGGGAGGACACAGGGTTGCATGGCTCCCGCAGTTCCTGGTCAGGGAATGTGGAGGCCCGGTGGGTGCGGGTCACCGGTCGGGGGTCTCTGCACAGCTCTTATGGAGGTCTGGGTGGCACCAAGCCCAGGAGTTTTAGGTTGCTATGAGCTGTGATGTCATGGCACTCTACCCAGGGCAACAGCCCAAGGCTCCAGTGTGCCAAAACTGTCTCACTATGCCCCTAAGGATTAAGGCTGTAAGGCAGCTCCGTCCCCACCTTTAGGCTGCTCAGTTAGTGGGTTACTTCGACCTGCCCAATCCTTGCTCTGAGACCCTGAGGGCGGAGCTTGCTGGGGCAGTTCTTTCACAATGGCTTCCTGCGCCCAGCTCCGTGGCTCAGTCTGGGGCCCCGGACAATGCCCAAAGTTCTCCACACTCCTGCTCAAGCTCTCCCCAAGGCAGTTCAACTGAGTGCCAAGTCCAAGAACACCAAAACAGTTCACAGGTAAGGCCTTTCCGGTTTGCAGTCTCACTGCTGCTTGTACTTATGGTTGCCGGTGTGATTAGGTTGATCGAACACACGCAACCACTTGCCAGTTTTCCACTGTTTTTGTCCTCCTCTTTGGGTCCAAAAGTCCCTTGCTGGTTCCCTGTATCCTCGAAGGGATGATTATAGGCAGATCCCACCGGCCAGAGATGCCTGGAGTCTTCTCTCCCCAGACTCACTGTTCCCAGTTGCCGGGAAGCTGTTACTCGGCCGCCATCTTTAATCTCCCCCTCCAGAATCTTATTTTTAAACTCTTTGAAAATTATTCTTGAGTACCAGTTGTCTACAAATCAATCAGGTTCTGCATATAGGCCAAGACACTGAGCAGCCCCTGCATGCTGGAAAGGCGGCTCTGCTTTTTCTGATTTCTTGATGAAGGCATCTAATGCTATAAATTTCCCTCTAAGAGCTTCCTTTGCAGTATCCCACAGGTATTAATAGTTTGTGTCTTCACTATCACTTTTTCCCAGACATCTAATTATCTCTTTCTTGATTGTTTTTTTTTTTGTGTGTGGTTTTTGGCCAGGGCTGGGCTTGAACCCGCCACCTCTGGCATATGGGACAGGCGCCCTACCCCGTTGAGCCACAGGCACCGCCCTCCTTCTTGATTTTGTCTGTGACCCAGCTATCATTCAGCATAAGTTAAGTTTCCATAATTTTATTTGAGTATGAAGATTGCTGTTGCTTTTTGAACATACAAGGGATAATTTCTATTCTTTTGAATTTGTTGAGGTTAGCCTTGTGACCTAAGATATGATCAATTTTGGAAGATGATCCATGGGCTGATGAGACAAATGTGTATTTGGTTTTGTTAGGATAAAGTATCTTATAAATGTTTGTTAAGTCCAGGAAGTGCCTGTGGCTCAAATGAGTAAGGCTCCAGCCCCATATACTGGAGGTGGTGGATTCAAACACAGCCCCCGCCAAAAACTGCAAAAAAAAAAAAAAAAAAAAAAAGATTTTTAAGTCCATTTGTTCTAGGGTCTTGTTTAAGTTCATTATTCCTCTGTTTCGTTTTGCTTGGAGGATCTGTCCAGTACTGCCAATGGATGTTTAGATCTCCAATGATTTTAGCATGAGAAGATATATCATTCATATCAGTTAGAGTTTGTTTTATATATTGAGGAGCATTCAGATAGGGCACGTAGATGTTAACTATTAAAATCTCTTCATATTGTGTGTTTCCCTTGACCAGTATGAAGTGTCCATTTTTGTCTTTCATTCTTTTTGTTAGTTTGAATCCCATTGTATTTGCATAGAAGATCACAACCCCAGATTTTTTCTGTTTTCCATTTGCCTGGAATACCATTCCTCATCCCTTCACCCTGAGTCTTGTTTTATCTTTTGAGATAAGGTGAGTTTCTTGTAGGCAATAGATATCCGGCCTGAGATTTTGTATCCAGTCAGCCAGCCTATGCCTCTTTAAAGGAGTGTTCAAACCATTCACATTTAGAGAACTGATAGATTTGGCAGAGTTTTGATCATCTTGTTTTTCATAAGTCCAGAGCTTACTTTTATGCCACTCACCACTGTGGAAGCTAGGCTTTGTTCTTTACTTTCTGGGTAGATTTAAGTTGGTGGTGTACCCTCCTGTTGCTTGTTATGAAGAATGGATCTGAGTATTTCCTGTAGAGCTCGTCGAGTTATGGCAAATTTCCTCAGCATGTGTATGTCAGTGAAGTATTTGATTTCTCCATCACAAATGAAACTCAGTTTAGCAGGATATAGGATCCTGGGCTGGAAATTGTTTTGTTTAAGAAGGCTGACCATCCTTTTCTGGCTTGGAATGTTTCAGCTGAAAGATCTGCAGTCATCCTTATGCTTTTCCCTTTGTAACACTTTTTGTACACTTAGCTCCCTGCAGAAGTTTCTCCTTCATATTAACATTGGCAAAATTAATTACAATGTGTCTAGGAGAAGCTTTGTTTGGATTGAGTCATGCTGAGGTTCTGAAACTATCTAATACCTCAATTTCTGTGTCTCTTGCAATAGTTCGGAAGGCCCCACCATAATGTCTTGGAGCAGAGAATTTGTACCTTTGGGACCATCTTCTTCTCCTTCAGGTATCCCTATAACTCAGATGTTTGATTTCTTGGAATGATCCCATAACTCTCTCAGTGAATATTCTGTTCTTTTTCTCCATTTTTCTACCTCTTGGAATGCTTGGGATAGTTCAAAAGTCTTGTCTTCTTTATCTGAGATTCTTTCTTCGCACTGATGAACTCTATTTCTGAGGGACTCTATTGTATTTTGAAACTGCTCAAATACTTTTTTCAATTCCTTAAGCTCTGCTATATCTTTCCTTATTATGTCCATATCCTTAGTGACTTTGTCTTCAAATTCAGTAATTTCTTGAGACAACTTCTGAACTGTTTTTTGCCTCTCTGTTTCCATCTTTTTCTCCATTCCAATAATCTTATTTGCCATTCATGTTCTAAATTCTACTTCTGACATTTCAGCAATTTCTCTGTGGATGGGATTTTCTGTTCTATTTTCTTTGACATCCCGAGGAGGCGTGGATCTGCCCTGATTTCTCATGTTGCCAGAATTTTTTTTTTATTTTTATTAAACCATAGCTGTGTACATTAGTATGATCGTGAGGCACCATACACTTGGTTCATAGATCGTTCTTTAGCTGATTCCTCTTCATGAGTATTTTCAGCTTCTTCTTCTTTTTCTCTTTTTTAATATGTTAATTATACTTTTTTAGTTGAATTGATAGGTAATCCCTGAGTCCACTCCTCACTGTTGCAGCACCACAGCTGTACTGTGGTTTTTCTTCCACTTTCTTGTTTCTGCCACCTGGTTCAGCCTGGGTAATGTGTACCTCATGCAGTTCTTTCAGTGCAGAGCTCCTCTCATTTGGTTTCCATCCACTTCAGTCCAATATCTTTCCATTTGTGCATGAGCCTTTGGAGAAAGCTGCTTCTAGTCAGCCATATTCCCACAATTCCCTCCCACCCTGTTTTCTACTTTTTTAATAGAGATAGGGAGGTCTCATTCTAGCTCAGGCTGCTCTTGAACTTTTGACCTCAAGTGATCCTCCCGCCTTGGTCTCCTAGAGTGCAGGATTACAGATATGAGCCACCACATTGGGACAGAAAACTTTTCTTTTTTCTTTTTTTTCTTTTCTTTTTCTTTGGAGACAGAGTCTCACTGTCACCCTCAGTAGAGTGCCGTGGCATCACAGCTCACAGCAACCTCCAGCTCTTGGGCTTAGGCAATTTTCTTGCCTCAGACTCCCAAGTAGCTGAGACCACAGGCACCCACGACAACACCCTGCTATTTTTGTGTTGCAGTTTGGCCAGGGCCAGATTCAAACCTGCCACCCTCGGTATATGGGGCCAGCACCCTACTTGCTGAGCCACAGGCACGACCTGGAAAACTTTTCTTACAGGGTAAGTCAAGCTAAGATCTTCCCTATCCCACCAGCAATACCACCCACACCTAAATAAGAACATTTTCTTAGAAATGGATATACTTGGTTCACTTTTCCACTGTGGTTCCCAGAGCACCCCAAACCAGGCATTTTAGAATCTGGTCTCCTGCAGACCTCCAATGAACATGGCAATATATATTATCTCCATCAAATTCCATTTGACACAACTCCCCATCTACTAACAGCAGTATCAAAGGACATACCCATTCTGTTGATATCAGTTACTCTGGAGATCTAAATTAACTCCATGTGCCCCAACCCTTTTGAGACTGAAGCACCCCTTCCCTCAGCTACTTGGACGATTGGTAGTTGGCTGCTCTCTGCTGAGTTCTTCTCTGGAAATTGCCCCTGGCTAAAGAGAGTTGTCTCATTCAAGATTCATGTTTGTGGGGTGGCAGATATCCAAAGACTGGCCATTGCCTCAATTCAGACATCTTTGAGGGGCTTTCCCAACTTCAGAGGTTCCTCAAAGTATCAACTGAGATATCTGTCAGGACTTCAATAGAGTTCAACTTCTTGCTCTGTCTATCCTGCTTCATTTTTTCACTCTCACTGGTCCTTATGTAGACAGCACTGCCCAATAAATACACTTCCTGCTTGTATATTTCTATCACAGAGTCTGTTTCCCAGGAAACCTACACTGCATTGTTACCACTGTATGTTATTTAATGTATATAATTTTGGTGGGTTTTTTTTGTTTGTTTGTTTTGTTTTGTTTTTTGAGACAAAGCCTCAAACTGTCACCCTGGGTAGAGTGCCATGGCATCACAGCTCACAGCAACCTCCAACTCCTGGGCTCAAGCGATTCTCTTGCTCCACCTCCCAAGTAGCGGGGATTACAGGTGCCTGCCACAATGCCTGGCTATTTTTTTGGTTGCAGCCGTCGTTGTTTGGAGGGCCTGGGCTGGATTCGAATCCACCAGCTCAGGTGTACGTGGCTGGCACCTTAACTGCTTGAGCCACTGGCGCCGAGCCTAATGTATATAATATTTTGCATGGAAAATGTATTTCATTATCCTTGTGCTTGGACATAAAAATTAACTCATGTAATAAAATTTGTCATTTGTTTCAATAAAAAATTAATTGATTAATTAATTAACGCCTTGTGCTCAAAGGCACAGATTAAATATCACTGGGAGGCTGGGTATGCTGGCTCATGCCTATAATTCTAGCAGCCTGGTAAGCCGAAGTGGGAAGATCATTTGAGCTCAACAGTTAGAGACCAACCTGAAAAAGAGCAAGACCCAGTCTCTGTTAAAAATAGAAAAAATTAGCCAGGAGTTGTGGTCCCAGCTGCTCTGGGGGCTGAGGTAGCAGGATAGCCTGTATCCAGGAGTCTGAGGTTGCTGTGAGCTAGGCTGACACCATGGCATTCTAACCTGAGAAAGAAGAGTTAGACTGTCCCAGTATTTACATAAATGGCATGGTGATGGGATGCCTGCTGAGTAAGAAGGTATGTGACATCATCAACTCCTTCTGCACACCACAGCACTACATCCCCCCCAAAGGGATTAAAAGCTTTGATTTCCCTCATTGTAGAGCTATTCAGGATGGAGCTGAGGGTTGACACCTCCAAAGAAACATTCAATGAGAAGATAAGGCTGGGCATGGCTCTTGCCTATAATCCTAACACTCTGGGAAGCGAAGGAGGATAGATTTCTTGATCTCAGGAGTTTTAAACCAGCCTGAGCAAGAGAAACACCCCATCTCTACTAACAAGAGAAAAACTAGCTGGGCATTGTGGGCAGGACCTATATAGTCCCAGCTACTCAAGAGTCTGAGACAAGGGGATCACTTGAGCCCAAGAGTTTGAGATTGCTATGAGCTATGGCACAATGACACTTAACCCCAGAGTAGATTGAGTGAGACTCTGTCTCCAAAAAAAAAAAAAAAATGAGAAGATAGTCAGATAGACCAGTACGATTCGAGTCATCTATTCATGCTGTACTTATTAGATTGTTTAACTATTTAAGATAATGGTATCCAGAAAACAGAGAATAATAAAACTAGAAAAAATCTCAAAGATTTTTGACCAAATCTCTATTTTGCTTTTAGGGACCGAGTCTCTCTGTGTCACCCAGGCTAGAACACAGTAGCACACTCATAGCTCAATCATTACTCACTGTAACCTCAAACTCGTGGGTTCAAGCAATTCTCCTGTCTCAGCCTCCAGAGTAGCTGGGACTACAGACACATACCACCACGCCTGGCAAAATTTTTAATTTCTCTGTAGAGATGGGGTCTTGCTATGTTACCCAGGCTGGTCTCAAACTCCTGGGTTCAAGCGATCCTCCTGCTTAAGCTTCCTAAAATCCTGAAATTCTATGTGTGAGCCACTCTGCTGTCTCCAAACCTCTAGTTTTATAAATGGGAAACTGAGGCTCACAAAACCAAAGACTTACTCAATATCATACAGATAGCTAGTGGCAGAGTGGGAATCAAGCCATTCTTCCAAGAAAGCAATCACTCTCCACAAGGACGCCACAGTTGCCAAAATGAGAGCTGAAAAGTAGACCTTATTGTAAATATCTAAAACTCGTGTCTGTAAAAGTACAGAATGTAAGAAAGTGACTTTAAAAAAAAAATGTAAGGGGCACCGCCTGTAGCTCAGTGAGTAGGGCGCCGGCCCCATATATGGTTCGAACCCGGCCCCCGTCAAACTGCAACAAAAAATAGCCAGATGTTTTGGCGGGCGCCTGTAGTCACAGCTACTTGGGAGGCTGAGGCAAGAGAATCGCCTAATCCCAAGAGCTGGAGGTTGCTGTAAGCTGTGATGCTACAGCACTCTACCAAGGGCGACAAAGTGAGATTCTGTCTCAAAAAAAAAAAAAATTAAGCCCCCAGGTGTTAGAGTTGCTGTGAGCTATGTGATGCCATGGCACTCTACTGAGGGCGATAAAGTGAGACTCTGTCTCTACAAAAATTAATTAATTAATTATTAATTAAGCCTAGGTTACTAAATCTGTAGAATTATATTCTTTATACTTTATCAACCTTATGTACATTTTTAATACAGAATGGATCTTTTGGATTCTTTAAACATAGGTCTTTGGCAGGCGAGGTGGCTCACACCCATAATCCTAGCACTCTGGGAGGCTGAGGTGGGTGGATTGCTTGAGCTCAGGAGTTCCAAACTAGCCTGAGCAAGATCCTGTCTATACTAAAAATAGAAAAATTAGCCAAGCATGGTGACAGGTTGCTGCACTTTCAACTATTCAGGAGGCTGAGGCAGGAAGATCACTTGAGCCCAAGAGTTTAAAGATGCTATGAGCTATGAAGCCAGGGCACTCTACCCAAGGCAATAGAGTGAGACTCTGTCTCAAAAAAAAAAAGCATAATCTTTTGATAGTCCAAGAGGACAGTTTACACATGTGTGGGTTTAACAATATAATTTTTTTCTGACATCTGCTTTACATATACACACATACATATAAAACATGTTATTCTTGGTTTTGAAAGTTTACTGGAAATTTTTCTTTGAATTTTTTTCTTTTCTTTCCCCACATCCCCCCAACCTAGTATTAGAATTTTTTTGTTTAATTAAATGCTATCACTGGGCGGCACCTGTGGCTCATGGGTAGGGCGCCGGCCCCATATACAGAGGGTGTTGGGTTCGAACCTGGCCCGGCCAAATTTCAACAAAAAAAATAGCTGAGCATTGTGGTGGGTGCCTGTAGTTCCATCTACTCAGTAGGCTGAGGCAATAGAATCGCCTAGGCCCAGGAGTTGGAGTTTGCTGTGAACTGTGACACCACAGCACTCTACCAAGAGTGATAAAGTGAGACTCTAAAAAAAAAAAAATTAAATGCTATCACGTAGTACATACCCTAAAAATAATGTGAAAATGTAATCATAAATAAGATCCTATAATTGGGTTAGTCATTCCTTTCTGAAATCACTAAACTATAATACATAATACAAAAAATAAGTCAACTAATGCTACAGCTCAAAGTAAGCTTATACATTCCCTGCCCCATCCCCTTCTTTTCAAAGGCACAGAACCTGGGGTCCAGTGAAATAACTTACCAAAGTCTCAGATCCAGACAAGGGCAGAGTAGCTCATACCTGTAAATCTAGCACTCTGGAAGGCGAGGGGGGTGGATTGCTGGAGTTCAGAAGGTCAAGACCAGCCTATGCAAGATCGAGACCCTATCTCTACTAAAAATAGAAAAACTAACCTGGTAGGCTCAGCCCTATAGCTCAAGCGGCTAAGACGCCAGCCACATACACCAGAGCTGGCGGGTTGGAATACAGCCCAGGCCTGCCTACCAACAATGACAACTACAACCAAAAAATAGGCGGACATTCTGGTGGGCACCTGTAGTCCCAGCTACTTGGGAGGCTCAGGCATGAGAATCGCTTAAGCCCAAGGGTTTGAGGTTGCTGTGAGCTGTGACACCATGACACTCTACCCAGAGCAAGAGCTTGAGGGTCTGTATCAAAGAAAAAAGAAAAACTAGTCGGGCATGGTGGTACACACCTATTGTCCCAGCACTGGGGAGGCTGAGAAAAGAGGATCACTTGAGCCCAGAAGTTTGAGGTTGTGAGCTATGTGGAACTCTACTCAAGGCAACAGAGTGAAACTGTCTCAAAAGGAAAAAAAAGTCACAGATCCCATTAGTAGCAGAACCAGTAATGGCCAGGTATCCTGATACCATATCCAGGATTTTTTCCCATTAATACCATCATTCTCCCTCCATTAATTTAAAAAGTGTATCCAGTAGTGCTTCCCCACAAAGTCCCTGCCTAAAGACTTACCCTCCATTTTCCTAGCCCATTAGAGGCCAAGGCTCACAGACTGGGAGAGCTTTATTATATACCTCAGGGGGTGCAACCTGGTTGATTCTAGCCCATGAAAATGCTTTTTTGTTTTTTGTTTTTTTAAATAAGAGACCAGGGCTGGGCCTGGTGGCTCACGCCTATAATCCTACCACGCTCGGAGGCCAAGGTGGGTGGATTGCCTGAGCTCACAGGTTTGAGGCCAGCCTGAGCCAGAGACCTCATCTCTTAAAAAATAAATAAATAAATAACTGGTCCTTCTGGTGGGTGCCTGTAGTCCCAGCTATTCTGGAGGCTGAGACAAAAGAGAATTGGCCAAACTGCAGGAGAATCACCTGAGCCCAAGAGTTTGAGGTTGCTGTGATCTATGATGCCACAACACTCTACCAAGTGAGTGGTAGAGTGAGACTGTGTCTCAAAAAAAAAAAAAATAATAATAACCAGTGTTGTGGCAGGCACCTGTAGTCCCAGATACTTGGGAGTCTGAGGCAAGCGGATCAATTGAACCCAAGAGTCTGAAGTTGCTGTAGCTAACACGCCATGCCACTCTACCAAGGGTGACCAAGTAAGACTCCATCTCAAAGAAAATGAAGAAAGAAAGAATGGCGCGGTGCCTGTGGCTCAGTTGGTAAGGCGCCGGCCCCATATACTGAGGTTCAAACCCAGCCCCGGCCAAACTGCAACCAAAAATAAAATAGCCGGGTGTTGTGGCGGGCGCCTGTAGTCCCAGCTACTTGGGAGGCTGAGGCAAGAGAATCGCTTAAGCCCAGGAGTTGGAGGTTGCTGTGAGCTGTGTGAGGCCACAGCACTCTACCGAGGGCCATAAAGTGAGACTCTGTCTCTACAAAAAAAAAAAAAAAAAAAAAAAGAAAGAAAGAATGTATAAAAAATGAGATGCCAAGGGCAGCACCTGTGGCTCAGTGATTAGGGCGCCCGCCCCATATACCAAGGGTGGTGGGTTCAAACCCAGCCCCAGCTAAACTGCAACAAAAAAATAGCTGGGTGTTTGTGGCAGGTGCCTGTAGTCCCAGCTACTCCGGAGGCTGAGGCAAGAGAATCACCTAAACCCAGGAGTTGGAGGTTGCTGTGAGCTGTGACGTCATAGCACTCTACCAAGGGCAACAAAAGGGCAACAAAATGAGACTCTGTCTATAAAAAAAAAAAAAGAGATGCCTTTATAATGTGATGAGGCTGCTATAATTTACCCCAATAACTCTAGCTGTATTAACCTACTTCCAGCAGCTTCATCTTTTTCTGTTCCTTCCTTGGCCTCTCACCGCATTTCACACAAAGATCCCAGAATCCCAGAGCAGGCATATTTAAGAGCATACCGAAGTAAAACCAGTTGATAAAAAATGTGAAACAGGGGGTTGAGAGCAAGATGGCAGCCGAGTAACAGCTTCCTTGCATCTGGGCAACGTGAGTCTGGGGAGATAAGACTCCAGGCATCTCTGGCTGGTGGGATCTGCCTATCATCACCCTTGTGAGGATACAGGGAGTCAGCGAGAGACTTCTGGACCCCAAAAGGAGGACTAAAAACAGTGGAAAAACGGCAAGTGGTCGCATGTGTTCAATGGGCCTAAACCTGCCTGCAACTGTAAGTTCGGTAGCAGCGAGACTGCAAACCGGAAAGGCCTTACCTGTGAACTGTTTTGGTGTCTTTGGACTTGGCACTCAGTTGAACTGCCTTGGGGAGAGCCTAAGTGGGAGTGTGGAGAACTTTGGGCATTGTCTAGGGCCCCAGACTGAGCCACTGAGCCAGACGGAGCTAATAGTGTTTGGCTGTGGGACACAGGGAGCCATTCTGAGTGATCTGCCCTGGCAAGCTCTGCCCTCAGGGTCACAGAGCTAGAATCCGGGTGGGTGCTGGTAACCTGGCAACTGAGTAGCCTAAGGGTTGGGTCTGAGCCGCCTTGCAGCCCAAACCCTCAGGGGCAGAGTGAGTCCAGCTTTGGCACACTGGGTAAGTGCATAGCCACTTCTGCAGTGATTCCAGAGACAAGCACTTTCCTGGGAAAGCTTCTGCTCAGCAAGTTCTCAAGTTCAAAGTGCCTTTTAAGTGGGCTGAAGAGAGATTCAGGGTATCTACCTGCTGGGGTTTGAGAAATCAGCAGCCTCCAGTCGTATCAGAACTGTGATTAACATCTCATACCCCAGAAGACCACGTGTTGCCCAGACAACATTCAACAACATATACATACTGCTTTGTTTTGGGTTGTTTTTTTTTCTGTTTTTTGTTTTGGTTTGGTCTTTTTCTTTGTTTACTTTGATGTTGTTGATGTTGTTTTGTTTTTTAATTTCAACCTTTTCCATACAGATCTTTATCATTTCTCAACTTTTCTAGTTCAATTATAATTTCCCACTGCTGCCTTTTTCAATAACTAGAACTTCATTTTTGCTAGTGTTTCTACTGCTATTATTTGGTTTTTCACCCAATTTTATCCCGTAAAGTTTTCTGTTTCATTGTTTTGGTTTGATTTATACCATTTTTGTCTTTCCTCTCTACTTGGTGGAGGTGGGGTACTGTGACAGATGATGTTAGGAAAGAGCTGCTGACCTCAAGGGAACCACCCGAATGGGCACCCCCAGAAGGTGGGTTTTTTAAAGGTTGTGTCAAAGTACCCTACTGTACACCTATATTACTCTGTCTCCCTCTTTCTGTGCCTCTCTTCTTCTCAATATTCCGTTTACCAACCCACTCTCCTTTCTCTATTTTTTTTTTATCACTCTGTCCTCCTTTCTTTCATCCCTTTCTTGCTCTTCAACTTTCTCACCCTTCTGGTCCTGTACCAAAAGGACTCAACGAACCCTTAGTCCACAGACACGAGAACTTAAAGACCAAGAGGTAGTGAAAGGAATATTAGGGCAAGGAATCAGACAAAAGAAATCACTCATGAGGAAGAATCAGCAGAAAACCCCAGGCAACACGAAGAACCAGTCCAGAACAACACCGCCAAGGGACCATGAGGTAGCTACTGCGGAGGATTCCACTTATAAAGAAATGTTAGGAATGACAGAAAGGGAATTTAGAATGAACATGTTGAAAACAATGAAAAAAATGATGGAAACGATGAAGGAAACTGCTAATAAAGTGGAAAATAACCAAAAGGAAATCCAAAAACAGAATCAAATAACAGATGAACGATATGAAGAATATAAAACCGATATAGCAGAGCTGAAGGAACTGAAACAGTCAATTGGGGAACTTACAGATGCAATGGAAAGTATCAGCAACAGGTTAGACCATGCAGAAGAAAGAATTTCAGAGATAGAAGACAAAGTTCTTGAGATAACTCAGACAGTAAAAGAGGCAGAAAAGAAGAGAGAGAAAGCAGAACGTTCACTATCAGAATTATGGGACTTTATGAAGCGTTCCAACATACGAATTATAGGAATCCCAGAAGGGGAAGAAGAATGCCCCAGAGGAATGGAAGCCATACTAGAGAATATTATCAAAGAAAATTTCCCAAATATCACCAAAGATTCTGACACACTGCTTTCAGAGGGATATCTGACCCCAGGTCACCTAAAATCTAACCGAGCTTCTTCAAGACACATTGTGATGAACCTGTCCAAAGTCAAGACAAAAGAAAAGATTCTGCAAGCTGCCAGGAGTAGCGCCAGTTGACCTACAGGGGCAAATCCAACAGAGTGACTGCAGACTTCTCTAATGAAACTTTCCAAGCAAGAATACAATGGTCATCTACCTTTAATCTACTTAAACAGAACAACTTCCAGCCCAGAATTCTGTACCCTGCTAAGCTAAGCTTCAAAATTGACGAAGAAATCAAAACATTTACGGATATACAAACATTGAGGAAATTCGCCACAACAAGACCAGCTCTACAGGAAATACTTCAACCAGTTCTGCACACTGACCACCACAATGGATCAGCAGCAAAGTAAGAACTCAGAAATTAAAGGACAGAACCTAACCTCCACGCTGATGCAAAAGATAAAACTAAGCAATGGACTCTCACAAAATAAGACGAATAGAATACTACCAAACTTATCAATTATCTCAATAAATGTTAATGGCTTCAATTCCCCACTGAAGAGACATAGATTGGTTGACTGGATTAAAAAACACAAGCCATCCATTTGCTGTCTGCAAGAAACACACCTGGCTTCAAAAGACAAATTAAAGCTCCGAGTCAAGGGTTGGAAGACAATTTTTCAGGCAAATGGAATTCAGAAGAAAAGAGGAGTTGCAATCTTATTTTCAGATTCACGTGGATTTAAAGCAACTAAAGTCAAAAAAGACAAAGATGGTCACTTTATATTGGTCAAGGGAAAAATACAACAAGAAGACGTTTCAATTCTAAATATTTATGCACCCAATTTAAATGCTCCCAGATTCTTGAAACAGACCTTACTCAATCTGAGCAATATGATATCTGATAATACCATAATAAAAGGGGACTTTGACACTCCTCTTACACAGCTAGACAGATCCTCTAAACAGAAATAAAACAAAGATATAAGAGATTTAAAAGAGACACTAGAACAACTGTGCTTGATAGGCGCATATAGAACACTCCATCCCAAAGATAAAGAATATACATTCTTCTCATCACCCCATGGAACATTCTCCAAAATTGATCATATCCTGGGACACAAAACAAATATCAATAGAATCAAAAGAATTGAAATTTTACCTTGTGTCTTCTCAGACTATAAGGCAGTAAAGGTGGAACTCAACTCTAACAAAAACACTAGACCCCACACAAAGGCATGGAAATTAAACAATCTTCTGTTGAATGACACATGGGTGCAGGAAGAAATAAAACAGGAAATCATTAACTTCCTTGAGCATAACAACAATGAAGATACAAGCTACCAAAACCTGTGGGATACTGCAAAAGCAGTTTTGAGAGGAAAATCCATTGCTTTAGATGCCTACATTCGAAAAACAGAAAGAGAGCACGTCAACAATCTCACAAGCTTTCTTATGGAATTGGAAAAAGAAGAACAATCTAAGCCTAAACTCAGTAGAAGAAAAGAAATATCCAAAATCAAATCAGAGATCAATGAAATTGAAAACAAAAGAATCATTCAGAAAATTAATGAAACAAGGAGCTGGTTTTTTGAAAAAATAAATAAAATAGATAAACCATTGGCCAGAGTAATGAGAAATAGAAAAGTAAAATCTCTAGTAACCTCAATCAGAAATGATAAAGGGGAAATAACAACTGATCCCACAGAGATACAAGAGATCATCTCTGAATACTACCAGAAACACTATGCCCAGAAATTTGACAATGTGAAGGAAATGGATAAATATTTGGAATCACACCCTCTCCCTAGACTCAGCCAGGAAGAAATAGAGCTCCTGAACAGACCAATTTCAAGCACTGAGATTAAAGAAACAATAAAAAATCTTCCAACCAAAAAATGCCCTGGTCCAGATGGCTTCACACCAGAATTCTATCAAACCTTCAAGGAAGAGCTTATTTTTGTACTGCAGAAATTATTCCAAAAAACTGAGGAAGGAATCTTCCCCAACAAATTCTATGAAGCAAATATCACCCTGATACCAAAACCAGGAAAAGACCCAAACAAAAAGGAGAATTTCAGACCAATCTCACTCATGAATATAGATGCAAAAATTCTCAACAAAATCCTAGCCAATAGATTACAGCTTATCATCAAAAAAAGTCATATGTCATGCTCAAGTAGGCTTCATCCCAGGCATGCAATGCTGGTTTAACATACGCAAGTCCATAAACGTTATCCACCATATTAACAGAGGCAAAAATAAAGATCACATGATCCTCTCAATAGATGCAGAAAAAGCATTTGATAAAATCCAGCATCCTTTTCTAATTAGAACACTGAAGAGTATAGGCATAGGTGGCACATTTCTAAAACTGATTGAAGCTATCTATGACAAACCCACAGCCAATATTTTACTGAATGGAGTAAAACTGAAAGTTTTTCCTCTTAGAACTGGAACCAGACAAGGTTGTCCTCTGTCACCTTTACTATTCAACGTAGTACTGGAAGTTCTAGCCAATACAATTAGGCAAGACAAGGAAATAAAGGGAATCCAAATGGGAGCAGAGGAGGTCAAACTCTCCCTCTTTGCTGACGACATGATCTTATACTTAGAGAACCCCAAAGACTCAACCACAAGACTCCTAGAAGTCATCAAAAAATGCAGTAATGTTTCAGGATATAAAATCAATGTCCACAAGTCAGTAGCCTTTGTATACACCAATAACAGTCAAGATGAGAAGCTAATTAAGGACACAACTCCCTTCACCATAGTTTCAAAGAAAATGAAATACCTAGGAATATACCTAACCAAGGAGGTGAAGGACCTCTATAAAGAAAACTATGAAATCCTCAGAAAGGAAATAGCAGAGGATATTAACAAATGGAAGAACATACCATGCTCATGGATGGGTAGAATCAACATTGTTAAAATGTCTATACTTCCCAAAGCAATCTACCTATTCAATGCCATTCCTATCAAAATATCAACATCGTACTTTCAAGATTTGGAGAAAATGATTCTGTGTTTTGTATGGAACCGGAAAAAAAACTGTATAGGTAAGGCAGTTCTCTGTAACAAAAATAAAGCTGGGGGCATCAGCATACCAGACTTCGGTCTGTACTACAAAGCCATAGTGGTCAAGACAGCATGGTATACTGGCACAAAAACAGAGACATAGACACTTGGAATCGAATTGAAAAAAAAGAAATGAA
Organism: Nycticebus coucang; assembly: GCF_027406575.1. Classification (NCBI taxonomy): domain Eukaryota; kingdom Metazoa; phylum Chordata; class Mammalia; order Primates; family Lorisidae; genus Nycticebus; species Nycticebus coucang. The sequence goes on from NC_069804.1 coordinate 75,646,896, forward strand.
ACTAACATCTTACAACCACCTAATCTTTGATAAACCAAACAAGAACATACCTTGGGGGAAAGACTCCCTATTCAATAAATGGTGTTGGGAGAACTGGATATCCACATGTAAAAGACTGAAACTGGACCCACACCTTTACCCACTCACAAAAACTGATTAGAGATGAATAAAGGACTTACATTTAAGGCATGAAACAATAAAAATCCTCAAAGAAAGCATAGGAAAAACACTGGAAGATATTGGCCTGGGGAAAGACTTCATGAAGAAGACTGCCATGGCAATTGCAACAACAACAAAAATAAACAAATGGGACTTCATTAAACTGAAAAGCTTCTGTACAGCTAAGGAGACAACAACCAAAGCAAAGAGGCAACCTACACAATGGGAAACGATATTTGCATATTTTCAATCAGACACAAGCTTGATAACTAGGATCTATAGAGAACTCAAATTAATCCACATGAAAAAAGCCAACAATCCCATATATCAATGGGCAAGAGACATGAATAGAACCTTCTCTAAAGATGACAGACGAATGGCTAACAAACACAGGGAAAAAAAATGTTCATCATCTCTACATATTAGAGAAATGCAAATCAAAACAACCCTGAGATATCATGTAACCCCAGTGAGAATGGCCCACATCACGAAATCTCAAAACTGCAGATGCTGGCGTGGATGTGGAGAGAAGGGAACACTTTCACACTGCTGGTGGGACTGCAAACTAGTACAACCTTTCTGGAAGGAAGTATGGAGAAACCTCAAAGAACTGAAGCTAGACCTCCCATTTGATCCTGCAATCCCATTACTGGGCATCTACCCAGAAGGAAAAAAATTCCTTTTATCATAAGGACACTTGTACTAGACTGTTTATTGCAGCTCAATTTACAATCACCAAAATGTGGAAACAGCCTAAATGCCCACCAACCCAGGAATGGATTAACAAGCTGTGGTATATGTATACCATGGAATACTATTCAGCTATTAAAAAGAATGGAGACTTTACATCCTTCGTATTAACCTGGATGGAAGTGGAAGACATTATTCTTAGTAAAGCATCACAAGAATGGAGAAGCATGAATCCTATGTACTCAGTTTTGATATGAGGACAATTAATTACAATTAAAGTTATTGGGGGGAGGAAAAGCAGAAAGAGGGACGGAGGGAGGGGGGTGGGGCCTTGGTGTGTGTCACACTTTATGGGGGCAAGACATGATTGCAAGAGGGACTTTACCTAACAATTGCAATCAGTGTAACCTGGCTTATTGTACCCTCAATGAATCCCCAACAATGAAAAGAAATTTTTTTTCAAAATATTAAGGGGGTTACAAACGTTAAAGTACATGAAAAAAAAATGTGAAACATTAGTATTATATTCCACTAATGTCTACATTCACTACTTTACCAATTTAGGTCTTTTAGGTTAACTAGGTACATCATAGATGTGCAAAATATTGCTAGTGAGACAAATTCAGCCTGCCACCTAATTTTGTATTCTCCTCTCCCCCAGCCAAGCTGATAATGTATATATTTATATAATTTATATATTTATATGTAAAATATATATTTATATTATTTATATATTTACATAATTTATACACATATAAAATATATAAATATAAATATATATAATTTATGTTTATATATTATATATTATATTTATATTATTTATATATTTACATAATTTATATATACATGTATAAATAAAACATTATCAGCTTGGCTGGGGGAGAGGAGAATACGAAATTAGGTGGCAGGCTGAATTTGTCTCACCAGCAATAGTTTACAGACCTATGGTGTACCTAGTTAACCTAAAAGACCTAAATGGAGTTTTATTGGTAAAGTAGTGAAAATATATATATACATTTTTTTTTTTTTGAGACAGAGTCTCACTATGTCACCCTTGGTAGAGTGCCTTGGCATCAAAGCTCACAACCTCAAACTCTTGGGCTTAAGCGATTCTCCTGCCTCAGCCTCCCAAGCAGCTGGGACCACAGGTGCCTGCCACAACACTCGGCTATTTTTGTTGTTGTTGTTGTCATAATCGTCATTATTGATTGGCAGGCCTGGGCTGTGTTTTAACCTGCCAGCTCCGGTGTATATGGCTGGCACCTTAGCCTTGGAGCTACAGGCACTGAACCTTATTTTTAAATTATTGAAAAATTCAAAGGAAGAACAATACTTTGTAACATGAAAATTATGTGAAATTCCCATTCAGTGTCAATAAATAATAAATGTGGTTTCTTTGTTTGTTTTGTTTTGAGACAGAGTCTCACTCTGTCGCTCTGGGTAGAGTGCCGTAGAATCATAGCTCATAGTAACCTCAAATTCTTAGGCTCAAACGATTCTCTTGTCTCAGACTCCCAAGTATCTCAGACTACAGGTGCCAGCCACCACACCCAGCTATTTTTAGTAGAGACGGGGTCACACTCTTGCTCAGGCTGGTTTTGAAATCCTGAGCTCAAGTGATCCACCTGCCTCAGCCTCCCAAAGTGCTAGGATTATAGGCATGAGCCACTACACCCAGACAATAATAAAGTTTTATTTAAACATAGCTATTCTTGCTTATATATTCTTCATGGCCACTTTCTCACAACAATGGCAGAGTTGAGTAGTTGCCACAAAAACTGCATGTCCTCAAAATCAACACTCATAAATATGTAGCCTTTATTTATACCAACAATAGTTATGCTGAAAAAAAATAGTCAAGGACTCTATTCCATTCATAGTAGTGCCAAAGAAGATGAAATATTTGGGAGTTTACCTAAAAAAGGACGTGAAAGATCTCTATAAAGAGAACTATGAAACTCGAAGAAAAGAAATAGCTGAAGATGTTAACAAATGGAAAAACATACCATGATCATGGCTGGGAAAAATCAACATTGTTAAAATGTCCATACTACCCAAAACAATATACAATTTTAATGCAATCCCTATTAAAGCTCCACTGTCATACTTTAAAGATTTCGAAAAATAATACACTGTTTTATATGGAATCAGAATAAACCTCGAATAGCCGAGACATTACTCAGAAATAAAAACAAAGCAGGAGGAATCACACTACCAGACCCCAGACTATACTATAAATCAATTGTGATCAAAACAGCATGGTACCGGCACAAAAACAGAGAGGTAGATGTATGGAACAGAATAGAGAAGCAAGAGATGAACCCAGCTACTTACCATTATTTGATCTTTGACAAGCCAATTAAAAACATTCAGTGGGGAAAAGATTCCCTATTTAACAAATGGTGCTGGGTGAACTGGCTGGCGACCGGTAGAAGACTGAAACTGGACCCACGCCTTTCACCATTAACTAAAATAGACTCTCACTGGATTAAAGATTTAAACTTAAGGTATGAAACTATAAAAATACTAGAAGAAAGTGCAAGGAAAACACTTGAAGGAATCAACCTGGTGAATATTTTATGAGGAGGACCCCCCGAACAATTGAAGCAACACCAAAAATACATTACAGGGACCTGATCAAACTAAAAAGCTTCTGCACAGCCAAGAACACAGTAAGTAAAGGAAGCAGACAGCCCTCAGAATGGGATAAGATATTTGCAGGTTATGTCTCCAACAAAGGTTTAATAAACAGAATCCACAGAGAACTCAAACATATTAGCAAGAAAAGAGCAAGTGATCCCATCTCAGGCTGGGCAAGGGACTTGAAGAGAAACTTCTCTGAAAAAGACAGGCACACAGCCTACAGACCCATGAAAAAATGCTCATCTTCCTTAATCATTAGAGAAATGCAAATCAAAACTACTTTGAGATATCATCTAACTCCAGTAAGATTAGCCCATATCACAAAATCTCAAAACCGGAGATGTTGGTATGGATGTGGAGAAAAGGGAACAATTCTACACTGCTGGTGGGAATACAAACTAATACGTTCCTTCTGGAAACATGTTTGAAGAATACTTAGGGATCTAAAAATAGACCTGCCATTTGATCCTACAATTCCTTGAAAAAATATATATATATGCATATATATATATATATCCAGAAGACCAAAAATCACATTATAACAAAGATATCTATACCAGAATGTTTATTGTAGCCCAATTCATAATTGCTAAGTCATGGAAGAAGCCCAAGTGCCCATCAACCCACGAACAGATTAGTAAACTGTGGTATATGTACACCATGGAATATTATGCAGCCTTAAAGAAAGATGGAGACTTCATCTCTTTCATGTTTACATGGATGGAGCTGGAACATATTCTTCTTAGCAAAGAATCTCAAGAATGGAAGAAAAAGTATCCAATGTACTGAGCTCTACTATGAAACCAATTTATAGCTTTCATGTGAAAGAATATGGGGAAAGGGGAAAAGGAGGGGAGGGGCAAGGGGAGGATGGGTGGAGAGAGGGTAAGTGGTGGGACCACACCTACGGTGCATCTCACAAGGGTACATGTAAAACAATGCATCTCACAAGGGTACATGTAAAACAAACAAACAAACAAAAAGACTGCATGTCCTCAGCACCTAAATTATTTACTGTATGGCCTTTACAGAAAAGGTTTACTGATCCCTGAGCTATAGCAAAGCAAATTTAAAGCTGCCCATTAAGTGAAGAAAAGTTACAGATATATATGTGGGATTGCTAACACTTTACATATGACCATCAGATGAATCTCCCTAAAACGTAGCTCAAACCAGGCCCCCTCTTACCAAAAATCTTCCCTTAGTATTCCTTGCCTACAGAGGGAAGTTTGAAATCTTTTTTTTTTTTTTTTCTGAGACAGAATCTTACTTTGTCACCCTTGGTAGAGTGCTGTGGCATCATAGCTCACAGCAACCTCTAACTCCTGGGCTTAAGCAATTCTCTTGCCTCAGCCTCCCAAGTAGCTGGGACTACATGTGCCTGCCAGAACACCTGGCTATTTTTAGAGGCGGCGTTCTCACTTTGGCTCAGGCTGGTCTCCAACCTGTGAACTCAGGCAATCCACCCACCTTGGCCTCCCAAGTGCTGGTATTACAGGCGTGAGCCACCAAGCCCAGCCAAGTTTGCAGTCTTTAACAGGTCCTTCACAGTCAGGCCTCAACCTTCCATTCTAACCACATATTCCAAATCTCCCTTTCTGTAGCATATACCCCAGATAACATGAATTATTTGATGTCCCTTTCATTCCCACTATATGAAATGCACTGTCCTTAATACAGTGTCATGCAGCAAAATAAAGAGAGTTTTTAGAGTTGAGTTTATGCTCTAATTCAGCCTCTTGCCCTGTTGGTTGAATTCAACCAATTTCAACCTTTGAATTTCAGTTTCCTCATCTATAGAAGCGGAATAATAAATCCTTATCCCATTAAATTGTTACAAGATGTAATGCCTGGCACAAGGGAACTGCTAAAAAAGTGATAAGTGTTATTAATTCTGCCCAACTCCAATGCTACTTCTTCCTTTGCTTCTCTCTGATCCTCCGACCAGAAAATGAGTTCTCTTTTCCTGTCACATACTGTCATGTCCACCTGTCCTGCTCTTATGGCTCTTATCCATAACCATGACCTTACATGACAGTTATTTTTTCCCATAGCTTATCTCCACTACCATGTCTCCTAGGAACCTGTTGAGGGCAGTATCCATCTGTGACTCACTCTGATGCCTGACAGCTTTGAGAAAAATAACTTGAATATAGTATGTGCACAAGTATGTATTGAATGAACAGTATGTGTTCGCTGAACTATATATAACACTTGATGGGTATCTTATGTTGCCTTGGTTTATAAGCAGGGGCAACATCACTTGTTCTGAATAACACTCAGCCTCAGTTCTCAGCAAGTATTCAAACAACATCAGAGACTGAAACTGCCAACTTAAAAACAAAGAGCAAACAGAAAAGCAGGCAATATAGTCATCTTTCAGAGCGATGGTATTTTTATTTTCCATTAGTTTAAGTTATAATCATCTTGCACTCTGACAATGACAAATAGATCACATTTAAAGGGAGGAGGGGAAATCAACCACTTCCCCAAGAAAGCCATGTTGAATATCATCCATAATGGAAAAGCAAGCATCACAGTGCTGGGTATGGTGGCTCACACCTGTAATCCTAACACTCTGGGGGGCCAAGGCTGGTGGATTACCTGAGCTCACAGGCTGAGCAAGAGTGAGACCTGGCCTCTAAAAATAGCCAGGAGTTGTGGTGCACGCCTGTAGTCCCAGCTACTTGGGAGGCTGAGGCCAGTGAATCACTTTAGCCCAGCAGTCTGAGGTTGCTGTGAACTATGACACCATGGCACTCTACCCAGGATGACAAAGTGAGACTGTCTCGAAAAGAAAGCATCTCATGTACTCAAAACTCATTTAAAAGTAGTAGATGAGGGCTGGGCAAGGTGGCTCATGTCTGTAATCCCAGCACTTGGGAGGCCAAGGCAGGTGGATTGCCTGAGCTCACAGGTTCAAGACCAGCCTGAGCCACAGCGAGACCTCGTCTCTTAAAAATTAGCCAGCGCTGTGGCAGGCACCAGTAGTCCCAGCTACTTGGGAGGCTGAGGCAAGAGAATTGCTTAAGCCCAAGAGTTGGAGGTTGCTGTGAGCTATGATCTCACAGCACTCTACCAAGGGTGACAACGTGAGGATCTGTCTTAAAAAAAAAAAAAAAAAAAGAACAGTAGATAAACAACTACAGGCACACAAGAGAGAAAAACACAAAGTCAAAAATGGGTTCAGCGTCTGCAGCTCAGCAGCTAGGGCACCAGCCACATACACCAGAGCTGGCAGGTTCGAATCCAGCCTGGGCCTGCCAAACAACAATGACCAACTACAACCAAAAAATAGCCCGGCATTGTGTCGGGCACCTGTAGTCCCAGCTACTTGGGAGGCTGAGGCAAGAGAATCGCTTAAGCCCAAGAGTTTGCGGTTGCTGTGAGCTGGGACGCCACAGCACTCTACCCAGACAGACATAGTAAGACTGTCTCAAAAAATAAATAAATAAAATAAAATAAATAAAGTCAAGAATGGGGGAGGGGGAGGGGAAAGGACTTGGAATCTCCCACCTAACAGGTACAATGTAGAGGTACATGGCACACCTCCTGGGTGAAGGGCTCAACTACAACTTGGATATTACCTAACAAATGCTAACAATGTAATCTAATCAAATGTACCCATACATTAATACACAATTTAAAAAAAAAGAATTATTATTCATAACATCAATTACCTCTGAGCCCAGAGCTAAGTAAATCTAAATATTCAAACAGGACCTACATTTAATGAATTAAATCATCATACACAGTTGTGACTAAAGCTTTATCTAGAGTTTGTACAAAATCAGACATAAGCAGGATAAAATGTGGAATCAAGTTCCTCCTGGGTTAACAACTTCAAGAAAAGTTGTAGCTGATTTGTGCAGCACAGTATATCTAGTCTCACTGCTTCCAAGAAATACTAGCTACTTGATGTGATGGTCCATTTAATTAGTTAAATAAAAAGGTATCAATCATTCTTCCTACCTTTCAATGCTAGACTGCAAATGACAAAATAGATCCACACACATGACATTGTAGGGAGTGACATTTTCCAACTAGATTACGGCCAAAAACAAAGTCTCTGCTTCCAACTATTTCTTCTTATGCATTTCCCTTCAGACACCTACTGAAAATTATACATACATTAGTAACCTAAAGACGCATTAACAACTTCCATTATTTAGCCATTTCCATTTGCAAAGCACTTTCACAACCCATTAATTCCTTTGAGTCTCACAACAACCCTGAGAGGTGGGTATAATTACCCCCATTTTACAGATGAAGTAATTTTTGTCAGATCCCAAGATAGTGAAGACAAGACTATAAACCCAATCTTCTAATTCCAATTCCACTGCTCCCTTTTCTTTCCTCCTCCACACAAAACAAGATCATACCTTTGTTTTGCTTCCACCCTATCTACTCTCAGAAAGTTGTTGCCCAGCTGGCATAGTGTGAGGAAGCAAAGTGGGAGTATAAACATTAATGTGGTCAAAACAGTGGAGAATATCCAGCCTTTGCCTCTAGCCAGACAGGCTTTTAGAATCCATGTAACTGAAAGGAAAGAAATGGACCATGAGTTAGCTGATCAGTTTAGTTTCTACCTGTCCTATTTTTAGCTTTCTATGTTACTCAGACACAGAAAATTGCAAGCATCAAGGAGCTCCTGGCCCAGCATGTCTCCATGCAAAGGTTTCAGCCTGCATAATTGCTGACTCTTACCACTTTGAGACTTAGAAAAAAAGGAAAGAATAAAAACAAAAATGCCTGAAAAAAATAAACAAATACAAGCCTGAGCAAGGGTGAGAACCCATTTCTACTAAAAATAGAAAAAAAATGCCGGCATCATGGTGGGTGCCCGTAGTCCCAGCTAATCGGGAGGCTGAGCCAAAGAGGATCACTTGAGCCCAAGAGCTTAAGGTTGCTGTGAGCTATGATGATGCCATGGCAGTCTACCCAGGGTACAGAGTCAAGACTATGTCTCAAAAAATAATATATATATACACACACACACACACACACACACTTATACATGAAATAAATAAAATAAACAACAAAAACAAACAAAATAAAAACCACTACCATCCCCTTGCCTACAAACTTTTGCCCTTCCCCAAATTTTCTTTCTTTCTTTTTTTTTTTTTTTTGAGACACAGTCTCACTATGTCGCCCTCAGTAGAGTGCCGTCCTCAGTAGAGTGCTGTAGCATGACAGCTCACAGCAACCTCAAACTCTTGGGCTAAAGTGATTCTCTTGCCTCAGCCTTCCAAGTAGCTAGGACTACAGGCGCTTGCCACAATGCCCGGCTCTTTTTTTGTTGCAGTTGTCATTGTTGTTTAGCTGGCCCAGACCAGGTTCAAACCCTCCAGCCTGGGTGTATGTGGCCGGTGCCATAACCACAGGCGCCAAGCCATCCCCCAAATGTTTTATTGGAAGTTTTTTTCATAGAAATCTTAATCTCTCTTATATGCCTTAGCCAGTTATTTTTTAGCACACACATTTTCAGCTAACCATTCACTTCACAAAGCCCTCCTAGGGCTTATGAAAAGCTTGGTTTGACTGTGGATACTGCACCAAGCAGTTCACTGTAATAAGTAAGCAAAACCAAATAAAAAGCCCAAATATTCCCCCTCTTCCTTTCATTGAACCCTCACCTTTCTAATTTTGTAGTACAACCTGCATATCCTTAACCTCTTAATGAACCCTTCTAAGAGGAGACATAACTCAAAGACTATAAGGATCGGCATTTCAAACACCCCATCTTTAAGGTGCTACCAGACGTTTACTCTTGGTTAGGCCACACTAGGAGAAGCCATTAAAAGATCAAACTCAAATGAAATGACCTCCAGGAACTTGTACAGTTTATATATTCTGTCTAAAAGTGAACAGATAACATGTGTAGGGAACGGAGGCACCAAGGAACAAACCAGAAGAGCTGCATAAGAAATATCAGTTGGTAGCAGTTACCATCACTCTGCCCCTTCTAAGCCTTTCTCTCTGATCTTAGTTGGCTGCATCTGACTAAGAAGGTCCCCACACTGGTCTTAGACACAATATTTTGTAGATAACTGGAAACAAAGTTATAAGCACTCACAACGTATTTGCCGATGACTTTGACTTTATTTTTCACAATCATCTTTCAGCCAAAAGAAAAAAAAAATATCAGTTCACCCAATCATTACCCTCCATTCTTCTGGGTATATACTTTGGCACAAAGGGTTGGGTTGCCTATACTCTCATTGGGCATGTTTATTATTCTTTCTTTTACTCCAAGCCTCCTGCCAACCAGCAGAAACAAAACCCCAACACATAGTGGGGAAAGGAGGGAGCCTCCCACAGCTGAGTCAGCTGTGACCACTGAGACAGCCAAGCTAGGTGAAGTTTCCTCAGCCCCTCTGCCCCTAACCCTAGCTTTACATTTCACTCCCTGGAGGCTGGGCTCCTCCTTGCAGAGAGCAGGCAGATCTTTTTTTTTTTTTTTTTCCATTCTTAAGCAGAATTCAGTAGAACCCATCCGATAATCCTGAGTTTAGACTGACCTTGACCTTTAACATAGCTCAGTATGTTAAAGAAAAATGTTGCTAGGGTATAGGTGCTTTCCTTAGAAAATAACTTGCCATGGGGAATTTTTTATTGCCCCCACACTTATCTCTAGCAACCAGAGGCCAACACAAAATCATTATTCAAGCTGCTGACCTTAATTCCCAATTCTTTAGGAGGTACTGGGGAAGTTCCTTGGTCAGCTTAGAAGCCACCTTGCCCCAGAAAAGAGTGCTGAACATGTTTGACAGTATAGGCAAATTGTTCCTCCAGAACAACGAACAGTCAAGAAAGGATAATTACAGACAAGAGGGTTCCTGGCAAAACTACAGATCCTATTTTATAACATCAAAGCCAACAAAGAGGAAATCCAAAAGTTCTGGTTGTATCCACCACTTCCTACTTCTACTGTCCTCACTCACATTGGCCTCAGAGACCAGGGCTGGGAGTCATCCAGCAACCTCCCTTCCCCCTGCGGTGTGGAAAAGCTTAAAGGCCAGAGCCACTAGCTCAGGGAAACGGCTCATCTAAGCCTTCCACTTACTTCTCATAGCGCCGATAAGTGCGTTGCCATCTTTGATCACGTCTTTGATGAATTTATTGGTCCTCTCCAGCTCCTGCTCATAACACTTGAGCCTCTCACGAAAATCCGGGCTGTCCAGGTAGCAGTCGCTGAACTCCAGCGGGGGATGCCCCATGGTTCTGATGGCGTAGGAGAAAGAGAGGAAAGACACAAAGACCAACAGCATCAGTGGCAGAGTGGGAGAAGTAAACCGGCGGACTGAGAGCAAGACCCACTTAGCCTCCCTCCCTTTGGAGGATAGGTACCTATTCCAATGAGACCCCTGGGGAGCGCTGGCTGGTTGGAGAACTGGCGGTCCGGCAGTTGCTTCGGGGAACAGGCTGAGCTATTGTAGTCGGATCCCGGCGGGGTGCTGCCTAGCAAGCAGCATTCTCCCTAAGCATCATTCCCCCGGAGACTAGCCGGACCCTTCCTGAGCAATTACAAACGTGACCCTTCAGTCCGCCCAGGGTGTAGGAGGGGATGGGCGCCTGGGCAGGGTGCAGCCTCTCCTGGTTCTGGAGCTAGCAGATTTCCTTTGCGGAACTCCACGGGTAACCCAGATTGCACTGTCCCCTCCCCCTTCTTAAAGCCGGCGCCTGCGCCCCGCCCAGCCCCAGCAAAGCCTGAGCGCCAAGCCTCAGCACTCGGATTCCTTCTTCAACTCTCTTCCTTGTACCCAAGGGTTGCTTTGCCAGGGCCCGCCGGCTGCTGCAAATTCTTCCTTGTCTTAGGGAGCCGACCTGTGTTCTGTTAGCCGCCAGAGGGTTTAGCCGCGGCAGCGATGAAACGAAGGCTTCCTCCAGAGACACCAGAGCTGTTAGAGGAGAGAGATGGCGCGAAGCACAATAGCTACGGTAGCTCGGCGCTTCCCTGCGGAAACCGGGGAGCAGTCAGCGCCCTAGGACTCCTGCTGGAAAGCGTGGCGGCCTGGGAGATGTAGTCTTTCCGTTTTCACGCCCCATGACTCCTCCCTGTGGTCTCCCCACCACCCGGCTAGGGCGGCTACTCTCCCAGAACAGCATTCCCAGCCTGCCCCAGGCTAGCTGACGGGCGCCAGCCTGGAGGACAGGTGCGCGACAATGGAGTCTGTGGGGAGTTTGTAGAACTAGAGCCAGAACCCAGGAGAAATTAGACGATGGGAAGCTGTCTCTAACTTGTCATTATTCGTCTGAGTTGTGGATTCTTTTCTCTTAGCTTCTTTCCAGCCCTCCTCGAACCTACCCCTTTTTTCCCTCTACCCTTTTCTATTTCTCCTGTTCTAAGCGCTCTAATTCGCATGAGCCTTAAACTTAAAGGGTTGACTCCTACTATAGAGTCTGTTAGGCTCAGAACTCCCTACCAAAGAAAGGGAGGCTGTAACGTGAAGTTAACTTTTTCCTGAACAGGACCTCAGTGCATGTTTCTTGTGACCCAAATAATTGCATAATCTGATAATTAAAGCATATGATTTTCCATATGTAAGAAGAGGATGTTATAGATTGTCTTGCAGCTTAGCAGAGAGTCCTCTTGTTCATTTTCTATTTTAGGAGAACCGGGGCTGCTCTTGAAAGCGGCTGTGTTGAGGTTAAGAGTTTTTTAGCTAAAAAAACTGAAAAAATAGTGTGTACATGGGCAAAAAGATCCACTTTGGTTTTGCAGAAGTGTTTAGACTAGATTGCCCTTCACGGAAGGCCAAGAGAAGCCAGAATTGGGCGGCGCCTGTGGCTCAAATTAGGGCGCCGGCCCCATGTTCTGGAGGTGGAGGGTTCAAACCCGGCCCTGGCCAAAAACTGCAAAAAAAAAAAAAATTGGAGAAGCCAGAATTGACGGGGATTGTAGCTGTAAACAGAGTAACAATGGCTAACCCACCTCTGTTAGTGTCCTGTTGCTTCTACAAGTTACTGCAAACGTGGTGGCTTACGTCAATATAAACTTATGTTACAGTTCTGGAAGTCAGAAATCAGAAATGAGCCTCACTGGCTAAAATCAAGATGTCAGAAGGGCATCTGGATACTGGAGGGGGAAATCTATTTCTTTACCTCTTCCAGCTTCTAGAAGATGCCTACATCCTTTAGCTAAATAGTTCCCTTCCCTCATCTTTAAAGCTAACAATGGCCATTCAAGTCTTTCTCACACTACCTCACTCTCACTCTGATTCTCCTGCCTCCTCTTTCACTTACAAAAACCCTTATGATTACATTGGGTACATGGGATAATCCATGATAATCTCCCCATCTCAAGATCCTTAATTTACCAGCACTCTGGGAAGCGGAGGTGCCAGATAGCTCACGAGATGGTGACCAGCCTGAGCTAGAATGAGATCCCCTACCCCTACCGAGAGCCTGTCTCTA